>NW_028261391.1:52004776-52604776 GCF_051295495.1 Thamnophis sirtalis
ACAAACGTATATTAGTGTCCTGGGTCAGGAATGCTAAAAAACCAACCCATTTTGTGATCTGATGTTTCCCTGGGGAGTTACACCCAAGTATATCTTAGAATTTGCAGAAAAACTCAATTGAACCAGAACGTGTTAGTTTTGAACCAAAGCTCAGATTCGAAAAACAAACGTATGTTAGTAGGGTCCTGGGTCGGGAATGCTAAAAAACCAACCCATTTTGTGATTTGATGTTTCCCCGGGGAGTTAAACCCAAGTATATCTTAGAATTTGCAGAAAAACTCAATTCAACCAGATCGTGTTAGTTTTGAACCAAAGCTCAGATTCGAAAAACAAACGTATATTAGTAGTGTCCTGGGTCGGGAATGCTAAAAAACCAACCCATTTTGTGATCTGATGTTTCCCTGGGGAGTTACACCCAAGTATATCTTAGAATTTGCAGAAAAACTCAATTGAACCAGAACGTGTTAGTTTTGAACCAAAGCTCAGATTCGAAAAACAAACGTATATTAGTGTCCTGGGTCAGGAATGCTAAAAAACCAACCCATTTTGTGATCTGATGTTTCCCTGGGGAGTTACACCCAAGTATATCTTAGAATTTGCAGAAAAACTCAATTGAACCAGAACGTGTTAGTTTTGAACCAAAGCTCAGATTCGAAAAACAAACGTATATTAGTAGTGTCCTGGGTCGGGAATGCTAAAAAACCAACCCATTTTGTGATCTGATGTTTCCCTGGGGAGTTACACCCAAGTATATCTTAGAATTTGCAGAAAAACTCAATTCAACCAGAACGTGTTACTTTTGAACCAAAGCTCAGATTTGAAAAACAAACGTATATTAGTAGTGTCCTGGGTCGGGAATGCTAAAAAACCAACCCATTTTGTGATCTGATGTTTCCCTGGGGAGTTACACCAAAGTATATCTTAGAATTTGCAGAAAAACTCAATTCAACCAGAACGTGTTACTTTTGAACCAAAGCTCAGATTTGAAAAACAAACGTATATTAGTAGTGTCCTGGGTCGGGAATGCGAAAAAACCAACCCATTTTGTGATCTGATGTTTCCCTGGGGAGTTACACCAAAGTATATCTTAGAATTTGCAGAAAAACTCAATTGAACCAGAACGTGTTAGTTTTGAACCAAAGCTCAGATTCGAAAAACAAACGTATATTAGTAGTGTCCTGGGTCGGGAATGCTAAAAAACCAACCCATTTTGTGATCTGATGTTTCCCTGGGGAGTTACACCCAAGTATATCTTAGGATTTGCAGAAAAACTCAATTGAACCAGAACGTGTTAGTTTTGAACCAAAGCTCAGATTTGAAAAACAAACGTATATTAGTAGTGTCCTGGGTCGGGAATGCTAAAAAAACCAACCCATTTTGTGATCTGATGTTCCCCTGGGGAGTTACACCCAAGTATATCTTAGAATTTGCAGAAAAACTCAATTGAACCAGAACGTGTTAGTTTTGAACCAAAGCTCAGATTTGAAAAACAAACGTATGTTAGTAGGGTCCTGGGTCGGGAATGCTAAAAAACCAACCCATTTTGTGATCTGATGTTCCCCTGGGGAGTTACACCCAAGTATATCTTAGAATTTGCAGAAAAACTCAATTGAACCAGAACGTGTTAGTTTTGAACCAAAGCTCAGATTCGAAAAACAAACGTATGTTAGTAGGGTCCTGGGTCGGGAATGCTAAAAAACCAACCCATTTTGTGATTTGATGTTTCCCCGGGGAGTTAAACCCAAGTATATCTTAGAATTTGGAGAAAAACTCAATTGAACTAGATCGTGTTACTTTTGAATCAAAGCTCATATTCGAAAAACAAACATATATTAGTAGTGTCCTGGGTCGGGAATGCTAAAAAAACCAACCCATTTTGTGATCTGATGTTTCCCTGGGGAGTTTCACCCAAAGTATATCTTAGAATTTGCAGAAAAACTCAATTCAACCAGATCGTGTTAGTTTTGAACCAAAGCTCAGATTCGAAAAACAAATGTATATTAGTAGTGTCCTGGGTCGGGAATGCGAAAAAACCAACCCATTTTGTGATTTGATGTTTCCCCGGGGAGTTAAACCCAAGTATATCTTAGAATTTGCAGAAAATCTCAATTCAACCAGATCGTGTTACTTTTGAACCAAAGCTCAGATTCGAAAAACAAACGTATATTAGTAGTGTCCTGGGTCGGGAATGCTAAAAAACCAACCCATTTTGTGATCTGATGTTTCCCCTGGGGAGTTACACCCAAGTATAGAATTTGCAGAAAAACTCAATTGAACCAGAACGTGTTAGTTTTGAACCAAAGCTCAGATTCGAAAAACAAACGTATATTAGTAGTGTCCTGGGTCGGGAATGCTAAAAAACCAACCCATTTTGTGATCTGATGTTTCCCTGGGGAGTTACACCCAAGTATATCTTAGAATTTGCAGAAAAACTCAATTGAACCAGAACGTGTTAGTTTTGAACCAAAGCTCAGATTCGAAAAACAAACGTATATTAGTAGTGTCCTGGGTCGGGAATGCTAAAAAACCAACCCATTTTGTGATCTGATGTTTCCCTGGGGAGTTACACCAAAGTATATCTTAGAATTTGCAGAAAAACTCAATTCAACCAGAACGTGTTACTTTTGAACCAAAGCTCAGATTTGAAAAACAAACGTATATTAGTAGTGTCCTGGGTCGGGAATGCTAAAAAACCAACCCATTTTGTGATCTGATGTTTCCCTGGGGAGTTACACCAAAGTATATCTTAGAATTTGCAGAAAAACTCAATTGAACCAGAACGTGTTAGTTTTGAACCAAAGCTCAGATTCGAAAAACAAACGTATATTAGTAGTGTCCTGGGTCGGGAATGCTAAAAAACCAACCCATTTTGTGATCTGATGTTTCCCTGGGGAGTTACACCCAAGTATATCTTAGGATTTGCAGAAAAACTCAATTGAACCAGAACGTGTTAGTTTTGAACCAAAGCTCAGATTTGAAAACAAACGTATATTAGTAGTGTCCTGGGTCGGGAATGCTAAAAAAACCAACCCATTTTGTGATCTGATGTTCCCCTGGGGAGTTACACCCAAGTATATCTTAGAATTTGCAGAAAAACTCAATTGAACCAGAACGTGTTAGTTTTGAACCAAAGCTCAGATTTGAAAAACAAACGTATGTTAGTAGGGTCCTGGGTCGGGAATGCTAAAAAACCAACCCATTTTGTGATCTGATGTTCCCCTGGGGAGTTACACCCAAGTATATCTTAGAATTTGCAGAAAAACTCAATTGAACCAGAACGTGTTAGTTTTGAACCAAAGCTCAGATTCGAAAAACAAACGTATGTTAGTAGGGTCCTGGGTCGGGAATGCTAAAAAACCAACCCATTTTGTGATTTGATGTTTCCCCGGGGAGTTAAACCCAAGTATATCTTAGAATTTGGAGAAAAACTCAATTGAACTAGATCGTGTTACTTTTGAATCAAAGCTCATATTCGAAAAACAAACATATATTAGTAGTGTCCTGGGTCGGGAATGCTAAAAAAACCAACCCATTTTGTGATCTGATGTTTCCCTGGGGAGTTTCACCCAAAGTATATCTTAGAATTTGCAGAAAAACTCAATTCAACCAGATCGTGTTAGTTTTGAACCAAAGCTCAGATTCGAAAAACAAACGTATATTAGTAGTGTCCTGGGTCGGGAATGCGAAAAAACCAACCCATTTTGTGATTTGATGTTTCCCCGGGGAGTTAAACCCAAGTATATCTTAGAATTTGCAGAAAATCTCAATTCAACCAGATCGTGTTACTTTTGAACCAAAGCTCAGATTCGAAAAACAAACGTATATTAGTAGTGTCCTGGGTCGGGAATGCTAAAAAACCAACCCATTTTGTGATCTGATGTTTCCCTGGGGAGTTACACCCAAGTATAGAATTTGCAGAAAAACTCAATTGAACCAGAACGTGTTAGTTTTGAACCAAAGCTCAGATTTGAAAAACAAACGTATATTAGTAGTGTCCTGGGTCGGGAATGCTAAAAAACCAACCCATTTTGTGATCTGATGTTTCCCTGGGGAGTTACACCAAAGTATATCTTAGAATTTGCAGAAAAACTCAATTCAACCAGAACGTGTTACTTTTGAACCAAAGCTCAGATTTGAAAAACAAACGTATATTAGTAGTGTCCTGGGTCGGGAATGCTAAAAAACCAACCCATTTTGTGATCTGATGTTTCCCTGGGGAGTTACACCAAAGTATATCTTAGAATTTGCAGAAAAACTCAATTGAACCAGAACGTGTTAGTTTTGAACCAAAGCTCAGATTCGAAAAACAAACGTATATTAGTAGTGTCCTGGGTCGGGAATGCTAAAAAACCAACCCATTTTGTGATCTGATGTTTCCCTGGGGAGTTACACCCAAGTATATCTTAGGATTTGCAGAAAAACTCAATTGAACCAGAACGTGTTAGTTTTGAACCAAAGCTCAGATTTGAAAAACAAACGTATATTAGTAGTGTCCTGGGTCGGGAATGCTAAAAAACCAACCCATTTTGTGATCTGATGTTCCCCTGGGGAGTTACACCCAAGTATATCTTAGAATTTGCAGAAAAACTCAATTGAACCAGAACGTGTTAGTTTTGAACCAAAGCTCAGATTTGAAAAACAAACGTATGTTAGTAGGGTCCTGGGTCGGGAATGCTAAAAAACCAACCCATTTTGTGATCTGATGTTCCCCTGGGGAGTTACACCCAAGTATATCTTAGAATTTGCAGAAAAACTCAATTGAACCAGAACGTGTTAGTTTTGAACCAAAGCTCAGATTCGAAAAACAAACGTATGTTAGTAGGGTCCTGGGTCGGGAATGCTAAAAAACCAACCCATTTTGTGATTTGATGTTTCCCCGGGGAGTTAAACCCAAGTATATCTTAGAATTTGGAGAAAAACTCAATTGAACTAGATCGTGTTACTTTTGAATCAAAGCTCATATTCGAAAAACAAACATATATTAGTAGTGTCCTGGGTCGGGAATGCTAAAAAAACCAACCCATTTTGTGATCTGATGTTTCCCTGGGGAGTTTCACCCAAAGTATATCTTAGAATTTGCAGAAAAACTCAATTCAACCAGATCGTGTTAGTTTTGAACCAAAGCTCAGATTCGAAAAACAAACGTATATTAGTAGTGTCCTGGGTCGGGAATGCGAAAAAACCAACCCATTTTGTGATTTGATGTTTCCCCGGGGAGTTAAACCCAAGTATATCTTAGAATTTGCAGAAAATCTCAATTCAACCAGATCGTGTTACTTTTGAACCAAAGCTCAGATTCGAAAAACAAACGTATATTAGTAGTGTCCTGGGTCGGGAATGCTAAAAAACCAACCCATTTTGTGATCTGATGTTTCCCTGGGGAGTTACACCCAAGTATAGAATTTGCAGAAAAACTCAATTGAACCAGAACGTGTTAGTTTTGAACCAAAGCTCAGATTTGAAAAACAAACGTATATTAGTAGTGTCCTGGGTCGGGAATGCTAAAAAACCAACCCATTTTGTGATCTGATGTTTCCCTGGGGAGTTACACCAAAGTATATCTTAGAATTTGCAGAAAAACTCAATTCAACCAGAACGTGTTACTTTTGAACCAAAGCTCAGATTTGAAAAACAAACGTATATTAGTAGTGTCCTGGGTCGGGAATGCTAAAAAACCAACCCATTTTGTGATCTGATGTTTCCCTGGGGAGTTACACCAAAGTATATCTTAGAATTTGCAGAAAAACTCAATTGAACCAGAACGTGTTAGTTTTGAACCAAAGCTCAGATTCGAAAAACAAACGTATATTAGTAGTGTCCTGGGTCGGGAATGCTAAAAAACCAACCCATTTTGTGATCTGATGTTTCCCTGGGGAGTTACACCCAAGTATATCTTAGGATTTGCAGAAAAACTCAATTGAACCAGAACGTGTTAGTTTTGAACCAAAGCTCAGATTTGAAAAACAAACGTATATTAGTAGTGTCCTGGGTCGGGAATGCTAAAAAAACCAACCCATTTTGTGATCTGATGTTCCCCTGGGGAGTTACACCCAAGTATATCTTAGAATTTGCAGAAAAACTCAATTGAACCAGAACGTGTTAGTTTTGAACCAAAGCTCAGATTTGAAAAACAAACGTATGTTAGTAGGGTCCTGGGTCGGGAATGCTAAAAAACCAACCCATTTTGTGATCTGATGTTCCCCTGGGGAGTTACACCCAAGTATATCTTAGAATTTGCAGAAAAACTCAATTGAACCAGAACGTGTTAGTTTTGAACCAAAGCTCAGATTCGAAAAACAAACGTATGTTAGTAGGGTCCTGGGTCGGGAATGCTAAAAAACCAACCCATTTTGTGATTTGATGTTTCCCCGGGGAGTTAAACCCAAGTATATCTTAGAATTTGGAGAAAAACTCAATTGAACTAGATCGTGTTACTTTTGAATCAAAGCTCATATTCGAAAAACAAACATATATTAGTAGTGTCCTGGGTCGGGAATGCTAAAAAAACCAACCCATTTTGTGATCTGATGTTTCCCTGGGGAGTTTCACCCAAAGTATATCTTAGAATTTGCAGAAAAACTCAATTCAACCAGATCGTGTTAGTTTTGAACCAAAGCTCAGATTCGAAAAACAAACGTATATTAGTAGTGTCCTGGGTCGGGAATGCGAAAAAACCAACCCATTTTGTGATTTGATGTTTCCCCGGGGAGTTAAACCCAAGTATATCTTAGAATTTGCAGAAAATCTCAATTCAACCAGATCGTGTTACTTTTGAACCAAAGCTCAGATTCGAAAAACAAACGTATATTAGTAGTGTCCTGGGTCGGGAATGCTAAAAAACCAACCCATTTTGTGATCTGATGTTTCCCTGGGGAGTTACACCCAAGTATAGAATTTGCAGAAAAACTCAATTGAACCAGAACGTGTTAGTTTTGAACCAAAGCTCAGATTCGAAAAACAAACGTATATTAGTAGTGTCCTGGGTCGGGAATGCTAAAAAACCAACCCATTTTGTGATCTGATGTTTCCCTGGGGAGTTACACCAAAGTATATCTTAGAATTTGCAGAAAAACTCAATTCAACCAGAACGTGTTACTTTTGAACCAAAGCTCAGATTTGAAAAACAAACGTATATTAGTAGTGTCCTGGGTCGGGAATGCGAAAAAACCAACCCATTTTGTGATCTGATGTTTCCCTGGGGAGTTACACCAAAGTATATCTTAGAATTTGCAGAAAAACTCAATTGAACAAGAACGTGTTAGTTTTGAACCAAAGCTCAGATTCGAAAAACAAACGTATATTAGTAGTGTCCTGGGTCGGGAATGCTAAAAAACCAACCCATTTTGTGATCTGATGTTTCCCTGGGGAGTTACACCCAAGTATATCTTAGGATTTGCAGAAAAACTCAATTGAACCAGAACGTGTTAGTTTTGAACCAAAGCTCAGATTTGAAAAACAAACGTATATTAGTAGTGTCCTGGGTCGGGAATGCTAAAAAAACCAACCCATTTTGTGATCTGATGTTCCCCTGGGGAGTTACACCCAAGTATATCTTAGAATTTGCAGAAAAACTCAATTGAACCAGAACGTGTTAGTTTTGAACCAAAGCTCAGATTTGAAAAACAAACGTATGTTAGTAGGGTCCTGGGTCGGGAATGCTAAAAAACCAACCCATTTTGTGATCTGATGTTCCCCTGGGGAGTTACACCCAAGTATACCTTAGAATTTGCAGAAAAACTCAATTGAACCAGAACGTGTTAGTTTTGAACCAAAGCTCAGATTCGAAAAACAAACGTATGTTAGTAGGGTCCTGGGTCGGGAATGCTAAAAAACCAACCCATTTTGTGATTTGATGTTTCCCCGGGGAGTTAAACCCAAGTATATCTTAGAATTTGGAGAAAAACTCAATTGAACTAGATCGTGTTACTTTTGAATCAAAGCTCATATTCGAAAAACAAACATATATTAGTAGTGTCCTGGGTCGGGAATGCTAAAAAAACCAACCCATTTTGTGATCTGATGTTTCCCTGGGGAGTTTCACCCAAAGTATATCTTAGAATTTGCAGAAAAACTCAATTCAACCAGATCGTGTTAGTTTTGAACCAAAGCTCAGATTCGAAAAACAAACGTATATTAGTAGTGTCCTGGGTCGGGAATGCGAAAAAACCAACCCATTTTGTGATTTGATGTTTCCCCGGGGAGTTAAACCCAAGTATATCTTAGAATTTGCAGAAAATCTCAATTCAACCAGATCGTGTTACTTTTGAACCAAAGCTCAGATTCGAAAAACAAACGTATATTAGTAGTGTCCTGGGTCGGGAATGCTAAAAAACCAACCCATTTTGTGATCTGATGTTTCCCTGGGGAGTTACACCCAAGTATAGAATTTGCAGAAAAACTCAATTGAACCAGAACGTGTTAGTTTTGAACCAAAGCTCAGATTCGAAAAACAAACGTATATTAGTAGTGTCCTGGGTCGGGAATGCTAAAAAACCAACCCATTTTGTGATCTGATGTTTCCCTGGGGAGTTACACCCAAGTATATCTTAGGATTTGCAGAAAAACTCAATTGAACCAGAACGTGTTAGTTTTGAACCAAAGCTCAGATTTGAAAAACAAACGTATATTAGTAGTGTCCTGGGTCGGGAATGCTAAAAAAACCAACCCATTTTGTGATCTGATGTTCCCCTGGGGAGTTACACCCAAGTATATCTTAGAATTTGCAGAAAAACTCAATTGAACCAGAACGTGTTAGTTTTGAACCAAAGCTCAGATTTGAAAAACAAACGTATGTTAGTAGGGTCCTGGGTCGGGAATGCTAAAAAACCAACCCATTTTGTGATCTGATGTTCCCCTGGGGAGTTACACCCAAGTATACCTTAGAATTTGCAGAAAAACTCAATTGAACCAGAACGTGTTAGTTTTGAACCAAAGCTCAGATTCGAAAAACAAACGTATGTTAGTAGGGTCCTGGGTCGGGAATGCTAAAAAACCAACCCATTTTGTGATTTGATGTTTCCCCGGGGAGTTAAACCCAAGTATATCTTAGAATTTGGAGAAAAACTCAATTGAACTAGATCGTGTTACTTTTGAATCAAAGCTCATATTCGAAAAACAAACATATATTAGTAGTGTCCTGGGTCGGGAATGCTAAAAAAACCAACCCATTTTGTGATCTGATGTTTCCCTGGGGAGTTTCACCCAAAGTATATCTTAGAATTTGCAGAAAAACTCAATTCAACCAGATCGTGTTAGTTTTGAACCAAAGCTCAGATTCGAAAAACAAACGTATATTAGTAGTGTCCTGGGTCGGGAATGCGAAAAAACCAACCCATTTTGTGATTTGATGTTTCCCCGGGGAGTTAAACCCAAGTATATCTTAGAATTTGCAGAAAATCTCAATTCAACCAGATCGTGTTACTTTTGAACCAAAGCTCAGATTCGAAAAACAAACGTATATTAGTAGTGTCCTGGGTCGGGAATGCTAAAAAACCAACCCATTTTGTGATCTGATGTTTCCCTGGGGAGTTACACCCAAGTATAGAATTTGCAGAAAAACTCAATTGAACCAGAACGTGTTAGTTTTGAACCAAAGCTCAGATTCGAAAAACAAACGTATATTAGTAGTGTCCTGGGTCGGGAATGCTAAAAAACCAACCCATTTTGTGATCTGATGTTTCCCTGGGGAGTTACACCCAAGTATATCTTAGAATTTGCAGAAAAACTCAATTGAACCAGAACGTGTTAGTTTTGAACCAAAGCTCAGATTCGAAAAACAAACGTATATTAGTAGTGTCCTGGGTCGGGAATGCTAAAAAACCAACCCATTTTGTGATCTGATGTTTCCCTGGGGAGTTACACCCAAGTATATCTTAGAATTTGCAGAAAAACTCAATTGAACCAGAACGTGTTAGTTTTGAACCAAAGCTCAGATTCGAAAAACAAACGTATATTAGTAGTGTCCTGGGTCGGGAATGCTAAAAAACCAACCCATTTTGTGATCTGATGTTTCCCTGGGGAGTTACACCCAAGTATATCTTAGAATTTGCAGAAAAACTCAATTCAACCAGAACGTGTTACTTTTGAACCAAAGCTCAGATTCGAAAAACAAACGTATATTAGTAGTGTCCTGGGTCGGGAATGCTAAAAAACCAACCCATTTTGTGATCTGATGTTTCCCTGGGGAGTTACACCAAAGTATATCTTAGAATTTGCAGAAAAACTCAATTCAACCAGAACGTGTTACTTTTGAACCAAAGCTCAGATTTGAAAAACAAACGTATATTAGTAGTGTCCTGGGTCGGGAATGCTAAAAAACCAACCCATTTTGTGATCTGATGTTTCCCTGGGGAGTTACACCAAAGTATATCTTAGAATTTGCAGAAAAACTCAATTCAACCAGAACGTGTTACTTTTGAACCAAAGCTCAGATTTGAAAAACAAACGTATATTAGTAGTGTCCTGGGTCGGGAATGCGAAAAAACCAACCCATTTTGTGATCTGATGTTTCCCTGGGGAGTTACACCCAAGTATATCTTAGAATTTGCAGAAAAACTCAATTCAACCAGAACGTGTTACTTTTGAACCAAAGCTCAGATTTGAAAAACAAACGTATATTAGTAGTGTCCTGGGTCGGGAATGCTAAAAAACCAACCCATTTTGTGATCTGATGTTTCCCTGGGGAGTTACACCCAAGTATATCTTAGAATTTGCAGAAAAACTCAATTCAACCAGAACGTGTTACTTTTGAACCAAAGCTCAGATTTGAAAAACAAACGTATATTAGTAGTGTCCTGGGTCGGGAATGCTAAAAAACCAACCCATTTTGTGATCTGATGTTTCCCTGGGGAGTTACACCCAAGTATATCTTAGAATTTGCAGAAAAACTCAATTCAACCAGAACGTGTTACTTTTGAACCAAAGCTCAGATTTGAAAAACAAACGTATATTAGTAGTGTCCTGGGTCGGGAATGCTAAAAAACCAACCCATTTTGTGATCTGATGTTTCCCTGGGGAGTTACACCAAAGTATATCTTAGAATTTGCAGAAAAACTCAATTCAACCAGAACGTGTTACTTTTGAACCAAAGCTCAGATTTGAAAAACAAACGTATATTAGTAGTGTCCTGGGTCGGGAATGCGAAAAAACCAACCCATTTTGTGATCTGATGTTTCCCTGGGGAGTTACACCCAAGTATATCTTAGAATTTGCAGAAAAACTCAATTGAACCAGAACGTGTTAGTTTTGAACCAAAGCTCAGATTTGAAAAACAAACGTATATTAGTAGTGTCCTGGGTCGGGAATGCTAAAAAACCAACCCATTTTGTGATCTGATGTTTCCCTGGGGAGTTACACCCAAGTATATCTTAGAATTTGCAGAAAAACTCAATTGAACCAGAACGTGTTAGTTTTGAACCAAAGCTCAGATTCGAAAAACAAACGTATATTAGTAGTGTCCTGGGTATACTCAGATCGCATGACCCATTTTGTGATCTGATGTTTCCTGGGAGTTACACCCAAGTATATCTTAGAACTCAATTGAACCAGAACGTGTTAGTTTTGAACCAAAGCTCAGATTCGAAAAACAAACGTATATTAGTAGTGTCCTGGGTTTAGTAGTGTCCTGGGTCGGGAATGCTAAAAAACCAACCCATTTTGTGATTTGATGTTTAGCTGGGGAGTTACACCCAAGTATATCTTAGAATTTGCAGAAAAACTCAATTCAACCAGAACGTGTTACTTTTGAACCAAAGCTCAGATTTGAAAAACAAACGTATATTAGTAGTGTCCTGGGTCGGGAATGCTAAAAAACCAACCCATTTTGTGATCTGATGTTTCCCTGGGGAGTTACACCAAAGTATATCTTAGAATTTGCAGAAAAACTCAATTCAACCAGAACGTGTTACTTTTGAACCAAAGCTCAGATTTGAAAAACAAACGTATATTAGTAGTGTCCTGGGTCGGGAATGCTAACAAACCAACCCATTTTGTGATCTGATGTTTCCCTGGGGAGTTACACCAAAGTATATCTTAGAATTTGCAGAAAAACTCAATTCAACCAGAACGTGTTACTTTTGAACCAAAGCTCAGATTTGAAAAACAAACGTATATTAGTAGTGTCCTGGGTCGGGAATGCGAAAAAACCAACCCATTTTGTGATCTGATGTTTCCCTGGGGAGTTACACCAAAGTATATCTTAGAATTTGCAGAAAAACTCAATTCAACCAGAACGTGTTACTTTTGAACCAAAGCTCAGATTCGAAAAACAAACGTATATTAGTAGTGTCCTGGGTCGGGAATGCTAAAAAACCAACCCATTTTGTGATCTGATGTTTCCCTGGGGAGTTACACCCAAGTATATCTTAGGATTTGCAGAAAAACTCAATTGAACCAGAACGTGTTAGTTTTGAACCAAAGCTCAGATTCGAAAAACAAATGTATATTAGTAGTGTCCTGGGTCGGGAATGCTAAAAAACCAACCCATTTTGTGATCTGATGTTTAGCTGGGGAGTTACACCCAAGTATATCTTAGAATTTGCAGAAAAACTCAATTCAACCAGAACGTGTTACTTTTGAACCAAAGCTCAGATTTGAAAAACAAACATATATTAGTAGTGTCCTGGGTCGGGAATGCTAAAAAACCAACCCATTTTGTGATCTGATGTTTCCCTGGGGAGTTACACCAAAGTATATCTTAGAATTTGCAGAAAAACTCAATTCAACCAGAACGTGTTACTTTTGAACCAAAGCTCAGATTTGAAAAAAAAACGTATATTAGTAGTGTCCTGGGTCGGGAATGCTAAAAAACCAACCCATTTTGTGATCTGATGTTTCCCTGGGGAGTTACACCCAAGTATATCTTAGAATTTGCAGAAAAACTCAATTCAACCAGAACGTGTTACTTTTGAACCAAAGCTCAGATTTGAAAAACAAACGTATATTAGTAGTGTCCTGGGTCGGGAATGCGAAAAAACCAACCCATTTTGTGATCTGATGTTTCCCTGGGGAGTTACACCAAAGTATATCTTAGAATTTGCAGAAAAACTCAATTGAACCAGAACGTGTTAGTTTTGAACCAAAGCTCAGATTCGAAAAACAAACGTATATTAGTAGTGTCCTGGGTCGGGAATGCTAAAAAACCAACCCATTTTGTGATCTGATGTTTCCCTGGGGAGTTACACCCAAGTATATCTTAGAATTTGCAGAAAAACTCAATTGAACCAGAACGTGTTAGTTTTGAACCAAAGCTCAGATTCGAAAAACAAACGTATATTAGTAGTGTCCTGGGTCGGGAATGCTAAAAAACCAACCCATTTTGTGATCTGATGTTTCCCTGGGGAGTTACACCCAAGTATATCTTAGAATTTGCAGAAAAACTCAATTCAACCAGAACGTGTTACTTTTGAACCAAAGCTCAGATTCGAAAAACAAACGTATATTAGTAGTGTCCTGGGTCGGGAATGCTAAAAAACCAACCCATTTTGTGATCTGATGTTTCCCTGGGGAGTTACACCAAAGTATATCTTAGAATTTGCAGAAAAACTCAATTCAACCAGAACGTGTTACTTTTGAACCAAAGCTCAGATTTGAAAAACAAACGTATATTAGTAGTGTCCTGGGTCGGGAATGCTAAAAAACCAACCCATTTTGTGATCTGATGTTTCCCTGGGGAGTTACACCAAAGTATATCTTAGAATTTGCAGAAAAACTCAATTCAACCAGAACGTGTTACTTTTGAACCAAAGCTCAGATTTGAAAAACAAACGTATATTAGTAGTGTCCTGGGTCGGGAATGCGAAAAAACCAACCCATTTTGTGATCTGATGTTTCCCTGGGGAGTTACACCCAAGTATATCTTAGAATTTGCAGAAAAACTCAATTCAACCAGAACGTGTTACTTTTGAACCAAAGCTCAGATTTGAAAAACAAACGTATATTAGTAGTGTCCTGGGTCGGGAATGCTAAAAAACCAACCCATTTTGTGATCTGATGTTTCCCTGGGGAGTTACACCCAAGTATATCTTAGAATTTGCAGAAAAACTCAATTCAACCAGAACGTGTTACTTTTGAACCAAAGCTCAGATTTGAAAAACAAACGTATATTAGTAGTGTCCTGGGTCGGGAATGCTAAAAAACCAACCCATTTTGTGATCTGATGTTTCCCTGGGGAGTTACACCCAAGTATATCTTAGAATTTGCAGAAAAACTCAATTCAACCAGAACGTGTTACTTTTGAACCAAAGCTCAGATTTGAAAAACAAACGTATATTAGTAGTGTCCTGGGTCGGGAATGCTAAAAAACCAACCCATTTTGTGATCTGATGTTTCCCTGGGGAGTTACACCAAAGTATATCTTAGAATTTGCAGAAAAACTCAATTCAACCAGAACGTGTTACTTTTGAACCAAAGCTCAGATTTGAAAAACAAACGTATATTAGTAGTGTCCTGGGTCGGGAATGCGAAAAAACCAACCCATTTTGTGATCTGATGTTTCCCTGGGGAGTTACACCCAAGTATATCTTAGAATTTGCAGAAAAACTCAATTGAACCAGAACGTGTTAGTTTTGAACCAAAGCTCAGATTTGAAAAACAAACGTATATTAGTAGTGTCCTGGGTCGGGAATGCTAAAAAACCAACCCATTTTGTGATCTGATGTTTCCCTGGGGAGTTACACCCAAGTATATCTTAGAATTTGCAGAAAAACTCAATTGAACCAGAACGTGTTAGTTTTGAACCAAAGCTCAGATTCGAAAAACAAACGTATATTAGTAGTGTCCTGGGTCGGGAATGCTAAAAAACCAACCCATTTTGTGATCTGATGTTTCCCTGGGGAGTTACACCCAAGTATATCTTAGAATTTGCAGAAAAACTCAATTGAACCAGAACGTGTTAGTTTTGAACCAAAGCTCAGATTCGAAAAACAAACGTATATTAGTAGTGTCCTGGGTCGGGAATGCTAAAAAACCAACCCATTTTGTGATTTGATGTTTAGCTGGGGAGTTACACCCAAGTATATCTTAGAATTTGCAGAAAAACTCAATTCAACCAGAACGTGTTACTTTTGAACCAAAGCTCAGATTTGAAAAACAAACGTATATTAGTAGTGTCCTGGGTCGGGAATGCTAAAAAACCAACCCATTTTGTGATCTGATGTTTCCCTGGGGAGTTACACCAAAGTATATCTTAGAATTTGCAGAAAAACTCAATTCAACCAGAACGTGTTACTTTTGAACCAAAGCTCAGATTTGAAAAACAAACGTATATTAGTAGTGTCCTGGGTCGGGAATGCTAACAAACCAACCCATTTTGTGATCTGATGTTTCCCTGGGGAGTTACACCAAAGTATATCTTAGAATTTGCAGAAAAACTCAATTCAACCAGAACGTGTTACTTTTGAACCAAAGCTCAGATTTGAAAAACAAACGTATATTAGTAGTGTCCTGGGTCGGGAATGCGAAAAAACCAACCCATTTTGTGATCTGATGTTTCCCTGGGGAGTTACACCAAAGTATATCTTAGAATTTGCAGAAAAACTCAATTCAACCAGAACGTGTTACTTTTGAACCAAAGCTCAGATTCGAAAAACAAACGTATATTAGTAGTGTCCTGGGTCGGGAATGCTAAAAAACCAACCCATTTTGTGATCTGATGTTTCCCTGGGGAGTTACACCCAAGTATATCTTAGGATTTGCAGAAAAACTCAATTGAACCAGAACGTGTTAGTTTTGAACCAAAGCTCAGATTCGAAAAACAAATGTATATTAGTAGTGTCCTGGGTCGGGAATGCTAAAAAACCAACCCATTTTGTGATCTGATGTTTAGCTGGGGAGTTACACCCAAGTATATCTTAGAATTTGCAGAAAAACTCAATTCAACCAGAACGTGTTACTTTTGAACCAAAGCTCAGATTTGAAAAACAAACATATATTAGTAGTGTCCTGGGTCGGGAATGCTAAAAAACCAACCCATTTTGTGATCTGATGTTTCCCTGGGGAGTTACACCAAAGTATATCTTAGAATTTGCAGAAAAACTCAATTCAACCAGAACGTGTTACTTTTGAACCAAAGCTCAGATTTGAAAAAAAAACGTATATTAGTAGTGTCCTGGGTCGGGAATGCTAAAAAACCAACCCATTTTGTGATCTGATGTTTCCCTGGGGAGTTACACCCAAGTATATCTTAGAATTTGCAGAAAAACTCAATTCAACCAGAACGTGTTACTTTTGAACCAAAGCTCAGATTTGAAAAACAAACGTATATTAGTAGTGTCCTGGGTCGGGAATGCGAAAAAACCAACCCATTTTGTGATCTGATGTTTCCCTGGGGAGTTACACCAAAGTATATCTTAGAATTTGCAGAAAAACTCAATTCAACCAGAACGTGTTACTTTTGAACCAAAGCTCAGATTTGAAAAACAAACATATATTAGTAGTGTCCTGGGTCGGGAATGCGAAAAAACCAACCCATTTTGTGATCTGATGTTTCCCTGGGGAGTTACACCCAAGTATATCTTAGAATTTGCAGAAAAACTCAATTCAACCAGAACGTGTTACTTTTGAACCAAAGCTCAGATTTGAAAAACAAACGTATATTAGTAGTGTCCTGGGTCGGGAATGCTAAAAAACCAACCCATTTTGTGATCTGATGTTTCCCTGGGGAGTTACACCCAAGTATATCTTAGAATTTGCAGAAAAACTCAATTGAACCAGAACGTGTTAGTTTTGAACCAAAGCTCAGATTCGAAAAACAAACGTATATTAGTAGTGTCCTGGGTCGGGAATGCTAAAAAACCAACCCATTTTGTGATCTGATGTTTCCCTGGGGAGTTACACCCAAGTATATCTTAGAATTTGCAGAAAAACTCAATTGAACCAGAACGTGTTAGTTTTGAACCAAAGCTCAGATTCGAAAAACAAACGTATATTAGTAGTGTCCTGGGTCGGGAATGCTAAAAAACCAACCCATTTTGTGATCTGATGTTTAGCTGGGGAGTTACACCCAAGTATATCTTAGAATTTGCAGAAAAACTCAATTCAACCAGAACGTGTTACTTTTGAACCAAAGCTCAGATTTGAAAAACAAACGTATATTAGTAGTGTCCTGGGTCGGGAATGCTAAAAAACCAACCCATTTTGTGATCTGATGTTTCCCTGGGGAGTTACACCAAAGTATATCTTAGAATTTGCAGAAAAACTCAATTCAACCAGAACGTGTTACTTTTGAACCAAAGCTCAGATTTGAAAAACAAACGTATATTAGTAGTGTCCTGGGTCGGGAATGCTAAAAAACCAACCCATTTTGTGATCTGATGTTTCCCTGGGGAGTTACACCAAAGTATATCTTAGAATTTGCAGAAAAACTCAATTCAACCAGAACGTGTTACTTTTGAACCAAAGCTCAGATTTGAAAAACAAACATATATTAGTAGTGTCCTGGGTCGGGAATGCTAAAAAACCAACCCATTTTGTGATCTGATGTTTCCCTGGGGAGTTACACCCAAGTATATCTTAGGATTTGCAGAAAAACTCAATTGAACCAGAACGTGTTAGTTTTGAACCAAAGCTCAGATTCGAAAAACAAACGTATATTAGTGTCCTGGGTCGGGAATGCTAAAAAACCAACCCATTTTGTGATCTGATGTTTCCCTGGGGAGTTACACCCAAGTATATCTTAGAATTTGCAGAAAAACTCAATTCAACCAGAACGTGTTACTTTTGAACCAAAGCTCAGATTTGAAAAACAAACGTATATTAGTAGTGTCCTGGGTCGGGAATGCTAAAAAACCAACCCATTTTGTGATCTGATGTTTCCCTGGGGAGTTACACCAAAGTATATCTTAGAATTTGCAGAAAAACTCAATTCAACCAGAACGTGTTACTTTTGAACCAAAGCTCAGATTTGAAAAACAAACGTATATTAGTAGTGTCCTGGGTCGGGAATGCTAAAAAACCAACCCATTTTGTGATCTGATGTTTCCCTGGGGAGTTACACCCAAGTATATCTTAGAATTTGCAGAAAAACTCAATTGAACCAGAACGTGTTAGTTTTGAACCAAAGCTCAGATTTGAAAAACAAACGTATATTAGTAGTGTCCTGGGTCGGGAATGCTAAAAAACCAACCCATTTTGTGATCTGATGTTTCCCTGGGGTGTTACACCAAAGTATATCTTAGAATTTGCAGAAAAACTCAATTCAACCAGAACGTGTTACTTTTGAACCAAAGCTCAGATTCGAAAAACAAACGTATATTAGTAGTGTCCTGGGTCGGGAATGCTAAAAAACCAACCCATTTTGTGATCTGATGTTTCCCTGGGGAGTTACACCCAAGTATATCTTAGAATTTGCAGAAAAACTCAATTCAACCAGAACGTGTTACTTTTGAACCAAAGCTCAGATTTGAAAAACAAACGTATATTAGTAGTGTCCTGGGTCGGGAATGCTAAAAAACCAACCCATTTTGTGATTTGATGTTTCCCCGGGGAGTTAAACCCAAGTATATCTTAGAATTTGCAGAAAATCTCAATTCAACCAGATCGTGTTACTTTTGAACCAAAGCTCAGATTCGAAAAACAAACGTATATTAGTAGTGTCCTGGGTCGGGAATGCTAAAAAACCAACCCATTTTGTGATCTGATGTTTCCCTGGGGAGTTACACCCAAGTATAGAATTTGCAGAAAAACTCAATTGAACCAGAACGTGTTAGTTTTGAACCAAAGCTCAGATTCGAAAAACAAACGTATATTAGTAGTGTCCTGGGTCGGGAATGCTAAAAAACCAACCCATTTTGTGATCTGATGTTTCCCTGGGGAGTTACACCCAAGTATATATTAGAATTTGCAGAAAAACTCAATTGAACCAGAACGTGTTACTTTTGAACCAAAGCTCAGATTTGAAAAACAAACGTATATTAGTAGTGTCCTGGGTCGGGAATGCTAAAAAACCAACCCATTTTGTGATCTGATGTTTCCCTGGGGAGTTACACCAAAGTATATCTTAGAATTTGCAGAAAAACTCAATTGAACCAGAACGTGTTACTTTTGAACCAAAGCTCAGATTTGAAAAACAAACGTATATTAGTAGTGTCCTGGGTCGGGAATGCTAAAAAACCAACCCATTTTGTGATCTGATGTTTCCCTGGGGAGTTACACCCAAGTATATCTTAGAATTTGCAGAAAAACTCAATTGAACCAGAACGTGTTAGTTTTGAACCAAAGCTCAGATTCGAAAAACAAACGTATATTAGTAGTGTCCTGGGTCGGGAATGCTAAAAAACCAACCCATTTTGTGATCTGATGTTTCCCTGGGGAGTTACACCCAAGTATATCTTAGAATTTGCAGAAAAACTCAATTCAACCAGAACGTGTTACTTTTGAACCAAAGCTCAGATTTGAAAAACAAACGTATATTAGTAGTGTCCTGGGTCGGGAATGCTAAAAAACCAACCCATTTTGTGATCTGATGTTTCCCTGGGGAGTTACACCCAAGTATATATTAGAATTTGCAGAAAAACTCAATTGAACCAGAACGTGTTACTTTTGAACCAAAGCTCAGATTTGAAAAACAAACGTATATTAGTAGTGTCCTGGGTCGGGAATGCTAAAAAACCAACCCATTTTGTGATCTGATGTTTCCCTGGGGAGTTACACCAAAGTATATCTTAGAATTTGCAGAAAAACTCAATTGAACCAGAACGTGTTACTTTTGAACCAAAGCTCAGATTTGAAAAACAAACGTATATTAGTAGTGTCCTGGGTCGGGAATGCTAAAAAACCAACCCATTTTGTGATCTGATGTTTCCCTGGGGAGTTACACCCAAGTATATCTTAGAATTTGCAGAAAAACTCAATTGAACCAGAACGTGTTAGTTTTGAACCAAAGCTCAGATTCGAAAAACAAACGTATATTAGTAGTGTCCTGGGTCGGGAATGCTAAAAAACCAACCCATTTTGTGATCTGATGTTTCCCTGGGGAGTTACACCCAAGTATATCTTAGAATTTGCAGAAAAACTCAATTCAACCAGAACGTGTTACTTTTGAACCAAAGCTCAGATTTGAAAAACAAACGTATATTAGTAGTGTCCTGGGTCGGGAATGCTAAAAAACCAACCCATTTTGTGATCTGATGTTTCCCTGGGGAGTTACACCAAAGTATATCTTAGAATTTGCAGAAAAACTCAATTCAACCAGAACGTGTTACTTTTGAACCAAAGCTCAGATTTGAAAAACAAACGTATATTAGTAGTGTCCTGGGTCGGGAATGCTAAAAAACCAACCCATTTTGTGATCTGATGTTTCCCTGGGGAGTTACACCAAAGTATATCTTAGAATTTGCAGAAAAACTCAATTCAACCAGAACGTGTTACTTTTGAACCAAAGCTCAGATTTGAAAAACAAACGTATATTAGTAGTGTCCTGGGTCGGGAATGCGAAAAAACCAACCCATTTTGTGATCTGATGTTTCCCTGGGGAGTTACACCCAAGTATATCTTAGAATTTGCAGAAAAACTCAATTCAACCAGAACGTGTTACTTTTGAACCAAAGCTCAGATTTGAAAAACAATCGTATATTAGTAGTGTCCTGGGTCGGGAATGCTAAAAAACCAACCCATTTTGTGATCTGATGTTTCCCTGGGGAGTTACACCCAAGTATATCTTAGAATTTGCAGAAAAACTCAATTGAACCAGAACGTGTTAGTTTTGAACCAAAGCTCAGATTCGAAAAACAAACGTATATTAGTAGTGTCCTGGGTCGGGAATGCTAAAAAACCAACCCATTTTGTGATCTGATGTTTCCCTGGGGAGTTACACCCAAGTATATCTTAGAATTTGCAGAAAAACTCAATTCAACCAGAACGTGTTACTTTTGAACCAAAGCTCAGATTTGAAAAACAAACGTATATTAGTAGTGTCCTGGGTCGGGAATGCTAAAAAACCAACCCATTTTGTGATCTGATGTTTCCCTGGGGAGTTACACCCAAGTATATCTTAGAAT
Organism: Thamnophis sirtalis; assembly: GCF_051295495.1. Classification (NCBI taxonomy): domain Eukaryota; kingdom Metazoa; phylum Chordata; class Lepidosauria; order Squamata; family Natricidae; genus Thamnophis; species Thamnophis sirtalis. The sequence goes on from NW_028261391.1 coordinate 52,025,770, forward strand.
TTGCAGAAAAACTCAATTCAACCAGAACGTGTTACTTTTGAACCAAAGCTCAGATTTGAAAAACAAACGTATATTAGTAGTGTCCTGGGTCGGGAATGCGAAAAAACCAACCCATTTTGTGATCTGATGTTTCCCTGGGGAGTTACACCCAAGTATATCTTAAAATTTGCAGAAAAACTCAATTCAACCAGAACGTGTTACTTTTGAACCAAAGCTCAGATTTGAAAAACAAACGTATATTAGTAGTGTCCTGGGTCGGGAATGCTAAAAAACCAACCCATTTTGTGATCTGATGTTTCTCTGGGGAGTTACACCCAAGTATATCTTAGAATTTGCAGAAAAACTCAATTCAACCAGAACGTGTTACTTTTGAACCAAAGCTCAGATTCGAAAAACAAACGTATATTAGTAGTGTCCTGGGTCGGGAATGCTAAAAAACCAACCCATTTTGTGATCTGATGTTTCCCTGGGGAGTTACACCCAAGTATATCTTAGGATTTGCAGAAAAACTCAATTGAACCAGAACGTGTTAGTTTTGAACCAAAGCTCAGATTCGAAAAACAAACGTATATTAGTGTCCTGGGTCGGGAATGCTAAAAAACCAACCCATTTTGTGATCTGATGTTTCCCTGGGGAGTTACACCCAAGTATATCTTAGAATTTGCAGAAAAACTCAATTCAACCAGAACGTGTTAGTTTTGAACCAAAGCTCAGATTCGAAAAACAAACGTATATTAGTAGTGTCCTGGGTCGGGAATGCTAAAAAACCAACCCATTTTGTGATCTGATGTTTCCCTGGGGAGTTACACCCAATATATCTTAGAATTTGCAGAAAAACTCAATTGAACCAGAACGTGTTACTTTTGAACCAAAGCTCAGATTTGAAAAACAAACGTATATTAGTAGTGTCCTGGGTCGGGAATGCTAAAAAACCAACCCATTTTGTGATCTGATGTTTCCCTGGGGAGTTACACCCAAGTATATCTTAGAATTTGCAGAAAAACTCAATTGAACCAGAACGTGTTAGTTTTGAACCAAAGCTCAGATTCGAAAAACAAACGTATATTAGTAGTGTCCTGGGTCGGGAATGCTAAAAAACCAACCCATTTTGTGATCTGATGTTTCCCTGGGGAGTTACACCCAAGTATATCTTAGAATTTGCAGAAAAACTCAATTCAACCAGAACGTGTTACTTTTGAACCAAAGCTCAGATTTGAAAAACAAACGTATATTAGTAGTGTCCTGGGTCGGGAATGCTAAAAAACCAACCCATTTTGTGATCTGATGTTTCCCTGGGGAGTTACACCCAAGTATATCTTAGAATTTGCAGAAAAACTCAATTGAACCAGAACGTGTTAGTTTTGAACCAAAGCTCAGATTCGAAAAACAAACGTATATTAGTAGTGTCCTGGGTCGGGAATGCTAAAAAACCAACCCATTTTGTGATCTGATGTTTCCCTGGGGAGTTACACCCAAGTATATCTTAGAATTTGCAGAAAAACTCAATTCAACCAGAACGTGTTACTTTTGAACCAAAGCTCAGATTTGAAAAACAAACGTATATTAGTAGTGTCCTGGGTCGGGAATGCTAAAAAACCAACCCATTTTGTGATCTGATGTTTCCCTGGGGAGTTACACCAAAGTATATCTTAGAATTTGCAGAAAAACTCAATTCAACCAGAACGTGTTACTTTTGAACCAAAGCTCAGATTTGAAAAACAAACGTATATTAGTAGTGTCCTGGGTCGGGAATGCTAAAAAACCAACCCATTTTGTGATCTGATGTTTCCCTGGGGAGTTACACCAAAGTATATCTTAGAATTTGCAGAAAAACTCAATTCAACCAGAACGTGTTACTTTTGAACCAAAGCTCAGATTTGAAAAACAAACGTATATTAGTAGTGTCCTGGGTCGGGAATGCGAAAAAACCAACCCATTTTGTGATCTGATGTTTCCCTGGGGAGTTACACCCAAGTATATCTTAGAATTTGCAGAAAAACTCAATTCAACCAGAACGTGTTACTTTTGAACCAAAGCTCAGATTTGAAAAACAATCGTATATTAGTAGTGTCCTGGGTCGGGAATGCGAAAAAACCAACCCATTTTGTGATCTGATGTTTCCCTGGGGAGTTACACCCAAGTATATCTTAGAATTTGCAGAAAAACTCAATTCAACCAGAACGTGTTACTTTTGAACCAAAGCTCAGATTTGAAAAACAATCGTATATTAGTAGTGTCCTGGGTCGGGAATGCTAAAAAACCAACCCATTTTGTGATCTGATGTTTCCCTGGGGAGTTACACCCAAGTATATCTTAGAATTTGCAGAAAAACTCAATTCAACCAGAACGTGTTACTTTTGAACCAAAGCTCAGATTTGAAAAACAAACGTATATTAGTAGTGTCCTGGGTCGGGAATGCTAAAAAACCAACCCATTTTGTGATCTGATGTTTCCCTGGGGAGTTACACCCAAGTATATCTTAGAATTTGCAGAAAAACTCAATTCAACCAGAACGTGTTAGTTTTGAACCAAAGCTCAGATTTGAAAAACAAACGTATATTAGTAGTGTCCTGGGTCGGGAATGCGAAAAAACCAACCCATTTTGTGATCTGATGTTTCCCTGGGGAGTTACACCCAAGTATATCTTAAAATTTGCAGAAAAACTCAATTCAACCAGAACGTGTTACTTTTGAACCAAAGCTCAGATTTGAAAAACAAACGTATATTAGTAGTGTCCTGGGTCGGGAATGCTAAAAAACCAACCCATTTTGTGATCTGATGTTTCTCTGGGGAGTTACACCCAAGTATATCTTAGAATTTGCAGAAAAACTCAATTCAACCAGAACGTGTTACTTTTGAACCAAAGCTCAGATTCGAAAAACAAACGTATATTAGTAGTGTCCTGGGTCGGGAATGCTAAAAAACCAACCCATTTTGTGATCTGATGTTTCCCTGGGGAGTTACACCCAAGTATATCTTAGGATTTGCAGAAAAACTCAATTGAACCAGAACGTGTTAGTTTTGAACCAAAGCTCAGATTCGAAAAACAAACGTATATTAGTGTCCTGGGTCGGGAATGCTAAAAAACCAACCCATTTTGTGATCTGATGTTTCCCTGGGGAGTTACACCCAAGTATATCTTAGGATTTGCAGAAAAACTCAATTGAACCAGAACGTGTTAGTTTTGAACCAAAGCTCAGATTTGAAAAACAAACGTATATTAGTAGTGTCCTGGGTCGGGAATGCTAAAAAACCAACCCATTTTGTGATCTGATGTTTCCCTGGGGAGTTACACCCAAGTATATCTTAGAATTTGCAGAAAAACTCAATTGAACCAGAACGTGTTAGTTTTGAACCAAAGCTCAGATTCGAAAAACAAACGTATATTAGTAGTGTCCTGGGTCGGGAATGCTAAAAAACCAACCCATTTTGTGATCTGATGTTTCCCTGGGGAGTTACACCCAAGTATATCTTAGAATTTGCAGAAAAACTCAATTCAACCAGAACGTGTTACTTTTGAACCAAAGCTCAGATTTGAAAAACAAACGTATATTAGTAGTGTCCTGGGTCGGGAATGCTAAAAAACCAACCCATTTTGTGATCTGATGTTTCCCTGGGGAGTTACACCAAAGTATATCTTAGAATTTGCAGAAAAACTCAATTCAACCAGAACGTGTTACTTTTGAACCAAAGCTCAGATTTGAAAAACAAACGTATATTAGTAGTGTCCTGGGTCGGGAATGCTAAAAAACCAACCCATTTTGTGATCTGATGTTTCCCTGGGGAGTTACACCAAAGTATATCTTAGAATTTGCAGAAAAACTCAATTCAACCAGAACGTGTTACTTTTGAACCAAAGCTCAGATTTGAAAAACAAACGTATATTAGTAGTGTCCTGGGTCGGGAATGCTAAAAAACCAACCCATTTTGTGATCTGATGTTTCCCTGGGGAGTTACACCCAAGTATATCTTAGAATTTGCAGAAAAACTCAATTGAACCAGAACGTGTTAGTTTTGAACCAAAGCTCAGATTCGAAAAACAAACGTATATTAGTAGTGTCCTGGGTCGGGAATGCTAAAAAACCAACCCATTTTGTGATCTGATGTTTCCCTGGGGAGTTACACCCAAGTATATCTTAGAATTTTCAGAAAAACTCAATTCAACCAGAACGTGTTACTTTTGAACCAAAGCTCAGATTTGAAAAACAAACGTATATTAGTAGTGTCCTGGGTCGGGAATGCTAAAAAACCAACCCATTTTGTGATCTGATGTTTCCCTGGGGAGTTACACCAAAGTATATCTTAGAATTTGCAGAAAAACTCAATTCAACCAGAACGTGTTACTTTTGAACCAAAGCTCAGATTTGAAAAACAAACGTATATTAGTAGTGTCCTGGGTCGGGAATGCTAAAAAACCAACCCATTTTGTGATCTGATGTTTCCCTGGGGAGTTACACCCAAGTATATCTTAGGATTTGCAGAAAAACTCAATTGAACCAGAACGTGTTAGTTTTGAACCAAAGCTCAGATTCGAAAAACAAACGTATATTAGTGTCCTGGGTCGGGAATGCTAAAAAACCAACCCATTTTGTGATCTGATGTTTCCCTGGGGAGTTACACCCAAGTATATCTTAGAATTTGCAGAAAAACTCAATTCAACCAGAACGTGTTACTTTTGAACCAAAGCTCAGATTTGAAAAACAAACGTATATTAGTAGTGTCCTGGGTCGGGAATGCTAAAAAACCAACCCATTTTGTGATCTGATGTTTCCCTGGGGAGTTACACCAAAGTATATCTTAGAATTTGCAGAAAAACTCAATTCAACCAGAACGTGTTAGTTTTGAACCAAAGCTCAGATTCGAAAAACAAACGTATATTAGTAGTGTCCTGGGTCGGGAATGCTAAAACACCAACCCATTTTGTGATCTGATGTTCCCCTGGGGAGTTACACCCAAGTATATCTTAGAATTTGCAGAAAAACTCAATTGAACCAGAACGTGTTACTTTTGAACCAAAGCTCAGATTCGAAAAACAAACGTATGTTAGTAGGGTCCTGGGTCGGGAATGCTAAAAAACCAACCCATTTTGTGATTTGATGTTTCCCCGGGGAGTTAAACCCAAGTATATCTTAGAATTTGCAGAAAAACTCAATTCAACCAGATCGTGTTAGTTTTGAACCAAAGCTCAGATTCGAAAAACAAACGTATATTAGTAGTGTCCTGGGTCGGGAATGCTAAAAAACCAACCCATTTTGTGATCTGATGTTTCCCTGGGGAGTTACACCCAAGTATATCTTAGAATTTGCAGAAAAACTCAATTGAACCAGAACGTGTTAGTTTTGAACCAAAGCTCAGATTCGAAAAACAAACGTATATTAGTGTCCTGGGTCAGGAATGCTAAAAAACCAACCCATTTTGTGATCTGATGTTTCCCTGGGGAGTTACACCCAAGTATATCTTAGAATTTGCAGAAAAACTCAATTCAACCAGAACGTGTTACTTTTGAACCAAAGCTCAGATTTGAAAAACAAACGTATATTAGTAGTGTCCTGGGTCGGGAATGCGAAAAAACCAACCCATTTTGTGATCTGATGTTTCCCTGGGGAGTTACACCAAAGTATATCTTAGAATTTGCAGAAAAACTCAATTGAACCAGAACGTGTTAGTTTTGAACCAAAGCTCAGATTCGAAAAACAAACGTATATTAGTAGTGTCCTGGGTCGGGAATGCTAAAAAACCAACCCATTTTGTGATCTGATGTTTCCCTGGGGAGTTACACCCAAGTATATCTTAGGATTTGCAGAAAAACTCAATTGAACCAGAACGTGTTAGTTTTGAACCAAAGCTCAGATTTGAAAAACAAACGTATATTAGTAGTGTCCTGGGTCGGGAATGCTAAAAAACCAACCCATTTTGTGATCTGATGTTCCCCTGGGGAGTTACACCCAAGTATATCTTAGAATTTGCAGAAAAACTCAATTGAACCAGAACGTGTTAGTTTTGAACCAAAGCTCAGATTCGAAAAACAAACGTATATTAGTAGTGTCCTGGGTCGGGAATGCTAAAAAACCAACCCATTTTGTGATCTGATGTTTCCCTGGGGAGTTACACCCAAGTATATCTTAGAATTTGCAGAAAAACTCAATTCAACCAGAACGTGTTACTTTTGAACCAAAGCTCAGATTTGAAAAACAAACGTATATTAGTAGTGTCCTGGGTCGGGAATGCTAAAAAACCAACCCATTTTGTGATCTGATGTTTCCCTGGGGAGTTACACCAAAGTATATCTTAGAATTTGCAGAAAAACTCAATTCAACCAGAACGTGTTACTTTTGAACCAAAGCTCAGATTTGAAAAACAAACGTATATTAGTAGTGTCCTGGGTCGGGAATGCTAAAAAACCAACCCATTTTGTGATCTGATGTTTCCCTGGGGAGTTACACCAAAGTATATCTTAGAATTTGCAGAAAAACTCAATTCAACCAGAACGTGTTACTTTTGAACCAAAGCTCAGATTTGAAAAACAAACGTATATTAGTAGTGTCCTGGGTCGGGAATGCTAAAAAACCAACCCATTTTGTGATCTGATGTTTCCCTGGGGAGTTACACCCAAGTATATCTTAGGATTTGCAGAAAAACTCAATTGAACCAGAACGTGTTAGTTTTGAACCAAAGCTCAGATTCGAAAAACAAACGTATATTAGTGTCCTGGGTCGGGAATGCTAAAAAACCAACCCATTTTGTGATCTGATATTTCCCTGGGGAGTTACACCCAAGTATATCTTAGAATTTGCAGAAAAACTCAATTCAACCAGAACGTGTTCCTTTTGAACCAAAGCTCAGATTTGAAAAACAAACGTATATTAGTAGTGTCCTGGGTCGGGAATGCGAAAAAACCAACCCATTTTGTGATCTGATGTTTCCCTGGGGAGTTACACCCAAGTATATCTTAGAATTTGCAGAAAAACTCAATTGAACCAGAACGTGTTAGTTTTGAACCAAAGCTCAGATTTGAAAAACAAACGTATATTAGTAGTGTCCTGGGTCGGGAATGCTAAAAAACCAACCCATTTTGTGATCTGATGTTTCCCTGGGGAGTTACACCCAAGTATATCTTAGAATTTGCAGAAAAACTCAATTCAACCAGAACGTGTTACTTTTGAACCAAAGCTCAGATTTGAAAAACAAACGTATATTAGTAGTGTCCTGGGTCGGGAATGCTAAAAAACCAACCCATTTTGTGATCTGATGTTTCCCTGGGGAGTTACACCAAAGTATATCTTAGAATTTGCAGAAAAACTCAATTCAACCAGAACGTGTTACTTTTGAACCAAAGCTCAGATTTGAAAAACAAACGTATATTAGTAGTGTCCTGGGTCGGGAATGCTAAAAAACCAACCCATTTTGTGATCTGATGTTTCCCTGGGGAGTTACACCAAAGTATATCTTAGAATTTGCAGAAAAACTCAATTCAACCAGAACGTGTTACTTTTGAACCAAAGCTCAGATTTGAAAAACAAACGTATATTAGTAGTGTCCTGGGTCGGGAATGCGAAAAAACCAACCCATTTTGTGATCTGATGTTTCCCTGGGGAGTTACACCCAAGTATATCTTAGAATTTGCAGAAAAACTCAATTCAACCAGAACGTGTTACTTTTGAACCAAAGCTCAGATTTGAAAAACAATCGTATATTAGTAGTGTCCTGGGTCGGGAATGCTAAAAAACCAACCCATTTTGTGATCTGATGTTTCCCTGGGGAGTTACACCCAAGTATATCTTAGAATTTGCAGAAAAACTCAATTGAACCAGAACGTGTTAGTTTTGAACCAAAGCTCAGATTCGAAAAACAAACGTATATTAGTAGTGTCCTGGGTCGGGAATGCTAAAAAACCAACCCATTTTGTGATCTGATGTTTCCCTGGGGAGTTACACCCAAGTATATCTTAGAATTTGCAGAAAAACTCAATTCAACCAGAACGTGTTACTTTTGAACCAAAGCTCAGATTTGAAAAACAAACGTATATTAGTAGTGTCCTGGGTCGGGAATGCTAAAAAACCAACCCATTTTGTGATCTGATGTTTCTCTGGGGAGTTACACCCAAGTATATCTTAGAATTTGCAGAAAAACTCAATTCAACCAGAACGTGTTACTTTTGAACCAAAGCTCAGATTCGAAAAACAAACGTATATTAGTAGTGTCCTGGGTCGGGAATGCTAAAAAACCAACCCATTTTGTGATCTGATGTTTCCCTGGGGAGTTACACCCAAGTATATCTTAGGATTTGCAGAAAAACTCAATTGAACCAGAACGTGTTAGTTTTGAACCAAAGCTCAGATTCGAAAAACAAACGTATATTAGTGTCCTGGGTCGGGAATGCTAAAAAACCAACCCATTTTGTGATCTGATATTTCCCTGGGGAGTTACACCCAAGTATATCTTAGAATTTGCAGAAAAACTCAATTCAACCAGAACGTGTTCCTTTTGAACCAAAGCTCAGATTTGAAAAACAAACGTATATTAGTAGTGTCCTGGGTCGGGAATGCGAAAAAACCAACCCATTTTGTGATCTGATGTTTCCCTGGGGAGTTACACCCAAGTATATCTTAGAATTTGCAGAAAAACTCAATTGAACCAGAACGTGTTAGTTTTGAACCAAAGCTCAGATTTGAAAAACAAACGTATATTAGTAGTGTCCTGGGTCGGGAATGCTAAAAAACCAACCCATTTTGTGATCTGATGTTTCCCTGGGGAGTTACACCCAAGTATATCTTAGAATTTGCAGAAAAACTCAATTCAACCAGAACGTGTTAGTTTTGAACCAAAGCTCAGATTCGAAAAACAAACGTATATTAGTAGTGTCCTTGGTCGGGAATGCTAAAAAACCAACCCATTTTGTGATCTGATGTTTCCCTGGGGAGTTACACCCAATATATCTTAGAATTTGCAGAAAAACTCAATTGAACCAGAACGTGTTACTTTTGAACCAAAGCTCAGATTTGAAAAACAAACGTATATTAGTAGTGTCCTGGGTCGGGAATGCTAAAAAACCAACCCATTTTGTGATCTGATGTTTCCCTGGGGAGTTACACCCAAGTATATCTTAGAATTTGCAGAAAAACTCAATTGAACCAGAACGTGTTAGTTTTGAACCAAAGCTCAGATTCGAAAAACAAACGTATATTAGTAGTGTCCTGGGTCGGGAATGCTAAAAAACCAACCCATTTTGTGATCTGATGTTTCCCTGGGGAGTTACACCCAAGTATATCTTAGAATTTGCAGAAAAACTCAATTCAACCAGAACGTGTTACTTTTGAACCAAAGCTCAGATTTGAAAAACAAACGTATATTAGTAGTGTCCTGGGTCGGGAATGCTAAAAAACCAACCCATTTTGTGATCTGATGTTTCCCTGGGGAGTTACACCAAAGTATATCTTAGAATTTGCAGAAAAACTCAATTCAACCAGAACGTGTTACTTTTGAACCAAAGCTCAGATTTGAAAAACAAACGTATATTAGTAGTGTCCTGGGTCGGGAATGCTAAAAAACCAACCCATTTTGTGATCTGATGTTTCCCTGGGGAGTTACACCCAAGTATATCTTAGAATTTGCAGAAAAACTCAATTGAACCAGAACGTGTTAGTTTTGAACCAAAGCTCAGATTCGAAAAACAAACGTATATTAGTAGTGTCCTGGGTCGGGAATGCTAAAAAACCAACCCATTTTGTGATCTGATGTTTCCCTGGGGAGTTACACCCAAGTATATCTTAGAATTTGCAGAAAAACTCAATTCAACCAGAACGTGTTACTTTTGAACCAAAGCTCAGATTTGAAAAACAAACGTATATTAGTAGTGTCCTGGGTCGGGAATGCGAAAAAACCAACCCATTTTGTGATCTGATGTTTCCCTGGGGAGTTACACCCAAGTATATCTTAAAATTTGCAGAAAAACTCAATTCAACCAGAACGTGTTACTTTTGAACCAAAGCTCAGATTTGAAAAACAAACGTATATTAGTAGTGTCCTGGGTCGGGAATGCTAAAAAACCAACCCATTTTGTGATCTGATGTTTCTCTGGGGAGTTACACCCAAGTATATCTTAGAATTTGCAGAAAAACTCAATTCAACCAGAACGTGTTACTTTTGAACCAAAGCTCAGATTCGAAAAACAAACGTATATTAGTAGTGTCCTGGGTCGGGAATGCTAAAAAACCAACCCATTTTGTGATCTGATGTTTCCCTGGGGAGTTACACCCAAGTATATCTTAGGATTTGCAGAAAAACTCAATTGAACCAGAACGTGTTAGTTTTGAACCAAAGCTCAGATTCGAAAAACAAACGTATATTAGTGTCCTGGGTCGGGAATGCTAAAAAACCAACCCATTTTGTGATCTGATATTTCCCTGGGGAGTTACACCCAAGTATATCTTAGAATTTGCAGAAAAACTCAATTCAACCAGAACGTGTTAGTTTTGAACCAAAGCTCAGATTTGAAAAACAAACGTATATTAGTAGTGTCCTGGGTCGGGAATGCTAAAAAACCAACCCATTTTGTGATCTGATGTTTCCCTGGGGAGTTACACCCAAGTATATCTTAGAATTTGCAGAAAAACTCAATTCAACCAGAACGTGTTAGTTTTGAACCAAAGCTCAGATTCGAAAAACAAACGTATATTAGTAGTGTCCTGGGTCGGGAATGCTAAAAAACCAACCCATTTTGTGATCTGATGTTTCCCTGGGGAGTTACACCCAATATATCTTAGAATTTGCAGAAAAACTCAATTGAACCAGAACGTGTTACTTTTGAACCAAAGCTCAGATTTGAAAAACAAACGTATATTAGTAGTGTCCTGGGTCGGGAATGCTAAAAAACCAACCCATTTTGTGATCTGATGTTTCCCTGGGGAGTTACACCCAAGTATATCTTAGAATTTGCAGAAAAACTCAATTGAACCAGAACGTGTTAGTTTTGAACCAAAGCTCAGATTCGAAAAACAAACGTATATTAGTAGTGTCCTGGGTCGGGAATGCTAAAAAACCAACCCATTTTGTGATCTGATGTTTCCCTGGGGAGTTACACCCAAGTATATCTTAGAATTTGCAGAAAAACTCAATTCAACCAGAACGTGTTACTTTTGAACCAAAGCTCAGATTTGAAAAACAAACGTATATTAGTAGTGTCCTGGGTCGGGAATGCTAAAAAACCAACCCATTTTGTGATCTGATGTTTCCCTGGGGAGTTACACCAAAGTATATCTTAGAATTTGCAGAAAAACTCAATTCAACCAGAACGTGTTACTTTTGAACCAAAGCTCAGATTTGAAAAACAAACGTATATTAGTAGTGTCCTGGGTCGGGAATGCTAAAAAACCAACCCATTTTGTGATCTGATGTTTCCCTGGGGAGTTACACCAAAGTATATCTTAGAATTTGCAGAAAAACTCAATTCAACCAGAACGTGTTACTTTTGAACCAAAGCTCAGATTTGAAAAACAAACGTATATTAGTAGTGTCCTGGGTCGGGAATGCGAAAAAACCAACCCATTTTGTGATCTGATGTTTCCCTGGGGAGTTACACCAAAGTATATCTTAGAATTTGCAGAAAAACTCAATTCAACCAGAACGTGTTACTTTTGAACCAAAGCTCAGATTTGAAAAACAAACGTATATTAGTAGTGTCCTGGGTCGGGAATGCGAAAAAACCAACCCATTTTGTGATCTGATGTTTCCCTGGGGAGTTACACCAAAGTATATCTTAGAATTTGCAGAAAAACTCAATTGAACCAGAACGTGTTACTTTTGAACCAAAGCTCAGATTCGAAAAACAAACGTATATTAGTAGTGTCCTGGGTCGGGAATGCTAAAAAACCAACCCATTTTGTGATCTGATGTTTCCCTGGGGAGTTACACCCAAGTATATCTTAGGATTTGCAGAAAAACTCAATTGAACCAGAACGTGTTAGTTTTGAACCAAAGCTCAGATTCGAAAAACAAACGTATATTAGTGTCCTGGGTCGGGAATGCTAAAAAACCAACCCATTTTGTGATCTGATATTTCCCTGGGGAGTTACACCCAAGTATATCTTAGAATTTGCAGAAAAACTCAATTCAACCAGAACGTGTTCCTTTTGAACCAAAGCTCAGATTTGAAAAACAAACGTATATTAGTAGTGTCCTGGGTCGGGAATGCGAAAAAACCAACCCATTTTGTGATCTGATGTTTCCCTGGGGAGTTACACCCAAGTATATCTTAGAATTTGCAGAAAAACTCAATTGAACCAGAACGTGTTAGTTTTGAACCAAAGCTCAGATTTGAAAAACAAACGTATATTAGTAGTGTCCTGGGTCGGGAATGCTAAAAAACCAACCCATTTTGTGATCTGATGTTTCCCTGGGGAGTTACACCCAAGTATATCTTAGAATTTGCAGAAAAACTCAATTCAACCAGAACGTGTTAGTTTTGAACCAAAGCTCAGATTCGAAAAACAAACGTATATTAGTAGTGTCCTGGGTCGGGAATGCTAAAAAACCAACCCATTTTGTGATCTGATGTTTCCCTGGGGAGTTACACCCAAGTATATCTTAGAATTTGCAGAAAAACTCAATTGAACCAGAACGTGTTACTTTTGAACCAAAGCTCAGATTTGAAAAACAAACGTATATTAGTAGTGTCCTGGGTCGGGAATGCTAAAAAACCAACCCATTTTGTGATCTGATGTTTCCCTGGGGAGTTACACCCAAGTATATCTTAGAATTTGCAGAAAAACTCAATTGAACCAGAACGTGTTAGTTTTGAACCAAAGCTCAGATTCGAAAAACAAACGTATATTAGTAGTGTCCTGGGTCGGGAATGCTAAAAAACCAACCCATTTTGTGATCTGATGTTTCCCTGGGGAGTTACACCCAAGTATATCTTAGAATTTGCAGAAAAACTCAATTCAACCAGAACGTGTTACTTTTGAACCACAGCTCAGATTTGAAAAACAAACGTATATTAGTAGTGTCCTGGGTCGGGAATGCTAAAAAACCAACCCATTTTGTGATCTGATGTTTCCCTGGGGAGTTACACCCAAGTATAGAATTTGCAGAAAAACTCAATTGAACCAGAACGTGTTACTTTTGAACCAAAGCTCAGATTTGAAAAACAAACGTATATTAGTAGTGTCCTGGGTCGGGAATGCTAAAAAACCAACCCATTTTGTGATCTGATGTTTCCCTGGGGAGTTACACCCAAGTATATCTTAGAATTTGCAGAAAAACTCAATTGAACCAGAACGTGTTAGTTTTGAACCAAAGCTCAGATTCGAAAAACAAACGTATATTAGTAGTGTCCTGGGTCGGGAATGCTAAAAAACCAACCCATTTTGTGATCTGATGTTTCCCTGGGGAGTTACACCCAAGTATATCTTAGAATTTGCAGAAAAACTCAATTCAACCAGAACGTGTTACTTTTGAACCAAAGCTCAGATTTGAAAAACAAACGTATATTAGTAGTGTCCTGGGTCGGGAATGCTAAAAAACCAACCCATTTTGTGATCTGATGTTTCCCTGGGGAGTTACACCAAAGTATATCTTAGAATTTGCAGAAAAACTCAATTCAACCAGAACGTGTTACTTTTGAACCAAAGCTCAGATTTGAAAAACAAACGTATATTAGTAGTGTCCTGGGTCGGGAATGCTAAAAAACCAACCCATTTTGTGATCTGATGTTTCCCTGGGGAGTTACACCAAAGTATATCTTAGAATTTGCAGAAAAACTCAATTCAACCAGAACGTGTTACTTTTGAACCAAAGCTCAGATTTGAAAAACAAACGTATATTAGTAGTGTCCTGGGTCGGGAATGCGAAAAAACCAACCCATTTTGTGATCTGATGTTTCCCTGGGGAGTTACACCCAAGTATATCTTAGAATTTGCAGAAAATCTCAATTCAACCAGATCGTGTTACTTTTGAACCAAAGCTCAGATTCGAAAAACAAACGTATATTAGTAGTGTCCTGGGTCGGGAATGCTAAAAAACCAACCCATTTTGTGATCTGATGTTTCCCTGGGGAGTTACACCCAAGTATAGAATTTGCAGAAAAACTCAATTGAACCAGAACGTGTTAGTTTTGAACCAAAGCTCAGATTCGAAAAACAAACGTATATTAGTAGTGTCCTGGGTCGGGAATGCTAAAAAACCAACCCATTTTGTGATCTGATGTTTCCCTGGGGAGTTACACCCAAGTATATCTTAGAATTTGCAGAAAAACTCAATTGAACCAGAACGTGTTACTTTTGAACCAAAGCTCAGATTTGAAAAACAAACGTATATTAGTAGTGTCCTGGGTCGGGAATGCTAAAAAACCAACCCATTTTGTGATCTGATGTTTCCCTGGGGAGTTACACCCAAGTATATCTTAGAATTTGCAGAAAAACTCAATTCAACCAGAACGTGTTACTTTTGAACCAAAGCTCAGATTCGAAAAACAAACGTATATTAGTAGTGTCCTGGGTCGGGAATGCTAAAAAACCAACCCATTTTGTGATCTGATGTTTCCCTGGGGAGTTACACCAAAGTATATCTTAGAATTTGCAGAAAAACTCAATTCAACCAGAACGTGTTACTTTTGAACCAAAGCTCAGATTTGAAAAACAAACGTATATTAGTAGTGTCCTGGGTCGGGAATGCTAAAAAACCAACCCATTTTGTGATCTGATGTTTCCCTGGGGAGTTACACCCAAGTATATCTTAGAATTTGCAGAAAAACTCAATTCAACCAGAACGTGTTACTTTTGAACCAAAGCTCAGATTTGAAAAACAAACGTATATTAGTAGTGTCCTGGGTCGGGAATGCGAAAAAACCAACCCATTTTGTGATCTGATGTTTCCCTGGGGAGTTACACCCAAGTATAGAATTTGCAGAAAAACTCAATTGAACCAGAACGTGTTAGTTTTGAACCAAAGCTCAGATTTGAAAAACAAACGTATATTAGTAGTGTCCTGGGTCGGGAATGCGAAAAAACCAACCCATTTTGTGATCTGATGTTTCCCTGGGGAGTTACACCCAAGTATATCTTAGAATTTGCAGAAAAACTCAATTCAACCAGAACGTGTTACTTTTGAACCAAAGCTCAGATTTGAAAAACAAACGTATATTAGTAGTGTCCTGGGTCGGGAATGCTAAAAAACCAACCCATTTTGTGATCTGATGTTTCCCTGGGGAGTTACACCCAAGTATATCTTAGAATTTGCAGAAAAACTCAATTCAACCAGAACGTGTTACTTTTGAACCAAAGCTCAGATTTGAAAAACAAACGTATATTAGTAGTGTCCTGGGTCGGGAATGCTAAAAAACCAACCCATTTTGTGATCTGATGTTTCCCTGGGGAGTTACACCAAAGTATATCTTAGAATTTGCAGAAAAACTCAATTCAACCAGAACGTGTTACTTTTGAACCAAAGCTCAGATTTGAAAAACAAACGTATATTAGTAGTGTCCTGGGTCGGGAATGCGAAAAAACCAACCCATTTTGTGATCTGATGTTTCCCTGGGGAGTTACACCCAAGTATATCTTAGAATTTGCAGAAAAACTCAATTCAACCAGATCGTGTTAGTTTTGAACCAAAGCTCAGATTCGAAAAACAAACGTATATTAGTAGTGTCCTGGGTCGGGAATGCTAAAAAACCAACCCATTTTGTGATCTGATGTTTCCCTGGGGAGTTACACCCAAGTATATCTTAGAATTTGCAGAAAAACTCAATTGAACCAGAACGTGTTAGTTTTGAACCAAAGCTCAGATTCGAAAAACAAACGTATATTAGTAGTGTCCTGGGTCGGGAATGCTAAAACACCAACCCATTTTGTGATCTGATGTTCCCCTGGGGAGTTACACCCAAGTATATCTTAGAATTTGCAGAAAAACTCAATTGAACCAGAACGTGTTACTTTTGAACCAAAGCTCAGATTCGAAAAACAAACGTATGTTAGTAGGGTCCTGGGTCGGGAATGCTAAAAAACCAACCCATTTTGTGATTTGATGTTTCCCCGGGGAGTTAAACCCAAGTATATCTTAGAATTTGCAGAAAAACTCAATTCAACCAGATCGTGTTAGTTTTGAACCAAAGCTCAGATTCGAAAAACAAACGTATATTAGTAGTGTCCTGGGTCGGGAATGCTAAAAAACCAACCCATTTTGTGATCTGATGTTTCCCTGGGGAGTTACACCCAAGTATATCTTAGAATTTGCAGAAAAACTCAATTGAACCAGAACGTGTTAGTTTTGAACCAAAGCTCAGATTCGAAAAACAAACGTATATTAGTGTCCTGGGTCAGGAATGCTAAAAAACCAACCCATTTTGTGATCTGATGTTTCCCTGGGGAGTTACACCCAAGTATATCTTAGAATTTGCAGAAAAACTCAATTGAACCAGAACGTGTTACTTTTGAACCAAAGCTCAGATTTGAAAAACAAACGTATATTAGTAGTGTCCTGGGTCGGGAATGCTAAAAAACCAACCCATTTTGTGATCTGATGTTTCCCTGGGGAGTTACACCCAAGTATATCTTAGAATTTGCAGAAAAACTCAATTCAACCAGAACGTGTTACTTTTGAACCACAGCTCAGATTTGAAAAACAAACGTATATTAGTAGTGTCCTGGGTCGGGAATGCTAAAAAACCAACCCATTTTGTGATCTGATGTTTCCCTGGGGAGTTACACCCAAGTATAGAATTTGCAGAAAAACTCAATTGAACCAGAACGTGTTACTTTTGAACCAAAGCTCAGATTTGAAAAACAAACGTATATTAGTAGTGTCCTGGGTCGGGAATGCTAAAAAACCAACCCATTTTGTGATCTGATGTTTCCCTGGGGAGTTACACCCAAGTATATCTTAGAATTTGCAGAAAAACTCAATTGAACCAGAACGTGTTAGTTTTGAACCAAAGCTCAGATTCGAAAAACAAACGTATATTAGTAGTGTCCTGGGTCGGGAATGCTAAAAAACCAACCCATTTTGTGATCTGATGTTTCCCTGGGGAGTTACACCCAAGTATATCTTAGAATTTGCAGAAAAACTCAATTCAACCAGAACGTGTTACTTTTGAACCAAAGCTCAGATTTGAAAAACAAACGTATATTAGTAGTGTCCTGGGTCGGGAATGCTAAAAAACCAACCCATTTTGTGATCTGATGTTTCCCTGGGGAGTTACACCAAAGTATATCTTAGAATTTGCAGAAAAACTCAATTCAACCAGAACGTGTTACTTTTGAACCAAAGCTCAGATTTGAAAAACAAACGTATATTAGTAGTGTCCTGGGTCGGGAATGCTAAAAAACCAACCCATTTTGTGATCTGATGTTTCCCTGGGGAGTTACACCAAAGTATATCTTAGAATTTGCAGAAAAACTCAATTCAACCAGAACGTGTTACTTTTGAACCAAAGCTCAGATTTGAAAAACAAACGTATATTAGTAGTGTCCTGGGTCGGGAATGCGAAAAAACCAACCCATTTTGTGATCTGATGTTTCCCTGGGGAGTTACACCCAAGTATATCTTAGAATTTGCAGAAAATCTCAATTCAACCAGATCGTGTTACTTTTGAACCAAAGCTCAGATTCGAAAAACAAACGTATATTAGTAGTGTCCTGGGTCGGGAATGCTAAAAAACCAACCCATTTTGTGATCTGATGTTTCCCTGGGGAGTTACACCCAAGTATAGAATTTGCAGAAAAACTCAATTGAACCAGAACGTGTTAGTTTTGAACCAAAGCTCAGATTCGAAAAACAAACGTATATTAGTAGTGTCCTGGGTCGGGAATGCTAAAAAACCAACCCATTTTGTGATCTGATGTTTCCCTGGGGAGTTACACCCAAGTATATCTTAGAATTTGCAGAAAAACTCAATTGAACCAGAACGTGTTACTTTTGAACCAAAGCTCAGATTTGAAAAACAAACGTATATTAGTAGTGTCCTGGGTCGGGAATGCTAAAAAACCAACCCATTTTGTGATCTGATGTTTCCCTGGGGAGTTACACCCAAGTATATCTTAGAATTTGCAGAAAAACTCAATTCAACCAGAACGTGTTACTTTTGAACCAAAGCTCAGATTCGAAAAACAAACGTATATTAGTAGTGTCCTGGGTCGGGAATGCTAAAAAACCAACCCATTTTGTGATCTGATGTTTCCCTGGGGAGTTACACCAAAGTATATCTTAGAATTTGCAGAAAAACTCAATTCAACCAGAACGTGTTACTTTTGAACCAAAGCTCAGATTTGAAAAACAAACGTATATTAGTAGTGTCCTGGGTCGGGAATGCTAAAAAACCAACCCATTTTGTGATCTGATGTTTCCCTGGGGAGTTACACCAAAGTATATCTTAGAATTTGCAGAAAAACTCAATTCAACCAGAACGTGTTACTTTTGAACCAAAGCTCAGATTTGAAAAACAAACGTATATTAGTAGTGTCCTGGGTCGGGAATGCGAAAAAACCAACCCATTTTGTGATCTGATGTTTCCCTGGGGAGTTACACCCAAGTATAGAATTTGCAGAAAAACTCAATTGAACCAGAACGTGTTAGTTTTGAACCAAAGCTCAGATTTGAAAAACAAACGTATATTAGTAGTGTCCTGGGTCGGGAATGCGAAAAAACCAACCCATTTTGTGATCTGATGTTTCCCTGGGGAGTTACACCCAAGTATATCTTAGAATTTGCAGAAAAACTCAATTCAACCAGAACGTGTTACTTTTGAACCAAAGCTCAGATTTGAAAAACAAACGTATATTAGTAGTGTCCTGGGTCGGGAATGCTAAAAAACCAACCCATTTTGTGATCTGATGTTTCCCTGGGGAGTTACACCCAAGTATATCTTAGAATTTGCAGAAAAACTCAATTCAACCAGAACGTGTTACTTTTGAACCAAAGCTCAGATTTGAAAAACAAACGTATATTAGTAGTGTCCTGGGTCGGGAATGCTAAAAAACCAACCCATTTTGTGATCTGATGTTTCCCTGGGGAGTTACACCAAAGTATATCTTAGAATTTGCAGAAAAACTCAATTCAACCAGAACGTGTTACTTTTGAACCAAAGCTCAGATTTGAAAAACAAACGTATATTAGTAGTGTCCTGGGTCGGGAATGCGAAAAAACCAACCCATTTTGTGATCTGATGTTTCCCTGGGGAGTTACACCCAAGTATATCTTAGAATTTGCAGAAAAACTCAATTCAACCAGATCGTGTTAGTTTTGAACCAAAGCTCAGATTCGAAAAACAAACGTATATTAGTAGTGTCCTGGGTCGGGAATGCTAAAAAACCAACCCATTTTGTGATCTGATGTTTCCCTGGGGAGTTACACCCAAGTATATCTTAGAATTTGCAGAAAAACTCAATTGAACCAGAACGTGTTAGTTTTGAACCAAAGCTCAGATTCGAAAAACAAACGTATATTAGTAGTGTCCTGGGTCGGGAATGCTAAAACACCAACCCATTTTGTGATCTGATGTTCCCCTGGGGAGTTACACCCAAGTATATCTTAGAATTTGCAGAAAAACTCAATTGAACCAGAACGTGTTACTTTTGAACCAAAGCTCAGATTCGAAAAACAAACGTATGTTAGTAGGGTCCTGGGTCGGGAATGCTAAAAAACCAACCCATTTTGTGATTTGATGTTTCCCCGGGGAGTTAAACCCAAGTATATCTTAGAATTTGCAGAAAAACTCAATTCAACCAGATCGTGTTAGTTTTGAACCAAAGCTCAGATTCGAAAAACAAACGTATATTAGTAGTGTCCTGGGTCGGGAATGCTAAAAAACCAACCCATTTTGTGATCTGATGTTTCCCTGGGGAGTTACACCCAAGTATATCTTAGAATTTGCAGAAAAACTCAATTGAACCAGAACGTGTTAGTTTTGAACCAAAGCTCAGATTCGAAAAACAAACGTATATTAGTGTCCTGGGTCAGGAATGCTAAAAAACCAACCCATTTTGTGATCTGATGTTTCCCTGGGGAGTTACACCCAAGTATATCTTAGAATTTGCAGAAAAACTCAATTGAACCAGAACGTGTTAGTTTTGAACCAAAGCTCAGATTCGAAAAACAAACGTATATTAGTAGTGTCCTGGGTCGGGAATGCTAAAAAACCAACCCATTTTGTGATCTGATGTTTCCCTGGGGAGTTACACCCAAGTATATCTTAGAATTTGCAGAAAAACTCAATTCAACCAGAACGTGTTACTTTTGAACCAAAGCTCAGATTTGAAAAACAAACGTATATTAGTAGTGTCCTGGGTCGGGAATGCTAAAAAACCAACCCATTTTGTGATCTGATGTTTCCCTGGGGAGTTACACCAAAGTATATCTTAGAATTTGCAGAAAAACTCAATTCAACCAGAACGTGTTACTTTTGAACCAAAGCTCAGATTTGAAAAACAAACGTATATTAGTAGTGTCCTGGGTCGGGAATGCTAAAAAACCAACCCATTTTGTGATCTGATGTTTCCCTGGGGAGTTACACCAAAGTATATCTTAGAATTTGCAGAAAAACTCAATTCAACCAGAACGTGTTACTTTTGAACCAAAGCTCAGATTTGAAAAACAAACGTATATTAGTAGTGTCCTGGGTCGGGAATGCGAAAAAACCAACCCATTTTGTGATCTGATGTTTCCCTGGGGAGTTACACCCAAGTATATCTTAGAATTTGCAGAAAAACTCAATTGAACCAGAACGTGTTAGTTTTGAACCAAAGCTCAGATTCGAAAAACAAACGTATATTAGTAGTGTCCTGGGTCGGGAATGCTAAAAAACCAACCCATTTTGTGATCTGATGTTTCCCTGGGGAGTTACACCCAAGTATATCTTAGGATTTGCAGAAAAACTCAATTGAACCAGAACGTGTTAGTTTTGAACCAAAGCTCAGATTTGAAAAACAAACGTATATTAGTAGTGTCCTGGGTCGGGAATGCTAAAAAAACCAACCCATTTTGTGATCTGATGTTCCCCTGGGGAGTTACACCCAAGTATATCTTAGAATTTGCAGAAAAACTCAATTCAACCAGAACGTGTTAGTTTTGAACCAAAGCTCAGATTTGAAAAACAAACGTATGTTAGTAGGGTCCTGGGTCGGGAATGCTAAAAAACCAACCCATTTTGTGATCTGATGTTCCCCTGGGGAGTTACACCCAAGTATATCTTAGAATTTGCAGAAAAACTCAATTGAACCAGAACGTGTTAGTTTTGAACCAAAGCTCAGATTCGAAAAACAAACGTATGTTAGTAGGGTCCTGGGTCGGGAATGCTAAAAAACCAACCCATTTTGTGATTTGATGTTTCCCCGGGGAGTTACACCCAAGTATATCTTAGAATTTGCAGAAAAACTCAATTCAACCAGAACGTGTTACTTTTGAACCAAAGCTCAGATTTGAAAAACAAACGTATATTAGTAGTGTCCTGGGTCGGGAATGCTAAAAAACCAACCCATTTTGTGATCTGATGTTTCCCTGGGGAGTTACACCCAAGTATATCTTAGAATTTGCAGAAAAACTCAATTGAACCAGAACGTGTTAGTTTTGAACCAAAGCTCAGATTCGAAAAACAAACGTATATTAGTAGTGTCCTGGGTCGGGAATGCTAAAACACCAACCCATTTTGTGATCTGATGTTCCCCTGGGGAGTTACACCCAAGTATATCTTAGAATTTGCAGAAAAACTCAATTGAACCAGAACGTGTTAGTTTTGAACCAAAGCTCAGATTCGAAAAACAAACGTATGTTAGTAGGGTCCTGGGTCGGGAATGCTAAAAAACCAACCCATTTTGTGATTTGATGTTTCCCCGGGGAGTTAAACCCAAGTATATCTTAGAATTTGCAGAAAAACTCAATTCAACCAGATCGTGTTAGTTTTGAACCAAAGCTCAGATTCGAAAAAGAAACGTATATTAGTAGTGTCCTGGGTCGGGAATGCTAAAAAACCAACCCATTTTGTGATCTGATGTTTCCCTGGGGAGTTACACCCAAGTATATCTTAGAATTTGCAGAAAAACTCAATTGAACCAGAACGTGTTAGTTTTGAACCAAAGCTCAGATTCGAAAAACAAACGTATATTAGTGTCCTGGGTCAGGAATGCTAAAAAACCAACCCATTTTGTGATCTGATGTTTCCCTGGGGAGTTACACCCAAGTATATCTTAGAATTTGCAGAAAAACTCAATTGAACCAGAACGTGTTAGTTTTGAACCAAAGCTCAGATTCGAAAAACAAACGTATATTAGTAGTGTCCTGGGTCGGGAATGCTAAAAAACCAACCCATTTTGTGATCTGATGTTTCCCTGGGGAGTTACACCCAAGTATATCTTAGAATTTGCAGAAAAACTCAATTCAACCAGAACGTGTTACTTTTGAACCAAAGCTCAGATTTGAAAAACAAACGTATATTAGTAGTGTCCTGGGTCGGGAATGCTAAAAAACCAACCCATTTTGTGATCTGATGTTTCCCTGGGGAGTTACACCAAAGTATATCTTAGAATTTGCAGAAAAACTCAATTCAACCAGAACGTGTTACTTTTGAACCAAAGCTCAGATTTGAAAAACAAACGTATATTAGTAGTGTCCTGGGTCGGGAATGCTAAAAAACCAACCCATTTTGTGATCTGATGTTTCCCTGGGGAGTTACACCAAAGTATATCTTAGAATTTGCAGAAAAACTCAATTCAACCAGAACGTGTTACTTTTGAACCAAAGCTCAGATTCGAAAAACAAACGTATATTAGTAGTGTCCTGGGTCGGGAATGCTAAAAAAACCAACCCATTTTGTGATCTGATGTTTCCCTGGGGAGTTTCACCCAAAGTATATCTTAGAATTTGCAGAAAAACTCAATTCAACCAGATCGTGTTAGTTTTGAACCAAAGCTCAGATTCGAAAAACAAACGTATATTAGTAGTGTCCTGGGTCGGGAATGCGAAAAAACCAACCCATTTTGTGATTTGATGTTTCCCCGGGGAGTTAAACCCAAGTATATCTTAGAATTTGCAGAAAATCTCAATTCAACCAGATCGTGTTACTTTTGAACCAAAGCTCAGATTCGAAAAACAAACGTATATTAGTAGTGTCCTGGGTCGGGAATGCTAAAAAACCAACCCATTTTGTGATCTGATGTTTCCCTGGGGAGTTACACCCAAGTATAGAATTTGCAGAAAAACTCAATTGAACCAGAACGTGTTAGTTTTGAACCAAAGCTCAGATTCGAAAAACAAACGTATATTAGTAGTGTCCTGGGTCGGGAATGCTAAAAAACCAACCCATTTTGTGATCTGATGTTTCCCTGGGGAGTTACACCCAAGTATATCTTAGAATTTGCAGAAAAACTCAATTGAACCAGAACGTGTTAGTTTTGAACCAAAGCTCAGATTCGAAAAACAAACGTATATTAGTAGTGTCCTGGGTCGGGAATGCTAAAAAACCAACCCATTTTGTGATCTGATGTTTCCCTGGGGAGTTACACCCAAGTATATCTTAGAATTTGCAGAAAAACTCAATTGAACCAGAACGTGTTAGTTTTGAACCAAAGCTCAGATTTGAAAAACAAACGTATATTAGTAGTGTCCTGGGTCGGGAATGCTAAAAAACCAACCCATTTTGTGATCTGATGTTTCCCTGGGGAGTTACACCAAAGTATATCTTAGAATTTGCAGAAAAACTCAATTGAACCAGAACGTGTTAGTTTTGAACCAAAGCTCAGATTTGAAAAACAAACATATATTAGTAGTGTCCTGGGTCGGGAATGCTAAAAAAACCAACCCATTTTGTGATCTGATGTTTCCCTGGGGAGTTTCACCCAAAGTATATCTTAGAATTTGCAGAAAAACTCAATTCAACCAGATCGTGTTAGTTTTGAACCAAAGCTCAGATTCGAAAAACAAACGTATATTAGTAGTGTCCTGGGTCGGGAATGCGAAAAAACCAACCCATTTTGTGATTTGATGTTTCCCCGGGGAGTTAAACCCAAGTATATCTTAGAATTTGCAGAAAATCTCAATTCAACCAGATCGTGTTACTTTTGAACCAAAGCTCAGATTCGAAAAACAAACGTATATTAGTAGTGTCCTGGGTCGGGAATGCTAAAAAACCAACCCATTTTGTGATCTGATGTTTCCCTGGGGAGTTACACCCAAGTATAGAATTTGCAGAAAAACTCAATTGAACCAGAACGTGTTAGTTTTGAACCAAAGCTCAGATTCGAAAAACAAACGTATATTAGTAGTGTCCTGGGTCGGGAATGCTAAAAAACCAACCCATTTTGTGATCTGATGTTTCCCTGGGGAGTTACACCCAAGTATATCTTAGAATTTGCAGAAAAACTCAATTGAACCAGAACGTGTTAGTTTTGAACCAAAGCTCAGATTCGAAAAACAAACGTATATTAGTAGTGTCCTGGGTCGGGAATGCTAAAAAACCAACCCATTTTGTGATCTGATGTTTCCCTGGGGAGTTACACCAAAGTATATCTTAGAATTTGCAGAAAAACTCAATTGAACCAGAACGTGTTAGTTTTGAACCAAAGCTCAGATTCGAAAAACAAACGTATATTAGTAGTGTCCTGGGTCGGGAATGCTAAAAAACCAACCCATTTTGTGATCTGATGTTTCCCTGGGGAGTTACACCCAAGTATATCTTAGGATTTGCAAAAAAACTCAATTGAACCAGAACGTGTTAGTTTTGAACCAAAGCTCAGATTTGAAAAACAAACGTATATTAGTAGTGTCCTGGGTCGGGAATGCTAAAAAAACCAACCCATTTTGTGATCTGATGTTCCCCTGGGGAGTTACACCCAAGTATATCTTAGAATTTGCAGAAAAACTCAATTGAACCAGAACGTGTTAGTTTTGAACCAAAGCTCAGATTTGAAAAACAAACGTATGTTAGTAGGGTCCTGGGTCGGGAATGCTAAAAAACCAACCCATTTTGTGATCTGATGTTCCCCTGGGGAGTTACACCCAAGTATATCTTAGAATTTGCAGAAAAACTCAATTGAACCAGAACGTGTTAGTTTTGAACCAAAGCTCAGATTCGAAAAACAAACGTATGTTAGTAGGGTCCTGGGTCGGGAATGCTAAAAAACCAACCCATTTTGTGATTTGATGTTTCCCCGGGGAGTTAAACCCAAGTATATCTTAGAATTTGGAGAAAAACTCAATTGAACTAGATCGTGTTACTTTTGAATCAAAGCTCATATTCGAAAAACAAACATATATTAGTAGTGTCCTGGGTCGGGAATGCTAAAAAAACCAACCCATTTTGTGATCTGATGTTTCCCTGGGGAGTTTCACCCAAAGTATATCTTAGAATTTGCAGAAAAACTCAATTCAACCAGATCGTGTTAGTTTTGAACCAAAGCTCAGATTCGAAAAACAAACGTATATTAGTAGTGTCCTGGGTCGGGAATGCGAAAAAACCAACCCATTTTGTGATTTGATGTTTCCCCGGGGAGTTAAACCCAAGTATATCTTAGAATTTGCAGAAAATCTCAATTCAACCAGATCGTGTTACTTTTGAACCAAAGCTCAGATTCGAAAAACAAACGTATATTAGTAGTGTCCTGGTCGGGAATGCTAAAAAACCAACCCATTTTGTGATCTGATGTTTCCCTGGGGAGTTACACCCAAGTATAGAATTTGCAGAAAAACTCAATTGAACCAGAACGTGTTAGTTTTGAACCAAAGCTCAGATTCGAAAAACAAACGTATATTAGTAGTGTCCTGGGTCGGGAATGCTAAAAAACCAACCCATTTTGTGATCTGATGTTTCCCTGGGGAGTTACACCCAAGTATATCTTAGGATTTGCAGAAAAACTCAATTGAACCAGAACGTGTTAGTTTTGAACCAAAGCTCAGATTTGAAAAACAAACGTATATTAGTAGTGTCCTGGGTCGGGAATGCTAAAAAAACCAACCCATTTTGTGATCTGATGTTCCCCTGGGGAGTTACACCCAAGTATATCTTAGAATTTGCAGAAAAACTCAATTGAACCAGAACGTGTTAGTTTTGAACCAAAGCTCAGATTTGAAAAACAAACGTATGTTAGTAGGGTCCTGGGTCGGGAATGCTAAAAAACCAACCCATTTTGTGATCTGATGTTCCCCTGGGGAGTTACACCCAAGTATATCTTAGAATTTGCAGAAAAACTCAATTGAACCAGAACGTGTTAGTTTTGAACCAAAGCTCAGATTCGAAAAACAAACGTATGTTAGTAGGGTCCTGGGTCGGGAATGCTAAAAAACCAACCCATTTTGTGATTTGATGTTTCCCCGGGGAGTTAAACCCAAGTATATCTTAGAATTTGGAGAAAAACTCAATTGAACTAGATTGTGTTACTTTTGAATCAAAGCTCATATTCGAAAAACAAACATATATTAGTAGTGTCCTGGGTCGGGAATGCTAAAAAAACCAACCCATTTTGTGATCTGATGTTTCCCTGGGGAGTTTCACCCAAAGTATATCTTAGAATTTGCAGAAAAACTCAATTCAACCAGATCGTGTTAGTTTTGAACCAAAGCTCAGATTCGAAAAACAAACGTATATTAGTAGTGTCCTGGGTCGGGAATGCGAAAAAACCAACCCATTTTGTGATTTGATGTTTCCCCGGGGAGTTAAACCCAAGTATATCTTAGAATTTGCAGAAAATCTCAATTCAACCAGATCGTGTTACTTTTGAACCAAAGCTCAGATTCGAAAAACAAACGTATATTAGTAGTGTCCTGGGTCGGGAATGCTAAAAAACCAACCCATTTTGTGATCTGATGTTTCCCTGGGGAGTTACACCCAAGTATAGAATTTGCAGAAAAACTCAATTGAACCAGAACGTGTTAGTTTTGAACCAAAGCTCAGATTCGAAAAACAAACGTATATTAGTAGTGTCCTGGGTCGGGAATGCTAAAAAACCAACCCATTTTGTGATCTGATGTTTCCCTGGGGAGTTACACCCAAGTATATCTTAGAATTTGCAGAAAAACTCAATTGAACCAGAACGTGTTAGTTTTGAACCAAAGCTCAGATTCGAAAAACAAACGTATATTAGTAGTGTCCTGGGTCGGGAATGCTAAAAAACCAACCCATTTTGTGATCTGATGTTTCCCTGGGGAGTTACACCAAAGTATATCTTAGAATTTGCAGAAAAACTCAATTGAACCAGAACGTGTTAGTTTTGAACCAAAGCTCAGATTCGAAAAACAAACGTATATTAGTAGTGTCCTGGGTCGGGAATGCTAAAAAACCAACCCATTTTGTGATCTGATGTTTCCCTGGGGAGTTACACCCAAGTATATCTTAGGATTTGCAAAAAAACTCAATTGAACCAGAACGTGTTAGTTTTGAACCAAAGCTCAGATTTGAAAAACAAACGTATATTAGTAGTGTCCTGGGTCGGGAATGCTAAAAAAACCAACCCATTTTGTGATCTGATGTTCCCCTGGGGAGTTACACCCAAGTATATCTTAGAATTTGCAGAAAAACTCAATTGAACCAGAACGTGTTAGTTTTGAACCAAAGCTCAGATTTGAAAAACAAACATATGTTAGTAGGGTCCTGGGTCGGGAATGCTAAAAAACCAACCCATTTTGTGATCTGATGTTCCCCTGGGGAGTTACACCCAAGTATATCTTAGAATTTGCAGAAAAACTCAATTGAACCAGAACGTGTTAGTTTTGAACCAAAGCTCAGATTCGAAAAACAAACGTATGTTAGTAGGGTCCTGGGTCGGGAATGCTAAAAAACCAACCCATTTTGTGATTTGATGTTTCCCCGGGGAGTTAAACCCAAGTATATCTTAGAATTTGGAGAAAAACTCAATTGAACTAGATCGTGTTACTTTTGAATCAAAGCTCATATTCGAAAAACAAACATATATTAGTAGTGTCCTGGGTCGGGAATGCTAAAAAAACCAACCCATTTTGTGATCTGATGTTTCCCTGGGGAGTTTCACCCAAAGTATATCTTAGAATTTGCAGAAAAACTCAATTCAACCAGATCGTGTTAGTTTTGAACCAAAGCTCAGATTCGAAAAACAAACGTATATTAGTAGTGTCCTGGGTCGGGAATGCGAAAAAACCAACCCATTTTGTGATTTGATGTTTCCCCGGGGAGTTAAACCCAAGTATATCTTAGAATTTGCAGAAAATCTCAATTCAACCAGATCGTGTTACTTTTGAACCAAAGCTCAGATTCGAAAAACAAACGTATATTAGTAGTGTCCTGGGTCGGGAATGCTAAAAAACCAACCCATTTTGTGATCTGATGTTTCCCTGGGGAGTTACACCCAAGTATAGAATTTGCAGAAAAACTCAATTGAACCAGAACGTGTTAGTTTTGAACCAAAGCTCAGATTCGAAAAACAAACGTATATTAGTAGTGTCCTGGGTCGGGAATGCTAAAAAACCAACCCATTTTGTGATCTGATGTTTCCCTGGGGAGTTACACCCAAGTATATCTTAGGATTTGCAGAAAAACTCAATTGAACCAGAACGTGTTAGTTTTGAACCAAAGCTCAGATTTGAAAAACAAACGTATATTAGTAGTGTCCTGGGTCGGGAATGCTAAAAAAACCAACCCATTTTGTGATCTGATGTTCCCCTGGGGAGTTACACCCAAGTATATCTTAGAATTTGCAGAAAAACTCAATTGAACCAGAACGTGTTAGTTTTGAACCAAAGCTCAGATTTGAAAAACAAACGTATGTTAGTAGGGTCCTGGGTCGGGAATGCTAAAAAACCAACCCATTTTGTGATCTGATGTTCCCCTGGGGAGTTACACCCAAGTATATCTTAGAATTTGCAGAAAAACTCAATTGAACCAGAACGTGTTAGTTTTGAACCAAAGCTCAGATTCGAAAAACAAACGTATGTTAGTAGGGTCCTGGGTCGGGAATGCTAAAAAACCAACCCATTTTGTGATTTGATGTTTCCCCGGGGAGTTAAACCCAAGTATATCTTAGAATTTGGAGAAAAACTCAATTGAACTAGATCGTGTTACTTTTGAATCAAAGCTCATATTCGAAAAACAAACATATATTAGTAGTGTCCTGGGTCGGGAATGCTAAAAAAACCAACCCATTTTGTGATCTGATGTTTCCCTGGGGAGTTTCACCCAAAGTATATCTTAGAATTTGCAGAAAAACTCAATTCAACCAGATCGTGTTAGTTTTGAACCAAAGCTCAGATTCGAAAAACAAACGTATATTAGTAGTGTCCTGGGTCGGGAATGCGAAAAAACCAACCCATTTTGTGATTTGATGTTTCCCCGGGGAGTTAAACCCAAGTATATCTTAGAATTTGCAGAAAATCTCAATTCAACCAGATCGTGTTACTTTTGAACCAAAGCTCAGATTCGAAAAACAAACGTATATTAGTAGTGTCCTGGGTCGGGAATGCTAAAAAACCAACCCATTTTGTGATCTGATGTTTCCCTGGGGAGTTACACCCAAGTATAGAATTTGCAGAAAAACTCAATTGAACCAGAACGTGTTAGTTTTGAACCAAAGCTCAGATTCGAAAAACAAACGTATATTAGTAGTGTCCTGGGTCGGGAATGCTAAAAAACCAACCCATTTTGTGATCTGATGTTTCCCTGGGGAGTTACACCAAAGTATATCTTAGAATTTGCAGAAAAACTCAATTCAACCAGAACGTGTTACTTTTGAACCAAAGCTCAGATTTGAAAAACAAACGTATATTAGTAGTGTCCTGGGTCGGGAATGCGAAAAAACCAACCCATTTTGTGATCTGATGTTTCCCTGGGGAGTTACACCAAAGTATATCTTAGAATTTGCAGAAAAACTCAATTGAACAAGAACGTGTTAGTTTTGAACCAAAGCTCAGATTCGAAAAACAAACGTATATTAGTAGTGTCCTGGGTCGGGAATGCTAAAAAACCAACCCATTTTGTGATCTGATGTTTCCCTGGGGAGTTACACCCAAGTATATCTTAGGATTTGCAGAAAAACTCAATTGAACCAGAACGTGTTAGTTTTGAACCAAAGCTCAGATTTGAAAAACAAACGTATATTAGTAGTGTCCTGGGTCGGGAATGCTAAAAAAACCAACCCATTTTGTGATCTGATGTTCCCCTGGGGAGTTACACCCAAGTATATCTTAGAATTTGCAGAAAAACTCAATTGAACCAGAACGTGTTAGTTTTGAACCAAAGCTCAGATTTGAAAAACAAACGTATGTTAGTAGGGTCCTGGGTCGGGAATGCTAAAAAACCAACCCATTTTGTGATCTGATGTTCCCCTGGGGAGTTACACCCAAGTATATCTTAGAATTTGCAGAAAAACTCAATTGAACCAGAACGTGTTAGTTTTGAACCAAAGCTCAGATTCGAAAAACAAACGTATGTTAGTAGGGTCCTGGGTCGGGAATGCTAAAAAACCAACCCATTTTGTGATTTGATGTTTCCCCGGGGAGTTAAACCCAAGTATATCTTAGAATTTGGAGAAAAACTCAATTGAACTAGATCGTGTTACTTTTGAATCAAAGCTCATATTCGAAAAACAAACATATATTAGTAGTGTCCTGGGTCGGGAATGCTAAAAAAACCAACCCATTTTGTGATCTGATGTTTCCCTGGGGAGTTTCACCCAAAGTATATCTTAGAATTTGCAGAAAAACTCAATTCAACCAGATCGTGTTAGTTTTGAACCAAAGCTCAGATTCGAAAAACAAACGTATATTAGTAGTGTCCTGGGTCGGGAATGCGAAAAAACCAACCCATTTTGTGATTTGATGTTTCCCCGGGGAGTTAAACCCAAGTATATCTTAGAATTTGCAGAAAATCTCAATTCAACCAGATCGTGTTACTTTTGAACCAAAGCTCAGATTCGAAAAACAAACGTATATTAGTAGTGTCCTGGGTCGGGAATGCTAAAAAACCAACCCATTTTGTGATCTGATGTTTCCCTGGGGAGTTACACCCAAGTATAGAATTTGCAGAAAAACTCAATTGAACCAGAACGTGTTAGTTTTGAACCAAAGCTCAGATTCGAAAAACAAACGTATATTAGTAGTGTCCTGGGTCGGGAATGCTAAAAAACCAACCCATTTTGTGATCTGATGTTTCCCTGGGGAGTTACACCCAAGTATATCTTAGAATTTGCAGAAAAACTCAATTGAACCAGAACGTGTTAGTTTTGAACCAAAGCTCAGATTCGAAAAACAAACGTATATTAGTAGTGTCCTGGGTCGGGAATGCTAAAAAACCAACCCATTTTGTGATCTGATGTTTCCCTGGGGAGTTACACCAAAGTATATCTTAGAATTTGCAGAAAAACTCAATTCAACCAGAACGTGTTACTTTTGAACCAAAGCTCAGATTTGAAAAACAAACGTATATTAGTAGTGTCCTGGGTCGGGAATGCGAAAAAACCAACCCATTTTGTGATCTGATGTTTCCCTGGGGAGTTACACCAAAGTATATCTTAGAATTTGCAGAAAAACTCAATTGAACAAGAACGTGTTAGTTTTGAACCAAAGCTCAGATTCGAAAAACAAACGTATATTAGTAGTGTCCTGGGTCGGGAATGCTAAAAAACCAACCCATTTTGTGATCTGATGTTTCCCTGGGGAGTTACACCCAAGTATATCTTAGGATTTGCAGAAAAACTCAATTGAACCAGAACGTGTTAGTTTTGAACCAAAGCTCAGATTTGAAAAACAAACGTATATTAGTAGTGTCCTGGGTCGGGAATGCTAAAAAAACCAACCCATTTTGTGATCTGATGTTCCCCTGGGGAGTTACACCCAAGTATATCTTAGAATTTGCAGAAAAACTCAATTGAACCAGAACGTGTTAGTTTTGAACCAAAGCTCAGATTTGAAAAACAAACGTATGTTAGTAGGGTCCTGGGTCGGGAATGCTAAAAAACCAACCCATTTTGTGATCTGATGTTCCCCTGGGGAGTTACACCCAAGTATATCTTAGAATTTGCAGAAAAACTCAATTGAACCAGAACGTGTTAGTTTTGAACCAAAGCTCAGATTCGAAAAACAAACGTATGTTAGTAGGGTCCTGGGTCGGGAATGCTAAAAAACCAACCCATTTTGTGATCTGATGTTCCCCTGGGGAGTTACACCCAAGTATATCTTAGAATTTGCAGAAAAACTCAATTGAACCAGAACGTGTTAGTTTTGAACCAAAGCTCAGATTCGAAAAACAAACGTATGTTAGTAGGGTCCTGGGTCGGGAATGCTAAAAAACCAACCCATTTTGTGATTTGATGTTTCCCCGGGGAGTTAAACCCAAGTATATCTTAGAATTTGGAGAAAAACTCAATTGAACTAGATCGTGTTACTTTTGAATCAAAGCTCATATTCGAAAAACAAACATATATTAGTAGTGTCCTGGGTCGGGAATGCTAAAAAAACCAACCCATTTTGTGATCTGATGTTTCCCTGGGGAGTTTCACCCAAAGTATATGTTAGAATTTGCAGAAAAACTCAATTCAACCAGATCGTGTTAGTTTTGAACCAAAGCTCAGATTCGAAAAACAAACGTATATTAGTAGTGTCCTGGGTCGGGAATGCGAAAAAACCAACCCATTTTGTGATTTGATGTTTCCCCGGGGAGTTAAACCCAAGTATATCTTAGAATTTGCAGAAAATCTCAATTCAACCAGATCGTGTTACTTTTGAACCAAAGCTCAGATTCGAAAAACAAACGTATATTAGTAGTGTCCTGGGTCGGGAATGCTAAAAAACCAACCCATTTTGTGATCTGATGTTTCCCTGGGGAGTTACACCCAAGTATAGAATTTGCAGAAAAACTCAATTGAACCAGAACGTGTTAGTTTTGAACCAAAGCTCAGATTCGAAAAACAAACGTATATTAGTAGTGTCCTGGGTCGGGAATGCTAAAAAACCAACCCATTTTGTGATCTGATGTTTCCCTGGGGAGTTACACCCAAGTATATCTTAGAATTTGCAGAAAAACTCAATTGAACCAGAACGTGTTAGTTTTGAACCAAAGCTCAGATTCGAAAAACAAACGTATATTAGTAGTGTCCTGGGTCGGGAATGCTAAAAAACCAACCCATTTTGTGATCTGATGTTTCCCTGGGGAGTTACACCAAAGTATATCTTAGAATTTGCAGAAAAACTCAATTCAACCAGAACGTGTTACTTTTGAACCAAAGCTCAGATTTGAAAAACAAACGTATATTAGTAGTGTCCTGGGTCGGGAATGCGAAAAAACCAACCCATTTTGTGATCTGATGTTTCCCTGGGGAGTTACACCAAAGTATATCTTAGAATTTGCAGAAAAACTCAATTGAACAAGAACGTGTTAGTTTTGAACCAAAGCTCAGATTCGAAAAACAAACGTATATTAGTAGTGTCCTGGGTCGGGAATGCTAAAAAACCAACCCATTTTGTGATCTGATGTTTCCCTGGGGAGTTACACCCAAGTATATCTTAGGATTTGCAGAAAAACTCAATTGAACCAGAACGTGTTAGTTTTGAACCAAAGCTCAGATTTGAAAAACAAACGTATATTAGTAGTGTCCTGGGTCGGGAATGCTAAAAAAACCAACCCATTTTGTGATCTGATGTTCCCCTGGGGAGTTACACCCAAGTATATCTTAGAATTTGCAGAAAAACTCAATTGAACCAGAACGTGTTAGTTTTGAACCAAAGCTCAGATTTGAAAAACAAACGTATGTTAGTAGGGTCCTGGGTCGGGAATGCTAAAAAACCAACCCATTTTGTGATCTGATGTTCCCCTGGGGAGTTACACCCAAGTATATCTTAGAATTTGCAGAAAAACTCAATTGAACCAGAATGTGTTAGTTTTGAACCAAAGCTCAGATTCGAAAAACAAACGTATGTTAGTAGGGTCCTGGGTCGGGAATGCTAAAAAACCAACCCATTTTGTGATTTGATGTTTCCCCGGGGAGTTAAACCCAAGTATATCTTAGAATTTGGAGAAAAACTCAATTGAACTAGATCGTGTTACTTTTGAATCAAAGCTCATATTCGAAAAACAAACATATATTAGTAGTGTCCTGGGTCGGGAATGCTAAAAAAACCAACCCATTTTGTGATCTGATGTTTCCCTGGGGAGTTTCACCCAAAGTATATCTTAGAATTTGCAGAAAAACTCAATTCAACCAGATCGTGTTAGTTTTGAACCAAAGCTCAGATTCGAAAAACAAACGTATATTAGTAGTGTCCTGGGTCGGGAATGCGAAAAAACCAACCCATTTTGTGATTTGATGTTTCCCCGGGGAGTTAAACCCAAGTATATCTTAGAATTTGCAGAAAATCTCAATTCAACCAGATCGTGTTACTTTTGAACCAAAGCTCAGATTCGAAAAACAAACGTATATTAGTAGTGTCCTGGGTCGGGAATGCTAAAAAACCAACCCATTTTGTGATCTGATGTTTCCCTGGGGAGTTACACCCAAGTATAGAATTTGCAGAAAAACTCAATTGAACCAGAATGTGTTAGTTTTGAACCAAAGCTCAGATTCGAAAAACAAACGTATATTAGTAGTGTCCTGGGTCGGGAATGCTAAAAAACCAACCCATTTTGTGATCTGATGTTTCCCTGGGGAGTTACACCCAAGTATATCTTAGAATTTGCAGAAAAACTCAATTGAACCAGAACGTGTTAGTTTTGAACCAAAGCTCAGATTTGAAAAACAAACGTATATTAGTAGTGTCCTGGGTCGGGAATGCTAAAAAAACCAACCCATTTTGTGATCTGATGTTCCCCTGGGGAGTTACACCCAAGTATATCTTAGAATTTGCAGAAAAACTCAATTGAACCAGAACGTGTTAGTTTTGAACCAAAGCTCAGATTTGAAAAACAAACGTATGTTAGTAGGGTCCTGGGTCGGGAATGCTAAAAAACCAACCCATTTTGTGATCTGATGTTCCCCTGGGGAGTTACACCCAAGTATATCTTAGAATTTGCAGAAAAACTCAATTGAACCAGAACGTGTTAGTTTTGAACCAAAGCTCAGATTCGAAAAACAAACGTATGTTAGTAGGGTCCTGGGTCGGGAATGCTAAAAAACCAACCCATTTTGTGATTTGATGTTTCCCCGGGGAGTTAAACCCAAGTATATCTTAGAATTTGGAGAAAAACTCAATTGAACTAGATCGTGTTACTTTTGAATCAAAGCTCATATTCGAAAAACAAACATATATTAGTAGTGTCCTGGGTCGGGAATGCTAAAAAAACCAACCCATTTTGTGATCTGATGTTTCCCTGGGGAGTTTCACCCAAAGTATATCTTAGAATTTGCAGAAAAACTCAATTCAACCAGATCGTGTTAGTTTTGAACCAAAGCTCAGATTCGAAAAACAAACGTATATTAGTAGTGTCCTGGGTCGGGAATGCGAAAAAACCAACCCATTTTGTGATTTGATGTTTCCCCGGGGAGTTAAACCCAAGTATATCTTAGAATTTGCAGAAAATCTCAATTCAACCAGATCGTGTTACTTTTGAACCAAAGCTCAGATTCGAAAAACAAACGTATATTAGTAGTGTCCTGGGTCGGGAATGCTAAAAAACCAACCCATTTTGTGATCTGATGTTTCCCTGGGGAGTTACACCCAAGTATAGAATTTGCAGAAAAACTCAATTGAACCAGAACGTGTTAGTTTTGAACCAAAGCTCAGATTCGAAAAACAAACGTATATTAGTAGTGTCCTGGGTCGGGAATGCTAAAAAACCAACCCATTTTGTGATCTGATGTTTCCCTGGGGAGTTACACCCAAGTATATCTTAGAATTTGCAGAAAAACTCAATTGAACCAGAACGTGTTAGTTTTGAACCAAAGCTCAGATTCGAAAAACAAACGTATATTAGTAGTGTCCTGGGTCGGGAATGCTAAAAAACCAACCCATTTTGTGATCTGATGTTTCCCTGGGGAGTTACACCCAAGTATATCTTAGAATTTGCAGAAAAACTCAATTGAACCAGAACGTGTTAGTTTTGAACCAAAGCTCAGATTCGAAAAACAAACGTATATTAGTAGTGTCCTGGGTCGGGAATGCTAAAAAACCAACCCATTTTGTGATCTGATGTTTCCCTGGGGAGTTACACCCAAGTATATCTTAGGATTTGCAGAAAAACTCAATTGAACCAGAACGTGTTAGTTTTGAACCAAAGCTCAGATTTGAAAAACAAACGTATATTAGTAGTGTCCTGGGTCGGGAATGCTAAAAAAACCAACCCATTTTGTGATCTGATGTTTCCCTGGGGAGTTACACCAAAGTATATCTTAGAATTTGCAGAAAAACTCAATTCAACCAGAACGTGTTACTTTTGAACCAAAGCTCAGATTTGAAAAACAAACGTATATTAGTAGTGTCCTGGGTCGGGAATGCTAAAAAACCAACCCATTTTGTGATCTGATGTTTCCCTGGGGAGTTACACCAAAGTATATCTTAGAATTTGCAGAAAAACTCAATTCAACCAGAACGTGTTACTTTTGAACCAAAGCTCAGATTTGAAAAACAAACGTATATTAGTAGTGTCCTGGGTCGGGAATGCGAAAAAACCAACCCATTTTGTGATCTGATGTTTCCCTGGGGAGTTACACCCAAGTATATCTTAGAATTTGCAGAAAAACTCAATTCAACCAGAACGTGTTACTTTTGAACCAAAGCTCAGATTTGAAAAACAAACGTATATTAGTAGTGTCCTGGGTCGGGAATGCTAAAAAACCAACCCATTTTGTGATCTGATGTTTCCCTGGGGAGTTACACCCAAGTATATCTTAGAATTTGCAGAAAAACTCAATTCAACCAGAACGTGTTACTTTTGAACCAAAGCTCAGATTTGAAAAACAAACGTATATTAGTAGTGTCCTGGGTCGGGAATGCTAAAAAACCAACCCATTTTGTGATCTGATGTTTCCCTGGGGAGTTACACCAAAGTATATCTTAGAATTTGCAGAAAAACTCAATTCAACCAGAACGTGTTACTTTTGAACCAAAGCTCAGATTTGAAAAACAAACGTATATTAGTAGTGTCCTGGGTCGGGAATGCGAAAAAACCAACCCATTTTGTGATCTGATGTTTCCCTGGGGAGTTACACCCAAGTATATCTTAGAATTTGCAGAAAAACTCAATTGAACCAGAACGTGTTAGTTTTGAACCAAAGCTCAGATTTGAAAAACAAACGTATATTAGTAGTGTCCTGGGTCGGGAATGCTAAAAAACCAACCCATTTTGTGATCTGATGTTTCCCTGGGGAGTTACACCCAAGTATATCTTAGAATTTGCAGAAAAACTCAATTGAACCAGAACGTGTTAGTTTTGAACCAAAGCTCAGATTCGAAAAACAAACGTATATTAGTAGTGTCCTGGGTCGGGAATGCTAAAAAACCAACCCATTTTGTGATCTGATGTTTCCCTGGGGAGTTACACCCAAGTATATCTTAGAATTTGCAGAAAAACTCAATTGAACCAGAACGTGTTAGTTTTGAACCAAAGCTCAGATTCGAAAAACAAACGTATATTAGTAGTGTCCTGGGTCGGGAATGCTAAAAAACCAACCCATTTTGTGATTTGATGTTTAGCTGGGGAGTTACACCCAAGTATATCTTAGAATTTGCAGAAAAACTCAATTCAACCAGAACGTGTTACTTTTGAACCAAAGCTCAGATTTGAAAAACAAACGTATATTAGTAGTGTCCTGGGTCGGGAATGCTAAAAAACCAACCCATTTTGTGATCTGATGTTTCCCTGGGGAGTTACACCAAAGTATATCTTAGAATTTGCAGAAAAACTCAATTCAACCAGAACGTGTTACTTTTGAACCAAAGCTCAGATTTGAAAAACAAACGTATATTAGTAGTGTCCTGGGTCGGGAATGCTAACAAACCAACCCATTTGTGATCTGATGTTTCCCTGGGGAGTTACACCAAAGTATATCTTAGAATTTGCAGAAAAACTCAATTCAACCAGAACGTGTTACTTTTGAACCAAAGCTCAGATTTGAAAAACAAACGTATATTAGTAGTGTCCTGGGTCGGGAATGCGAAAAAACCAACCATTTTGTGATCTGATGTTTCCCTGGGGAGTTACACCAAAGTATATCTTAGAATTTGCAGAAAAACTCAATTCAACCAGAACGTGTTACTTTTGAACCAAAGCTCAGATTCGAAAAACAAACGTATATTAGTAGTGTCCTGGGTCGGAATGCTAAAAAACCAACCCATTTTGTGATCTGATGTTTCCCTGGGGAGTTACACCCAAGTATATCTTAGGATTTGCAGAAAAACTCAATTGAACCAGAACGTGTTAGTTTTGAACCAAAGCTCAGATTTGAAAAACAAACGTATATTAGTAGTGTCTGGGTCGGGAATGCTAAAAAACCAACCCATTTTGTGATCTGATGTTCCCCTGGGGAGTTACACCCAAGTATATCTTAGAATTTGCAGAAAAAACTCAATTGAACCAGAACGTGTTAGTTTTGAACCAAAGCTCAGATTTGAAAAACAAACGTATGTTAGTAGGGTCCTGGGTCGGGAATGCTAAAAAACCAACCCATTTTGTGATCTGATGTTCCCCTGGGGAGTTACACCCAAGTATATCTTAGAATTTGCAGAAAAACTCAATTGAACCAGAACGTGTTAGTTTTGAACCAAAGCTCAGATTCGAAAAACAAACGTATGTTAGTAGGGTCCTGGGTCGGGAATGCTAAAAAACCAACCCATTTTGTGATTTGATGTTTCCCCGGGGAGTTAAACCCAAGTATATCTTAGAATTTGGAGAAAAACTCAATTGAACTAGATCGTGTTACTTTTGAATCAAAGCTCATATTCGAAAAACAAACATATATTAGTAGTGTCCTGGGTCGGGAATGCTAAAAAAACCAAACCCATTTTGTGATCTGATGTTTCCCTGGGGAGTTTCACCCAAGTATATCTTAGAATTTGCAGAAAAACTCAATTCAACCAGATCGTGTTAGTTTTGAACCAAAGCTCAGATTCGAAAAACAAACGTATATTAGTAGTGTCCTGGGTCAGGGAATGCGAAAAACCAACCCATTTTGTGATTTGATGTTTCCCCGGGGAGTTAAACCCAAGTATATCTTAGAATTTGCAGAAAATCTCAATTCAACCAGATCGTGTTAC
This sequence comes from Thamnophis sirtalis, assembly GCF_051295495.1. Lineage (NCBI taxonomy): Eukaryota > Metazoa > Chordata > Lepidosauria > Squamata > Natricidae > Thamnophis > Thamnophis sirtalis. Next base: position 52,064,893 of record NW_028261391.1, read on the forward strand.
TTTTGAACCAAAGCTCAGATTCGAAAAACAAACGTATATTAGTAGTGTCCTGGGTCGGGAATGCTAAAAAACCAACCCATTTTGTGATCTGATGTTTCCCTGGGGAGTTACACCCAAGTATAGAATTTGCAGAAAAACTCAATTGAACCAGAACGTGTTAGTTTTGAACCAAAGCTCAGATTCGAAAAACAAACGTATATTAGTAGTGTCCTGGGTCGGGAATGCTAAAAAACCAACCCATTTGTGATCTGATGTTTCCCTGGGGAGTTACACCAAAGTATATCTTAGAATTTGCAGAAAAACTCAATTCAACCAGAACGTGTTACTTTTGAACCAAAGCTCAGATTTGAAAAACAAACGTATATTAGTAGTGTCTGGGTCGGGAATGCGAAAAAACCAACCCATTTTGTGATCTGATGTTTCCCTGGGGAGTTACACCAAAGTATATCTTAGAATTTGCAGAAAAACTCAATTGAACAAGAACGTGTTAGTTTTAGTTTTGAACCAAAGCTCAGATTCGAAAAACAAACGTATATTAGTAGTGTCCTGGGTCGGGAATGCTAAAAAACCAACCCATTTTGTGATCTGATGTTTCCCTGGGGAGTTACACCCAAGTATATCTTAGGATTTGCAGAAAAACTCAATTGAACCAGAACGTGTTAGTTTTGAACCAAAGCTCAGATTTGAAAAACAAACGTATATTAGTAGTGTCCTGGGTCGGGAATGCTAAAAAAACCAACCCATTTTGTGATCTGATGTTCCCCTGGGGAGTTACACCCAAGTATATCTTAGAATTTGCAGAAAAACTCAATTGAACCAGAACGTGTTAGTTTTGAACCAAAGCTCAGATTTGAAAAACAAACGTATGTTAGTAGGGTCCTGGGTCGGGAATGCTAAAAAACCAACCCATTTTGTGATCTGATGTTCCCCTGGGGAGTTACACCCAAGTATATCTTAGAATTTGCAGAAAAACTCAATTGAACCAGAACGTGTTAGTTTTGAACCAAAGCTCAGATTCGAAAAACAAACGTATGTTAGTAGGGTCCTGGGTCGGGAATGCTAAAAAACCAACCCATTTTGTGATTTGATGTTTCCCCGGGGAGTTAAACCCAAGTATATCTTAGAATTTGGAGAAAAACTCAATTGAACTAGATCGTGTTACTTTTGAATCAAAGCTCATATTCGAAAAACAAACATATATTAGTAGTGTCCTGGGTCGGGAATGCTAAAAAAACCAACCCATTTTGTGATCTGATGTTTCCCTGGGGAGTTTCACCCAAAGTATATCTTAGAATTTGCAGAAAAACTCAATTCAACCAGATCGTGTTAGTTTTGAACCAAAGCTCAGATTCGAAAAACAAACGTATATTAGTAGTGTCCTGGGTCGGGAATGCGAAAAAACCAACCCATTTTGTGATTTGATGTTTCCCCGGGGAGTTAAACCCAAGTATATCTTAGAATTTGCAGAAAATCTCAATTCAACCAGATCGTGTTACTTTTGAACCAAAGCTCAGATTCGAAAAACAAACGTATATTAGTAGTGTCCTGGGTCGGGAATGCTAAAAAAACCAACCCATTTTGTGATCTGATGTTTCCCTGGGGAGTTACACCCAAGTATAGAATTTGCAGAAAAACTCAATTGAACCAGAACGTGTTAGTTTTGAACCAAAGCTCAGATTCGAAAAACAAACGTATATTAGTAGTGTCCTGGGTCGGGAATGCTAAAAAACCAACCCATTTTGTGATCTGATGTTTCCCTGGGGAGTTACACCCAAGTATATCTTAGAATTTGCAGAAAAACTCAATTGAACCAGAACGTGTTAGTTTTGAACCAAAGCTCAGATTCGAAAAACAAACGTATATTAGTAGTGTCCTGGGTCGGGAATGCTAAAAAACCAACCCATTTTGTGATCTGATGTTTCCCTGGGGAGTTACACCCAAGTATATCTTAGAATTTGCAGAAAAACTCAATTGAACCAGAACGTGTTAGTTTTGAACCAAAGCTCAGATTCGAAAAACAAACGTATATTAGTAGTGTCCTGGGTCGGGAATGCTAAAAAACCAACCCATTTTGTGATCTGATGTTTCCCTGGGGAGTTACACCCAAGTATATCTTAGAATTTGCAGAAAAACTCAATTCAACCAGAACGTGTTACTTTTGAACCAAAGCTCAGATTTGAAAAACAAACGTATATTAGTAGTGTCCTGGGTCGGGAATGCTAAAAAACCAACCCATTTTGTGATCTGATGTTTCCCTGGGGAGTTACACCAAAGTATATCTTAGAATTTGCAGAAAAACTCAATTCAACCAGAACGTGTTACTTTTGAACCAAAGCTCAGATTTGAAAAACAAACGTATATTAGTAGTGTCCTGGGTCGGGAATGCTAAAAAACCAACCCATTTTGTGATCTGATGTTTCCCTGGGGAGTTACACCAAAGTATATCTTAGAATTTGCAGAAAAACTCAATTCAACCAGAACGTGTTACTTTTGAACCAAAGCTCAGATTTGAAAAACAAACGTATATTAGTAGTGTCCTGGGTCGGGAATGCGAAAAAACCAACCCATTTTGTGATCTGATGTTTCCCTGGGGAGTTACACCCAAGTATATCTTAGAATTTGCAGAAAAACTCAATTCAACCAGAACGTGTTACTTTTGAACCAAAGGCTCAGATTTGAAAAACAAACGTATATTAGTAGTGTCCTGGGTCGGGAATGCTAAAAAACCAACCCATTTTGTGATCTGATGTTTCCCTGGGGAGTTACACCCAAGTATATCTTAGAATTTGCAGAAAAACTCAATTCAACCAGAACGTGTTACTTTTGAACCAAAGCTCAGATTTGAAAAACAAACGTATATTAGTAGTGTCCTGGGTCGGGAATGCTAAAAAACCAACCCATTTTGTGATCTGATGTTTCCCTGGGGAGTTACACCAAAGTATATCTTAAAATTTGCAGAAAAACTCAATTCAACCAGAACGTGTTACTTTTGAACCAAAGCTCAGATTTGAAAAACAAACGTATATTAGTAGTGTCCTGGGTCGGGAATGCGAAAAAACCAACCCATTTTGTGATCTGATGTTTCCCTGGGGAGTTACACCCAAGTATATCTTAGAATTTGCAGAAAAACTCAATTGAACCAGAACGTGTTAGTTTTGAACCAAAGCTCAGATTTGAAAAACAAACGTATATTAGTAGTGTCCTGGGTCGGGAATGCTAAAAAACCAACCCATTTTGTGATCTGATGTTTCCCTGGGGAGTTACACCCAAGTATATCTTAGAATTTGCAGAAAAACTCAATTGAACCAGAACGTGTTAGTTTTGAACCAAAGCTCAGATTCGAAAAACAAACGTATATTAGTAGTGTCCTGGGTCGGGAATGCTAAAAAACCAACCCATTTTGTGATCTGATGTTTCCCTGGGGAGTTACACCCAAGTATATCTTAGAATTTGCAGAAAAACTCAATTGAACCAGAACGTGTTAGTTTTGAACCAAAGCTCAGATTCGAAAAACAAACGTATATTAGTAGTGTCCTGGGTCGGGAATGCTAAAAAACCAACCCATTTTGTGATTTGATGTTTAGCTGGGGAGTTACACCCAAGTATATCTTAGAATTTGCAGAAAAACTCAATTCAACCAGAACGTGTTACTTTTGAACCAAAGCTCAGATTTGAAAAACAAACGTATATTAGTAGTGTCCTGGGTCGGGAATGCTAAAAAACCAACCCATTTTGTGATCTGATGTTTCCCTGGGGAGTTACACCAAAGTATATCTTAGAATTTGCAGAAAAACTCAATTCAACCAGAACGTGTTACTTTTGAACCAAAGCTCAGATTTGAAAAACAAACGTATATTAGTAGTGTCCTGGGTCGGGAATGCTAACAAACCAACCCATTTTGTGATCTGATGTTTCCCTGGGGAGTTACACCAAAGTATATCTTAGAATTTGCAGAAAAACTCAATTCAACCAGAACGTGTTACTTTTGAACCAAAGCTCAGATTTGAAAAACAAACGTATATTAGTAGTGTCCTGGGTCGGGAATGCGAAAAAACCAACCCATTTTGTGATCTGATGTTTCCCTGGGGAGTTACACCAAAGTATATCTTAGAATTTGCAGAAAAACTCAATTCAACCAGAACGTGTTACTTTTGAACCAAAGCTCAGATTCGAAAAACAAACGTATATTAGTAGTGTCCTGGGTCGGGAATGCTAAAAAACCAACCCATTTTGTGATCTGATGTTTCCCTGGGGAGTTACACCCAAGTATATCTTAGGATTTGCAGAAAAACTCAATTGAACCAGAACGTGTTAGTTTTGAACCAAAGCTCAGATTCGAAAAACAAATGTATATTAGTAGTGTCCTGGGTCGGGAATGCTAAAAAACCAACCCATTTTGTGATCTGATGTTTAGCTGGGGAGTTACACCCAAGTATATCTTAGAATTTGCAGAAAAACTCAATTCAACCAGAACGTGTTACTTTTGAACCAAAGCTCAGATTTGAAAAACAAACATATATTAGTAGTGTCCTGGGTCGGGAATGCTAAAAAACCAACCCATTTTGTGATCTGATGTTTCCCTGGGGAGTTACACCAAAGTATATCTTAGAATTTGCAGAAAAACTCAATTCAACCAGAACGTGTTACTTTTGAACCAAAGCTCAGATTTGAAAAAAAAACGTATATTAGTAGTGTCCTGGGTCGGGAATGCTAAAAAACCAACCCATTTTGTGATCTGATGTTTCCCTGGGGAGTTACACCCAAGTATATCTTAGAATTTGCAGAAAAACTCAATTCAACCAGAACGTGTTACTTTTGAACCAAAGCTCAGATTTGAAAAACAAACGTATATTAGTAGTGTCCTGGGTCGGGAATGCGAAAAAACCAACCCATTTTGTGATCTGATGTTTCCCTGGGGAGTTACACCCAAGTATATCTTAGAATTTGCAGAAAAACTCAATTCAACCAGAACGTGTTACTTTTGAACCAAAGCTCAGATTTGAAAAACAAACATATATTAGTAGTGTCCTGGGTCGGGAATGCGAAAAAACCAACCCATTTTGTGATCTGATGTTTCCCTGGGGAGTTACACCCAAGTATATCTTAGAATTTGCAGAAAAACTCAATTGAACCAGAACGTGTTAGTTTTGAACCAAAGCTCAGATTTGAAAAACAAACGTATATTAGTAGTGTCCTGGGTCGGGAATGCTAAAAAACCAACCCATTTTGTGATCTGATGTTTCCCTGGGGAGTTACACCCAAGTATATCTTAGAATTTGCAGAAAAACTCAATTGAACCAGAACGTGTTACTTTTGAACCAAAGCTCAGATTCGAAAAACAAACGTATATTAGTAGTGTCCTGGGTCGGGAATGCTAAAAAACCAACCCATTTTGTGATCTGATGTTTCCCTGGGGAGTTACACCCAAGTATATCTTAGAATTTGCAGAAAAACTCAATTGAACCAGAACGTGTTAGTTTTGAACCAAAGCTCAGATTCGAAAAACAAACGTATATTAGTAGTGTCCTGGGTCGGGAATGCTAAAAAACCAACCCATTTTGTGATCTGATGTTTAGCTGGGGAGTTACACCCAAGTATATCTTAGAATTTGCAGAAAAACTCAATTCAACCAGAACGTGTTACTTTTGAACCAAAGCTCAGATTTGAAAAACAAACGTATATTAGTAGTGTCCTGGGTCGGGAATGCTAAAAAACCAACCCATTTTGTGATCTGATGTTTCCCTGGGGAGTTACACCAAAGTATATCTTAGAATTTGCAGAAAAACTCAATTCAACCAGAACGTGTTACTTTTGAACCAAAGCTCAGATTTGAAAAACAAACGTATATTAGTAGTGTCCTGGGTCGGGAATGCTAAAAAACCAACCCATTTTGTGATCTGATGTTTCCCTGGGGAGTTACACCAAAGTATATCTTAGAATTTGCAGAAAAACTCAATTCAACCAGAACGTGTTACTTTTGAACCAAAGCTCAGATTTGAAAAACAAACATATATTAGTAGTGTCCTGGGTCGGGAATGCTAAAAAACCAACCCATTTTGTGATCTGATGTTTCCCTGGGGAGTTACACCCAAGTATATCTTAGGATTTGCAGAAAAACTCAATTGAACCAGAACGTGTTAGTTTTGAACCAAAGCTCAGATTCGAAAAACAAACGTATATTAGTGTCCTGGGTCGGGAATGCTAAAAAACCAACCCATTTTGTGATCTGATGTTTCCCTGGGGAGTTACACCCAAGTATATCTTAGAATTTGCAGAAAAACTCAATTCAACCAGAACGTGTTACTTTTGAACCAAAGCTCAGATTTGAAAAACAAACGTATATTAGTAGTGTCCTGGGTCGGGAATGCTAAAAAACCAACCCATTTTGTGATCTGATGTTTCCCTGGGGAGTTACACCAAAGTATATCTTAGAATTTGCAGAAAAACTCAATTCAACCAGAACGTGTTACTTTTGAACCAAAGCTCAGATTTGAAAAACAAACGTATATTAGTAGTGTCCTGGGTCGGGAATGCTAAAAAACCAACCCATTTTGTGATCTGATGTTTCCCTGGGGAGTTACACCCAAGTATATCTTAGAATTTGCAGAAAAACTCAATTGAACCAGAACGTGTTAGTTTTGAACCAAAGCTCAGATTTGAAAAACAAACGTATATTAGTAGTGTCCTGGGTCGGGAATGCTAAAAAACCAACCCATTTTGTGATCTGATGTTTCCCTGGGGAGTTACACCCAAGTATATCTTAGAATTTGCAGAAAAACTCAATTGAACCAGAACGTGTTAGTTTTGAACCAAAGCTCAGATTCGAAAAACAAACGTATATTAGTAGTGTCCTGGGTCGGGAATGCTAAAAAACCAACCCATTTTGTGATCTGATGTTTCCCTGGGGAGTTACACCCAAGTATATCTTAGAATTTGCAGAAAAACTCAATTCAACCAGAACGTGTTACTTTTGAACCAAAGCTCAGATTTGAAAAACAAACGTATATTAGTAGTGTCCTGGGTCGGGAATGCTAAAAAACCAACCCATTTTGTGATTTGATGTTTCCCCGGGGAGTTAAACCCAAGTATATCTTAGAATTTGCAGAAAATCTCAATTCAACCAGATCGTGTTACTTTTGAACCAAAGCTCAGATTCGAAAAACAAACGTATATTAGTAGTGTCCTGGGTCGGGAATGCTAAAAAACCAACCCATTTTGTGATCTGATGTTTCCCTGGGGAGTTACACCCAAGTATAGAATTTGCAGAAAAACTCAATTGAACCAGAACGTGTTAGTTTTGAACCAAAGCTCAGATTCGAAAAACAAACGTATATTAGTAGTGTCCTGGGTCGGGAATGCTAAAAAACCAACCCATTTTGTGATCTGATGTTTCCCTGGGGAGTTACACCCAAGTATATATTAGAATTTGCAGAAAAACTCAATTGAACCAGAACGTGTTACTTTTGAACCAAAGCTCAGATTTGAAAAACAAACGTATATTAGTAGTGTCCTGGGTCGGGAATGCTAAAAAACCAACCCATTTTGTGATCTGATGTTTCCCTGGGGAGTTACACCAAAGTATATCTTAGAATTTGCAGAAAAACTCAATTGAACCAGAACGTGTTACTTTTGAACCAAAGCTCAGATTTGAAAAACAAACGTATATTAGTAGTGTCCTGGGTCGGGAATGCTAAAAAACCAACCCATTTTGTGATCTGATGTTTCCCTGGGGAGTTACACCCAAGTATATCTTAGAATTTGCAGAAAAACTCAATTGAACCAGAACGTGTTAGTTTTGAACCAAAGCTCAGATTCGAAAAACAAACGTATATTAGTAGTGTCCTGGGTCGGGAATGCTAAAAAACCAACCCATTTTGTGATCTGATGTTTCCCTGGGGAGTTACACCCAAGTATATCTTAGAATTTGCAGAAAAACTCAATTCAACCAGAACGTGTTACTTTTGAACCAAAGCTCAGATTTGAAAAACAAACGTATATTAGTAGTGTCCTGGGTCGGGAATGCTAAAAAACCAACCCATTTTGTGATCTGATGTTTCCCTGGGGAGTTACACCAAAGTATATCTTAGAATTTGCAGAAAAACTCAATTCAACCAGAACGTGTTACTTTTGAACCAAAGCTCAGATTTGAAAAACAAACGTATATTAGTAGTGTCCTGGGTCGGGAATGCTAAAAAACCAACCCATTTTGTGATCTGATGTTTCCCTGGGGAGTTACACCAAAGTATATCTTAGAATTTGCAGAAAAACTCAATTCAACCAGAACGTGTTACTTTTGAACCAAAGCTCAGATTTGAAAAACAAACGTATATTAGTAGTGTCCTGGGTCGGGAATGCTAAAAAACCAACCCATTTTGTGATCTGATGTTTCCCTGGGGAGTTACACCCAAGTATATCTTAGAATTTGCAGAAAAACTCAATTGAACCAGAACGTGTTAGTTTTGAACCAAAGCTCAGATTTGAAAAACAAACGTATATTAGTAGTGTCCTGGGTCGGGAATGCTAAAAAACCAACCCATTTTGTGATCTGATGTTTCCCTGGGGAGTTACACCCAAGTATATCTTAGAATTTGCAGAAAAACTCAATTGAACCAGAACGTGTTAGTTTTGAACCAAAGCTCAGATTCGAAAAACAAACGTATATTAGTAGTGTCCTGGGTCGGGAATGCTAAAAAACCAACCCATTTTGTGATCTGATGTTTCCCTGGGGAGTTACACCCAAGTATATCTTAGAATTTGCAGAAAAACTCAATTCAACCAGAACGTGTTACTTTTGAACCAAAGCTCAGATTTGAAAAACAAACGTATATTAGTAGTGTCCTGGGTCGGGAATGCTAAAAAACCAACCCATTTTGTGATTTGATGTTTCCCCGGGAGTTAAACCCAAGTATATCTTAGAATTTGCAGAAAATCTCAATTCAACCAGATCGTGTTACTTTTGAACCAAAGCTCAGATTCGAAAAACAAACGTATATTAGTAGTGTCCTGGGTCGGGAATGCTAAAAAACCAACCCATTTTGTGATCTGATGTTTCCCTGGGGAGTTACACCCAAGTATAGAATTTGCAGAAAAACTCAATTGAACCAGAACGTGTTAGTTTTGAACCAAAGCTCAGATTCGAAAAACAAACGTATATTAGTAGTGTCCTGGGTCGGGAATGCTAAAAAACCAACCCATTTTGTGATCTGATGTTTCCCTGGGGAGTTACACCCAAGTATATATTAGAATTTGCAGAAAAACTCAATTGAACCAGAACGTGTTACTTTTGAACCAAAGCTCAGATTTGAAAAACAAACGTATATTAGTAGTGTCCTGGGTCGGGAATGCTAAAAAACCAACCCATTTTGTGATCTGATGTTTCCCTGGGGAGTTACACCAAAGTATATCTTAGAATTTGCAGAAAAACTCAATTGAACCAGAACGTGTTACTTTTGAACCAAAGCTCAGATTTGAAAAACAAACGTATATTAGTAGTGTCCTGGGTCGGGAATGCTAAAAAACCAACCCATTTTGTGATCTGATGTTTCCCTGGGGAGTTACACCCAAGTATATCTTAGAATTTGCAGAAAAACTCAATTGAACCAGAACGTGTTAGTTTTGAACCAAAGCTCAGATTCGAAAAACAAACGTATATTAGTAGTGTCCTGGGTCGGGAATGCTAAAAAACCAACCCATTTTGTGATCTGATGTTTCCCTGGGGAGTTACACCCAAGTATATCTTAGAATTTGCAGAAAAACTCAATTCAACCAGAACGTGTTACTTTTGAACCAAAGCTCAGATTTGAAAAACAAACGTATATTAGTAGTGTCCTGGGTCGGGAATGCTAAAAAACCAACCCATTTTGTGATCTGATGTTTCCCTGGGGAGTTACACCAAAGTATATCTTAGAATTTGCAGAAAAACTCAATTCAACCAGAACGTGTTACTTTTGAACCAAAGCTCAGATTTGAAAAACAAACGTATATTAGTAGTGTCCTGGGTCGGGAATGCTAAAAAACCAACCCATTTTGTGATCTGATGTTTCCCTGGGGAGTTACACCAAAGTATATCTTAGAATTTGCAGAAAAACTCAATTCAACCAGAACGTGTTACTTTTGAACCAAAGCTCAGATTTGAAAAACAAACGTATATTAGTAGTGTCCTGGGTCGGGAATGCGAAAAAACCAACCCATTTTGTGATCTGATGTTTCCCTGGGGAGTTACACCCAAGTATATCTTAGAATTTGCAGAAAAACTCAATTCAACCAGAACGTGTTACTTTTGAACCAAAGCTCAGATTTGAAAAACAATCGTATATTAGTAGTGTCCTGGGTCGGGAATGCTAAAAAACCAACCCATTTTGTGATCTGATGTTTCCCTGGGGAGTTACACCCAAGTATATCTTAGAATTTGCAGAAAAACTCAATTGAACCAGAACGTGTTAGTTTTGAACCAAAGCTCAGATTCGAAAAACAAACGTATATTAGTAGTGTCCTGGGTCGGGAATGCTAAAAAACCAACCCATTTTGTGATCTGATGTTTCCCTGGGGAGTTACACCCAAGTATATCTTAGAATTTGCAGAAAAACTCAATTCAACCAGAACGTGTTACTTTTGAACCAAAGCTCAGATTTGAAAAACAAACGTATATTAGTAGTGTCCTGGGTCGGGAATGCTAAAAAACCAACCCATTTTGTGATCTGATGTTTCCCTGGGGAGTTACACCCAAGTATATCTTAGAATTTGCAGAAAAACTCAATTCAACCAGAACGTGTTACTTTTGAACCAAAGCTCAGATTTGAAAAACAAACGTATATTAGTAGTGTCCTGGGTCGGGAATGCGAAAAAACCAACCCATTTTGTGATCTGATGTTTCCCTGGGGAGTTACACCCAAGTATATCTTAAAATTTGCAGAAAAACTCAATTCAACCAGAACGTGTTACTTTTGAACCAAAGCTCAGATTTGAAAAACAAACGTATATTAGTAGTGTCCTGGGTTGGGAATGCTAAAAAACCAACCCATTTTGTGATCTGATGTTTCTCTGGGGAGTTACACCCAAGTATATCTTAGAATTTGCAGAAAAACTCAATTGAACCAGAACGTGTTAGTTTTGAACCAAAGCTCAGATTCGAAAAACAAACGTATATTAGTAGTGTCCTGGGTCGGGAATGCTAAAAAACCAACCCATTTTGTGATCTGATGTTTCCCTGGGGAGTTACACCCAAGTATATCTTAGAATTTGCAGAAAAACTCAATTCAACCAGAACGTGTTACTTTTGAACCAAAGCTCAGATTTGAAAAACAAACGTATATTAGTAGTGTCCTGGGTCGGGAATGCTAAAAAAACCAACCCATTTTGTGATTTGATGTTTCCCCGGGGAGTTAAACCCAAGTATATCTTAGAATTTGCAGAAAATCTCAATTCAACCAGATCGTGTTACTTTTGAACCAAAGCTCAGATTCGAAAAACAAACGTATATTAGTAGTGTCCTGGGTCGGGAATGCTAAAAAACCAACCCATTTTGTGATCTGATGTTTCCCTGGGGAGTTACACCCAAGTATAGAATTTGCAGAAAAACTCAATTGAACCAGAACGTGTTAGTTTTGAACCAAAGCTCAGATTCGAAAAACAAACGTATATTAGTAGTGTCCTGGGTCGGGAATGCTAAAAAACCAACCCATTTTGTGATCTGATGTTTCCCTGGGGAGTTACACCCAAGTATATATTAGAATTTGCAGAAAAACTCAATTGAACCAGAACGTGTTACTTTTGAACCAAAGCTCAGATTTGAAAAACAAACGTATATTAGTAGTGTCCTGGGTCGGGAATGCTAAAAAACCAACCCATTTTGTGATCTGATGTTTCCCTGGGGAGTTACACCAAAGTATATCTTAGAATTTGCAGAAAAACTCAATTGAACCAGAACGTGTTACTTTTGAACCAAAGCTCAGATTTGAAAAACAAACGTATATTAGTAGTGTCCTGGGTCGGGAATGCTAAAAACCAACCCATTTTGTGATCTGATGTTTCCCTGGGGAGTTACACCCAAGTATATCTTAGAATTTGCAGAAAAACTCAATTGAACCAGAACGTGTTAGTTTTGAACCAAAGCTCAGATTCGAAAAACAAACGTATATTAGTAGTGTCCCTGGGTCGGGAATGCTAAAAAAACCAACCCATTTTGTGATCTGATGTTTCCCTGGGGAGTTACACCCAAGTATATCTTAGAATTTGCAGAAAAACTCAATTCAACCAGAACGTGTTACTTTTGAACCAAAGCTCAGATTTGAAAAACAAACGTATATTAGTAGTGTCCTGGGTCGGGAATGCTAAAAAACCAACCCATTTTGTGATCTGATGTTTCCCTGGGGAGTTACACCAAAGTATATCTTAGAATTTGCAGAAAAACTCAATTCAACCAGAACGTGTTACTTTTGAACCAAAGCTCAGATTTGAAAAACAAACGTATATTAGTAGTGTCCTGGGTCGGGAATGCTAAAAAACCAACCCATTTTGTGATCTGATGTTTCCCTGGGGAGTTACACCAAAGTATATCTTAGAATTTGCAGAAAAACTCAATTCAACCAGAACGTGTTACTTTTGAACCAAAGCTCAGATTTGAAAAACAAACGTATATTAGTAGTGTCCTGGGTCGGGAATGCGAAAAACCAACCCATTTTGTGATCTGATGTTTCCCTGGGGAGTTACACCCAAGTATATCTTAGAATTTGCAGAAAAACTCAATTCAACCAGAACGTGTTACTTTTGAACCAAAGCTCAGATTTGAAAAACAATCGTATATTAGTAGTGTCCTGGGTCGGGAATGCTAAAAAACCAACCCATTTTGTGATCTGATGTTTCCCTGGGGAGTTACACCCAAGTATATCTTAGAATTTGCAGAAAAACTCAATTGAACCAGAACGTGTTAGTTTTGAACCAAAGCTCAGATTCGAAAAACAAACGTATATTAGTAGTGTCCTGGGTCGGGAATGCTAAAAAACCAACCCATTTTGTGATCTGATGTTTCCCTGGGGAGTTACACCCAAGTATATCTTAGAATTTGCAGAAAAACTCAATTCAACCAGAACGTGTTACTTTTGAACCAAAGCTCAGATTTGAAAAACAAACGTATATTAGTAGTGTCCTGGGTCGGGAATGCTAAAAAAACCAACCCATTTTGTGATCTGATGTTTCCCTGGGGAGTTACACCCAAGTATATCTTAGAATTTGCAGAAAAACTCAATTCAACCAGAACGTGTTACTTTTGAACCAAAGCTCAGATTTGAAAAACAAACGTATATTAGTAGTGTCCTGGGTCGGGAATGCGAAAAAAACCAACCCATTTTGTGATCTGATGTTTCCCTGGGGAGTTACACCCAAGTATATCTTAAAATTTGCAGAAAAACTCAATTCAACCAGAACGTGTTACTTTTGAACCAAAGCTCAGATTTGAAAAACAAACGTATATTAGTAGTGTCCTGGGTCGGGAATGCTAAAAAACCAACCCATTTTGTGATCTGATGTTTCTCTGGGGAGTTACACCCAAGTATATCTTAGAATTTGCAGAAAAACTCAATTCAACCAGAACGTGTTACTTTTGAACCAAAGCTCAGATTCGAAAAACAAACGTATATTAGTAGTGTCCTGGGTCGGGAATGCTAAAAAACCAACCCATTTTGTGATCTGATGTTTCCCTGGGGAGTTACACCCAAGTATATCTTAGGATTTGCAGAAAAACTCAATTGAACCAGAACGTGTTAGTTTTGAACCAAAGCTCAGATTCGAAAAACAAACGTATATTAGTGTCCTGGGTCGGGAATGCTAAAAAACCAACCCATTTTGTGATCTGATATTTCCCTGGGGAGTTACACCCAAGTATATCTTAGAATTTGCAGAAAAACTCATTCAACCAGAACGTGTTCCTTTTGAACCAAAGCTCAGATTTGAAAAACAAACGTATATTAGTAGTGTCCTGGGTCGGGAATGCGAAAAAACCAACCCATTTGTGATCTGATGTTTCCCTGGGGAGTTACACCCAAGTATATCTTAGAATTTGCAGAAAAACTCAATTGAACCAGAACGTGTTAGTTTTGAACCAAAGCTCAGATTTGAAAAACAAACGTATATTAGTAGTGTCCTGGGTCGGGAATGCTAAAAAAACCAACCCATTTTGTGATCTGATGTTTCCCTGGGGAGTTACACCCAAGTATATCTTAGAATTTGCAGAAAAACTCAATTCAACCAGAACGTGTTAGTTTTGAACCAAAGCTCAGATTCGAAAAACAAACGTATATTAGTAGTGTCCTGGGTCGGGAATGCTAAAAAACCAACCCATTTTGTGATCTGATGTTTCCCTGGGGAGTTACACCCAATATATCTTAGAATTTGCAGAAAAACTCAATTGAACCAGAACGTGTTACTTTTGAACCAAAGCTCAGATTTGAAAAACAAACGTATGTTAGTAGTGTCCTGGGTCGGGAATGCTAAAAAACCAACCCATTTTGTGATCTGATGTTTCCCTGGGGAGTTACACCCAAGTATATCTTAGAATTTGCAGAAAAACTCAATTGAACCAGAACGTGTTAGTTTTGAACCAAAGCTCAGATTCGAAAAACAAACGTATATTAGTAGTGTCCTGGGTCGGGAATGCTAAAAAACCAACCCATTTTGTGATCTGATGTTTCCCTGGGGAGTTACACCCAAGTATATCTTAGAATTTGCAGAAAAACTCAATTCAACCAGAACGTGTTACTTTTGAACCAAAGCTCAGATTTGAAAAACAAACGAATATTAGTAGTGTCCTGGGTCGGGAATGCTAAAAAACCAACCCATTTTGTGATCTGATGTTTCCCTGGGGAGTTACACCAAAGTATATCTTAGAATTGCAGAAAAACTCAATTCAACCAGAACGTGTTACTTTTGAACCAAAGCTCAGATTTGAAAAACAAACGTATATTAGTAGTGTCCTGGGTCGGGAATGCTAAAAAAACCAACCCATTTTGTGATCTGATGTTTCCCTGGGGAGTTACACCAAAGTATATCTTAGAATTTGCAGAAAAACTCAATTGAACCAGAACGTGTTACTTTTGAACCAAAGCTCAGATTTGAAAAACAAACGTATATTAGTAGTGTCCTGGGTCGGGAATGCTAAAAACCAACCCATTTTGTGATCTGATGTTTCCCTGGGGAGTTACACCCAAGTATATCTTAGAATTTGCAGAAAAACTCAATTGAACCAGAACGTGTTAGTTTTGAACCAAAGCTCAGATTCGAAAAACAAACGTATATTAGTAGTGTCCTGGGTCGGGAATGCTAAAAAACCAACCCATTTTGTGATCTGATGTTTCCCTGGGGAGTTACACCCAAGTATATCTTAGAATTTGCAGAAAAACTCAATTCAACCAGAACGTGTTACTTTTGAACCAAAGCTCAGATTTGAAAAACAAACGTATATTAGTAGTGTCCTGGGTCGGGAATGCTAAAAAACCAACCCATTTTGTGATCTGATGTTTCCCTGGGGAGTTACACCAAAGTATATCTTAGAATTTGCAGAAAACTCAATTCAACCAGAACGTGTTACTTTTGAACCAAAGCTCAGATTTGAAAAACAAACGTATATTAGTAGTGTCCTGGGTCGGGAATGCTAAAAAAACCAACCCATTTTGTGATCTGATGTTTCCCTGGGGAGTTACACCAAAGTATATCTTAGAATTTGCAGAAAAACTCAATTCAACCAGAACGTGTTACTTTTGAACCAAAGCTCAGATTTGAAAAACAAACGTATATTAGTAGTGTCCTGGGTCGGGAATGCGAAAAAAACCAACCCATTTTGTGATCTGATGTTTCCCTGGGGAGTTACACCCAAGTATATCTTAGAATTTGCAGAAAAACTCAATTCAACCAGAACGTGTTACTTTTGAACCAAAGCTCAGATTTGAAAAACAATCGTATATTAGTAGTGTCCTGGGTCGGGAATGCTAAAAAACCAACCCATTTTGTGATCTGATGTTTCCCTGGGGAGTTACACCCAAGTATATCTTAGAATTTGCAGAAAAACTCAATTGAACCAGAACGTGTTAGTTTTGAACCAAAGCTCAGATTCGAAAAAACAAACGTATATTAGTAGTGTCCTGGGTCGGGGAATGCTAAAAAACCAACCCATTTTGTGATCTGATGTTTCCCTGGGGAGTTACACCCAAGTATATCTTAGAATTTGCAGAAAAACTCAATTCAACCAGAACGTGTTACTTTTGAACCAAAGCTCAGATTTGAAAACAAACGTATATTAGTAGTGTCCTGGGTCGGGAATGCTAAAAAAACCAACCCATTTTGTGATCTGATGTTTCCCTGGGGAGTTACACCAAAGTATATCTTAGAATTTGCAGAAAAACTCAATTCAACCAGAACGTGTTACTTTTGAACCAAAGCTCAGATTTGAAAAACAAACGTATATTAGTAGTGTCCTGGGTCGGGAATGCTAAAAAACCAACCCATTTTGTGATCTGATGTTCCCTGGGGAGTTACACCAAAGTATATCTTAGAATTTGCAGAAAAACTCAATTCAACCAGAACGTGTTACTTTTGAACCAAAGCTCAGATTTGAAAAACAAACGTATATTAGTAGTGTCCTGGGTCGGGAATGCGAAAAAACCAACCCATTTTGTGATCTGATGTTTCCCTGGGAGTTACACCCAAGTATATCTTAGAATTTGCAGAAAACTCAATTCAACCAGAACGTGTTACTTTTGAACCAAAGCTCAGATTTGAAAAACAATCGTATATTAGTAGTGTCCTGGGTCGGGAATGCTAAAAAACCAACCCATTTTGTGATCTGATGTTTCCCTGGGGAGTTACACCCAAGTATATCTTAGAATTTGCAGAAAAACTCAATTGAACCAGAACGTGTTAGTTTTGAACCAAAGCTCAGATTCGAAAAACAAACGTATATTAGTAGTGTCCTGGGTCGGGAATGCTAAAAAACCAACCCATTTTGTGATCTGATGTTTCCCTGGGGAGTTTACACCCAAGTATATCTTAGAATTTGCAGAAAAACTCAATTCAACCAGAACGTGTTACTTTTGAACCAAAGCTCAGATTTGAAAAACAAACGTATATTAGTAGTGTCCTGGGTCGGGAATGCTAAAAAACCAACCCATTTTGTGATCTGATGTTTCCTGGGGAGTTACACCCAAGTATATCTTAGAATTTGCAGAAAAACTCAATTCAACCAGAACGTGTTACTTTTGAACCAAAGCTCAGATTTGAAAAACAAACGTATATTAGTAGTGTCCTGGGTCGGGAATGCGAAAAAACCAACCCATTTTGTGATCTGATGTTTCCCTGGGGAGTTACACCCAAGTATATCTTAAAATTTGCAGAAAAACTCAATTCAACCAGAACGTGTTACTTTTGAACCAAAGCTCAGATTTGAAAAACAAACGTATATTAGTAGTGTCCTGGTCGGGAATGCTAAAAAACCAACCCATTTTGTGATCTGATGTTTCTCTGGGGAGTTACACCCAAGTATATCTTAGAATTTGCAGAAAAACTCAATTCAACCAGAACGTGTTACTTTTGAACCAAAGCTCAGATTCGAAAAACAAACGTATATTAGTAGTGTCCTGGGTCGGGAATGCTAAAAAACCAACCCATTTTGTGATCTGATGTTTCCCTGGGGAGTTACACCCAAGTATATCTTAGGATTTGCAGAAAAACTCAATTGAACCAGAACGTGTTAGTTTTGAACCAAAGCTCAGATTCGAAAAACAAACGTATATTAGTGTCCTGGGTCGGGAATGCTAAAAAACCAACCCATTTTGTGATCTGATATTTCCCTGGGGAGTTACACCCAAGTATATCTTAGAATTTGCAGAAAAACTCAATTCAACCAGAACGTGTTCCTTTTGAACCAAAGCTCAGATTTGAAAAACAAACGTATATTAGTAGTGTCCTGGGTCGGGAATGCGAAAAAACCAACCCATTTTGTGATCTGATGTTTCCCTGGGGAGTTACACCCAAGTATATCTTAGAATTTGCAGAAAAACTCAATTGAACCAGAACGTGTTAGTTTTGAACCAAAGCTCAGATTTGAAAAACAAACGTATATTAGTAGTGTCCTGGGTCGGGAATGCTAAAAAACCAACCCATTTTGTGATCTGATGTTTCCCTGGGGAGTTACACCCAAGTATATCTTAGAATTTTGCAGAAAAACTCAATTCAACCAGAACGTGTTAGTTTTGAACCAAAGCTCAGATTCGAAAAACAAACGTATATTAGTAGTGTCCTGGGTCGGGAATGCTAAAAAACCAACCCATTTTGTGATCTGATGTTTCCCTGGGGAGTTACACCCAATATATCTTAGAATTTGCAGAAAAACTCAATTGAACCAGAACGTGTTACTTTTGAACCAAAGCTCAGATTTGAAAAACAAACGTATATTAGTAGTGTCCTGGGTCGGGAATGCTAAAAAACCAACCCATTTTGTGATCTGATGTTTCCCTGGGGAGTTACACCCAAGTATATCTTAGAATTTGCAGAAAAACTCAATTGAACCAGAACGTGTTAGTTTTGAACCAAAGCTCAGATTCGAAAAACAAACGTATATTAGTAGTGTCCTGGGTCGGGAATGCTAAAAAACCAACCCATTTTGTGATCTGATGTTTCCCTGGGGAGTTACACCCAAGTATATCTTAGAATTTGCAGAAAAACTCAATTCAACCAGAACGTGTTACTTTTGAACCAAAGCTCAGATTTGAAAAACAAACGTATATTAGTAGTGTCCTGGGTCGGGAATGCTAAAAAACCAACCCATTTTGTGATCTGATGTTTCCCTGGGGGAGTTACACCAAAGTATATCTTAGAATTTGCAGAAAAACTCAATTCAACCAGAACGTGTTACTTTTGAACCAAAGCTCAGATTTGAAAAACAAACGTATATTAGTAGTGTCCTGGGTCGGGAATGCTAAAAAACCAACCCATTTTGTGATCTGATGTTTCCCTGGGAGTTACACCAAAGTATATCTTAGAATTTGCAGAAAAACTCAATTCAACCAGAACGTGTTACTTTTGAACCAAAGCTCAGATTTGAAAAACAAACGTATATTAGTAGTGTCCTGGGTCGGGAATGCGAAAAAACCAACCCATTTTGTGATCTGATGTTTCCCTGGGGAGTTACACCAAAGTATATCTTAGAATTTGCAGAAAAACTCAATTCAACCAGAACGTGTTACTTTTGAACCAAAGCTCAGATTTGAAAAACAAACGTATATTAGTAGTGTCCTGGGTCGGGAATGCGAAAAAAACCAACCCATTTTTGTGATCTGATGTTTCCTGGGGAGTTACACCAAAGTATATCTTAGAATTTGCAGAAAAAACTCAATTGAACCAGAACGTGTTAACTTTTGAACCAAAGCTCAGATTCGAAAAACAAACGTATATTAGTAGTGTCCTGGGTCGGGAATGCTAAAAAACCAACCCATTTTGTGATCTGATGTTTCCCTGGGGAGTTACACCCAAGTATATCTTAGAATTTGCAGAAAAACTCAATTGAACCAGAACGTGTTAGTTTTGAACCAAAGCTCAGATTCGAAAAACAAACGTATATTAGTAGTGTCCTGGGTCGGGAATGCTAAAAAACCAACCCATTTTGTGATCTGATGTTTCCCTGGGGAGTTACACCCAAGTATATCTTAGAATTTGCAGAAAAACTCAATTCAACCAGAACGTGTTACTTTTGAACCACAGCTCAGATTTGAAAAACAAACGTATATTAGTAGTGTCCTGGAATGCTAAAAAACCAACCCATTTTGTGATCTGATGTTTCCCTGGGGAGTTACACCCAAGTATAGAATTTGCAGAAAAACTCAATTGAACCAGAACGTGTTACTTTTGAACCAAAGCTCAGATTTGAAAAACAAACGTATATTAGTAGTGTCCTGGGTCGGGAATGCTAAAAAACCAACCCATTTTGTGATCTGATGTTTCCCTGGGGAGTTACACCCAAGTATATCTTAGAATTTGCAGAAAAACTCAATTGAACCAGAACGTGTTAGTTTTGAACCAAAGCTCAGATTCGAAAAACAAACGTATATTAGTAGTGTCCTGGGTCGGGAATGCTAAAAAACCAACCCATTTTGTGATCTGATGTTTCCCTGGGGAGTTACACCCAAGTATATCTTAGAATTTGCAGAAAAACTCAATTCAACCAGAACGTGTTACTTTTGAACCAAAGCTCAGATTTGAAAAACAAACGTATATTAGTAGTGTCCTGGGTCGGGAATGCTAAAAAACCAACCCATTTTGTGATCTGATGTTTCCTGGGGAGTTACACCAAAGTATATCTTAGAATTTGCAGAAAAACTCAATTCAACCAGAACGTGTTACTTTTGAACCAAAGCTCAGATTTGAAAAACAAACGTATATTAGTAGTGTCCTGGGTCGGGAATGCTAAAAAACCAACCCATTTTGTGATCTGATGTTTCCCTGGGGAGTTACACCAAGTATATCTTAGAATTTGCAGAAAAACTCAATTCAACCAGAACGTGTTACTTTTGAACCAAAGCTCAGATTTGAAAAACAAACGTATATTAGTAGTGTCCTGGGTCGGGAATGCGAAAAACCAACCCATTTTGTGATCTGATGTTTCCCTGGGAGTTACACCCAAGTATATCTTAGAATTTGCAGAAAATCTCAATTCAACCAGATCGTGTTACTTTTGAACCAAAGCTCAGATTCGAAAAACAAACGTATATTAGTAGTGTCCTGGGTCGGGAATGCTAAAAAACCAACCCATTTTGTGATCTGATGTTTCCCTGGGGAGTTACACCCAAGTATTAGAATTTGCAGAAAAACTCAATTGAACCAGAACGTGTTAGTTTTGAACCAAAGCTCAGATTCGAAAAACAAACGTATATTAGTAGTGTCCTGGGTCGGGAATGCTAAAAAACCAACCCATTTTGTGATCTGATGTTTCCCTGGGGAGTTACACCCAAGTATATCTTAGAATTTGCAGAAAAACTCAATTGAACCAGAACGTGTTACTTTTGAACCAAAGCTCAGATTTGAAAAACAAACGTATATTAGTAGTGTCCTGGGTCGGGAATGCTAAAAAACCAACCCATTTTGTGATCTGATGTTTCCCTGGGGAGTTACACCCAAGTATATCTTAGAATTTGCAGAAAAACTCAATTCAACCAGAACGTGTTACTTTTGAACCAAAGCTCAGATTCGAAAAACAAACGTATATTAGTAGTGTCCTGGGTCGGGAATGCTAAAAAACCAACCCATTTTGTGATCTGATGTTTCCCTGGGGAGTTACACCAAAGTATATCTTAGAATTTGCAGAAAAACTCAATTCAACCAGAACGTGTTACTTTTGAACTAAAGCTCAGATTTGAAAAACAAACGTATATTAGTAGTGTCCTGGGTCGGGAATGCTAAAAAACCAACCCATTTTGTGATCTGATGTTTCCCTGGGGAGTTACACCAAAGTATATCTTAGAATTTGCAGAAAAACTCAATTCAACCAGAACGTGTTACTTTTGAACCAAAGCTCAGATTTGAAAAACAAACGTATATTAGTAGTGTCCTGGGTCGGGAATGCGAAAAAACCAACCCATTTTGTGATCTGATGTTTCCCTGGGGAGTTACACCCAAGTATATCTTAAAATTTGCAGAAAAACTCAATTCAACCAGAACGTGTTACTTTTGAACCAAAGCTCAGATTTGAAAAACAAACGTATATTAGTAGTGTCCTGGGTCGGGAATGCTAAAAAACCAACCCATTTTGTGATCTGATGTTTCCCTGGGGAGTTACACCCAAGTATATCTTAGAATTTGCAGAAAAACTCAATTGAACCAGAACGTGTTAGTTTTGAACCAAAGCTCAGATTCGAAAAACAAACGTATATTAGTAGTGTCCTGGGTCGGGAATGCTAAAAAACCAACCCATTTTGTGATCTGATGTTTCCCTGGGGAGTTACACCCAAGTATATCTTAGAATTTGCAGAAAAACTCAATTCAACCAGAACGTGTTACTTTTGAACCAAAGCTCAGATTTGAAAAACAAACGTATATTAGTAGTGTCCTGGGTCGGGAATGCTAAAAAACCAACCCATTTTGTGATCTGATGTTTCCCTGGGGAGTTACACCAAAGTATATCTTAGAATTTGCAGAAAAACTCAATTCAACCAGAACGTGTTACTTTTGAACCAAAGCTCAGATTTGAAAAACAAACGTATATTAGTAGTGTCCTGGGTCGGGAATGCTAAAAAACCAACCCATTTTGTGATCTGATGTTTCCCTGGGGAGTTACACCAAAGTATATCTTAGAATTTGCAGAAAAACTCAATTCAACCAGAACGTGTTACTTTTGAACCAAAGCTCAGATTTGAAAAACAAACGTATATTAGTAGTGTCCTGGGTCGGGAATGCGAAAAAACCAACCCATTTTGTGATCTGATGTTTCCCTGGGGAGTTACACCCAAGTATATCTTAGAATTTGCAGAAAATCTCAATTCAACCAGATCGTGTTACTTTTGAACCAAAGCTCAGATTCGAAAAACAAACGTATATTAGTAGTGTCCTGGGTCGGGAATGCTAAAAAACCAACCCATTTTGTGATCTGATGTTTCCCTGGGGAGTTACACCAAAGTATATCTTAAAATTTGCAGAAAAACTCAATTCAACCAGAACGTGTTACTTTTGAACCAAAGCTCAGATTTGAAAAACAAACGTATATTAGTAGTGTCCTGGGTCGGGAATGCTAAAAAACCAACCCATTTTGTGATCTGATGTTTCTCTGGGGAGTTACACCCAAGTATATCTTAGAATTTGCAGAAAAACTCAATTGAACCAGAACGTGTTAGTTTTGAACCAAAGCTCAGATTCGAAAAACAAACGTATATTAGTAGTGTCCTGGGTCGGGAATGCTAAAAAACCAACCCATTTTGTGATCTGATGTTTAGCTGGGGAGTTACACCCAAGTATATCTTAGAATTTGCAGAAAAACTCAAATCAACCAGAACGTGTTACTTTTGAACCAAAGCTCAGATTCGAAAAACAAACGTATATTAGTAGTGTCCTGGGTCGGGAATGCTAAAAAACCAACCCATTTTGTGATCTGATGTTTCCCTGGGGAGTTACACCCAAGTATATCTTAGAATTTGCAGAAAAACTCAATTGAACCAGAACGTGTTAGTTTTGAACCAAAGCTCAGATTCGAAAAACAAACGTATATTAGTAGTGTCCTGGGTCGGGAATGCTAAAAAACCAACCCATTTTGTGATCTGATGTTTCCCTGGGGAGTTACACCCAAGTATATCTTAGAATTTGCAGAAAAACTCAATTCAACCAGAACGTGTTACTTTTGAACCAAAGCTCAGATTTGAAAAACAAACGTATATTAGTAGTGTCCTGGGTCGGGAATGCGAAAAAACCAACCCATTTTGTGATCTGATGTTTCCCTGGGGAGTTACACCCAAGTATATCTTAAAATTTGCAGAAAAACTCAATTCAACCAGAACGTGTTACTTTTGAACCAAAGCTCAGATTTGAAAAACAAACGTATATTAGTAGTGTCCTGGGTCGGGAATGCTAAAAAACCAACCCATTTTGTGATCTGATGTTTCTCTGGGGAGTTACACCCAAGTATATCTTAGAATTTGCAGAAAAACTCAATTGAACCAGAACGTGTTAGTTTTGAACCAAAGCTCAGATTCGAAAAACAAACGTATATTAGTAGTGTCCTGGGTCGGGAATGCTAAAAAACCAACCCATTTTGTGATCTGATGTTTAGCTGGGGAGTTACACCCAAGTATATCTTAGAATTTGCAGAAAAACTCAATTCAACCAGAACGTGTTACTTTTGAACCAAAGCTCAGATTCGAAAAACAAACGTATATTAGTAGTGTCCTGGGTCGGGAATGCTAAAAAACCAACCCATTTTGTGATCTGATGTTTCCCTGGGGAGTTACACCAAAGTATATCTTAGAATTTGCAGAAAAACTCAATTCAACCAGAACGTGTTACTTTTGAACCAAAGCTCAGATTTGAAAAACAAACGTATATTAGTAGTGTCCTGGGTCGGGAATGCTAAAAAACCAACCCATTTTGTGATCTGATGTTTCCCTGGGGAGTTACACCCAAGTATATCTTAGGATTTGCAGAAAAACTCAATTGAACCAGAACGTGTTAGTTTTGAACCAAAGCTCAGATTCGAAAAACAAACGTATATTAGTGTCCTGGGTCGGGAATGCTAAAAAACCAACCCATTTTGTGATCTGATATTTCCCTGGGGAGTTACACCCAAGTATATCTTAGAATTTGCAGAAAAACTCAATTCAACCAGAACGTGTTACTTTTGAACCAAAGCTCAGATTTGAAAAACAAACGTATATTAGTAGTGTCCTGGGTCGGGAATGCGAAAAAACCAACCCATTTTGTGATCTGATGTTTCCCTGGGGAGTTACACCCAAGTATATCTTAGAATTTGCAGAAAAACTCAATTGAACCAGAACGTGTTAGTTTTGAACCAAAGCTCAGATTTGAAAAACAAACGTATATTAGTAGTGTCCTGGGTCGGGAATGCTAAAAAACCAACCCATTTTGTGATCTGATGTTTCCCTGGGGAGTTACACCCAAGTATATCTTAGAATTTGCAGAAAAACTCAATTCAACCAGAACGTGTTACTTTTGAACCAAAGCTCAGATTTGAAAAACAAACGTATATTAGTAGTGTCCTGGGTCGGGAATGCTAAAAAACCAACCCATTTTGTGATCTGATGTTTCCCTGGGGAGTTACACCAAAGTATATCTTAGAATTTGCAGAAAAACTCAATTCAACCAGAACGTGTTACTTTTGAACCAAAGCTCAGATTTGAAAAACAAACGTATATTAGTAGTGTCCTGGGTCGGGAATGCGAAAAAACCAACCCATTTTGTGATCTGATGTTTCCCTGGGGAGTTACACCAAAGTATATCTTAGAATTTGCAGAAAAACTCAATTCAACCAGAACGTGTTACTTTTGAACCAAAGCTCAGATTCGAAAAACAAACGTATATTAGTAGTGTCCTGGGTCGGGAATGCTAAAAAACCAACCCATTTTGTGATCTGATGTTTCCCTGGGGAGTTACACCCAAGTATATCTTAGGATTTGCAGAAAAACTCAATTGAACCAGAACGTGTTAGTTTTGAACCAAAGCTCAGATTCGAAAAACAAACGTATATTAGTGTCCTGGGTCGGGAATGCTAAAAAACCAACCCATTTTGTGATCTGATATTTCCCTGGGGAGTTACACCCAAGTATATCTTAGAATTTGCAGAAAAACTCAATTCAACCAGAACGTGTTACTTTTGAACCAAAGCTCAGATTTGAAAAACAAACGTATATTAGTAGTGTCCTGGGTCGGGAATGCGAAAAAACCAACCCATTTTGTGATCTGATGTTTCCCTGGGGAGTTACACCCAAGTATATCTTAGAATTTGCAGAAAAACTCAATTGAACCAGAACGTGTTAGTTTTGAACCAAAGCTCAGATTTGAAAAACAAACGTATATTAGTAGTGTCCTGGGTCGGGAATGCTAAAAAACCAACCCATTTTGTGATCTGATGTTTCCCTGGGGAGTTACACCCAAGTATATCTTAGAATTTGCAGAAAAACTCAATTCAACCAGAACGTGTTACTTTTGAACCAAAGCTCAGATTTGAAAAACAAACGTATATTAGTAGTGTCCTGGGTCGGGAATGCGAAAAAACCAACCCATTTTGTGATCTGATGTTTCCCTGGGGAGTTACACCAAAGTATATCTTAGAATTTGCAGAAAAACTCAATTCAACCAGAACGTGTTACTTTTGAACCAAAGCTCAGATTCGAAAAACAAACGTATATTAGTAGTGTCCTGGGTCGGGAATGCTAAAAAACCAACCCATTTTGTGATCTGATGTTTCCCTGGGGAGTTACACCCAAGTATATCTTAGGATTTGCAGAAAAACTCAATTGAACCAGAACGTGTTAGTTTTGAACCAAAGCTCAGATTCGAAAAACAAACGTATATTAGTGTCCTGGGTCGGGAATGCTAAAAAACCAACCCATTTTGTGATCTGATATTTCCCTGGGGAGTTACACCCAAGTATATCTTAGAATTTGCAGAAAAACTCAATTCAACCAGAACATGTTACTTTTGAACCAAAGCTCAGATTTGAAAAACAAACGTATATTAGTAGTGTCCTGGGTCGGGAATGCGAAAAAACCAACCCATTTTGTGATCTGATGTTTCCCTGGGGAGTTACACCCAAGTATATCTTAGAATTTGCAGAAAAACTCAATTCAACCAGAACGTGTTACTTTTGAACCAAAGCTCAGATTTGAAAAACAAACGTATATTAGTAGTGTCCTGGGTCGGGAATGCTAAAAAACCAACCCATTTTGTGATCTGATGTTTCCCTGGGGAGTTACACCAAAGTATATCTTAGAATTTGCAGAAAAACTCAATTCAAACAGAACGTGTAACTTTTGAACCAAAGCTCAGATTTGAAAAACAAACGTATATTAGTAGTGTCCTGGGTCGGGAATGCGAAAAAACCAACCCATTTTGTGATCTGATGTTTCCCCGGGGAGTTACACCCAAGTATATCTTAGAATTTGCAGAAAAACTCAATTGAACCAGAACGTGTTAGTTTTGAACCAAAGCTCAGATTCGAAAAACAAACGTATATTAGTAGTGTCCTGGGTCGGGAATGCTAAAAAACCAACCCATTTTGTGATCTGATGTTTCCCTGGGGAGTTACACCCAAGTATATCTTAGAATTTGCAGAAAAACTCAATTCAACCAGAACGTGTTACTTTTGAACCAAAGCTCAGATTTGAAAAACAAACGTATATTAGTAGTGTCCTGGGTCGGGAATGCTAAAAAACCAACCCATTTTGTGATCTGATGTTTCCCTGGGGAGTTACACCAAAGTATATCTTAGAATTTGCAGAAAAACTCAATTCAACCAGATCGTGTTACTTTTGAACCAAAGCTCAGATTCGAAAAACAAACGTATATTAGTAGTGTCCTGGGTCGGGAATGCTAAAAAACCAACCCATTTTGTGATCTGATGTTTCCCTGGGGAGTTACACCCAAGTATAGAATTTGCAGAAAAACTCAATTGAACCAGAACGTGTTAGTTTTGAACCAAAGCTCAGATTCGAAAAACAAACGTATATTAGTAGTGTCCTGGGTCGGGAATGCTAAAAAACCAACCCATTTTGTGATCTGATGTTTCCCTGGGGAGTTACACCCAAGTATATCTTAGAATTTGCAGAAAAACTCAATTGAACCAGAACGTGTTAGTTTTGAACCAAAGCTCAGATTCGAAAAACAAACGTATATTAGTAGTGTCCTGGGTCGGGAATGCTAAAAAACCAACCCATTTTGTGATCTGATGTTTCCCTGGGGAGTTACACCCAAGTATATCTTAGAATTTGAAGAAAAACTCAATTCAACCAGAACGTGTTACTTTTGAACCAAAGCTCAGATTTGAAAAACAAACGTATATTAGTAGTGTCCTGGGTCGGGAATGCTAAAAAACCAACCCATTTTGTGATCTGATGTTTCCCTGGGGAGTTACACCCAAGTATATCTTAGAATTTGCAGAAAAACTCAATTGAACCAGAACGTGTTACTTTTGAACCAAAGCTCAGATTTGAAAAACAAACGTATATTAGTAGTGTCCTGGGTCGGGAATGCTAAAAAACCAACCCATTTTGTGATCTGATGTTTCCCTGGGGAGTTACACCAAAGTATATCTTAGAATTTGCAGAAAAACTCAATTCAACCAGAACGTGTTACTTTTGAACCAAAGCTCAGATTTGAAAAACAAACGTATATTAGTAGTGTCCTGGGTCGGGAATGCGAAAAAACCAACCCATTTTGTGATCTGATGTTTCCCTGGGGAGTTACACCAAAGTATATCTTAGAATTTGCAGAAAATCTCAATTCAACCAGAATGTGTTACTTTTGAACCAAAGCTCAGATTTGAAAAACAAACGTATATTAGTAGTGTCCTGGGTCGGGAATGCGAAAAAACCAACCCATTTTTTGATCTGATGTTTCCCTGGGGAGTTACACCAAAGTATATCTTAGAATTTGCAGAAAAACTCAATTCAACCAGAACGTGTTACTTTTGAACCAAAGCTCAGATTCGAAAAAAAAAAAGTATATTAGTAGTGTCCTGGGTCGGGAATGCTAAAAAACCAACCCATTTTGTGATCTGATGTTTCCCTGGGGAGTTACACCCAAGTATATCTTAGGATTTGCAGAAAAACTCAATTGAACCAGAACGTGTTAGTTTTGAACCAAAGCTCAGATTCGAAAAACAAACGTATATTAGTGTCCTGGGTCGGGAATGCTAAAAAACCAACCCATTTTGTGATCTGATGTTTCCCTGGGGAGTTACACCCAAGTATATCTTAGAATTTGCAGAAAAACTCAATTGAACCAGAACGTGTTAGTTTTGAACCAAAGCTCAGATTCGAAAAACAAACGTATATTAGTAGTGTCCTGGGTCGGGAATGCTAAAAAACCAACCCATTTTGTGATCTGATGTTTCCCTGGGGAGTTACACCCAAGTATATCTTAGAATTTGCAGAAAAACTCAATTCAACCAGAACGTGTTACTTTTGAACCAAAGCTCAGATTCGAAAAACAAACGTATGTTAGTAGGGTCCTGGGTCGGGAATGCTAAAAAACCAACCCATTTTGTGATTTGATGTTTCCCCGGGGAGTTAAACCCAAGTATATCTTAGAATTTGCAGAAAAACTCAATTCAACCAGAACGTGTTAGTTTTGAACCAAAGCTCAGATTCGAAAAACAAAGTATATTAGTAGTGTCCTGGGTCGGGAATGCTAAAAAACCAACCCATTTTGTGATCTGATGTTTCCCTGGGGAGTTACACCCAAGTATATCTTAGAATTTGCAGAAAAACTCAATTGAACCAGAACGTGTTAGTTTTGAACCAAAGCTCAGATTCGAAAAACAAACGTATGTTAGTAGGGTCCTGGGTCGGGAATGCTAAAAAACCAACCCATTTTGTGATTTGATGTTTCCCCGGGGAGTTAAACCCAAGTATATCTTAGAATTTGCAGAAAAACTCAATTCAACCAGATCGTGTTAGTTTTGAACCAAAGCTCATATTCGAAAAACAAAAGTATATTAGTAGTGTCCTGGGTCGGGAATGCTAAAAAACCAACCCATTTTGTGATCGGATGTTTCCCTGGGGAGTTACACCCAAGTATATCTTAGAATTTGCAGAAAAACTCAATTGAACCAGAACGTGTTAGTTTTGAACCAAAGCTCAGATTCGAAAAACAAACGTATATTAGTGTCCTGGGTCGGGAATGCTAAAAAACCAACCCATTTTGTGATCTGATGTTTCCCTGGGGAGTTACACCCAAGTATATCTTAGAATTTGCAGAAAAACTCAATTGAACCAGAACGTGTTAGTTTTGAACCAAAGCTCAGATTCGAAAAACAAACGTATATTAGTAGTGTCCTGGGTCGGGAATGCTAAAAAACCAACCCATTTTGTGATCTGATGTTTCCCTGGGGAGTTACACCCAAGTATATCTTAGAATTTGCAGAAAAACTCAATTCAACGAGAACGTGTTACTTTTGAACCAAAGCTCAGATTTGAAAAACAAACGTATATTAGTAGTGTCCTGGGTTGGGAATGCTAAAAAACCAACCCATTTTGTGATCTGATGTTTCCCTGGGGAGTTACACCCAAGTATATCTTAGAATTTGCAGAAAAACTCAATTCAACCAGAACGTGTTACTTTTGAACCAAAGCTCAGATTTGAAAAACAAACGTATATTAGTAGTGTCCTGGGTCGGGAATGCTAAAAAACCAACCCATTTTGTGATCTGATGTTTCCCTGGGGAGTTACACCAAAGTATATCTTAGAATTTGCAGAAAATCTCAATTCAACCAGAACGTGTTACTTTTGAACCAAAGCTCAGATTTGAAAAACAAACGTATATTAGTAGTGTCCTGGGTCGGGAATGCTAAAAAACCAACCCATTTTGTGATCTGATGTTTCCCTGGGGAGTTACACCCAAGTATATCTTAGAATTTGCAGAAAAACTCAATTCAACCAGAACGTGTTACTTTTGAACCAAAGCTCAGATTCGAAAAACAAACGTATGTTAGTAGGGTCCTGGGTCGGGAATGCTAAAAAACCAACCCATTTTGTGATTTGATGTTTCCCCGGGGAGTTAAACCCAAGTATATCTTAGAATTTGCAGAAAAACTCAATTCAACCAGAACGTGTTAGTTTTGAACCAAAGCTCAGATTCGAAAAACAAAGTATATTAGTAGTGTCCTGGGTCGGGAATGCTAAAAAACCAACCCATTTTGTGATCTGATGTTTCCCTGGGGAGTTACACCCAAGTATATCTTAGAATTTGCAGAAAAACTCAATTGAACCAGAACGTGTTAGTTTTGAACCAAAGCTCAGATTCGAAAAACAAACGTATGTTAGTAGGGTCCTGGGTTGGGAATGCTAAAAAACCAACCCATTTTGTGATTTGATGTTTCCCCGGGGAGTTAAACCCAAGTATATCTTAGAATTTGCAGAAAAACTCAATTCAACCAGATCGTGTTAGTTTTGAACCAAAGCTCATATTCGAAAAACAAACGTATATTAGTAGTGTCCTGGGTCGGGAATGCTAAAAAACCAACCCATTTTGTGATCGGATGTTTCCCTGGGGAGTTACACCCAAGTATATCTTAGAATTTGCAGAAAAACTCAATTGAACCAGAACGTGTTAGTTTTGAACCAAAGCTCAGATTCGAAAAACAAACGTATATTAGTGTCCTGGGTCGGGAATGCTAAAAAACCAACCCATTTTGTGATCTGATGTTTCCCTGGGGAGTTACACCCAAGTATATCTTAGAATTTGCAGAAAAACTCAATTGAACCAGAACGTGTTAGTTTTGAACCAAAGCTCAGATTCGAAAAACAAACGTATATTAGTAGTGTCCTGGGTCGGGAATGCTAAAAAACCAACCCATTTTGTGATCTGATGTTTCCCTGGGGAGTTACACCCAAGTATATCTTAGAATTTGCAGAAAAACTCAATTCAACGAGAACGTGTTACTTTTGAACCAAAGCTCAGATTTGAAAAACAAACGTATATTAGTAGTGTCCTGGGTTGGGAATGCTAAAAAACCAACCCATTTTGTGATCTGATGTTTCCCTGGGGAGTTACACCCAAGTATATCTTAGAATTTGCAGAAAAACTCAATTCAACCAGAACGTGTTACTTTTGAACCAAAGCTCAGATTTGAAAAACAAACGTATATTAGTAGTGTCCTGGGTCGGGAATGCTAAAAAACCAACCCATTTTGTGATCTGATGTTTCCCTGGGGAGTTACACCAAAGTATATCTTAGAATTTGCAGAAAATCTCAATTCAACCAGAACGTGTTACTTTTGAACCAAAGCTCAGATTCGAAAAACAAACGTATATTAGTAGTGTCCTGGGTCGGGAATGCTAAAAAACCAACCCATTTTGTGATCTGATGTTTCCCTGGGGAGTTACACCCAAGTATATCTTAGAATTTGCAGAAAAACTCAATTCAACCAGATCGTGTTAGTTTTGAACCAAAGCTCATATTCGAAAAACAAACGTATATTAGTAGTGTCCTGGGTCGGGAATGCTAAAAAACCAACCCATTTTGTGATCGGATGTTTCCCTGGGGAGTTACACCCAAGTATATCTTAGAATTTGCAGAAAAACTCAATTGAACCAGAACGTGTTAGTTTTGAACCAAAGCTCAGATTCGAAAAACAAACGTATATTAGTGTCCTGGGTCGGGAATGCTAAAAAACCAACCCATTTTGTGATCTGATGTTTCCCTGGGGAGTTACACCCAAGTATATCTTAGAATTTGCAGAAAAACTCAATTGAACCAGAACGTGTTAGTTTTGAACCAAAGCTCAGATTCGAAAAACAAACGTATATTAGTAGTGTCCTGGGTCGGGAATGCTAAAAAACCAACCCATTTTGTGATCTGATGTTTCCCTGGGGAGTTACACCCAAGTATATCTTAGAATTTGCAGAAAAACTCAATTCAACGAGAACGTGTTACTTTTGAACCAAAGCTCAGATTTGAAAAACAAACGTATATTAGTAGTGTCCTGGGTCGGGAATGCTAAAAAACCAACCCATTTTGTGATCTGATGTTTCCCTGGGGAGTTACACCCAAGTATATCTTAGAATTTGCAGAAAAACTCAATTCAACCAGAACGTGTTACTTTTGAACCAAAGCTCAGATTTGAAAAACAAACGTATATTAGTAGTGTCCTGGGTCGGGAATGCTAAAAAACCAACCCATTTTGTGATCTGATGTTTCCCTGGGGAGTTACACCAAAGTATATCTTAGAATTTGCAGAAAATCTCAATTCAACCAGAACGTGTTACTTTTGAACCAAAGCTCAGATTTGAAAAACAAACGTATATTAGTAGTGTCCTGGGTCGGGAATGCGAAAAAACCAACCCATTTTTTGATCTGATGTTTCCCTGGGGAGTTACACCAAAGTATATCTTAGAATTTGCAGAAAAACTCAATTCAACCAGAACGTGTTACTTTTGAACCAAAGCTCAGATTCGAAAAACAAACGTATATTAGTAGTGTCCTGGGTCGGGAATGCTAAAAAACCAACCCATTTTGTGATCTGATGTTTCCCTGGGGAGTTACACCCAAGTATATCTTAGAATTTGCAGAAAAACTCAATTCAACCAGAACGTGTTACTTTTGAACCAAAGCTCAGATTCGAAAAACAAACGTATATTAGTAGTGTCCTGGGTCGGGAATGCTAAAAAACCAACCCATTTTGTGATCGGATGTTTCCCTGGGGAGTTACACCCAAGTATATCTTAGAATTTGCAGAAAAACTCAATTGAACCAGAACGTGTTAGTTTTGAACCAAAGCTCAGATTCGAAAAACAAACGTATATTAGTGTCCTGGGTCGGGAATGCTAAAAAACCAACCCATTTTGTGATCTGATGTTTCCCTGGGGAGTTACACCCAAGTATATCTTAGAATTTGCAGAAAAACTCAATTGAACCAGAACGTGTTAGTTTTGAACCAAAGCTCAGATTCGAAAAACAAACGTATATTAGTAGTGTCCTGGGTCGGGAATGCTAAAAAACCAACCCATTTTGTGATCTGATGTTTCCCTGGGGAGTTACACCAAAGTATATCTTAGAATTTGCAGAAAAACTCAATTCAACCAGAACGTGTTAGTTTTGAACCAAAGCTCAGATTTGAAAAGCAAACGTATATTAGTAGTGTCCTGGGTCGGGAATGCGAAAAAACCAACCCATTTTGTGATCTGATGTTTCCCTGGGGAGTTACACCCAAGTATATCTTAGAATTTGCAGAAAAACTCAATTGAACCAGAACGTGTTAGTTTTGAACCAAAGTTCAAGTTCGAAAAACAAACGTATATTGGTAGTGTCCTGGGTCGGGAATGCTAAAAAACCAACCCATTTTGTGATCTGATGTTTCCCTGGGGAGTTACACCCAAGTATATCTTAGAATTTGCAGAAAAACTCAATTGAACCAGAACGTGTTAGTTTTGAACCAAAGCTCAGATTCGAAAAACAAACGTATATTAGTAGTGTCCTGGGTCGGGAATGCTAAAAAACCAACCCATTTTGTGATCTGATGTTTCCCTGGGGAGTTACACCCAAGTATATCTTAGAATTTGCAGAAAAACTCAATTGAACCAGAACGTGTTAGTTTTGAACCAAAGCTCAGATTCGAAAAACAAACGTATGTTAGTAGGGTCCTGGGTCGGGAATGCTAAAAAACCAACCCATTTTGTGATTTGATGTTTCCCCGGGGAGTTAAACCCAAGTATATCTTAGAATTTGCAGAAAAACTCAATTGAACCAGAACGTGTTAGTTTTGAACCAAAGCTCATATTCGAAAAACAAACGTATATTAGTAGTGTCCTGGGTCGGGAATGCTAAAAAACCAACCCATTTTGTGATCTGATGTTTCCCTGGGGAGTTACACCAAAGTATATCTTAGAATTTGCAGAAAATCTCAATTCAACCAGAACGTGTTACTTTTGAACCAAAGCTCAGATTCGAAAAACAAACGTATATTAGTAGTGTCCTGGGTCGGGAATGCTAAAAAACCAACCCATTTTGTGATCTGATGTTTCCCTGGGGAGTTACACCCAAGTATATCTTAGAATTTGCAGAAAAACTCAATTCAACCAGATCGTGTTAGTTTTGAACCAAAGCTCATATTCGAAAAACAAACGTATATTAGTAGTGTCCTGGGTCGGGAATGCTAAAAAACCAACCCATTTTGTGATCGGATGTTTCCCTGGGGAGTTACACCCAAGTATATCTTAGAATTTGCAGAAAAACTCAATTGAACCAGAACGTGTTAGTTTTGAACCAAAGCTCAGATTCGAAAAACAAACGTATATTAGTGTCCTGGGTCGGGAATGCTAAAAAACCAACCCATTTTGTGATCTGATGTTTCCCTGGGGAGTTACACCCAAGTATATCTTAGAATTTGCAGAAAAACTCAATTGAACCAGAACGTGTTAGTTTTGAACCAAAGCTCAGATTCGAAAAACAAACGTATATTAGTAGTGTCCTGGGTCGGGAATGCTAAAAAACCAACCCATTTTGTGATCTGATGTTTCCCTGGGGAGTTACACCCAAGTATATCTTAGAATTTGCAGAAAAACTCAATTCAACGAGAACGTGTTACTTTTGAACCAAAGCTCAGATTTGAAAAACAAACGTATATTAGTAGTGTCCTGGGTCGGGAATGCTAAAAAACCAACCCATTTTGTGATCTGATGTTTCCCTGGGGAGTTACACCCAAGTATATCTTAGAATTTGCAGAAAAACTCAATTCAACCAGAACGTGTTACTTTTGAACCAAAGCTCAGATTTGAAAAACAAACGTATATTAGTAGTGTCCTGGGTCGGGAATGCTAAAAAACCAACCCATTTTGTGATCTGATGTTTCCCTGGGGAGTTACACCAAAGTATATCTTAGAATTTGCAGAAAATCTCAATTCAACCAGAACGTGTTACTTTTGAACCAAAGCTCAGATTTGAAAAACAAACGTATATTAGTAGTGTCCTGGGTCGGGAATGCGAAAAAACCAACCCATTTTTTGATCTGATGTTTCCCTGGGGAGTTACACCAAAGTATATCTTAGAATTTGCAGAAAAACTCAATTCAACCAGAACGTGTTACTTTTGAACCAAAGCTCAGATTCGAAAAACAAACGTATATTAGTAGTGTCCTGGGTCGGGAATGCTAAAAAACCAACCCATTTTGTGATCTGATGTTTCCCTGGGGAGTTACACCCAAGTATATCTTAGAATTTGCAGAAAAACTCAATTCAACCAGAACGTGTTACTTTTGAACCAAAGCTCAGATTCGAAAAACAAACGTATATTAGTAGTGTCCTGGGTCGGGAATGCTAAAAAACCAACCCATTTTGTGATCGGATGTTTCCCTGGGGAGTTACACCCAAGTATATCTTAGAATTTGCAGAAAAACTCAATTGAACCAGAACGTGTTAGTTTTGAACCAAAGCTCAGATTCGAAAAACAAACGTATATTAGTGTCCTGGGTCGGGAATGCTAAAAAACCAACCCATTTTGTGATCTGATGTTTCCCTGGGGAGTTACACCCAAGTATATCTTAGAATTTGCAGAAAAACTCAATTGAACCAGAACGTGTTAGTTTTGAACCAAAGCTCAGATTCGAAAAACAAACGTATATTAGTAGTGTCCTGGGTCGGGAATGCTAAAAAACCAACCCATTTTGTGATCTGATGTTTCCCTGGGGAGTTACACCAAAGTATATCTTAGAATTTGCAGAAAAACTCAATTCAACCAGAACGTGTTAGTTTTGAACCAAAGCTCAGATTTGAAAAGCAAACGTATATTAGTAGTGTCCTGGGTCGGGAATGCGAAAAAACCAACCCATTTTGTGATCTGATGTTTCCCTGGGGAGTTACACCCAAGTATATCTTAGAATTTGCAGAAAAACTCAATTGAACCAGAACGTGTTAGTTTTGAACCAAAGTTCAAGTTCGAAAAACAAACGTATATTGGTAGTGTCCTGGGTCGGGAATGCTAAAAAACCAACCCATTTTGTGATCTGATGTTTCCCTGGGGAGTTACACCCAAGTATATCTTAGAATTTGCAGAAAAACTCAATTGAACCAGAACGTGTTAGTTTTGAACCAAAGCTCAGATTCGAAAAACAAACGTATATTAGTAGTGTCCTGGGTCGGGAATGCTAAAAAACCAACCCATTTTGTGATCTGATGTTTCCCTGGGGAGTTACACCCAAGTATATCTTAGAATTTGCAGAAAAACTCAATTGAACCAGAACGTGTTAGTTTTGAACCAAAGCTCAGATTCGAAAAACAAACGTATGTTAGTAGGGTCCTGGGTCGGGAATGCTAAAAAACCAACCCATTTTGTGATTTGATGTTTCCCCGGGGAGTTAAACCCAAGTATATCTTAGAATTTGCAGAAAAACTCAATTGAACCAGAACGTGTTAGTTTTGAACCAAAGCTCATATTCGAAAAACAAACGTATATTAGTAGTGTCCTGGGTCGGGAATGCTAAAAAACCAACCCATTTTGTGATCGGATGTTTCCCTGGGGAGTTACACCCAAGTATATCTTAGAATTTGCAGAAAAACTCAATTGAACCAGAACGTGTTAGTTTTGAACCAAAGCTCAGATTCGAAAAACAAACGTATATTAGTGTCCTGGGTCGGGAATGCTAAAAAACCAACCCATTTTGTGATCTGATGTTTCCCTGGGGAGTTACACCCAAGTATATCTTAGAATTTGCAGAAAAACTCAATTGAACCAGAACGTGTTAGTTTTGAACCAAAGCTCAGATTCGAAAAACAAACGTATATTAGTAGTGTCCTGGGTCGGGAATGCTAAAAAACCAACCCATTTTGTGATCTGATGTTTCCCTGGGGAGTTACACCAAAGTATATCTTAGAATTTGCAGAAAAACTCAATTCAACCAGAACGTGTTAGTTTTGAACCAAAGCTCAGATTTGAAAAACAAACGTATATTAGTAGTGTCCTGGGTCGGGAATGCGAAAAAACCAACCCATTTTGTGATCTGATGTTTCCCTGGGGAGTTACACCCAAGTATATCTTAGAATTTGCAGAAAAACTCAATTGAACCAGAACGTGTTAGTTTTGAACCAAAGTTCAAGTTCGAAAAACAAACGTATATTGGTAGTGTCCTGGGTCGGGAATGCTAAAAAACCAACCCATTTTGTGATCTGATGTTTCCCTGGGGAGTTACACCCAAGTATATCTTAGAATTTGCACAAAAACTCAATTGAACCAGATCGTGTTAGTTTTGAACCAAAGCTCAGATTCGAAAAACAAACGTATATTAGTAGTGTCCTGGGTCGGGAATGCTAAAAAAACAACCCATTTTGTGATCTGATGTTTCCCTGGGGAGTTACACCCAAGTATATCTTAGAATTTGCAGAAAAACTCAATTCAACCAGAACGTGTTACTTTTGAACCAAAGCTCAGATTCGAAACACAAACGTATATTAGTAGTGTCCTGGGTCGGGAATGCTAAAAAACCAACCCAATTTGTGATCTGATGTTCCCCTGGGGAGTTACACCCAAGTATATCTTAGAATTTGCAGAAAAACTCAATTGAACCAGAACGTGTTAGTTTTGAACCAAAGCTCAGATTCGAAAAACAAACGTATATTAGTAGTGTCCTGGGTCGGGAATGCTAAAAAAACAACCCATTTTGTGATCTGATGTTTCCCTGGGGAGTTACACCCAAGTATATCTTAGAATTTGCAGAAAAACTCAATTCAACCAGAACGTGTTACTTTTGAACCAAAGCTCAGATTCGAAAAACAAACGTATATTAGTAGTGTCCTGGGTCGGGAATGCTAAAAAACCAACCCATTTTGTGATCTGATGTTCCCCTGAGGAGTTACACCCAAGTATATCTTAGAATTTGCAGAAAAACTCAATTGAACCAGAACGTGTTAGTTTTGAACCAAAGCTCAGATTCGAAAAACAAACGTATGTTAGTAGGGTCCTGGGTCGGGAATGCTAAAAAACCAACCCATTTTGTGATTTGATGTTTCCCCGGGGAGTTAAACCCAAGTATATCTTAGAATTTGCAGAAAAACTAAATTCAACCAGATCGTGTTAGTTTTGAACCAAAGCTCAGATTTGAAAAACAAACGTATATTAGTAGTGTCCTGGGTCGGGAATGCTAAAAAACCAACCCATTTTGTGATCTGATGTTTCCCTGGGGAGTTACACCCAAGTATATCTTAGAATTTGCAGAAAAACTCAATTGAACCAGAACGTGTTAGTTTTGAACCAAAGCTCAGATTCGAAGAACAAACGTATGTTAGTAGGGTCCTGGGTCGGGAATGCTAAAAAACCAACCCATTTTGTGATTTGATGTTTCCCCGGGGAGTTAAACCCAAGTATATCTTAGAATTTGCAGAAAAACTCAATTCAACCAGATCGTGTTAGTTTTGAACCAAAGCTCAGATTCGAAAAACAAACGTATATTAGTAGTGTCCTGGGTCGGGAATGCTAAAAAACCAACCCATTTTGTGATCTGATGTTTCCCTGGGGAGTTACACCCAAGTATATCTTAGAATTTGCAGAAAAACTCAATTGAACCAGAACGTGTTAGTTTTGAACCAAAGCTCAGATTCGAAAAACAAACGTATATTAGTGTCCTGGGTCGGGAATGCTAAAAAACCAACCCATTTTGTGATTTGATGTTTCCCCGGGGAGTTAAACCCAAGTATATCTTAGAATTTGCAGAAAAACTCAATTCAACCAGATCGTGTTACTTTTGAACCAAAGCTCAGATTCGAAAAACAAACGTATATTAGTAGTGTCCTGGGTCGGGAATGCTAAAAAACCAACCCATTTTGTGATCTGATGTTCCCCTGGGGAGTTACACCCAAGTATATCTTAGAATTTGCAGAAAAACTCAATTGAACCAGAACGTGTTAGTTTTGAACCAAAGCTCAGATTCGAAAAACAAACGTATGTTAGTAGGGTCCTGGGTCGGGAATGCTAAAAAACCAACCCATTTTGTGATTTGATGTTTCCCCGGGGAGTTAAACCCAAGTATATCTTAGAATTTGCAGAAAAACTCAATTCAACCAGATCGTGTTAGTTTTGAACCAAAGCTCAGATTTGAAAAACAAACGTATATTAGTAGTGTCCTGGGTCGGGAATGCTAAAAAACCAACCCATTTTGTGATCTGATGTTTCCCTGGGGAGTTACACCCAAGTATATCTTAGAATTTGCAGAAAAACTCAATTGAACCAGAACGTGTTACTTTTGAACCAAAGCTCAGATTCGAAAAACAAACGTATATTAGTAGTGTCCTGGGTCGGGAATGCTAAAAAACCAACCCATTTTGTGATCTGATGTTCCCCTGGGAAGTTACACCCAAGTATATCTTAGAATTTGCAGAAAAACTCAATTGAACCAGAACGTGTTAGTTTTGAACCAAAGCTCAGATTCGAAAAACAAACGTATGTTAGTAGGGTCCTGGGTCGGGAATGCTAAAAAACCAACCCATTTTGTGATTTGATGTTTCCCCGGGGAGTTTCACCCAAGTATATCTAAGAATTTGTTTTGAACCAAAGCTCAGATCACAAAATGGGTTGGTTTTTTAGCATTCCCGACCCAGGACACTACTAATATACATTTGTTTTTCGAATCTGAGCTTTGGTTCAAAACTAACATGTTCTGGTTCAATTGAGTTTTTCTGCAAATTCTAAGATATACTTGGGTGAAACTCCCCAGGGAAACATCAGATCACAAAATGGGTTGGTTTTTTAGCATTCCCGACCCAGGACACTACCAATATACGTTTGTTTTTCGAATCTGAGCTTTGGTTCAAAACTAACACGTTCTGGTTCAATTGAGTTTTTCTGCAAATTCTAAGATATACTTGGGTGTAACTCCCCAGGGAAACATCAGATCACAAACTGGGTTGGTTTTTTAGCATTCCCGACCCAGGACACTACTAATATACGTTTGTTTTTCGAATCTCAGCTTTGATTCAAAGGTAACACGTTCTGGTTGAATTGAGTTTTTCTGCAAATTTTAAGATATACTTGGGTGTAACTCCCCAGGGAAACATCAGATCACAAAATGGGTTGGTTTTTTAGCATTCCCGACCCAGGACACTACTAATATACGTTTGTTTTTCGAATCTAAGCTTTGGTTCAAAAGTAACACGATCTGGTTCAATTGAGTTTTTCTGCAAATTCTAAGATATACTTGGGTGTAACTCCCCAGGGAAACATCAGATCACAAAAGGGGTTGGTTTTTTATCATTCCCGACCCAGGACACTACTAATATACGTTTGTTTTTCGAATCTGAGCTTTGGTTCAAAACTAACACGTTCTGGTTCAATTGAGTTTTTCTGCAAATTCTAAGATATACTTGGGTGAAACTCCCCAGGGAAACATCAGATCACAAAATGGGTTGGTTTTTTAGCATTCCCGACCCAGGACACTACTAATATACATTTGTTTTTCGAATCTGAGCTTTGGTTCAAAACTAACACGTTCTGGTTCAATTGAGTTTTTCTGCAAATTCTAAGATATACTTGGGTGAAACTCCCCAGGGAAACATCAGATCACAAAATGGGTTGGTTTTTTAGCATTCCCGACCCAGGACACTACCAATATACGTTTGTTTTTCGAATCTGAGCTTTGGTTCAAAACTAACACGTTCTGGTTCAATTGAGTTTTTCTGCAAATTCTAAGATATACTTGGGTGTAACTCCCAAGGGAAACATCAGATCACAAACTGGGTTGGTTTTTTAGCATTCCCGACCCAGGACACTACTAATATACGTTTGTTTTTTGAATCTCAGCTTTGGTTCAAAAGTAACACGTTCTGGTTGAATTGAGTTTTTCTGCAAATTTTAAGATATACTTGGGTGTAACTCCCCAGGGAAACATCAGATCACAAAATGGGTTGGTTTTTTAGCATTCCCGACCCAGGACACTACTAATATACGTTTGTTTTTCGAATCTGAGCTTTGGTTCAAAACTAACACGTTCTGGTTCAATTGAATTTTTCTGCAAATTCTAAGTTATACTTGGGTGTAACTCCCCAGGGAAACATCAGATCACAAACTGGGTTGGTTTTTTAGCATTCCCGACTCAGGACACTACTAATATACGTTTGTTTTTCGAATCTGAGCTTTGGTTCAAAACTAACACGATCTGGTTGAATTGAGTTTTTCTGCAAATTCTAAGATATACTTGGGTGTAACTCCCCAGGGAAACATCAGATCACAAAATGGGTTGGTTTTTTAGCATTCCCGACTTAGGACACTACTAATATACGTTTGTTTTTCGAATCTGAGCTTTGGTTCAAAACTAACACGTTCTGGTTCAATTGAGGTTTTCTGCAAATTCTAAGATATACTTGGGTGTAACTCCCCAGGGAAACATCAGATCACGAAATGGGTTGGTTTTTTAGCATTCCCGACCCAGGACACTACTAATATACGTTTGTTTTTCGAATCTGAGCTTTGGTTCAAAACTAACACGATCTGGTTCAATTGAGTTTTTCTGCAAATTCTAAGATATCCTTGGGTGAAACTCCCCAGGGAAACATCAGATCACAAAATGGGTTGGTTTTTTAGCATTCCCGACCCAGGACACTACCAATATACGTTTGTTTTTCGAATCTGAGCTTTGGTTCAAAACTAACACGTTCTTGTTCAATTGAATTTTTCTGCAAATTCTAAGTTATAATTGGGTGTAACTCCCCAGGGAAACATCAGATCACAAACTGGGTTGGTTTTTTAGCATTCCCGACTCAGGACACTACTAATATACGTTTGTTTTTCGAATCTGAGCTTTGGTTCAAAACTAACACGATCTGGTTGAATTGAGTTTTTCTGCAAATTCTAAGATATACTTGGGTGTAACTCCCCAGGGAAAAATCAGATCACAAAATGGGTTGGTTTTTTAGCATTCCCGACCCAGGACACTACTAATATACGTTTGTTTTTCGAATCTGAGCTTTGGTTCAAAACTAACACGTTCTGGTTCAATTGAGTTTTTCTGCAAATTCTAAGATATACTTGGGTGTAACTCCCCAGGGAAACATCAGATCACAAAATGGGTTGGTTTTTTAGCATTCCCGACTCAGGACACTACTAATATACGTTTGTTTTTCGAATCTGAGCTTTGGTACAAAACTAACACATTCTGGTTCAATTGAGTTTTTCTGCAAATTCTAAGATATACTTGGGTGTAACTCCCCAGGGAAACATCAGATCACAAAAGGGGTTGGTTTTTTAGCATTCCCGACAGGACACTACTAATATATGTTTGTTTTTCGAATCTGAGCTTTGGTTCAAAACTAACACGATCTGGTTCAATTGAGTTTTTCTGCAAATTCTAAGATATACTTGGGTGTAACTCCCCAGGGAAACATCAGATCACAAAATGGGTTGGTTTTTTAGCATTCCCGACCCAGGACACTACTAATATACGTTTGTTTTTCGAATCTAAGCTTTGGTTCAAAAGTAACACGATCTGGTTCAATTGAGTTTTTCTGCAAATTCTAAGATATACTTGGGTGTAACTCCCCAGGGAAACATCAGATCACAAAAGGGGTTGGTTTTTTATCATTCCCGACTCAGGACACTACTAATATACGTTTGTTTTTCGAATCTGAGCTTTGGTTCAAAACTAACACGTTCTGGTTCAATTGAGTTTTTCTGCAAATTCTAAGATATACTTGGGTGAAACTCCCCAGGGAAACATCAGATCACAAAATGGGTTGGTTTTTTAGCATTCCCGACCCAGGACACTACTAATATACATTTGTTTTTCGAATCTGAGCTTTGGTTCAAAACTAACACGTTCTGGTTCAATTGAGTTTTTCTGCAAATTCTAAGATATACTTGGGTGAAACTCCCCAGGGAAACATCAGATCACAAAATGGGTTGGTTTTTTAGCATTCCCGACCCAGGACACTACCAATATACGTTTGTTTTTCGAATCTGAGCTTTGGTTCAAAACTAACACGTTCTGGTTCAATTGAGTTTTTCTGCAAATTCTAAGATATACTTGGGTGTAACTCCCAAGGGAAACATCAGATCACAAACTGGGTTGGTTTTTTAGCATTCCCGACCCAGGACACTACTAATATACGTTTGTTTTTTGAATCTCAGCTTTGGTTCAAAAGTAACACGTTCTGGTTGAATTGAGTTTTTCTGCAAATTTTAAGATATACTTGGGTGTAACTCCCCAGGGAAACATCAGATCACAAAATGGGTTGGTTTTTTAGCATTCCCGACCCAGGACACTACTAATATACGTTTGTTTTTCGAATCTGAGCTTTGGTTCAAAACTAACACGTTCTGGTTCAATTGAATTTTTCTGCAAATTCTAAGTTATACTTGGGTGTAACTCCCCAGGGAAACATCAGATCACAAACTGGGTTGGTTTTTTAGCATTCCCGACTCAGGACACTACTAATATACGTTTGTTTTTCGAATCTGAGCTTTGGTTCAAAACTAACACGATCTGGTTGAATTGAGTTTTTATGCAAATTCTAAGATATACTTGGGTGTAACTCCCCAGGGAAACATCAGATCACAAAATGGGTTGGTTTTTTAGCATTCCCGACTTAGGACACTACTAATATACGTTTGTTTTTCGAATCTGAGCTTTGGTTCAAAACTAACACGTTCTGGTTCAATTGAGGTTTTCTGCAAATTCTAAGATATACTTGGGTGTAACTCCCCAGGGAAACATCAGATCACGAAATGGGTTGGTTTTTTAGCATTCCCGACCCAGGACACTACTAATATACGTTTGTTTTTCGAATCTGAGCTTTGGTTCAAAACTAACACGATCTGGTTCAATTGAGTTTTTCTGCAAATTCTAAGATATCCTTGGGTGAAACTCCCCAGGGAAACATCAGATCACAAAATGGGTTGGTTTTTTAGCATTCCCGACCCAGGACACTACCAATATACGTTTGTTTTTCGAATCTGAGCTTTGGTTCAAAACTAACACGATCTGGTTGAATTGAGTTTTTCTGCAAATTCTAAGATATACTTGGGTGTAACTCCCCAGGGAAAAATCAGATCACAAAATGGGTTGGTTTTTTAGCATTCCCGACCCAGGACACTACTAATATACGTTTGTTTTTCGAATCTGAGCTTTGGTTCAAAACTAACACGTTCTGGTTCAATTGAGTTTTTCTGCAAATTCTAAGATATACTTGGGTGTAACTCCCCAGGGAAACATCAGATCACAAAATGGGTTGGTTTTTTAGCATTCCCGACTCAGGACACTACTAATATACGTTTGTTTTTCGAATCTGAGCTTTGGTACAAAACTAACACATTCTGGTTCAATTGAGTTTTTCTGCAAATTCTAAGATATACTTGGGTGTAACTCCCCAGGGAAACATCAGATCACAAAAGGGGTTGGTTTTTTAGCATTCCCGACAGGACACTACTAATATATGTTTGTTTTTCGAATCTGAGCTTTGGTTCAAAACTAACACGATCTGGTTCAATTGAGTTTTTCTGCAAATTCTAAGATATACTTGGGTGAAACTCCCCAGGGAAACATCTGATCACAAAATCGGTTGGTTTTTTAGCATTCCTGACCCAGAACACTACTAATATACGTTTGTTTTTCGAATCTGAGCTTTGGTTCAAAACTAACACGTTCTGGTTCAATTGAGTTTTTCTG
The DNA here is from genome assembly GCF_051295495.1 of Thamnophis sirtalis. Lineage (NCBI taxonomy): Eukaryota > Metazoa > Chordata > Lepidosauria > Squamata > Natricidae > Thamnophis > Thamnophis sirtalis. The sequence continues at coordinate 52,109,730 of NW_028261391.1, forward strand.
CAAATTCTAAGATATACTTGGGTGTAACTCCCCAGGGAAACATCAGATCACAAACTGGGTTGGTTTTTTAGCATTCCCGACTCAGGACACTACTTATATACGTTTGTTTTTCGAATCTGAGCTTTGGTTCAAAACTAACACGTTCTGGTTCAATTGAGTTTTTCTGCAAATTCTAAGATGTACTTGGGTGTAACTCCCCAGGGAAACATCAGATCACAAAATGCGTTGGTTTTTTAGCATTCCCGACCCAGGACACTACTAATATATGTTTGTTTTTCGAATCTGAGCTTTGGTTCAAAACTAACACGTTCTGGTTCAATTGAATTTTTCTGCAAATTCTAAGATATACTTGGGTGTAACTCCCCAGGGAAACATCAGATCACAAACTGGGTTGGTTTTTTAGTATTCCCGACTCAGGACACTACTAATATACGTTTGTTTTTCGAATCTGAGCTTTGGTTCAAAACTAACACGTTCTGGTTCAATTGAGTTTTTCTGCAAATTCTAAGATATACTTGGGTGAAACTCCCCAGGGAAACATCAGATCACAAAATGGGTTGGTTTTTTAGCATTCCCGACCCAGGACACTACTAATATACGTTTGTTATTCGAATCTCAGCTTTGGTTCAAAAGTAACACGTTCTGGTTGAATTGAGTTTTTCTGCAAATTTTAAGATATACTTGGGTGTAACTCCCCAGGGAAACATCAGATCACAAAATGGGTTGGTTTTTTAGCATTCCCGACCCAGGACACTACTAATATGCGTTTGTTTTTCGAATCTGAGCTTTGGTTCAAAACTAACACGTTCTGGTTCAATTGAATTTTTCTGCAAATTCTAAGTTATACTTGGGTGTAACTCCCCAGGGAAACATCAGATCACAAACTGGGTTGGTTTTTTAGCATTCCCGACTCAGGACACTACTAATATACGTTTGTTTTTCGAATCTGAGCTTTGGTTCAAAACTAACACGATCTGGTTGAATTGAGTTTTTCTGCAAATTCTAAGATATACTTGGGTGTAACTCCCCAGGGAAACATCAGATCACAAAATGGGTTGGTTTTTTAGCATTCCCGACTTAGGACACTACTAATATACGTTTGTTTTTCGAATCTGAGCTTTGGTTCAAAACTAACACGTTCTGGTTCAATTGAGGTTTTCTGCAAATTCTAAGATATACTTGGGTGTAACTCCCCAGGGAAACATCAGATCACAAACTGGGTTGGTTTTTTAGCATTCCCGACTCAGGACACTACTAATATACGTTTGTTTTTCGAATCTGAGCTTTGGTTCAAAACTAACACGTTCTGGTTCAATTGAGTTTTTCTGCAAATTCTAAGATATACTTGGGTGTAACTCCCCAGGGAAACATCAGATCACAAAATGGGTTGGTTTTTTAGCATTCCCGACCCAGGACACTACTAATATATGTTTGTTTTTCGAATCTGAGCTTTGGTTCAAAACTAACACGTTCTGGTTCAATTGAATTTTTCTGCAAATTCTAAGATATACTTGGGTGTAACTCCCCAGGGAAACATCAGATCACAAACTGGGTTGGTTTTTTAGTATTCCCGACTCAGGACACTACTAATATACGTTTGTTTTTCGAATCTGAGCTTTGGTTCAAAACTAACACGTTCTGGTTCAATTGAGTTTTTCTGCAAATTCTAAGATATACTTGGGTGAAACTCCCCAGGGAAACATCAGATCACAAAATGGGTTGGTTTTTTAGCATTCCCGACCCAGGACACTACCAATATACGTTTGTTTTTCGAATCTGAGCTTTGGTTCAAAACTAACACGTTCTGGTTCAATTGAGTTTTTCTGCAAATTCTAAGATATACTTGGGTGTAACTCCCCAGGGAAACATCAGATCACAAACTGGGTTGGTTTTTTAGCATTCCCGACCCAGGACACTACTAATATACGTTTGTTATTCGAATCTCAGCTTTGGTTCAAAAGTAATACGTTCTGGTTGAATTGAGTTTTTCTGCAAATTTTAAGATATACTTGGGTGTAACTCCCCAGGGAAACATCAGATCACAAAATGGGTTGGTTTTTTAGCATTCCCGACCCAGGACACTACTAATATACGTTTGTTTTTCGAATCTGAGCTTTGGTTCAAAACTAACACGTTCTGGTTCAATTGAATTTTTCTGCAAATTCTAAGTTATACTTGGGTGTAACTCCCCAGGGAAACATCAGATCACAAACTGGGTTGGTTTTTTAGCATTCCCGACTCAGGACACTACTAATATGCGTTTGTTTTTCGAATCTGAGCTTTGGTTCAAAACTAACACGTTCTGGTTCAATTGAATTTTTCTGCAAATTCTAAGTTATACTTGGGTGTAACTCCCCAGGGAAACATCAGATCACAAACTGGGTTGGTTTTTTAGCATTCCCGACTCAGGACACTACTAATATACGTTTGTTTTTCGAATCTGAGCTTTGGTTCAAAACTAACACGATCTGGTTGAATTGAGTTTTTCTGCAAATTCTAAGATATACTTGGGTGTAACTCCCCAGGGAAACATCAGATCACAAAATGGGTTGGTTTTTTAGCATTCCCGACTTAGGACACTACTAATATACGTTTGTTTTTCGAATCTGAGCTTTGGTTCAAAACTAACACGTTCTGGTTCAATTGAGGTTTTCTGCAAATTCTAAGATATACTTGGGTGTAACTCCCCAGGGAAACATCAGATCACAAACTGGGTTGGTTTTTTAGCATTCCCGACTCAGGACACTACTAATATACGTTTGTTTTTCGAATCTGAGCTTTGGTTCAAAACTAACACGTTCTGGTTCAATTGAGTTTTTCTGCAAATTCTAAGATATACTTGGGTGTAACTCCCCAGGGAAACATCAGATCACAAAATGGGTTGGTTTTTTAGCATTCCCGACCCAGGACACTACTAATATATGTTTGTTTTTCGAATCTGAGCTTTGGTTCAAAACTAACACGTTCTGGTTCAATTGAATTTTTCTGCAAATTCTAAGATATACTTGGGTGTAACTCCCCAGGGAAACATCAGATCACAAACTGGGTTGGTTTTTTAGTATTCCCGACTCAGGACACTACTAATATACGTTTGTTTTTCGAATCTGAGCTTTGGTTCAAAACTAACACGTTCTGGTTCAATTGAGTTTTTCTGCAAATTCTAAGATATACTTGGGTGAAACTCCCCAGGGAAACATCAGATCACAAAATGGGTTGGTTTTTTAGCATTCCCGACCCAGGACACTACCAATATACGTTTGTTTTTCGAATCTGAGCTTTGGTTCAAAACTAACACGTTCTGGTTCAATTGAGTTTTTCTGCAAATTCTAAGATATACTTGGGTGTAACTCCCCAGGGAAACATCAGATCACAAACTGGGTTGGTTTTTTAGCATTCCCGACCCAGGACACTACTAATATACGTTTGTTATTCGAATCTCAGCTTTGGTTCAAAAGTAATACGTTCTGGTTGAATTGAGTTTTTCTGCAAATTTTAAGATATACTTGGGTGTAACTCCCCAGGGAAACATCAGATCACAAAATGGGTTGGTTTTTTAGCATTCCCGACCCAGGACACTACTAATATACGTTTGTTTTTCGAATCTGAGCTTTGGTTCAAAACTAACACGTTCTGGTTCAATTGAATTTTTCTGCAAATTCTAAGTTATACTTGGGTGTAACTCCCCAGGGAAACATCAGATCACAAACTGGGTTGGTTTTTTAGCATTCCCGACTCAGGACACTACTAATATGCGTTTGTTTTTCGAATCTGAGCTTTGGTTCAAAACTAACACGTTCTGGTTCAATTGAATTTTTCTGCAAATTCTAAGTTATACTTGGGTGTAACTCCCCAGGGAAACATCAGATCACAAACTGGGTTGGTTTTTTAGCATTCCCGACTCAGGACACTACTAATATACGTTTGTTTTTCGAATCTGAGCTTTGGTTCAAAACTAACACGATCTGGTTGAATTGAGTTTTTCTGCAAATTCTAAGATATACTTGGGTGTAACTCCCCAGGGAAACATCAGATCACAAAATGGGTTGGTTTTTTAGCATTCCCGACTTAGGACACTACTAATATACGTTTGTTTTTCGAATCTGAGCTTTGGTTCAAAACTAACACGTTCTGGTTCAATTGAGGTTTTCTGCAAATTCTAAGATATACTTGGGTGTAACTCCCCAGGGAAACATCAGATCACAAACTGGGTTGGTTTTTTAGCATTCCCGACTCAGGACACTACTAATATACGTTTGTTTTTCGAATCTGAGCTTTGGTTCAAAACTAACACGTTCTGGTTCAATTGAGTTTTTCTGCAAATTCTAAGATATACTTGGGTGTAACTCCCCAGGGAAACATCAGATCACAAAATGGGTTGGTTTTTTAGCATTCCCGACCCAGGACACTACTAATATATGTTTGTTTTTCGAATCTGAGCTTTGGTTCAAAACTAACACGTTCTGGTTCAATTGAATTTTTCTGCAAATTCTAAGATATACTTGGGTGTAACTCCCCAGGGAAACATCAGATCACAAACTGGGTTGGTTTTTTAGTATTCCCGACTCAGGACACTACTAATATACGTTTGTTTTTCGAATCTGAGCTTTGGTTCAAAACTAACACGTTCTGGTTCAATTGAGTTTTTCTGCAAATTCTAAGATATACTTGGGTGAAACTCCCCAGGGAAACATCAGATCACAAAATGGGTTGGTTTTTTAGCATTCCCGACCCAGGACACTACCAATATACGTTTGTTTTTCGAATCTGAGCTTTGGTTCAAAACTAACACGTTCTGGTTCAATTGAGTTTTTCTGCAAATTCTAAGATATACTTGGGTGTAACTCCCCAGGGAAACATCAGATCACAAACTGGGTTGGTTTTTTAGCATTCCCGACCCAGGACACTACTAATATACGTTTGTTATTCGAATCTCAGCTTTGGTTCAAAAGTAACACGTTCTGGTTGAATTGAGTTTTTCTGCAAATTTTAAGATATACTTGGGTGTAACTCCCCAGGGAAACATCAGATCACAAAATGGGTTGGTTTTTTAGCATTCCCGACCCAGGACACTACTAATATACGTTTGTTTTTCGAATCTGAGCTTTGGTTCAAAACTAACACGTTCTGGTTCAATTGAATTTTTCTGCAAATTCTAAGTTATACTTGGGTGTAACTCCCCAGGGAAACATCAGATCACAAACTGGGTTGGTTTTTTAGCATTCCCGACTCAGGACACTACTAATATACGTTTGTTTTTGGAATCTGAGCTTTGGTTCAAAACTAACACGATCTGGTTGAATTGAGTTTTTCTGCAAATTCTAAGATATACTTGGGTGTAACTCCCCAGGGAAACATCAGATCACAAAATGGGTTGGTTTTTTAGCATTCCCGACTTAGGACACTACTAATATACGTTTGTTTTTCGAATCTGAGCTTTGGTTCAAAACTAACACGTTCTGGTTCAATTGAGGTTTTCTGCAAATTCTAAGATATACTTGGGTGTAACTCCCCAGGGAAACATCAGATCACGAAATGGGTTGGTTTTTTAGCATTCCCGACCCAGGACACTACTAATATACGTTTGTTTTTCGAATCTGAGCTTTGGTTTAAAACTAACACGTTCTGGTTCAATTGAGTTTTTCTTCAAATTCTAAGATATACTTGGGTGTAACTCCCCAGGGAAACATCAGATCACAAAATGGGTTGGTTTTTTAGCATTCCCGACTCAGGACACTACTAATATACGTTTGTTTTTCGAATCTGAGCTTTGGTTCAAAACTAACACGTTCTGGTTCAATTGAGTTTTTCTGCAAATTCTAAGATATACTTGGGTGTAACTCCCCAGGGAAACATCAGATCACAAAATGGGTTGGTTTTTTAGCATTCCCGACCCAGGACACTACCAATATACGTTTGTTTTTCGAATCTGAGCTTTGGTTCAAAACTAACACGTTCTGGTTCAATTGAATTTTTCTGCAAATTCTAAGTTATACTTGGGTGTAACTCCCCAGGGAAACATCAGATCACAAACTGGGTTGGTTTTTTAGCATTCCCGACTCAGGACACTACTAATATACGTTTGTTTTTCGAATCTGAGCTTTGGTTCAAAAGTAACACGTTCTGGTTGAATTGAGTTTTTCTGCAAATTCTAAGATATACTTGGGTGTAACTCCCCAGGGAAACATCAGATCACAAAAGGGGTTGGTTTTTTAGCATTCCCGACTTAGGACACTACTAATATACGTTTGTTTTTCGAATCTGAGCTTTGGTTCAAAACTAACACGTTCTGGTTCAATTGAGGTTTTCTGCAAATTCTAAGATATACTTGGGTGTAACTCCCCAGGGAAACATCAGATCACGAAATGGGTTGGTTTTTTAGCATTCCCGACCCAGGACACTACTAATATACGTTTGTTTTTCGAATCTGAGCTTTGGTTTAAAACTAACACGTTCTGGTTCAATTGAGTTTTTCTTCAAATTCTAAGATATACTTGGGTGTAACTCCCCAGGGAAACATCAGATCACAAAATGGGTTGGTTTTTTAGCATTCCCGACTCAGGACACTACTAATATACGTTTGTTTTTCGAATCTGAGCTTTGGTTCAAAACTAACACGTTCTGGTTCAATTGAGTTTTTCTGCAAATTCTAAGATATACTTGGGTGTAACTCCCCAGGGAAACATCAGATCACAAAATGGGTTGGTTTTTTAGCATTCCCGACCCAGGACACTACCAATATACGTTTGTTTTTCGAATCTGAGCTTTGGTTCAAAACTAACACGTTCTGGTTCAATTGAATTTTTCTGCAAATTCTAAGTTATACTTGGGTGTAACTCCCCAGGGAAACATCAGATCACAAACTGGGTTGGTTTTTTAGCATTCCCGACTCAGGACACTACTAATATACGTTTGTTTTTCGAATCTGAGCTTTGGTTCAAAACTAACACTTTCTGGTTCAATTGAGTTTTTCTGCAAATTCTAAGATATACTTGGGTGTAACTCCCCAGGGAAACATCAGATCACAAAATGGGTTGGTTTTTTAGCATTCCCGACTCAGGACACTACTAATATACGTTTGTTTTTCGAATCTGAGCTTTGGTTCAAAACTAACAAATTCTGGTTCAATTGAGTTTTTCTGCAAATTCTAAGATATACTTGGGTGTAACTCCCCAGGGAAACATCAGATCACAAAATGGGTTGGTTTTTTAGCATTCCCGACCCAGGACACTACTAATATACGTTTGTTTTTCGAATCTGAGCTTTGGTTCAAAAGTAACACGTTCTGGTTGAATTGAGTTTTTCTGCAAATTCTAAGATATACTTGGGTGTAACTCCCCAGGGAAACATCAGATCACAAAAGGGGTTGGTTTTTTAGCATTCCCGACAGGACACTACTAATATATGTTTGTTTTTCGAATCTGAGCTTTGGTTCAAAAGTAACACGTTCTGGTTGAATTGAGTTTTTCTGCAAATTCTAAGATATACTTGGGTGTAACTCCCCAGGGAAACATCAGATCACAAAAGGGGTTGGTTTTTTAGCATTCCCGACAGGACACTACTAATATATGTTTGTTTTTCGAATCTGAGCTTTGGTTCAAAACTAACACGATCTGGTTCAATTGAGTTTTTCTGCAAATTCTAAGATATACTTGGGTGAAACTCCCCAGGGAAACATCTGATCACAAAATCGGTTGGTTTTTTAGCATTCCCGACCCAGGACACTACCAATATACGTTTGTTTTTCGAATCTGAGCTTTGGTTCAAAACTAACACGTTCTGGTTCAATTGAGTTTTTCTGCAAATTCTAAGATATACTTGGGTGTAACTCCCCAGGGAAACATCAGATCACAAACTGGGTTGGTTTTTTAGCATTCCCGACTCAGGACACTACTAATATACGTTTGTTTTTCGAATCTGAGCTTTGGTTCAAAACTAACACGTTCTGGTTCAATTGAGTTTTTCTGCAAATTCTAAGATATACTTGGGTGTAACTCCCCAGGGAAACATCAGATCACAAAATGGGTTGGTTTTTTAGCATTCCCGACCCAGGACACTACTAATATATGTTTGTTTTTCGAATCTGAGCTTTGGTTCAAAACTAACACGTTCTGGTTCAATTGAATTTTTCTGCAAATTCTAAGATATACTTGGGTGTAACTCCCCAGGGAAACATCAGATCACAAAATGGGTTGGTTTTTTAGCATTCCCGACCCAGGACACTACCAATATACGTTTGTTTTTCGAATCTGAGCTTTGGTTCAAAACTAACACGTTCTGGTTCAATTGAGTTTTTCTGCAAATTCTAAGATATACTTGGGTGTAACTCCCCAGGGAAACATCAGATCACAAACTGGGTTGGTTTTTTAGCATTCCCGACCCAGGACACTACTAATATACGTTTGTTATTCGAATCTCAGCTTTGGTTCAAAAGTAACACGTTCTGGTTGAATTGAGTTTTTCTGCAAATTTTAAGATATATTTGGGTGTAACTCCCCAGGGAAACATCAGATCACAAAATGGGTTGGTTTTTTAGCATTCCCGACCCAGGACACTACTAATATACGTTTGTTTTTCGAATCTGAGCTTTGGTTCAAAACTAACACGTTCTGGTTCAATTGAATTTTTCTGCAAATTCTAAGTTATACTTGGGTGTAACTCCCCAGGGAAACATCAGATCACAAACTGGGTTGGTTTTTTAGCATTCCCGACTCAGGACACTACTAATATACGTTTGTTTTTCGAATCTGAGCTTTGGTTCAAAACTAACACGATCTGGTTGAATTGAGTTTTTCTGCAAATTCTAAGATATACTTGGGTGTAACTCCCCAGGGAAACATCAGATCACAAAATGGGTTGGTTTTTTAGCATTCCCGACAGGACACTACTAATATATGTTTGTTTTTCGAATCTGAGCTTTGGTTCAAAACTAACACGATCTGGTTCAATTGAGTTTTTCTGCAAATTCTAAGATATACTTGGGTGAAACTCCCCAGGGAAACATCAGATCACAAAATGGGTTGGTTTTTTAGCATTCCCGACCCAGGACACTACCAATATACGTTTGTTTTTCGAATCTGAGCTTTGGTTCAAAACTAACACGTTCTGGTTGAATTGAGTTTTTCTGCAAATTCTAAGATATACTTGGGTGTAACTCCCCAGGGAAACATCAGATCACAAACTGGGTTGGTTTTTTAGCATTCCCGACTCAGGACACTACTAATATACGTTTGTTTTTCGAATCTGAGCTTTGGTTCAAAACTAACACGATCTGGTTGAATTGAGTTTTTCTGCAAATTCTAAGATATACTTGGGTGTAACTCCCCAGGGAAAAATCAGATCACAAAATGGGTTGGTTTTTTAGCATTCCCGACCCAGGACACTACTAATATACGTTTGTTTTTCGAATCTGAGCTTTGGTTCAAAACTAACACTTTCTGGTTCAATTGAGTTTTTCTGCAAATTCTAAGATATACTTGGGTGTAACTCCCCAGGGAAACATCAGATCACAAAATGGGTTGGTTTTTTAGCATTCCCGACTCAGGACACTACTAATATACGTTTGTTTTTCGAATCTGAGCTTTGGTTCAAAACTAACAAATTCTGGTTCAATTGAGTTTTTCTGCAAATTCTAAGATATACTTGGGTGTAACTCCCCAGGGAAACATCAGATCACAAAATGGGTTGGTTTTTTAGCATTCCCGACCCAGGACACTACTAATATACGTTTGTTTTTCGAATCTGAGCTTTGGTTCAAAAGTAACACGTTCTGGTTGAATTGAGTTTTTCTGCAAATTCTAAGATATACTTGGGTGTAACTCCCCAGGGAAACATCAGATCACAAAAGGGGTTGGTTTTTTAGCATTCCCGACAGGACACTACTAATATATGTTTGTTTTTCGAATCTGAGCTTTGGTTCAAAAGTAACACGTTCTGGTTGAATTGAGTTTTTCTGCAAATTCTAAGATATACTTGGGTGTAACTCCCCAGGGAAACATCAGATCACAAAAGGGGTTGGTTTTTTAGCATTCCCGACAGGACACTACTAATATATGTTTGTTTTTCGAATCTGAGCTTTGGTTCAAAACTAACACGATCTGGTTCAATTGAGTTTTTCTGCAAATTCTAAGATATACTTGGGTGAAACTCCCCAGGGAAACATCTGATCACAAAATCGGTTGGTTTTTTAGCATTCCCGACCCAGGACACTACCAATATACGTTTGTTTTTCGAATCTGAGCTTTGGTTCAAAACTAACACGTTCTGGTTCAATTGAGTTTTTCTGCAAATTCTAAGATATACTTGGGTGTAACTCCCCAGGGAAACATCAGATCACAAACTGGGTTGGTTTTTTAGCATTCCCGACTCAGGACACTACTAATATACGTTTGTTTTTCGAATCTGAGCTTTGGTTCAAAACTAACACGTTCTGGTTCAATTGAGTTTTTCTGCAAATTCTAAGATATACTTGGGTGTAACTCCCCAGGGAAACATCAGATCACAAAATGGGTTGGTTTTTTAGCATTCCCGACCCAGGACACTACTAATATATGTTTGTTTTTCGAATCTGAGCTTTGGTTCAAAACTAACACGTTCTGGTTCAATTGAATTTTTCTGCAAATTCTAAGATATACTTGGGTGTAACTCCCCAGGGAAACATCAGATCACAAAATGGGTTGGTTTTTTAGCATTCCCGACCCAGGACACTACCAATATACGTTTGTTTTTCGAATCTGAGCTTTGGTTCAAAACTAACACGTTCTGGTTCAATTGAGTTTTTCTGCAAATTCTAAGATATACTTGGGTGTAACTCCCCAGGGAAACATCAGATCACAAACTGGGTTGGTTTTTTAGCATTCCCGACCCAGGACACTACTAATATACGTTTGTTTTTCGAATCTCAGCTTTGGTTCAAAAGTAACACGTTCTGGTTGAATTGAGTTTTTCTGCAAATTTTAAGATATATTTGGGTGTAACTCCCCAGGGAAACATCAGATCACAAAATGGGTTGGTTTTTTAGCATTCCCGACCCAGGACACTACTAATATACGTTTGTTTTTCGAATCTGAGCTTTGGTTCAAAACTAACACGTTCTGGTTCAATTGAATTTTTCTGCAAATTCTAAGTTATACTTGGGTGTAACTCCCCAGGGAAACATCAGATCACAAACTGGGTTGGTTTTTTAGCATTCCCGACTCAGGACACTACTAATATACGTTTGTTTTTCGAATCTGAGCTTTGGTTCAAAACTAACACGATCTGGTTGAATTGAGTTTTTCTGCAAATTCTAAGATATACTTGGGTGTAACTCCCCAGGGAAACATCAGATCACAAAATGGGTTGGTTTTTTAGCATTCCCGACAGGACACTACTAATATATGTTTGTTTTTCGAATCTGAGCTTTGGTTCAAAACTAACACGATCTGGTTCAATTGAGTTTTTCTGCAAATTCTAAGATATACGTGGGTGAAACTCCCCAGGGAAACATCAGATCACAAAATGGGTTGGTTTTTTAGCATTCCCGACCCAGGACACTACCAATATACGTTTGTTTTTCGAATCTGAGCTTTGGTTCAAAACTAACACGTTCTGGTTGAATTGAGTTTTTCTGCAAATTCTAAGATATACTTGGGTGTAACTCCCCAGGGAAACATCAGATAACAAAATGGGTTGGTTTTTTAGCATTCCCGACTCACGGCACTACTAATATACGTTTGTTTTTCGAATCTGAGCTTTGGTTCAAAACTAACACGATCTGGTTGAATTGAGTTTTTCTGCAAATTCTAAGATATACTTGGGTGTAACTCCCCAGGGAAACATCAGATCACAAAAGTGGTTGGTTTTTTAGCATTCCCGACCCAGGACACTACTAATATACGTTTGTTTTTCGAATCTGAGCTTTGGTTCAAAACTAACACGTTCTGGTTCAATTGAGTTTTTCTGCAAATTCTAAGATATACTTGGGTGTAACTCCCCAGGGAAACATCAGATCACAAAATGGGTTGGTTTTTTAGCATTCCCGACTCAGGACACTACTAATATACGTTTGTTTTTCGAATCTGAGCTTTGGTTCAAAACTAACACATTCTGGTTCAATTGAGTTGTTCTGCAAATTCTAAGATATACTTGGGTGTAACTCCCCAGGGAAACATCTGATCACAAAATCGGTTGGTTTTTTAGCATTCCCGACCCAGGACACTACCAATATACGTTTGTTTTTCGAATCTGAGCTTTGGTTCAAAACTAACACGTTCTGGTTCAATTGAATTTTTCTGCAAATTCTAAGATATACTTGGGTGTAACTCCCCAGGGAAACATCAGATCACAAACTGGGTTGGTTTTTTAGTATTCCCGACTCAGGACACTACTAATATACGTTTGTTTTTCGAATCTGAGCTTTGGTTCAAAACTAACACGTTCTGGTTCAATTGAGTTTTTCTGCAAATTCTAAGATATACTTGGGTGAAACTCCCCAGGGAAACATCAGATCACAAAATGGGTTGGTTTTTTAGCATTCCCGACCCAGGACACTACCAATATACGTTTGTTTTTCGAATCTGAGCTTTGGTTCAAAACTAACACGTTCTGGTTCAATTGAGTTTTTCTGCAAATTCTAAGATATACTTGGGTGTAACTCCCCAGGGAAACATCAGATCACAAACTGGGTTGGTTTTTTAGCATTCCCGACCCAGGACACTACTAATATACGTTTGTTATTCGAATCTCAGCTTTGGTTCAAAAGTAACACGTTCTGGTTGAATTGAGTTTTTCTGCAAATTTTAAGATATACTTGGGTGTAACTCCCCAGGGAAACATCAGATCACAAAATGGGTTGGTTTTTTAGCATTCCCGACCCAGGACACTACCAATATACGTTTGTTTTTCGAATCTGAGCTTTGGTTCAAAACTAACACGTTCTGGTTCAATTGAATTTTTCTGCAAATTCCAAGTTATACTTGGGTGTAACTCCCCAGGGAAACATCAGATCACAAACTGGGTTGGTTTTTTAGCATTCCCGACCCAGGACACTACTAATATACGTTTGTTTTTCGAATCTGAGCTTTGGTTCAAAACTAACACTTTCTGGTTCAATTGAGTTTTTCTGCAAATTCTAAGATATACTTGGGTGTAACTCCCCAGGGAAACATCAGATCACAAAATGGGTTGGTTTTTTAGCATTCCCGACTCAGGACACTACTAATATACGTTTGTTTTTCGAATCTGAGCTTTGGTTCAAAACTAACAAATTCTGGTTCAATTGAGTTTTTCTGCAAATTCTAAGATATACTTGGGTGTAACTCCCCAGGGAAACATCAGATCACAAAAGGGGTTGGTTTTTTAGCATTCCCGACAGGACACTACTAATATATGTTTGTTTTTCGAATCTGAGCTTTGGTTCAAAAGTAACACGTTCTGGTTGAATTGAGTTTTTCTGCAAATTCTAAGATATACTTGGGTGTAACTCCCCAGGGAAACATCAGATCACAAAAGGGGTTGGTTTTTTAGCATTCCCGACAGGACACTACTAATATATGTTTGTTTTTCGAATCTGAGCTTTGGTTCAAAACTAACACGATCTGGTTCAATTGAGTTTTTCTGCAAATTCTAAGATATACTTGGGTGAAACTCCCCAGGGAAACATCTGATCACAAAATCGGTTGGTTTTTTAGCATTCCCGACCCAGGACACTACCAATATACGTTTTTTTTTCGAATCTGAGCTTTGGTTCAAAACTAACACGTTCTGGTTCAATTGAGTTTTTCTGCAAATTCTAAGATATACTTGGGTGTAACTCCCCAGGGAAACATCAGATCACAAACTGGGTTGGTTTTTTAGCATTCCCGACTCAGGACACTACTAATATACGTTTGTTTTTCGAATCTGAGCTTTGGTTCAAAACTAACACGATCTGGTTCAATTGAGTTTTTCTGCAAATTCTAAGATATACTTGGGTGAAACTCCCCAGGGAAACATCTGATCACAAAATCGGTTGGTTTTTTAGCATTCCTGACCCAGAACACTACTAATATACGTTTGTTTTTCGAATCTGAGCTTTGGTTCAAAACTAACACGTTCTGGTTCAATTGAGTTTTTCTGCAAATTCTAAGATATACTTGGGTGTAACTCCCCAGGGAAACATCAGATCACAAACTGGGTTGGTTTTTTAGCATTCCCGACTCAGGACACTACTTATATACGTTTGTTTTTCGAATCTGAGCTTTGGTTCAAAACTAACACGTTCTGGTTCAATTGAGTTTTTCTGCAAATTCTAAGATGTACTTGGGTGTAACTCCCCAGGGAAACATCAGATCACAAAATGGGTTGGTTTTTTAGCATTCCCGACCCAGGACACTACTAATATATGTTTGTTTTTCGAATCTGAGCTTTGGTTCAAAACTAACACGTTCTGGTTCAATTGAATTTTTCTGCAAATTCTAAGATATACTTGGGTGTAACTCCCCAGGGAAACATCAGATCACAAACTGGGTTGGTTTTTTAGTATTCCCGACTCAGGACACTACTAATATACGTTTGTTTTTCGAATCTGAGCTTTGGTTCAAAACTAACACGTTCTGGTTCAATTGAGTTTTTCTGCAAATTCTAAGATATACTTGGGTGAAACTCCCCAGGGAAACATCAGATCACAAAATGGGTTGGTTTTTTAGCATTCCCGACCCAGGATACTACTAATATACGTTTGTTATTCGAATCTCAGCTTTGGTTCAAAAGTAACACGTTCTGGTTGAATTGAGTTTTTCTGCAAATTTTAAGATATACTTGGGTGTAACTCCCCAGGGAAACATCAGATCACAAACTGGGTTGGTTTTTTAGCATTCCCGACTCAGGACACTACTAATATACGTTTGTTTTTCGAATCTGAGCTTTGGTTCAAAACTAACACGATCTGGTTGAATTGAGTTTTTCTGCAAATTCTAAGATATACTTGGGTGTAACTCCCCAGGGAAACATCAGATCACAAAATGGGTTGGTTTTTTAGCATTCCCGACTTAGGACACTACTAATATACGTTTGTTTTTCGAATCTGAGCTTTGGTTCAAAACTAACACGTTCTGGTTCAATTGAGGTTTTCTGCAAATTCTAAGATATACTTGGGTGTAACTCCCCAGGGAAACATCAGATCACAAACTGGGTTGGTTTTTTAGCATTCCCGACTCAGGACACTACTAATATACGTTTGTTTTTCGAATCTGAGCTTTGGTTCAAAACTAACACGTTCTGGTTCAATTGAGTTTTTCTGCAAATTCTAAGATATACTTGTTTGTAACTCCCCAGGGAAACATCAGATCACAAAATGGGTTGGTTTTTTAGCATTCCCGACCCAGGACACTACTAATATATGTTTGTTTTTCGAATCTGAGCTTTGGTTCAAAACTAACACGTTCTGGTTCAATTGAATTTTTCTGCAAATTCTAAGATATACTTGGGTGTAACTCCCCAGGGAAACATCAGATCACAAACTGGGTTGGTTTTTTAGTATTCCCGACTCAGGACACTACTAATATACGTTTGTTTTTCGAATCTGAGCTTTGGTTCAAAACTAACACGTTCTGGTTCAATTGAGTTTTTCTGCAAATTCTAAGATATACTTGGGTGAAACTCCCCAGGGAAACATCAGATCACAAAATGGGTTGGTTTTTTAGCATTCCCGACCCAGGACACTACCAATATACGTTTGTTTTTCGAATCTGAGCTTTGGTTCAAAACTAACACGTTCTGGTTCAATTGAGTTTTTCTGCAAATTCTAAGATATACTTGGGTGTAACTCCCCAGGGAAACATCAGATCACAAACTGGGTTGGTTTTTTAGCATTCCCGACCCAGGACACTACTAATATACGTTTGTTATTCGAATCTCAGCTTTGGTTCAAAAGTAACACGTTCTGGTTGAATTGAGTTTTTCTGCAAATTTTAAGATATACTTGGGTGTAACTCCCCAGGGAAACATCAGATCACAAAATGGGTTGGTTTTTTAGCATTCCCGACCCAGGACACTACTAATATACGTTTGTTTTTCGAATCTGAGCTTTGGTTCAAAACTAACACGTTCTGGTTCAATTGAATTTTTCTGCAAATTCTAAGTTATACTTGGGTGTAACTCCCCAGGGAAACATCAGATCACAAACTGGGTTGGTTTTTTAGCATTCCCGACTCAGGACACTACTAATATGCGTTTGTTTTTCGAATCTGAGCTTTGGTTCAAAACTAACACGTTCTGGTTCAATTGAATTTTTCTGCAAATTCTAAGTTATACTTGGGTGTAACTCCCCAGGGAAACATCAGATCACAAACTGGGTTGGTTTTTTAGCATTCCCGACTCAGGACACTACTAATATACGTTTGTTTTTCGAATCTGAGCTTTGGTTCAAAACTAACACGATCTGGTTGAATTGAGTTTTTCTGCAAATTCTAAGATATACTTGGGTGTAACTCCCCAGGGAAACATCAGATCACAAAATGGGTTGGTTTTTTAGCATTCCCGACTTAGGACACTACTAATATACGTTTGTTTTTCGAATCTGAGCTTTGGTTCAAAACTAACACGTTCTGGTTCAATTGAGGTTTTCTGCAAATTCTAAGATATACTTGGGTGTAACTCCCCAGGGAAACATCAGATCACAAACTGGGTTGGTTTTTTAGCATTCCCGACTCAGGACACTACTAATATACGTTTGTTTTTCGAATCTGAGCTTTGGTTCAAAACTAACACGTTCTGGTTCAATTGAGTTTTTCTGCAAATTCTAAGATATACTTGGGTGTAACTCCCCAGGGAAACATCAGATCACAAAATGGGTTGGTTTTTTAGCATTCCCGACCCAGGACACTACTAATATATGTTTGTTTTTCGAATCTGAGCTTTGGTTCAAAACTAACACGTTCTGGTTCAATTGAATTTTTCTGCAAATTCTAAGATATACTTGGGTGTAACTCCCCAGGGAAACATCAGATCACAAACTGGGTTGGTTTTTTAGTATTCCCGACTCAGGACACTACTAATATACGTTTGTTTTTCGAATCTGAGCTTTGGTTCAAAACTAACACGTTCTGGTTCAATTGAGTTTTTCTGCAAATTCTAAGATATACTTGGGTGAAACTCCCCAGGGAAACATCAGATCACAAAATGGGTTGGTTTTTTAGCATTCCCGACCCAGGACACTACCAATATACGTTTGTTTTTCGAATCTGAGCTTTGGTTCAAAACTAACACGTTCTGGTTCAATTGAGTTTTTCTGCAAATTCTAAGATATACTTGGGTGTAACTCCCCAGGGAAACATCAGATCACAAACTGGGTTGGTTTTTTAGCATTCCCGACCCAGGACACTACTAATATACGTTTGTTATTCGAATCTCAGCTTTGGTTCAAAAGTAACACGTTCTGGTTGAATTGAGTTTTTCTGCAAATTTTAAGATATACTTGGGTGTAACTCCCCAGGGAAACATCAGATCACAAAATGGGTTGGTTTTTTAGCATTCCCGACCCAGGACACTACTAATATACGTTTGTTTTTCGAATCTGAGCTTTGGTTCAAAACTAACACGTTCTGGTTCAATTGAATTTTTCTGCAAATTCTAAGTTATACTTGGGTGTAACTCCCCAGGGAAACATCAGATCACAAACTGGGTTGGTTTTTTAGCATTCCCGACTCAGGACACTACTAATATACGTTTGTTTTTGGAATCTGAGCTTTGGTTCAAAACTAACACGATCTGGTTGAATTGAGTTTTTCTGCAAATTCTAAGATATACTTGGGTGTAACTCCCCAGGGAAACATCAGATCACAAAATGGGTTGGTTTTTTAGCATTCCCGACTTAGGACACTACTAATATACGTTTGTTTTTCGAATCTGAGCTTTGGTTCAAAACTAACACGTTCTGGTTCAATTGAGGTTTTCTGCAAATTCTAAGATATACTTGGGTGTAACTCCCCAGGGAAACATCAGATCACGAAATGGGTTGGTTTTTTAGCATTCCCGACCCAGGACACTACTAATATACGTTTGTTTTTCGAATCTGAGCTTTGGTTTAAAACTAACACGTTCTGGTTCAATTGAGTTTTTCTTCAAATTCTAAGATATACTTGGGTGTAACTCCCCAGGGAAACATCAGATCACAAAATGGGTTGGTTTTTTAGCATTCCCGACTCAGGACACTACTAATATACGTTTGTTTTTCGAATCTGAGCTTTGGTTCAAAACTAACACGTTCTGGTTCAATTGAGTTTTTCTGCAAATTCTAAGATATACTTGGGTGTAACTCCCCAGGGAAACATCAGATCACAAAATGGGTTGGTTTTTTAGCATTCCCGACCCAGGACACTACCAATATACGTTTGTTTTTCGAATCTGAGCTTTGGTTCAAAACTAACACGTTCTGGTTCAATTGAATTTTTCTGCAAATTCTAAGTTATACTTGGGTGTAACTCCCCAGGGAAACATCAGATCACAAACTGGGTTGGTTTTTTAGCATTCCCGACTCAGGACACTACTAATATACGTTTGTTTTTCGAATCTGAGCTTTGGTTCAAAAGTAACACGTTCTGGTTGAATTGAGTTTTTCTGCAAATTCTAAGATATACTTGGGTGTAACTCCCCAGGGAAACATCAGATCACAAAAGGGGTTGGTTTTTTAGCATTCCCGACTTAGGACACTACTAATATACGTTTGTTTTTCGAATCTGAGCTTTGGTTCAAAACTAACACGTTCTGGTTCAATTGAGGTTTTCTGCAAATTCTAAGATATACTTGGGTGTAACTCCCCAGGGAAACATCAGATCACGAAATGGGTTGGTTTTTTAGCATTCCCGACCCAGGACACTACTAATATACGTTTGTTTTTCGAATCTGAGCTTTGGTTTAAAACTAACACGTTCTGGTTCAATTGAGTTTTTCTTCAAATTCTAAGATATACTTGGGTGTAACTCCCCAGGGAAACATCAGATCACAAAATGGGTTGGTTTTTTAGCATTCCCGACTCAGGACACTACTAATATACGTTTGTTTTTCGAATCTGAGCTTTGGTTCAAAACTAACACGTTCTGGTTCAATTGAGTTTTTCTGCAAATTCTAAGATATACTTGGGTGTAACTCCCCAGGGAAACATCAGATCACAAAATGGGTTGGTTTTTTAGCATTCCCGACCCAGGACACTACCAATATACGTTTGTTTTTCGAATCTGAGCTTTGGTTCAAAACTAACACGTTCTGGTTCAATTGAATTTTTCTGCAAATTCTAAGTTATACTTGGGTGTAACTCCCCAGGGAAACATCAGATCACAAACTGGGTTGGTTTTTTAGCATTCCCGACTCAGGACACTACTAATATACGTTTGTTTTTCGAATCTGAGCTTTGGTTCAAAAGTAACACGTTCTGGTTGAATTGAGTTTTTCTGCAAATTCTAAGATATACTTGGGTGTAACTCCCCAGGGAAACATCAGATCACAAAAGGGGTTGGTTTTTTAGCATTCCCGACTTAGGACACTACTAATATACGTTTGTTTTTCGAATCTGAGCTTTGGTTCAAAACTAACACGTTCTGGTTCAATTGAGGTTTTCTGCAAATTCTAAGATATACTTGGGTGTAACTCCCCAGGGAAACATCAGATCACGAAATGGGTTGGTTTTTTAGCATTCCCGACCCAGGACACTACTAATATACGTTTGTTTTTCGAATCTGAGCTTTGGTTTAAAACTAACACGTTCTGGTTCAATTGAGTTTTTCTTCAAATTCTAAGATATACTTGGGTGTAACTCCCCAGGGAAACATCAGATCACAAAATGGGTTGGTTTTTTAGCATTCCCGACTCAGGACACTACTAATATACGTTTGTTTTTCGAATCTGAGCTTTGGTTCAAAACTAACACGTTCTGGTTCAATTGAGTTTTTCTGCAAATTCTAAGATATACTTGGGTGTAACTCCCCAGGGAAACATCAGATCACAAAATGGGTTGGTTTTTTAGCATTCCCGACCCAGGACACTACCAATATACGTTTGTTTTTCGAATCTGAGCTTTGGTTCAAAACTAACACGTTCTGGTTCAATTGAATTTTTCTGCAAATTCTAAGTTATACTTGGGTGTAACTCCCCAGGGAAACATCAGATCACAAACTGGGTTGGTTTTTTAGCATTCCCGACTCAGGACACTACTAATATACGTTTGTTTTTCGAATCTGAGCTTTGGTTCAAAACTAACACTTTCTGGTTCAATTGAGTTTTTCTGCAAATTCTAAGATATACTTGGGTGTAACTCCCCAGGGAAACATCAGATCACAAAATGGGTTGGTTTTTTAGCATTCCCGACTCAGGACACTACTAATATACGTTTGTTTTTCGAATCTGAGCTTTGGTTCAAAACTAACAAATTCTGGTTCAATTGAGTTTTTCTGCAAATTCTAAGATATACTTGGGTGTAACTCCCCAGGGAAACATCAGATCACAAAATGGGTTGGTTTTTTAGCATTCCCGACCCAGGACACTACTAATATACGTTTGTTTTTCGAATCTGAGCTTTGGTTCAAAAGTAACACGTTCTGGTTGAATTGAGTTTTTCTGCAAATTCTAAGATATACTTGGGTGTAACTCCCCAGGGAAACATCAGATCACAAAAGGGGTTGGTTTTTTAGCATTCCCGACAGGACACTACTAATATATGTTTGTTTTTCGAATCTGAGCTTTGGTTCAAAAGTAACACGTTCTGGTTGAATTGAGTTTTTCTGCAAATTCTAAGATATACTTGGGTGTAACTCCCCAGGGAAACATCAGATCACAAAAGGGGTTGGTTTTTTAGCATTCCCGACAGGACACTACTAATATATGTTTGTTTTTCGAATCTGAGCTTTGGTTCAAAACTAACACGATCTGGTTCAATTGAGTTTTTCTGCAAATTCTAAGATATACTTGGGTGAAACTCCCCAGGGAAACATCTGATCACAAAATCGGTTGGTTTTTTAGCATTCCCGACCCAGGACACTACCAATATACGTTTGTTTTTCGAATCTGAGCTTTGGTTCAAAACTAACACGTTCTGGTTCAATTGAGTTTTTCTGCAAATTCTAAGATATACTTGGGTGTAACTCCCCAGGGAAACATCAGATCACAAACTGGGTTGGTTTTTTAGCATTCCCGACTCAGGACACTACTAATATACGTTTGTTTTTCGAATCTGAGCTTTGGTTCAAAACTAACACGTTCTGGTTCAATTGAGTTTTTCTGCAAATTCTAAGATATACTTGGGTGTAACTCCCCAGGGAAACATCAGATCACAAAATGGGTTGGTTTTTTAGCATTCCCGACCCAGGACACTACTAATATATGTTTGTTTTTCGAATCTGAGCTTTGGTTCAAAACTAACACGTTCTGGTTCAATTGAATTTTTCTGCAAATTCTAAGATATACTTGGGTGTAACTCCCCAGGGAAACATCAGATCACAAAATGGGTTGGTTTTTTAGCATTCCCGACCCAGGACACTACCAATATACGTTTGTTTTTCGAATCTGAGCTTTGGTTCAAAACTAACACGTTCTGGTTCAATTGAGTTTTTCTGCAAATTCTAAGATATACTTGGGTGTAACTCCCCAGGGAAACATCAGATCACAAACTGGGTTGGTTTTTTAGCATTCCCGACCCAGGACACTACTAATATACGTTTGTTATTCGAATCTCAGCTTTGGTTCAAAAGTAACACGTTCTGGTTGAATTGAGTTTTTCTGCAAATTTTAAGATATATTTGGGTGTAACTCCCCAGGGAAACATCAGATCACAAAATGGGTTGGTTTTTTAGCATTCCCGACCCAGGACACTACTAATATACGTTTGTTTTTCGAATCTGAGCTTTGGTTCAAAACTAACACGTTCTGGTTCAATTGAATTTTTCTGCAAATTCTAAGTTATACTTGGGTGTAACTCCCCAGGGAAACATCAGATCACAAACTGGGTTGGTTTTTTAGCATTCCCGACTCAGGACACTACTAATATACGTTTGTTTTTCGAATCTGAGCTTTGGTTCAAAACTAACACGATCTGGTTGAATTGAGTTTTTCTGCAAATTCTAAGATATACTTGGGTGTAACTCCCCAGGGAAACATCAGATCACAAAATGGGTTGGTTTTTTAGCATTCCCGACAGGACACTACTAATATATGTTTGTTTTTCGAATCTGAGCTTTGGTTCAAAACTAACACGATCTGGTTCAATTGAGTTTTTCTGCAAATTCTAAGATATACTTGGGTGAAACTCCCCAGGGAAACATCAGATCACAAAATGGGTTGGTTTTTTAGCATTCCCGACCCAGGACACTACCAATATACGTTTGTTTTTCGAATCTGAGCTTTGGTTCAAAACTAACACGTTCTGGTTGAATTGAGTTTTTCTGCAAATTCTAAGATATACTTGGGTGTAACTCCCCAGGGAAACATCAGATCACAAACTGGGTTGGTTTTTTAGCATTCCCGACTCAGGACACTACTAATATACGTTTGTTTTTCGAATCTGAGCTTTGGTTCAAAACTAACACGATCTGGTTGAATTGAGTTTTTCTGCAAATTCTAAGATATACTTGGGTGTAACTCCCCAGGGAAAAATCAGATCACAAAATGGGTTGGTTTTTTAGCATTCCCGACCCAGGACACTACTAATATACGTTTGTTTTTCGAATCTGAGCTTTGGTTCAAAACTAACACTTTCTGGTTCAATTGAGTTTTTCTGCAAATTCTAAGATATACTTGGGTGTAACTCCCCAGGGAAACATCAGATCACAAAATGGGTTGGTTTTTTAGCATTCCCGACTCAGGACACTACTAATATACGTTTGTTTTTCGAATCTGAGCTTTGGTTCAAAACTAACAAATTCTGGTTCAATTGAGTTTTTCTGCAAATTCTAAGATATACTTGGGTGTAACTCCCCAGGGAAACATCAGATCACAAAATGGGTTGGTTTTTTAGCATTCCCGACCCAGGACACTACTAATATACGTTTGTTTTTCGAATCTGAGCTTTGGTTCAAAAGTAACACGTTCTGGTTGAATTGAGTTTTTCTGCAAATTCTAAGATATACTTGGGTGTAACTCCCCAGGGAAACATCAGATCACAAAAGGGGTTGGTTTTTTAGCATTCCCGACAGGACACTACTAATATATGTTTGTTTTTCGAATCTGAGCTTTGGTTCAAAAGTAACACGTTCTGGTTGAATTGAGTTTTTCTGCAAATTCTAAGATATACTTGGGTGTAACTCCCCAGGGAAACATCAGATCACAAAAGGGGTTGGTTTTTTAGCATTCCCGACAGGACACTACTAATATATGTTTGTTTTTCGAATCTGAGCTTTGGTTCAAAACTAACACGATCTGGTTCAATTGAGTTTTTCTGCAAATTCTAAGATATACTTGGGTGAAACTCCCCAGGGAAACATCTGATCACAAAATCGGTTGGTTTTTTAGCATTCCCGACCCAGGACACTACCAATATACGTTTGTTTTTCGAATCTGAGCTTTGGTTCAAAACTAACACGTTCTGGTTCAATTGAGTTTTTCTGCAAATTCTAAGATATACTTGGGTGTAACTCCCCAGGGAAACATCAGATCACAAACTGGGTTGGTTTTTTAGCATTCCCGACTCAGGACACTACTAATATACGTTTGTTTTTCGAATCTGAGCTTTGGTTCAAAACTAACACGTTCTGGTTCAATTGAGTTTTTCTGCAAATTCTAAGATATACTTGGGCGTAACTCCCCAGGGAAACATCAGATCACAAAATGGGTTGGTTTTTTAGCATTCCCGACCCAGGACACTACTAATATATGTTTGTTTTTCGAATCTGAGCTTTGGTTCAAAACTAACACGTTCTGGTTCAATTGAATTTTTCTGCAAATTCTAAGATATACTTGGGTGTAACTCCCCAGGGAAACATCAGATCACAAAATGGGTTGGTTTTTTAGCATTCCCGACCCAGGACACTACCAATATACGTTTGTTTTTCGAATCTGAGCTTTGGTTCAAAACTAACACGTTCTGGTTCAATTGAGTTTTTCTGCAAATTCTAAGATATACTTGGGTGTAACTCCCCAGGGAAACATCAGATCACAAACTGGGTTGGTTTTTTAGCATTCCCGACCCAGGACACTACTAATATACGTTTGTTTTTCGAATCTCAGCTTTGGTTCAAAAGTAACACGTTCTGGTTGAATTGAGTTTTTCTGCAAATTTTAAGATATATTTGGGTGTAACTCCCCAGGGAAACATCAGATCACAAAATGGGTTGGTTTTTTAGCATTCCCGACCCAGGACACTACTAATATACGTTTGTTTTTCGAATCTGAGCTTTGGTTCAAAACTAACACGTTCTGGTTCAATTGAATTTTTCTGCAAATTCTAAGTTATACTTGGGTGTAACTCCCCAGGGAAACATCAGATCACAAACTGGGTTGGTTTTTTAGCATTCCCGACTCAGGACACTACTAATATACGTTTGTTTTTCGAATCTGAGCTTTGGTTCAAAACTAACACGATCTGGTTGAATTGAGTTTTTCTGCAAATTCTAAGATATACTTGGGTGTAACTCCCCAGGGAAACATCAGATCACAAAATGGGTTGGTTTTTTAGCATTCCCGACAGGACACTACTAATATATGTTTGTTTTTCGAATCTGAGCTTTGGTTCAAAACTAACACGATCTGGTTCAATTGAGTTTTTCTGCAAATTCTAAGATATACTTGGGTGAAACTCCCCAGGGAAACATCAGATCACAAAATGGGTTGGTTTTTTAGCATTCCCGACCCAGGACACTACCAATATACGTTTGTTTTTCGAATCTGAGCTTTGGTTCAAAACTAACACGTTCTGGTTGAATTGAGTTTTTCTGCAAATTCTAAGATATACTTGGGTGTAACTCCCCAGGGAAACATCAGATCACAAAATGGGTTGGTTTTTTAGCATTCCCGACTCACGGCACTACTAATATACGTTTGTTTTTCGAATCTGAGCTTTGGTTCAAAACTAACACGATCTGGTTGAATTGAGTTTTTCTGCAAATTCTAAGATATACTTGGGTGTAACTCCCCAGGGAAACATCAGATCACAAAAGTGGTTGGTTTTTTAGCATTCCCGACCCAGGACACTACTAATATACGTTTGTTTTTCGAATCTGAGCTTTGGTTCAAAACTAACACGTTCTGGTTCAATTGAGTTTTTCTGCAAATTCTAAGATATACTTGGGTGTAACTCCCCAGGGAAACATCAGATCACAAAATGGGTTGGTTTTTTAGCACTCCCGACTCAGGACACTACTAATATACGTTTGTTTTTCGAATCTGAGCTTTGGTTCAAAACTAACACATTCTGGTTCAATTGAGTTGTTCTGCAAATTCTAAGATATACTTGGGTGTAACTCCCCAGGGAAACATCTGATCACAAAATCGGTTGGTTTTTTAGCATTCCCGACCCAGGACACTACCAATATACGTTTGTTTTTCGAATCTGAGCTTTGGTTCAAAACTAACACGTTCTGGTTCAATTGAATTTTTCTGCAAATTCTAAGATATACTTGGGTGTAACTCCCCAGGGAAACATCAGATCACAAACTGGGTTGGTTTTTTAGTATTCCCGACTCAGGACACTACTAATATACGTTTGTTTTTCGAATCTGAGCTTTGGTTCAAAACTAACACGTTCTGGTTCAATTGAGTTTTTCTGCAAATTCTAAGATATACTTGGGTGAAACTCCCCAGGGAAACATCAGATCACAAAATGGGTTGGTTTTTTAGCATTCCCGACCCAGGACACTACCAATATACGTTTGTTTTTCGAATCTGAGCTTTGGTTCAAAACTAACACGTTCTGGTTCAATTGAGTTTTTCTGCAAATTCTAAGATATACTTGGGTGTAACTCCCCAGGGAAACATCAGATCACAAACTGGGTTGGTTTTTTAGCATTCCCGACCCAGGACACTACTAATATACGTTTGTTATTCGAATCTCAGCTTTGGTTCAAAAGTAACACGTTCTGGTTGAATTGAGTTTTTCTGCAAATTTTAAGATATACTTGGGTGTAACTCCCCAGGGAAACATCAGATCACAAAATGGGTTGGTTTTTTAGCATTCCCGACCCAGGACACTACTAATATACGTTTGTTTTTCGAATCTGAGCTTTGGTTCAAAACTAACACGTTCTGGTTCAATTGAATTTTTCTGCAAATTCTAAGTTATACTTGGGTGTAACTCCCCAGGGAAACATCAGATCACAAACTGGGTTGGTTTTTTAGCATTCCCGACTCAGGACACTACTAATATACGTTTGTTTTTCGAATCTGAGCTTTGGTTCAAAACTAACACGATCTGGTTGAATTGAGTTTTTCTGCAAATTCTAAGATATACTTGGGTGTAACTCCCCAGGGAAACATCAGATCACAAAATGGGTTGGTTTTTTAGCATTCCCGACTTAGGACACTACTAATATACGTTTGTTTTTCGAATCTGAGCTTTGGTTGAAAACTAACACGTTCTGGTTCAATTGAGGTTTTCTGCAAATTCTAAGATATACTTGGGTGTAACTCCCCAGGGAAACATCAGATCACGAAATAGGTTGGTTTTTTAGCATTCCCGACCCAGGACACTACTAATATACGTTTGTTTTTCGAATCTGAGCTTTGGTTTAAAACTAACACGTTCTGGTTCAATTGAGTTTTTCTGCAAATTCTAAGATATACTTGGGTGTAACTCCCCAGGGAAACATCAGATCACAAAATGGGTTGGTTTTTTAGCATTCCCGACTCAGGACACTACTAATATACGTTTGTTTTTCGAATCTGAGCTTTGGTTCAAAACTAACACGATCTGGTTC
This sequence comes from Thamnophis sirtalis, assembly GCF_051295495.1. NCBI lineage: Eukaryota > Metazoa > Chordata > Lepidosauria > Squamata > Natricidae > Thamnophis > Thamnophis sirtalis. The sequence continues at coordinate 52,136,579 of NW_028261391.1, forward strand.
AATTGAGTTTTTCTGCAAATTCTAAGATATCCTTGGGTGAAACTCCCCAGGGAAACATCAGATCACAAAATGGGTTGGTTTTTTAGCATTCCCGACCCAGGACACTACCAATATACGTTTGTTTTTCGAATCTGAGCTTTGGTTCAAAACTAACACGTTCTGGTTCAATTGAATTTTTCTGCAAATTCCAAGTTATACTTGGGTGTAACTCCCCAGGGAAACATCAGATCACAAACTGGGTTGGTTTTTTAGCATTCCCGACCCAGGACACTACTAATATACGTTTGTTTTTCGAATCTGAGCTTTGGTTCAAAACTAACACTTTCTGGTTCAATTGAGTTTTTCTGCAAATTCTAAGATATACTTGGGTGTAACTCCCCAGGGAAACATCAGATCACAAAATGGGTTGGTTTTTTAGCATTCCCGACTCAGGACACTACTAATATACGTTTGTTTTTCGAATCTGAGCTTTGGTTCAAAACTAACAAATTCTGGTTCAATTGAGTTTTTCTGCAAATTCTAAGATATACTTGGGTGTAACTCCCCAGGGAAACATCAGATCACAAAAGGGGTTGGTTTTTTAGCATTCCCGACAGGACACTACTAATATATGTTTGTTTTTCGAATCTGAGCTTTGGTTCAAAAGTAACACGTTCTGGTTGAATTGAGTTTTTCTGCAAATTCTAAGATATACTTGGGTGTAACTCCCCAGGGAAACATCAGATCACAAAAGGGGTTGGTTTTTTAGCATTCCCGACAGGACACTACTAATATATGTTTGTTTTTCGAATCTGAGCTTTGGTTCCAAACTAACACGATCTGGTTCAATTGAGTTTTTCTGCAAATTCTAAGATATACTTGGGTGAAACTCCCCAGGGAAACATCTGATCACAAAATCGGTTGGTTTTTTAGCATTCCCGACCCAGGACACTACCAATATACGTTTTTTTTTCGAATCTGAGCTTTGGTTCAAAACTAACACGTTCTGGTTCAATTGAGTTTTTCTGCAAATTCTAAGATATACTTGGGTGTAACTCCCCAGGGAAACATCAGATCACAAACTGGGTTGGTTTTTTAGCATTCCCGACTCAGGACACTACTAATATACGTTTGTTTTTCGAATCTGAGCTTTGGTTCAAAACTAACACGTTCTGGTTCAATTGAGTTTTTCTGCAAATTCTAAGATATACTTGGGTGTAACTCCCCAGGGAAACATCAGATCACAAAATGGGTTGGTTTTTTAGCATTCCCGACCCAGGACACTACCAATATACGTTTGTTTTTCGAATCTGAGCTTTGGTTCAAAACTAACACGTTCTGGTTCAATTGAGTTTTTCTGCAAATTCTAAGATATACTTGGGTGTAACTCCCCAGGGAAACATCAGATCACAAACTGGGTTGGTTTTTTAGCATTCCCGACCCAGGACACTACTAATATACGTTTGTTATTCGAATCTCAGCTTTGGTTCAAAAGTAACACGTTCTGGTTGAATTGAGTTTTTCTGCAAATTTTAAGATATATTTGGGTGTAACTCCCCAGGGAAACATCAGATCACAAACTGGGTTGGTTTTTTAGCATTCCCGACTCAGGACACTACTAATATACGTTTGTTTTTCGAATCTGAGCTTTGGTTCAAAACTAACACGTTCTGGTTCAATTGAGTTTTTCTGCAAATTCTAAGATATACTTGGGTGTAACTCCCCAGGGAAACATCAGATCACAAAATGGGTTGGTTTTTTAGCATTCCCGACCCAGGACACTACCAATATACGTTTGTTTTTCGAATCTGAGCTTTGGTTCAAAACTAACACGTTCTGGTTCAATTGAGTTTTTCTGCAAATTCTAAGATATACTTGGGTGTAACTCCCCAGGGAAACATCAGATCACAAACTGGGTTGGTTTTTTAGCATTCCCGACCCAGGACACTACTAATATACGTTTGTTATTCGAATCTCAGCTTTGGTTCAAAAGTAACACGTTCTGGTTGAATTGAGTTTTTCTGCAAATTTTAAGATATATTTGGGTGTAACTCCCCAGGGAAACATCAGATCACAAAATGGGTTGGTTTTTTAGCATTCCCGACCCAGGACACTACTAATATACGTTTGTTTTTCGAATCTGAGCTTTGGTTCAAAACTAACACGTTCTGGTTCAATTGAATTTTTCTGCAAATTCTAAGTTATACTTGGGTGTAACTCCCCAGGGAAACATCAGATCACAAACTGGGTTGGTTTTTTAGCATTCCCGACTCAGGACACTACTAATATACGTTTGTTTTTCGAATCTGAGCTTTGGTTCAAAACTAACACGATCTGGTTGAATTGAGTTTTTCTGCAAATTCTAAGATATACTTGGGTGTAACTCCCCAGGGAAACATCAGATCACAAAATGGGTTGGTTTTTTAGCATTCCCGACAGGACACTACTAATATATGTTTGTTTTTCGAATCTGAGCTTTGGTTCAAAACTAACACGATCTGGTTCAATTGAGTTTTTCTGCAAATTCTAAGATATACTTGGGTGAAACTCCCCAGGGAAACATCAGATCACAAAATGGGTTGGTTTTTTAGCATTCCCGACCCAGGACACTACCAATATACGTTTGTTTTTCGAATCTGAGCTTTGGTTCAAAACTAACACGTTCTGGTTGAATTGAGTTTTTCTGCAAATTCTAAGATATACTTGGGTGTAACTCCCCAGGGAAACATCAGATCACAAACTGGGTTGGTTTTTTAGCATTCCCGACTCAGGACACTACTAATATACGTTTGTTTTTCGAATCTGAGCTTTGGTTCAAAACTAACACGATCTGGTTGAATTGAGTTTTTCTGCAAATTCTAAGATATACTTGGGTGTAACTCCCCAGGGAAAAATCAGATCACAAAATGGGTTGGTTTTTTAGCATTCCCGACCCAGGACACTACTAATATACGTTTGTTTTTCGAATCTGAGCTTTGGTTCAAAACTAACACTTTCTGGTTCAATTGAGTTTTTCTGCAAATTCTAAGATATACTTGGGTGTAACTCCCCAGGGAAACATCAGATCACAAAATGGGTTGGTTTTTTAGCATTCCCGACTCAGGACACTACTAATATACGTTTGTTTTTCGAATCTGAGCTTTGGTTCAAAACTAACAAATTCTGGTTCAATTGAGTTTTTCTGCAAATTCTAAGATATACTTGGGTGTAACTCCCCAGGGAAACATCAGATCACAAAATGGGTTGGTTTTTTAGCATTCCCGACCCAGGACACTACTAATATACGTTTGTTTTTCGAATCTGAGCTTTGGTTCAAAAGTAACACGTTCTGGTTGAATTGAGTTTTTCTGCAAATTCTAAGATATACTTGGGTGTAACTCCCCAGGGAAACATCAGATCACAAAAGGGGTTGGTTTTTTAGCATTCCCGACAGGACACTACTAATATATGTTTGTTTTTCGAATCTGAGCTTTGGTTCAAAAGTAACACGTTCTGGTTGAATTGAGTTTTTCTGCAAATTCTAAGATATACTTGGGTGTAACTCCCCAGGGAAACATCAGATCACAAAAGGGGTTGGTTTTTTAGCATTCCCGACAGGACACTACTAATATATGTTTGTTTTTCGAATCTGAGCTTTGGTTCAAAACTAACACGATCTGGTTCAATTGAGTTTTTCTGCAAATTCTAAGATATACTTGGGTGAAACTCCCCAGGGAAACATCTGATCACAAAATCGGTTGGTTTTTTAGCATTCCCGACCCAGGACACTACCAATATACGTTTGTTTTTCGAATCTGAGCTTTGGTTCAAAACTAACACGTTCTGGTTCAATTGAGTTTTTCTGCAAATTCTAAGATATACTTGGGTGTAACTCCCCAGGGAAACATCAGATCACAAACTGGGTTGGTTTTTTAGCATTCCCGACTCAGGACACTACTAATATACGTTTGTTTTTCGAATCTGAGCTTTGGTTCAAAACTAACACGTTCTGGTTCAATTGAGTTTTTCTGCAAATTCTAAGATATACTTGGGTGTAACTCCCCAGGGAAACATCAGATCACAAAATGGGTTGGTTTTTTAGCATTCCCGACCCAGGACACTACTAATATATGTTTGTTTTTCGAATCTGAGCTTTGGTTCAAAACTAACACGTTCTGGTTCAATTGAATTTTTCTGCAAATTCTAAGATATACTTGGGTGTAACTCCCCAGGGAAACATCAGATCACAAAATGGGTTGGTTTTTTAGCATTCCCGACCCAGGACACTACCAATATACGTTTGTTTTTCGAATCTGAGCTTTGGTTCAAAACTAACACGTTCTGGTTCAATTGAGTTTTTCTGCAAATTCTAAGATATACTTGGGTGTAACTCCCCAGGGAAACATCAGATCACAAACTGGGTTGGTTTTTTAGCATTCCCGACCCAGGACACTACTAATATACGTTTGTTTTTCGAATCTCAGCTTTGGTTCAAAAGTAACACGTTCTGGTTGAATTGAGTTTTTCTGCAAATTTTAAGATATATTTGGGTGTAACTCCCCAGGGAAACATCAGATCACAAAATGGGTTGGTTTTTTAGCATTCCCGACCCAGGACACTACTAATATACGTTTGTTTTTCGAATCTGAGCTTTGGTTCAAAACTAACACGTTCTGGTTCAATTGAATTTTTCTGCAAATTCTAAGTTATACTTGGGTGTAACTCCCCAGGGAAACATCAGATCACAAACTGGGTTGGTTTTTTAGCATTCCCGACTCAGGACACTACTAATATACGTTTGTTTTTCGAATCTGAGCTTTGGTTCAAAACTAACACGATCTGGTTGAATTGAGTTTTTCTGCAAATTCTAAGATATACTTGGGTGTAACTCCCCAGGGAAACATCAGATCACAAAATGGGTTGGTTTTTTAGCATTCCCGACAGGACACTACTAATATATGTTTGTTTTTCGAATCTGAGCTTTGGTTCAAAACTAACACGATCTGGTTCAATTGAGTTTTTCTGCAAATTCTAAGATATACTTGGGTGAAACTCCCCAGGGAAACATCAGATCACAAAATGGGTTGGTTTTTTAGCATTCCCGACCCAGGACACTACCAATATACGTTTGTTTTTCGAATCTGAGCTTTGGTTCAAAACTAACACGTTCTGGTTGAATTGAGTTTTTCTGCAAATTCTAAGATATACTTGGGTGTAACTCCCCAGGGAAACATCAGATCACAAAATGGGTTGGTTTTTTAGCATTCCCGACTCACGACACTACTAATATACGTTTGTTTTTCGAATCTGAGCTTTGGTTCAAAACTAACACGATCTGGTTGAATTGAGTTTTTCTGCAAATTCTAAGATATACTTGGGTGTAACTCCCCAGGGAAACATCAGATCACAAAAGTGGTTGGTTTTTTAGCATTCCCGACCCAGGACACTACTAATATACGTTTGTTTTTCGAATCTGAGCTTTGGTTCAAAACTAACACGTTCTGGTTCAATTGAGTTTTTCTGCAAATTCTAAGATATACTTGGGTGTAACTCCCCAGGGAAACATCAGATCACAAAATGGGTTGGTTTTTTAGCATTCCCGACTCAGGACACTACTAATATACGTTTGTTTTTCGAATCTGAGCTTTGGTTCAAAACTAACACATTCTGGTTCAATTGAGTTGTTCTGCAAATTCTAAGATATACTTGGGTGTAACTCCCCAGGGAAACATCTGATCACAAAATCGGTTGGTTTTTTAGCATTCCCGACCCAGGACACTACCAATATACGTTTGTTTTTCGAATCTGAGCTTTGGTTCAAAACTAACACGTTCTGGTTCAATTGAATTTTTCTGCAAATTCTAAGATATACTTGGGTGTAACTCCCCAGGGAAACATCAGATCACAAACTGGGTTGGTTTTTTAGTATTCCCGACTCAGGACACTACTAATATACGTTTGTTTTTCGAATCTGAGCTTTGGTTCAAAACTAACACGTTCTGGTTCAATTGAGTTTTTCTGCAAATTCTAAGATATACTTGGGTGTAACTCCCCAGGGAAACATCAGATCACAAACTGGGTTGGTTTTTTAGTATTCCCGACTCAGGACACTACTAATATACGTTTGTTTTTCGAATCTGAGCTTTGGTTCAAAACTAACACGTTCTGGTTCAATTGAGTTTTTCTGCAAATTCTAAGATATCCTTGGGTGAAACTCCCCAGGGAAACATCAGATCACAAAATGGGTTGGTTTTTTAGCATTCCCGACCCAGGACACTACCAATATACGTTTGTTTTTCGAATCTGAGCTTTGGTTCAAAACTAACACGTTCTGGTTCAATTGAATTTTTCTGCAAATTCCAAGTTATACTTGGGTGTAACTCCCCAGGGAAACATCAGATCACAAACTGGGTTGGTTTTTTAGCATTCCCGACTCAGGACACTACTAATATACGTTTGTTTTTCGAATCTGAGCTTTGGTTCAAAACTAACACGATCTGGTTGAATTGAGTTTTTCTGCAAATTCTAAGATATACTTGGGTGTAACTCCCCAGGGAAAAATCAGATCACAAAATGGGTTGGTTTTTTAGCATTCCCGACCCAGGACACTACTAATATACGTTTGTTTTTCGAATCTGAGCTTTGGTTCAAAACTAACACGTTCTGGTTCAATTGAGTTTTTCTGCAAATTCTAAGATATACTTGGGTGTAACTCCCCAGGGAAACATCAGATCACAAAATGGGTTGGTTTTTTAGCATTCCCGACTCACGACACTACTAATATACGTTTGTTTTTCGAATCTGAGCTTTGGTTCAAAACTAACACGATCTGGTTGAATTGAGTTTTTCTGCAAATTCTAAGATATACTTGGGTGTAACTCCCCAGGGAAACATCAGATCACAAAAGGGGTTGGTTTTTTAGCATTCCCGACCCAGGACACTACTAATATACGTTTGTTTTTCGAATCTGAGCTTTGGTTCAAAAGTAACACGTTCTGGTTGAATTGAGTTTTTCTGCAAATTTTAAGATATACTTGGGTGTAACTCCCCAGGGAAACATCAGATCACAAAATGGGTTGGTTTTTTAGCATTCCCGACCCAGGACACTACTAATATACGTTTGTTTTTCGAATCTGAGCTTTGGTTCAAAACTAACACGTTCTGGTTCAATTGAATTTTTCTGCAAATTCTAAGTTATACTTGGGTGTAACTCCCCAGGGAAACATCAGATCACAAACTGGGTTGGTTTTTTAGCATTCCCGACTCAGGACACTACTAATATACGTTTGTTTTTCGAATCTGAGCTTTGGTTCAAAACTAACACGATCTGGTTGAATTGAGTTTTTCTGCAAATTCTAAGATATACTTGGGTGTAACTCCCCAGGGAAACATCAGATCACAAAATGGGTTGGTTTTTTAGCATTCCCGACTTAGGACACTACTAATATACGTTTGTTTTTCGAATCTGAGCTTTGGTTGAAAACTAACACGTTCTGGTTCAATTGAGGTTTTCTGCAAATTCTAAGATATACTTGGGTGTAACTCCCCAGGGAAACATCAGATCACGAAATGGGTTGGTTTTTTAGCATTCCCGACCCAGGACACTACTAATATACGTTTGTTTTTCGAATCTGAGCTTTGGTTTAAAACTAACACGTTCTGGTTCAATTGAGTTTTTCTGCAAATTCTAAGATATACTTGGGTGTAACTCCCCAGGGAAACATCAGATCACAAAATGGGTTGGTTTTTTAGCATTCCCGACTCAGGACACTACTAATATACGTTTGTTTTTCGAATCTGAGCTTTGGTTCAAAACTAACACGATCTGGTTCAATTGAGTTTTTCTGCAAATTCTAAGATATCCTTGGGTGAAACTCCCCAGGGAAACATCAGATCACAAAATGGGTTGGTTTTTTAGCATTCCCGACCCAGGACACTACCAATATACGTTTGTTTTTCGAATCTGAGCTTTGGTTCAAAACTAACACGTTCTGGTTCAATTGAATTTTTCTGCAAATTCCAAGTTATACTTGGGTGTAACTCCCCAGGGAAACATCAGATCACAAACTGGGTTGGTTTTTTAGCATTCCCGACTCAGGACACTACTAATATACGTTTGTTTTTCGAATCTGAGCTTTGGTTCAAAACTAACACGATCTGGTTGAATTGAGTTTTTCTGCAAATTCTAAGATATACTTGGGTGTAACTCCCCAGGGAAAAATCAGATCACAAAATGGGTTGGTTTTTTAGCATTCCCGACCCAGGACACTACTAATATACGTTTGTTTTTCGAATCTGAGCTTTGGTTCAAAACTAACACGTTCTGGTTCAATTGAGTTTTTCTGCAAATTCTAAGATATACTTGGGTGTAACTCCCCAGGGAAACATCAGATCACAAAATGGGTTGGTTTTTTAGCATTCCCGACTCACGACACTACTAATATACGTTTGTTTTTCGAATCTGAGCTTTGGTTCAAAACTAACACGATCTGGTTGAATTGAGTTTTTCTGCAAATTCTAAGATATACTTGGGTGTAACTCCCCAGGGAAACATCAGATCACAAAAGGGGTTGGTTTTTTAGCATTCCCGACCCAGGACACTACTAATATACGTTTGTTTTTCGAATCTGAGCTTTGGTTCAAAACTAACACGTTCTGGTTCAATTGAGTTTTTCTGCAAATTCTAAGATATACTTGGGTGTAACTCCCCAGGGAAACATCAGATCACAAAATGGGTTGGTTTTTTAGCATTCCCGACTCAGGACACTACTAATATACGTTTGTTTTTCGAATCTGAGCTTTGGTTCAAAACTAACACATTCTGGTTCAATTGAGTTTTTCTGCAAATTCTAAGATATACTTGGGTGTAACTCCCCAGGGAAACATCTGATCACAAAATCGGTTGGTTTTTTAGCATTCCCGACCCAGGACACTACCAATATACGTTTGTTTTTCGAATCTGAGCTTTGGTTCAAAACTAACACGTTCTGGTTCAATTGAATTTTTCTGCAAATTCTAAGATATACTTGGGTGTAACTCCCCAGGGAAACATCAGATCACAAACTGGGTTGGTTTTTTAGTATTCCCGACTCAGGACACTACTAATATACGTTTGTTTTTCGAATCTGAGCTTTGGTTCAAAACTAACACGTTCTGGTTCAATTGAGTTTTTCTGCAAATTCTAAGATATACTTGGGTGAAACTCCCCAGGGAAACATCAGATCACAAAATGGGTTGGTTTTTTAGCATTCCCGACCCAGGACACTACCAATATACGTTTGTTTTTCGAATCTGAGCTTTGGTTCAAAACTAACACGTTCTGGTTCAATTGAGTTTTTCTGCAAATTCTAAGATATACTTGGGTGTAACTCCCCAGGGAAACATCAGATCACAAACTGGGTTGGTTTTTTAGCATTCCCGACCCAGGACACTACTAATATACGTTTGTTATTCGAATCTCAGCTTTGGTTCAAAAGTAACACGTTCTGGTTGAATTGAGTTTTTCTGCAAATTTTAAGATATACTTGGGTGTAACTCCCCAGGGAAACATCAGATCACAAAATGGGTTGGTTTTTTAGCATTCCCGACCCAGGACACTACTAATATACGTTTGTTTTTCGAATCTGAGCTTTGGTTCAAAACTAACACGTTCTGGTTCAATTGAATTTTTCTGCAAATTCTAAGTTATACTTGGGTGTAACTCCCCAGGGAAACATCAGATCACAAACTGGGTTGGTTTTTTAGCATTCCCGACTCAGGACACTACTAATATACGTTTGTTTTTCGAATCTGAGCTTTGGTTCAAAACTAACACGATCTGGTTGAATTGAGTTTTTCTGCAAATTCTAAGATATACTTGGGTGTAACTCCCCAGGGAAACATCAGATCACAAAATGGGTTGGTTTTTTAGCATTCCCGACTTAGGACACTACTAATATACGTTTGTTTTTCGAATCTGAGCTTTGGTTGAAAACTAACACGTTCTGGTTCAATTTAGGTTTTCTGCAAATTCTAAGATATACTTGGGTGTAACTCCCCAGGGAAACATCAGATCACGAAATGGGTTGGTTTTTTAGCATTCCCGACCCAGGACACTACTAATATACGTTTGTTTTTCGAATCTGAGCTTTGGTTTAAAACTAACACGTTCTGGTTCAATTGAGTTTTTCTGCAAATTCTAAGATATACTTGGGTGTAACTCCCCAGGGAAACATCAGATCACAAAATGGGTTGGTTTTTTAGCATTCCCGACTCAGGACACTACTAATATACGTTTGTTTTTCGAATCTGAGCTTTGGTTCAAAACTAACACGATCTGGTTCAATTGAGTTTTTCTGCAAATTCTAAGATATCCTTGGGTGAAACTCCCCAGGGAAACATCAGATCACAAAATGGGTTGGTTTTTTAGCATTCCCGACCCAGGACACTACCAATATACGTTTGTTTTTCGAATCTGAGCTTTGGTTCAAAACTAACACGTTCTGGTTCAATTGAATTTTTCTGCAAATTCCAAGTTATACTTGGGTGTAACTCCCCAGGGAAACATCAGATCACAAACTGGGTTGGTTTTTTAGCATTCCCGACTCAGGACACTACTAATATACGTTTGTTTTTCGAATCTGAGCTTTGGTTCAAAACTAACACGATCTGGTTGAATTGAGTTTTTCTGCAAATTCTAAGATATACTTGGGTGTAACTCCCCAGGGAAAAATCAGATCACAAAATGGGTTGGTTTTTTAGCATTCCCGACCCAGGACACTACTAATATACGTTTGTTTTTCGAATCTGAGCTTTGGTTCAAAACTAACACGTTCTGGTTCAATTGAGTTTTTCTGCAAATTCTAAGATATACTTGGGTGTAACTCCCCAGGGAAACATCAGATCACAAAATGGGTTGGTTTTTTAGCATTCCCGACTCAGGACACTACTAATATACGTTTGTTTTTCGAATCTGAGCTTTGGTTCAAAACTAACACATTCTGGTTCAATTGAGTTTTTCTGCAAATTCTAAGATATACTTGGGTGTAACTCCCCAGGGAAACATCAGATCACAAAATGGGTTGGTTTTTTAGCATTCCCGACCCAGGACAGTACTAATATACGTTTGTTTTTCGAATCTGAGCTTTGGTTCAAAAGTAACACGTTCTGGTTGAATTGAGTTTTTCTGCAAATTCTAAGATATACTTGGGTGTAACTCCCCAGGGAAACATCAGATCACAAAAGGGGTTGGTTTTTTAGCATTCCCGACAGGACACTACTAATATATGTTTGTTTTTCGAATCTGAGCTTTGGTTCAAAACTAACACGATCTGGTTCAATTGAGTTTTTCTGCAAATTCTAAGATATACTTGGGTGAAACTCCCCAGGGAAACATCTGATCACAAAATCGGTTGGTTTTTTAGCATTCCCGACCCAGGACACTACCAATATACGTTTGTTTTTCGAATCTGAGCTTTGGTTCAAAACTAACACGTTCTGGTTCAATTGAGTTTTTCTGCAAATTCTAAGATATACTTGGGTGTAACTCCGCAGGGAAACATCAGATCACAAAATGGGTTGGTTTTTTAGCATTCCCGACCCAGGACACTACTAATATATGTTTGTTTTTCGAATCTGAGCTTTGGTTCAAAACTAACACGTTCTGGTTCAATTGAATTTTTCTGCAAATTCCAAGTTATACTTGGGTGTAACTCCCCAGGGAAACATCAGATCACAAACTGGGTTGGTTTTTTAGCATTCCCGACTCAGGACACTACTAATATACGTTTGTTTTTCGAATCTGAGCTTTGGTTCAAAACTAACACGATCTGGTTGAATTGAGTTTTTCTGCAAATTCTAAGATATACTTGGGTGTAACTCCCCAGGGAAAAATCAGATCACAAAATGGGTTGGTTTTTTAGCATTCCCGACCCAGGACACTACTAATATACGTTTGTTTTTCGAATCTGAGCTTTGGTTCAAAACTAACACGTTCTGGTTCAATTGAGTTTTTCTGCAAATTCTAAGATATACTTGGGTGTAACTCCCCAGGGAAACATCAGATCACAAAATGGGTTGGTTTTTTAGCATTCCCGACTCAGGACACTACTAATATACGTTTGTTTTTCGAATCTGAGCTTTGGTTCAAAACTAACACATTCTGGTTCAATTGAGTTTTTCTGCAAATTCTAAGATATACTTGGGTGTAACTCCCCAGGGAAACATCAGATCACAAAATGGGTTGGTTTTTTAGCATTCCCGACCCAGGACAGTACTAATATACGTTTGTTTTTCGAATCTGAGCTTTGGTTCAAAAGTAACACGTTCTGGTTGAATTGAGTTTTTCTGCAAATTCTAAGATATACTTGGGTGTAACTCCCCAGGGAAACATCAGATCACAAAAGGGGTTGGTTTTTTAGCATTCCCGACAGGACACTACTAATATATGTTTGTTTTTCGAATCTGAGCTTTGGTTCAAAACTAACACGATCTGGTTCAATTGAGTTTTTCTGCAAATTCTAAGATATACTTGGGTGAAACTCCCCAGGGAAACATCTGATCACAAAATCGGTTGGTTTTTTAGCATTCCCGACCCAGGACACTACCAATATACGTTTGTTTTTCGAATCTGAGCTTTGGTTCAAAACTAACACGTTCTGGTTCAATTGAGTTTTTCTGCAAATTCTAAGATATACTTGGGTGTAACTCCGCAGGGAAACATCAGATCACAAAATGGGTTGGTTTTTTAGCATTCCCGACCCAGGACACTACTAATATATGTTTGTTTTTCGAATCTGAGCTTTGGTTCAAAACTAACACGTTCTGGTTCAATTGAATTTTTCTGCAAATTCTAAGATATACTTGGGTGTAACTCCCCAGGGAAACATCAGATCACAAAATGGGTTGGTTTTTTAGCATTCCCGACCCAGGACACTACCAATATACGTTTGTTTTTCGAATCTGAGCTTTGGTTCAAAACTAACACGTTCTGGTTCAATTGAGTTTTTCTGCAAATTCTAAGATATACTTGGGTGTAACTCCCCAGGGAAACATCAGATCACAAACTGGGTTGGTTTTTTAGCATTCCCGACCCAGGACACTACTAATATACGTTTGTTTTTCGAATCTGAGCTTTGGTTCAAAACTAACACGTTCTGGTTCAATTGAATTTTTCTGCAAATTCTAAGATATACTTGGGTGTAACTCCCCAGGGAAACATCAGATCACAAACTGGGTTGGTTTTTTAGTATTCCCGACTCAGGACACTACTAATATACGTTTGTTTTTCGAATCTGAGCTTTGGTTCAAAACTAACACGTTCTGGTTCAATTGAGTTTTTCTGCAAATTCTAAGATATACTTGGGTGAAACTCCCCAGGGAAACATCAGATCACAAAATGGGTTGGTTTTTTAGCATTCCCGACCCAGGACACTACCAATATACGTTTGTTTTTCGAATCTGAGCTTTGGTTCAAAACTAACACGTTCTGGTTCAATTGAGTTTTTCTGCAAATTCTAAGATATACTTGGGTGTAACTCCCCAGGGAAACATCAGATCACAAACTGGGTTGGTTTTTTAGCATTCCCGACCCAGGACACTACTAATATACGTTTGTTATTCGAATCTCAGCTTTGGTTCAAAAGTAACACGTTCTGGTTGAATTGAGTTTTTCTGCAAATTTTAAGATATACTTGGGTGTAACTCCCCAGGGAAACATCAGATCACAAAATGGGTTGGTTTTTTAGCATTCCCGACCCAGGACACTACTAATATACGTTTGTTTTTCGAATCTGAGCTTTGGTTCAAAACTAACACGTTCTGGTTCAATTGAATTTTTCTGCAAATTCTAAGTTATACTTGGGTGTAACTCCCCAGGGAAACATCAGATCACAAACTGGGTTGGTTTTTTAGCATTCCCGACTCAGGACACTACTAATATACGTTTGTTTTTCGAATCTGAGCTTTGGTTCAAAACTAACACGATCTGGTTGAATTGAGTTTTTCTGCAAATTCTAAGATATACTTGGGTGTAACTCCCCAGGGAAACATCAGATCACAAAATGGGTTGGTTTTTTAGCATTCCCGACTTAGGACACTACTAATATACGTTTGTTTTTCGAATCTGAGCTTTGGTTGAAAACTAACACGTTCTGGTTCAATTTAGGTTTTCTGCAAATTCTAAGATATACTTGGGTGTAACTCCCCAGGGAAACATCAGATCACGAAATGGGTTGGTTTTTTAGCATTCCCGACCCAGGACACTACTAATATACGTTTGTTTTTCGAATCTGAGCTTTGGTTTAAAACTAACACGTTCTGGTTCAATTGAGTTTTTCTGCAAATTCTAAGATATACTTGGGTGTAACTCCCCAGGGAAACATCAGATCACAAAATGGGTTGGTTTTTTAGCATTCCCGACTCAGGACACTACTAATATACGTTTGTTTTTCGAATCTGAGCTTTGGTTCAAAACTAACACGATCTGGTTCAATTGAGTTTTTCTGCAAATTCTAAGATATCCTTGGGTGAAACTCCCCAGGGAAACATCAGATCACAAAATGGGTTGGTTTTTTAGCATTCCCGACCCAGGACACTACCAATATACGTTTGTTTTTCGAATCTGAGCTTTGGTTCAAAACTAACACGTTCTGGTTCAATTGAATTTTTCTGCAAATTCCAAGTTATACTTGGGTGTAACTCCCCAGGGAAACATCAGATCACAAACTGGGTTGGTTTTTTAGCATTCCCGACTCAGGACACTACTAATATACGTTTGTTTTTCGAATCTGAGCTTTGGTTCAAAACTAACACGATCTGGTTGAATTGAGTTTTTCTGCAAATTCTAAGATATACTTGGGTGTAACTCCCCAGGGAAAAATCAGATCACAAAATGGGTTGGTTTTTTAGCATTCCCGACCCAGGACACTACTAATATACGTTTGTTTTTCGAATCTGAGCTTTGGTTCAAAACTAACACGTTCTGGTTCAATTGAGTTTTTCTGCAAATTCTAAGATATACTTGGGTGTAACTCCCCAGGGAAACATCAGATCACAAAATGGGTTGGTTTTTTAGCATTCCCGACTCAGGACACTACTAATATACGTTTGTTTTTCGAATCTGAGCTTTGGTTCAAAACTAACACATTCTGGTTCAATTGAGTTTTTCTGCAAATTCTAAGATATACTTGGGTGTAACTCCCCAGGGAAACATCAGATCACAAAATGGGTTGGTTTTTTAGCATTCCCGACCCAGGACAGTACTAATATACGTTTGTTTTTCGAATCTGAGCTTTGGTTCAAAAGTAACACGTTCTGGTTGAATTGAGTTTTTCTGCAAATTCTAAGATATACTTGGGTGTAACTCCCCAGGGAAACATCAGATCACAAAAGGGGTTGGTTTTTTAGCATTCCCGACAGGACACTACTAATATATGTTTGTTTTTCGAATCTGAGCTTTGGTTCAAAACTAACACGATCTGGTTCAATTGAGTTTTTCTGCAAATTCTAAGATATACTTGGGTGAAACTCCCCAGGGAAACATCTGATCACAAAATCGGTTGGTTTTTTAGCATTCCCGACCCAGGACACTACCAATATACGTTTGTTTTTCGAATCTGAGCTTTGGTTCAAAACTAACACGTTCTGGTTCAATTGAGTTTTTCTGCAAATTCTAAGATATACTTGGGTGTAACTCCGCAGGGAAACATCAGATCACAAAATGGGTTGGTTTTTTAGCATTCCCGACCCAGGACACTACTAATATATGTTTGTTTTTCGAATCTGAGCTTTGGTTCAAAACTAACACGTTCTGGTTCAATTGAATTTTTCTGCAAATTCCAAGTTATACTTGGGTGTAACTCCCCAGGGAAACATCAGATCACAAACTGGGTTGGTTTTTTAGCATTCCCGACTCAGGACACTACTAATATACGTTTGTTTTTCGAATCTGAGCTTTGGTTCAAAACTAACACGATCTGGTTGAATTGAGTTTTTCTGCAAATTCTAAGATATACTTGGGTGTAACTCCCCAGGGAAAAATCAGATCACAAAATGGGTTGGTTTTTTAGCATTCCCGACCCAGGACACTACTAATATACGTTTGTTTTTCGAATCTGAGCTTTGGTTCAAAACTAACACGTTCTGGTTCAATTGAGTTTTTCTGCAAATTCTAAGATATACTTGGGTGTAACTCCCCAGGGAAACATCAGATCACAAAATGGGTTGGTTTTTTAGCATTCCCGACTCAGGACACTACTAATATACGTTTGTTTTTCGAATCTGAGCTTTGGTTCAAAACTAACACATTCTGGTTCAATTGAGTTTTTCTGCAAATTCTAAGATATACTTGGGTGTAACTCCCCAGGGAAACATCAGATCACAAAATGGGTTGGTTTTTTAGCATTCCCGACCCAGGACAGTACTAATATACGTTTGTTTTTCGAATCTGAGCTTTGGTTCAAAAGTAACACGTTCTGGTTGAATTGAGTTTTTCTGCAAATTCTAAGATATACTTGGGTGTAACTCCCCAGGGAAACATCAGATCACAAAAGGGGTTGGTTTTTTAGCATTCCCGACAGGACACTACTAATATATGTTTGTTTTTCGAATCTGAGCTTTGGTTCAAAACTAACACGATCTGGTTCAATTGAGTTTTTCTGCAAATTCTAAGATATACTTGGGTGAAACTCCCCAGGGAAACATCTGATCACAAAATCGGTTGGTTTTTTAGCATTCCCGACCCAGGACACTACCAATATACGTTTGTTTTTCGAATCTGAGCTTTGGTTCAAAACTAACACGTTCTGGTTCAATTGAGTTTTTCTGCAAATTCTAAGATATACTTGGGTGTAACTCCGCAGGGAAACATCAGATCACAAAATGGGTTGGTTTTTTAGCATTCCCGACCCAGGACACTACTAATATATGTTTGTTTTTCGAATCTGAGCTTTGGTTCAAAACTAACACGTTCTGGTTCAATTGAATTTTTCTGCAAATTCTAAGATATACTTGGGTGTAACTCCCCAGGGAAACATCAGATCACAAAATGGGTTGGTTTTTTAGCATTCCCGACCCAGGACACTACCAATATACGTTTGTTTTTCGAATCTGAGCTTTGGTTCAAAACTAACACGTTCTGGTTCAATTGAGTTTTTCTGCAAATTCTAAGATATACTTGGGTGTAACTCCCCAGGGAAACATCAGATCACAAACTGGGTTGGTTTTTTAGCATTCCCGACCCAGGACACTACTAATATACGTTTGTTTTTCGAATCTGAGCTTTGGTTCAAAACTAACACGTTCTGGTTCAATTGAATTTTTCTGCAAATTCTAAGATATACTTGGGTGTAACTCCCCAGGGAAACATCAGATCACAAACTGGGTTGGTTTTTTAGCATTCCCGACTCAGGACACTACTAATATACGTTTGTTTTTCGAATCTGAGCTTTGGTTCAAAACTAACACGATCTGGTTCAATTGAGTTTTTCTCCTAATTATAAGATATACTTGGGTGTAACTCCCCAGGGAAAAATCAGATCACAAAATGGGTTGGTTTTTTAGCATTCCCGACCCAGGACACTACTAATATACGTTTGTTTTTCGAATCTGAGCTTTGGTTCAAAACTAAAACGTTCTGGTTCAATTGAGTTTTTCTGCAAATTCTAAGATATACTTGGGTGTAACTCCCCAGGGAAACATCAGATCATAAAATGGGTTGGTTTTTTAGCATTCCCGACCCAGGACACTACTAATATACGTTTGTTTTTCGAATCTGAGCTTTGGTTCAAAACTAACACGATCTGGTTGAATTGAGTTTTTCTGCAAATTCTAAGATATACTTGGGTGTAACTCCCCAGGGAAACATCAGATCACAAAATGGGTTGGTTTTTTAGCATTCCCGACTCACGACACTACTAATATACGTTTGTTTTTCGAATCTGAGCTTTGGTTCAAAACTAACACGATCTGGTTGAATTGAGTTTTTCTGCAAATTCTAAGATATACTTGGGTGTAACTCCCCAGGGAAACATCAGATCACAAAAGGGGTTGGTTTTTTAGCATTCCCGACCCAGGACACTACTAATATACGTTTGTTTTTCGAATCTGAGCTTTGGTTCAAAACTAACACGTTCTGGTTCAATTGAGTTTTTCTGCAAATTCTAAGATATACTTGGGTGTAACTCCCCAGGGAAACATCAGATCACAAAATGGGTTGGTTTTTTAGCATTCCCGACTCAGGACACTACTAATATACGTTTGTTTTTCGAATCTGAGCTTTGGTTCAAAACTAACACGTTCTGGTTCAATTGAGTTTTTCTGCAAATTCTAAGATATACTTGGGTGTAACTCCCCAGGGAAACATCAGATCACAAAATGGGTTGGTTTTTTAGCATTCCCGACCCAGGACACTACTAATATACGTTTGTTTTTCGAATCTGAGCTTTGGTTCAAAAGTAACACGTTCTGGTTGAATTGAGTTTTTCTGCAAATTCTAAGATATACTTGGGTGTAACTCCCCAGGGAAACATCAGATCACAAAATGGGTTGGTTTTTTAGCATTCCCGACTCAGGACACTACTAATATACGTTTGTTTTTCGAATCTGAGCTTTGGTTCAAAACTAACACATTCTGGTTCAATTGAGTTTTTCTGCAAATTCTAAGATATACTTGGGTGTAACTCCCCAGGGAAACATCAGATCACAAAATGGGTTGGTTTTTTAGCATTCCCGACCCAGGACACTACTAATATACGTTTGTTTTTCGAATCTGAGCTTTGGTTCAAAAGTAACACGTTCTGGTTGAATTGAGTTTTTCTGCAAATTCTAAGATATACTTGGGTGTAACACCCCAGGGAAACATCAGATCACAAAAGGGATTGGTTTTTTAGCATTCCCGACTCAGGACACTACTAATATACGTTTGTTTTTCGAATCTGAGCTTTGGTTCAAAACTAACACGTTCTGGTTCAATTGAGTTTTTCTGCAAATTCTAAGATATACTTGGGTGTAACTCCCCAGGGAAACATCAGATCACAAAATGGGTTGGTTTTTTAGCATTCCCGACCCAGGACACTACTAATATACGTTTGTTTTTCAAATCTGAGGTTTGGTTCAAAAGTAACACGTTCTGGTTGAATTGAGTTTTTCTGCAAATTCTAAGATATACTTGGGTGTAACTCCCCAGGGAAACATCAGATCACAAAAGGGGTTGTGATCACAAAAGTAACACGTTCTGGTTGAATTGAGTTTTTCTGCAAATTCTAAGATATACTTGGGTGTAACTCCCCAGGGAAACATCAGCTCACAAAAGGGGTTGGTTTTTTAGCATTCCCGACCCAGGACACTACTAATATACGTTTGTTTTTCGAATCTGAGCTTTGGTTCAAAACTAATACGTTCTGGTTCAATTGAGTTTTTCTGCAAATTCTAAGATATACTTGGGTGTAACTCCCCAGGGAAACATCAAATCACAAAATGGGTTGGTTTTTTAGCATTCCCGACCCAGGACACTACTAATATATGTTTGTTTTTCGAATCTGAGCTTTGGTTCAAAAGTAACACGATCTGGTTGAATTGAGTTTTTCTGCAAATTCTAAGATATACTTAGGTGTAACTCCCCAGGGAAACATCAGATCACAAAATGGGTTGGTTTTTTAGCATTCCCGACTCAGGACACTACTAATATACGTTTGTTTTTCGAATCTGAGCTTTGGTTCAAAACTAACACGATCTGGTTCAATTGAGTTTTTCTGCAAATTCTAAGATATACTTTGGTGCAACTCCCCAGGGAAACAACAGATCACAAAATGGAGTAGATTTTTAGCATTCCCGACTCAGGACACTACTAATATGTGTATCTTTTTCGAATCTGAGTTTTGGTTCAAAAGAAACACTTTCTGGTTGAATTGAGTTCTTTTGCTAATTTGAGATACACTTTGCTGTAACTCCCCAGGGAAACATCGTATGGAGTGGTTTTTTAGCTTTCCTGACTCAGGATACCCCTCTTATGTGTTATTTATTGGAATCTGAGCTTTGGTTCAAAAGTAACGCTTTCTGGTTGAACTGAGTTCTCTCGCCAATTCTGAAATGTAACGTTTTTAAGTTGAATTGAGTTTTAATGCCAATTCTGAGATACGCTTTGCTATAACTCCTCAGGGAAAGGTCTGATCACCGAATGGAGTGGTTGTTTAGCTTTCCCGACTCAGGATACCCCTAATATGTGTTTGTTGTTGGAATCTGATCTCTGCGTTAAAAGTAACGTCTTCTATTTGAATTGAGTTTTAATGCCAATTCTGAGATACACTTTGGTGTAACTCCTCGGGGAAAGGTCTGATCACCGAATGGAGTGGTTTATTACCTTTCCCGACTCAGTATACCACTAGGATGTGTTTGTTGTTCAAATTTGAGCTTTGGTTCAAAAGTAACACTTTCTTGTTGAATTGAGTTCTTTTGCCAATTCTGAGATACGCTTTAGTCTAACTCCTCAGGGAAAGCTCTGATCACCGAATGGAGTGGTTTATTAGCTTTCCCGACTCAGGATACCCGTAATATGTGTTTGTTGTTCGAATCTGAGTTTTGGTTCAAAAGTAACACTTTCTGGTTGAATTGAGTTCTTTCGCCAATTCTGAGATACGCTTTGGTGTAACCTGTCAGGGAAAGCGCCGATCACCGAATGGAGTGGTTTATTAGCTTTCCCAACTCAGGATACCCCTCTTATGTGTTTGTTATTGGAATCTGAGCTTTCGTTCAAAAGTAACGCTTTCTGGTTGAATTGAGTTCTTTCGCCAATTCTGAGATACGCTTTGGTCTCACTCTAAGGTGTGATCACTGAATGGAGTGGTTTTTTTAGGTTTCCCGACTCAGGATACCCCTAATATGTGTTTGTTGTTCGAATCTGAGCTTTGGTTCAAAAGTAACGCTTTCTGGTCATTTTGCTGCTTGACATGAAAAGTTATCCAGTGAAACACTGCCCTTTATACATTCTATGGGTCCTTCATAGTGCCCTTAAGCATAGCTCACTCTTATTTTCTAATGCAGTTCAGATCATTTAGTACTATGTTGCTCATGTCATTCCTTCTATTTTTGACATGCTTATTTCCCATTTATCTACGGTAAACCAGTCCAAACAAACCCAATTGTATATTGCTGGTTTTATTATCGACCTGGACTGTGTCATCCATTCTCTATTTGCAGCAAGTATGTCCTTGATTAATCCACCCTTTTAATACAACAGCAGCAGTTGTAATAGCTGTTTTACCCTTCACTGCTCCTTCTTTTACCCTAGGAGGAGAAATGTAGAACTATATGCGGACTCTTGCACTTTTTTTTTACACTTGCTTAAAAACAATCACAACTTTTTTTAAATTGCTGATGAGCCAATCATTTTTACCGATATTTCAACACTTTACTATGGCTTTAGCTAAAGTTTGTCCTCATCATGAAAATTGTATGTGAAGACAACAGTGTACCTGGTCTAGATATGCATAAAATAATGTTCCATGAGCTGCAAAGGAAATTGAAGAAATTGAATAGGAAGTCAATGCTGGGAGGAAGAAAGTGAGAACATGGGCATAATAAATAACACCCTCTCTGGAAAGCAAGTTCTGGTATTTAGACGACAGAATTAAAGTCATTTAATGTTTTGATATAATTATAGTATTATATTTGCCCTGTCCAATTGTGTAGATCTTTTCGTTATCTAGAATTGAAGTCATCACTTTTGCAAAGGTACCAGAAATTCATTTTCAAACATTTGCAGTAAGAGACCAGTAATCCATCTGAACAATGAGATCACAAATTTCTCTTTCTCTATTGGTTCATTCACTGTTTATCTTTGAACACCTTTTATCTTTGATAAGTTTTGCTTTTTAGATATTCATCTGCTCTTGCCGGTGAAACTTTATATCTCTTATATAACCTTGCATAGTACCGGTGAAAATATGCATGCATTATTAATTGGTATAGTCTTGTCATTTTGCAATTTTAGTATTATTTTTTTCACTTTCCTTTCTCAGTCTTTAAGCTAGCCATTTCTCTGACTTATTTGTTTTCTCAGAGTCCTGTATGACAAAATTAATTTTATTTCTATCTCTGTTACTCTTAACATATAGAGTTGACACAG
The DNA here is from genome assembly GCF_051295495.1 of Thamnophis sirtalis. Lineage (NCBI taxonomy): Eukaryota > Metazoa > Chordata > Lepidosauria > Squamata > Natricidae > Thamnophis > Thamnophis sirtalis. The sequence goes on from NW_028261391.1 coordinate 52,158,636, forward strand.
TAGAAGTTTAATTTGCTGTAAAATGTTTTTTCTACCTTGGGATTTTGCTAGTTTTTTATTTTTATATACATTAACAACTTTTGTAACTTTTTGTTTTCAATTTGCTGTTCTGCTGTATAAATTGTCCTCTCATAAAGGCTTTGCAATTGTGGATTTATATATAAACCAACTCAATTTTTCTTGCTTATATCAGCTGAAATGAATTCTTATCTCAATTTTTTTCTAAATCTAATATTTTTTATTCTTCTTTTTTATATGCTTTTCTCATAAGTAAATTATATTCAGCTTTTCCTTTTGGGGAAATTTATATTCCACATTAAGCATTTAAACTCCACACTTATTTTATGAATTTCAAAAAGCCTAGACCAAATTTCTTAATTGAACTATATCTCTAGTGTTTTACGCTAGTTTTCTATCAGATACTAATCAGTCTGACTCTTTTTTAACTCTCGAGCTTTGTTCCCTAGGTGGGAACCACAAAAATAAGTGTAGAACAAATTTAAAAATATAACAAATATCCTATGTTATAAATTGTCTTCCTTTAAAATCAGATATACACCACATTACTAATATTATTCATGTTTCTTAAAATGGAATAATTATGGAATGCTTTTAGTTAATGAAAGGGCCTTTGATTGGTTATGAATAGTTGTATTGCAATTTTTTTCTTAGGCTTGCTGTATTTTTTCCATTGTGTTGCAGTAAAATTGCTTTTATTTCACACTTTTAACTACAATAAATTGCCAAAGTTTGACTGATAATAACAGATATAAATAAAAAAATACAAAATCAGAATGTATAGGTTCTGACCAGTTCTGGAGAACCAGTAGCAGAAATTTTGAGTCGTTCAGAGAACCAGTAAATTCCACCTCTGACTGGCCTTGCCCCCATCAATTCTCTGCCTCCCGAGTCCCAGCTGATCAGTAGGGAATTGAGATTTTGCAGTATCCTTCACATGCCATGCCTACCAAGCCACACCCACAGAACTGGTAGTAATTTTTTTTAAATCCCATCACTGATTCCCTCCCTCCCACCTCTCTCTCAAAAGTATGGAAATAATTATGCTAATGTTCTTCAATTGCTGATATTATTGCCTATGATTTAAAAATAGCAAACCTACACCCAGCAAAATTAATAGTTACTGTTAATAGAGTAGGAATATGAATAATTCAAAGGAGAAACTTAATCTTGCCAACCCTGAAAACTAAGAGACATTTCCCAATGGTTGAGTGACCAATTTGAGGGTCTTCCTCATTCACGGAAGAAACCTCTATTATTACTGCAAGCAATACCATTTGCAAGGACAATTAAATCTGCCTATTTGTCTCTCTGTGTGTGTGTGTATGAGAGAGAGAGAGAGAGAGAGAGAGAGAGAGAGAGAGAGAGAGAGAGAGAGGCAGAGAGAGAGAGACAGAAAGACAGAGGCAGAGAGAGATTTATGTACAAAATGGACTGGGTTTGTATTATAATTAAGGTGATCAGACATCCCACTTTTGGCGGAACAGTCCCTCCTTTGAACAATTTGTCCCGCGTCCCGTGGCATTTTTAAAAAGCCCCGTTTTTTTTTAAAGCACAAAAGGAAAAATCTGCAAAAGTCACAGGGAGCCCCGGGGATTGTTCCTCGCAAAGCATCATGGTTGCAGAGAATCCAAATGAAGGTGCTTATCTCCCCGCCTGGCTCCGTGTGCTTGTATTCAAATCGGAGTCACGCTGAGTCCCATTCAGAGGGCGGAGGGACGCTGTGCTTTTTGTTTTGTTTTACCTATGTTCTCACAACCATGCAAAGGTGGGTTTTGTGCTACAAGGATCTTTCTTTCTTTCTTTCCCTGTCTGCGGTTCTGATTGCAGTCATCCTTTGCTTCGGATTAAAGCACCGTTTCTGATTCCTTGCAAAACTGGGAAAATGGCAGGGCCACCTCCATCCCCCCTTTCCTTGCAGCACCCTCGGTTGCAAAATGTTCCCCTGATTTGGTTTATATGTTCGCAGCAATGTGATCCAACAAATAGGAAACTTTTAATAAGATCTTCTGACTTTATTTGGTCTCTGCTTTCCCCCCACCCCTGACCCCGTTTGCCCTTGGGTTTTGTCCCCTCCCAAGGAGAGAGTGGGAAGGAGAGGAAGGAAGGAGGGAGGGGGGAAGGAAAAGAAAAAGGGAGGGGGAAGAAGATGGAAGGATAAAAGATGGAAGGAAGGAGAAAGAATAGAAGGAAGAAGGAGGAAGGAGAAGGAGGAAGATGAAAAAGAAAGGAAGGAAGAAAAAGAGGAAGGGAGGGAGAAAAGAAGGAAGGAGGTAGGAAGAGAAGGGGAAGAGAGGGAAAGAGCAGAAAGACAAAGAGGATGAAGTTGATAGGCAAGAGGAAGGAGGAAGGAAGGAAGAAAGAAAAAGGGAGGGCGAGAGGAAAGAAGAAAAAAATGTAACTAGAAAGGAAAGAAGGGAGGGAGGGAGGAAAGGGGAAGACAAGGAAAGAGCAGAAAGACAGAGAAGGTGAAGGTAGATAGGCAGAAGGAAGGAAGAAGGAAGAAATAGGAAGGAGGGAAGGGGAAAGGATGGAAGGAGGAAGGAACAGAAGTGAAGGGGAAGAGAGAGATGGAAAGAGCAGAAAGACAGAGAAGGTAGATAGGCAAAAGAAAGGAAGCTGAAAGAATGGAAGGAAGAGAAAAAGAATGGAAGGAAGAGAAAAGGAGGAAGGGAGTGAGTGAGGAAAGGATGGAAGGAGAAAGGAAGGAAGAGAGGGAAAGAGCAGAAGACGGATAAGGTGAAGATAGATAAGCAAGAGGAATGAAGGAAGGAAGAAGGAAGAATGGAAGGAGGAAGGAAAAAGAAGGGAGGGAGGGAGGAAAGAAGAAAATAATGGAAGAAGAAAGGAAGAGAATGGGAAGAAGAGAAAAATAAAGAAGAAAGGGAGGGAGGAGGGAAGGTGAAAGGATGGGAGGAGGAAGGAAGGGAAAGGGAAGAGAGATCTAAAGAGCAGAAAGAAGAAGGTAGAAGGTAGATAGGCAAGAGGAAAAGAAGGAGAAAGAATGGAAAAGGAGGAAGGCTAGAAGGAAGAAAGAGGGAGGGAGGGAAGGAAGGAAGGTGAAAGGAGGAAGGAAGGAAGGAGTACTTCCACTTGTAGGCCTGGGACTGAATGCAGGAGGAGTCTCTCCATAGGATCAGCTGCTCCTCTTATCATGGTCTATGAAAATGTTACTGCCTGCCTGATGCAAATTTAGACAGATGGTGCTTTGGGCTGCCCCTCAAATCCCCCCCTTTACTCCTCCCCCTGTAGAATTCAGCCCCCTGAGTTTTGCCTTTGAGGGGCATCTAAATTAAGGTGACCAGACATCCCGCTTTTGGCGGGACAGTCCCGCTTTTGAACAATTTGTCCCACGCCCCGCAGTGTTTTTAAAAAGTCCGGATTTAAAAAAAAAATTTTTAATCAAGAACACCCCCCCCCTCGGTCAATGGTGTCCCTCTTTACCAATGTTAAAATCTGGTCACCTTAATTATAATGCTCTTTTTTCATCTGGCACCTTGCCAGTTTGACTACCCTTCCAGATGCTGTTGCTTTGAATGGTGCATTTTGATTTGTTCAATTTTTTTTAGCTGCTCAACTTCTGCCAGCACAATTCTGCATGAATTTTCCTAGTTCCCTCTTAAATAGGCAAAAACATCCTCAAGAGAGCTTGGTTCCTAGCTGCTATATTGATATAATTATGCAGTACTCTAAGCTGAATGTGAAAGTGATTTGTCATTACTTTCTTCCCAGTTTTAAAAATATATCAGTTGGTGATTCTTAAGCAGCTGTGGATAGCTATTTCTAATTTTTGTCTATTTCAGGTATAGAAATTCTTTTTAAATCAATGCTGAGCCTCCAAGTTATCCATTTTAAATATGATCCTTATTTAACACTGTGTGAGAGTGAAAACTTTTCTTTTATCATGTTTTTCATGCTATGTATTAAATTAAGGTCCTTTTATCTTGCCTTGCCTTCAGTCTAAACTAAAAGTTGCAACACTTTAATGTTTTCTTTCAGGGAGTCCTTGGAGAGCTAGTACACTGACTGGTGCCCTGAGCTTCTCTATTGGAACAAAATAACCAGCATATAATTTCCTACATTAATGCCAACAAGATTAGCAGCCCCTTTTAGTGAGGCAATGGACTGGGCCGGATCCAATAATGTCTAATTTATTAAGTAATTTAAAATGTCACTTGGCATTTCTCCAACTAGGAACCAAAATCTATTTCTAATGCCCTAAAGAGAGGAGTTGCAGCAAAGCTGTCTTTTAACGAAGAGATCTTTACAAAATTTACATGGAACAATTGAACCTCAGGCTCATTTCAGGGGAAAAAAGATGCAAAAAGTTTTCATCAAGTTTGATACATTACAAACATTATGTATTTTAACTGAATATCAGAAATGCTGCATACAAAAGTTGCACATACAGATATTCAGAAATATGTGCATCACCCCAACAGAGAATCAATAATGAATCATGCAGAATAATATACAAAATATTATAAAAAATGCGGATTCCTTATTATATAAAGTGTGGAAAACATAAAATTTCAAAGCAACAAATAATATTGTTTTGCTTATTTAACCCAAAAGGTATTTTCAATCCAATTCTAATATAATTGAGAGGGCATTTGTTTTAAATATGTTTAAGATTAGTATTTTTCAGTGGAGATGAAGCTGAGATATTTCCGATTCATTGTTACAAAAATAGACATTCTCAATCTGTCCTTTATATAATCAATACTGAAATAGTTATAGATCAGAAGGGAAAGGGGGGGGGGGACCTTACACTTGAATACAGATACCTTGCCTGGAAAAATAAGTGGTGTGTTTTTCTTTCTTTTTTAACTAGAAGTAGTGAATAAATTTTCTAAACGACATGCAATAACAATTTGCCCCCACTCCCTGCAGAGTAAAGATCGTTTCCGAGACTGAATAAAATAATTAGTTTAAAATTAAATAAGTGGTTATTTGGCTGAAAGACATTTAACAAACACAATTTTCTTAAAGGCCTTCAGGTAAAGGAAATAGTGAGTGAAATTTAATTAGCAGTGGGATTCAACACTGACTTCCATTTAACTGAAGCCTGCAGGTATTTGTAATAGTAATTAAAATGTATAGCAGTTCGTAAGTATAATTGTGTAAAGTTAAAAAAAAATGCAAAATTCTAGGAAATGACCAATATTCCCAAATGGTTTTTCATGATAGCTCCAAACAATATTTATTCAATATTTACACAGTATTCATAATATTTAATTGTGAATGATGGTATAATTTTGGATTTTTGAGTCTAATTTAAGAGTTTATTATTTGAAAAAGAAAAGCATGGTACCAATTTTGTTTTCTAATCACATGGTGGGTATCTGGGAGGTGAGTGACACAGTGATACTGTATGCCAATAAATATGATTTATAATAGTTTTGGAATTATATGTGGCTAAAAGTATTTTGATATCATCTACATCAAAAATGGCTCCTGTTAACTAAAACTTTAAAAGATTGCAAAGAAGGCAAGAAAGCTAAACTCCTTCTAATACTGACATTTACCATTTGGAGATTTAATCCATTCTCCTAACCAGGACAAATATTCTGCTCTGTAATAGAATTTGCAATTTGGAAGAGCAAGGTCAGCTTTATCGTTTGAGTCTTGTAAAACATTACATTTGATTTTAAGATTTCCCCTGCACTCCGTATACATTTCCTTTTATTGTTTCTTATCAATCATATATTTTTTTTTTCTGGAGTTGGAATTTGTACCATTCGAAACAGATAATTTATTTTGAAGAATATGTTCTTTTTGATAATCATAATTGATCCCAAACAAAAAGGCTTTAGCTCAAAGGTTAAAACATTCTGTTTTTTTCCTTTGAAGACATTTTCCTTCTGATCCGAAAATAGAACAGAATTCTTTATTGGCCAAGTGTGATTGGTCACACAAGAAATTTGTCTTTGGTCCATATGCTCTCAGTGTACATAAAGAAAAATAAAATAGAATACATTCATCAAGAATCATAAGATACAACACTTAGTGATAGTCATAGGTTACTAATAAGCAATCAAATTATACTGAAACTTGTTCAGTTGACCCATCAACTGGATGACTGAGAATCTCCATAGACAAAAAGGCTTTAAGTTATTCTATCTTTCAAGATCTCTTAATTTCTTGCCATTATTTTCCAGAATTGTTTTGATATATATTTCTTGATTATTGCCTGTCAAATGCAATTGCACAAGAAATATTCTCATGTTAAATGTTTGTAATTATTTTTGCTTACTGATTTATTTTTTGTAACAAATTTTCCAGAGCTATGGATTATTTTCATCTACTGTCTTATTGCCCTTGTGGTTCTATTAATACTACATGATCTACATAGCATTTTTTCACAGTCTTTGACCCCTTCTCCAGGAATTATTCTGCCAATAGGAATGCACACTTGCCTATTGATTAACTATTATCTGTGATGTTTCTTATTGGAATATGTCTTGTTTGGTTGATGTGTATTATATCTGTGGCAATTTCTTTAGGCATTCAAACTATTTTTGTGAATAGTCTACATTCAACAAAGAAATTGGTCTGTATGACTATGTTTTTATGTATCACTGCTTTGTAAATCAGAGTTCTCTTTGGTCTTTTCGATGTTGTCGGTTTTACCTTAATCTTCTAATTTCATTAATTGTGTTCATCAGTGGTTTCAGTAGTTTTTTAAAAAAATTCTTTGTATTTCTCTTAAGAAATACTTGACCCATCTGCCTTTACAAGTCTTTTTATTGTCTTGTTTGTTTCTTTAATACTTATCTGATTTCTTAAAATATCTCTATGTTGGTCATAATTTTTTATAGACATTTCAATATATTTCTTCATAGCAACTTCATCATTTCATTAATCATAAAATATATTCTATAAAACTTTTCTATGATTTCTGATCTTAAATGTAAAACTTTAGCCTCTTTTACTGCTGATAATCTTATCAGCAGTAAAAGAGGCTAAATTTTTACATTATAAATAAATATTTGCATAATTCATTTATATGTTTAAAAGCCAGATGACAGTGCTATTTTTTGAATGCAGGATGCAGAAGGGCAAGGATAAATCTAGCTTTGCAATAAAAAGTATTTTATATATTTGTGTCTCAGTTTTCTTATTTGTGTTTACCTAATTCTCTGAACCTCCAAAATCAGATCCACATAGCTTGAAATATTTAATTCTATCATGTGTCAGCTGTTGTGGCCCAGCAGGAGCCGTTGGAGCTGCCACCAGACTCCGACAGCGAGGGGCCCTATGAGTCGGCTCTGGAGGATGTGGAGGACCCTGGACAGGGTTCCGATTCCCAGCAGGGCGCAGCGAGACTGGTTGGCCACCAGGTGATGCCTGAACCTTGGACCAGTGGGGAGGAGACAAGGGAGAGTGATACAGAAGCCAGCAGTGAGTTATTCCTGGATGCCTGGAATCGAAGAGCTAATGGGCGTCAGGTACAGGAGGTAATTGCACTCAACTGGTGGTCATTAGGCTCCTCTCCAGACTATAAAAAGACTGTTGTGCACATGCCCCTCTTGCAGAAGTCAATGCATTGACTAAAGAGAACTTTTGTAACTACCTTGGCTGGCTGGATTGCTGCCAAGGTTTGTCTGAGTTGCTTATCTGTTTGTTATGCTTGGCTTTCATCCACCAAGGTTTTGGTTTCTTGCTATTAAAGTACATTCCAGTTAAGCTTACCTCGGCTTTCGTTACTGGATGGAGGGTGGGGTCAGAACAGTCAGCTGTCTCATGGACTAGAATAGATATCTCTCTTTGAAATCTATTGAAATCTCCTCTTAAAAATGACTTACATGAAATATTTCATTGTTCTTTGACTAACAGGTTTAATAATATATGGTGTTTTGAAACAATCACTGTATAACAGTGTTTCATACAGAGTTTATATTAATTTCATTTTATATTTCTACTGTTAAAAAATTCATAGCAAAACCCTATGGATATTTACCAAGAAGTAGCTCTCTGGATGTATTACAATATTCTTTTCCATATATATGCCAATAAGGTTGCCGACTAATTTATTAAATTGCACACTTAATCGATTAAAGCCTTCATTTCAGATTAGAAATATCCCATCTCTGTAGTAATAGGTGGGTTTAAAATAAATCAAGGCATAAAGATATGTAGACAATAGAAATATGAGAAGTAGTAGCATGGTTCTTTAATAAAAATGTGTGAAGTGAAAAAATGTCCTTGTTTAAGATGAATGTTAATTTGCTAATATACGTGTTTGGGAATATACAAATACAGGGAGATAATTTATGAACTTGTTATTTTCTAATCCACTCTGAGAGCTGTTATAATTTTTTAAATCAGTAAATAGATGTGTTTAACACACTAAAGCTTGGATGGATAGGAAGGAACGATAAAAAATCCTGGAAGTCATCACCTATGATGAGTAAAAATAACTCAGTTGCATGCCCTAGGCTACAATTAATGTTTAATGTTTTATATTCCCATTTTTATGATATTGCAAGCAATAGCAATAGCAGTAGACTTATATACCGCTTCATAAGCGGTTTACAGAGAGTCAGCATATTGCCCCCAACAATCTGGGTCCTCATTTTACCCACCTCGGAAGGATGGAAGGCTGAGTCAACCCTGAGCTGGTGAGATTTGAACCGCTGACCTGCTGATCTAGCAGTAGCCTGCAGTGCTGCATTTAACCACTGCGCCACCTTGGCTCTACAGTCATTCCTACAGTCATTCAATAGTGACATGAGAGGCATATAAATTTAACAAATGAATAAATTTTAAAAATTAATAAATATTTCAACCGTCTCTCCAAGTTTCCAGGAAGGGTATGCAAAGTTTCAAATTACCTATAAGCATAAATAAGACTGCAAACATATGCAAAATTGGAAGGTGTAGAATAACTCCTATAAATTTAATGAGCTTTATTTTTTTAGATTTTTAAAAAAATCCTGCCATTATTATTGTTATAAATATCTCACAATGGCAAACATACGTACTACTCCTTCCTCATAAAAGTGCTTATTTAAAAATGCATTGTTTCCTTCTTTTGCAAGGCATCTTTGCACCATGAATAAGAAGCTATGTTCCTTGGCACCTTGAGAAAGACACATTGCTTAACATCCTGCAATTCTCAAAAGCATTAGAATAATTTAACCTACGTGATAAAAAGTAAAACAATGGAAGATTAGGCCATATTTATTCAGCAGACAACATCAATTATTATTGGTTAAATGAGAATACATAAAACTGTAATATAAAATAGGAATTAGACAACTTTCTGAGAGCTGGAAGCTGAGCAACCAGTAACTAACCAAAGATACCTGTAAGCATAATGAGATTAAATCACAGGCCAAAAAATGAAGTAACTGTAAAAGAGCCATGACTCTAGTAATTCCTCCCCCCAACACCTGTAATATTTCTGATATATTTACCATTTTTTCTTTCTGGGAATCCTGACTAACACCTTGTCATTTCAGTTTATACTCATCGTGAGAAACAGAACCTTTTTATTTCTTGACAGGCAAGATTTGAAATTGCACAGATTTCCTCAGGGCACCTGTTACTAGAATAAGCATATTTTTAAACAATACAGTTTTCTGTCCATCACGAAAGCGGAAAAATGTTCCAAAGATCCCAAACTCAAAGACATGAAAGTCAAATCCTTTAATCCTACCGCTAGGTATCTGAAAATATCTGTGGAGTTCCATTTGTACAGTGGAAAGGAATGTCATTTCAAGCATCATCTGGCTCAAGAATGAAAAATAAATATTCTCCTGCTCAGGTTTCAACCACTCTGTCATCTTTATTCTTAGATGATTTTCAATTACATTTAAATAAGTCATACTTTAGAATGGAATGGAAAGTTCCAATGCTTCAAAACCAAAAGAAAACTTAAAACTCATTATTTGACTTCTATCCGGTTCTCTTGCATGATATAAAATATAGGAAAGATTGGTTTAGTGTTTAGTGTTAGTGGAACCTTTATGCACATCAACATGTATTCAATTAAAATACTCATCTTTTACATTGGATAGTAGTGTTTTGTTCTATGTACATTTAACAGGGATACAGCAGTACAAAGCTATTCAGTTGGACAGTTATTTAGACATCAGGGTAGAATCAACGTCCCACACATTTTTACTAGTGCAACTCTTCTAGAAGTCTTGATATTGTTTTCTACTCTACTGTTGTTTCTCAAAAGAATGTTATCATGGTTTTCAAAAAACTAAAAAAAAACTTATACCAGATTTTTGTAAAAACATGCATGTGGAAACATGTATATAAGTCTTAACATGAGCCTTATTTAAATCAATTAGATGCATTTTTAGTAGGAACTAAAGATATACTGTTTAATATTAATTTAATGAGTATCTGTGTCTGATCTATTCATATATTATTCCCTAGTACCCAAACTATGAACAAATGTTGTATACTGTGTATTTATTTATCTGCCCTCATTTCAGTTGGGTTTCAAACTGGGATACAGTACAAAGACAGCCAAGCTTGATGATGACCTTTGGCACAGTTGGAATGGGTTGTACATCCATTGTGATACTCCATGATCTCTAAGTGCCTTTTGATACATAACTCACAATATCCTTCTGGACCTGCTGTGGATTTTGAGAATAGGAGACAATGAGTTGCAGTGGTTCACTTCCTTCCTCAGTGGTTGGTTGGTGTTAATGAGGGAAATGTCATGCCTGTGGTCCATCATTTGTGGGGTGCTTCAGGGCTTGATAGTCTCCCCTCTCCTGTTTAACATTTACATGAAAGGATTGGATGAAGTCATCTGCACATTTTTGTTCAGTATCATTAGTATGCTGATGGTACTCAGTTTTGTTACTCAACCCTGAGCTGTGTAGGTGGAGCTGTTAATGTACTAATCTAGTGTCATGAGGCTTTTCAGGTATTGATGGTACAAACAAACTTTAGTTCAATCCTGCCCAGACACTCTCTCTCACACACACACTCTCTCACTCTCTCTCTCTCTCTCTCTCTCTCTCTCTCACACACACACACACACACACACTCTTTCTCTCTCTCTCAGATCAGGAAAATGTTCATTATTGTTCTTGAATGAGATAACAGTTCCCCATTTTAAACTGGTGGCACAGCTTTCTGGATTTCCAGCTACACATACCCTGGTAATCTCATGACTGCATTATTTCAATAAGCTCCATATCTGCTTGCCATTTAGGTCATCTGAAAGCTATAGCTGGTGAAATACATAGTGTGTGTAGTAATGGATAGCTCTTAATATGCTCATGTGTCACCACTGCTATGCGATCTGTATTGGTTGCCAGTCTTCCAGGTGTAATTCAAGGTGCTGACCATTACCTATAACGTTCTTCATGGAATAGGACCTGAATACCTGGAAAACTGCCTAGTTTCAACTATTTCTGTACAGCATGCATGTTCTGACAGTGGGTTTGCTTCAGATCCCTTCTATTAAATGTTGTCATGTTAAGGGACTGAGGAAATATACCTTGTAGATCACAGACAAGAGATATGGACAGCAATATTTCTCTTAGTACTTCAAAAAACTCTTAAAAACTGGTTTTGGCCTCAGTCTTGAGGTTTGTGCATTTGTGGGGCCTCTAGTTTGTAAATTAATAACATTCTTATTCCCTCCCCCCTCTCTCTCAGGCATTTTGTTCTAGTGGTTAAGGCACCAGCCTAGAAATCAAGTGACTCTGAGTTCTAGTCCAGCCTTAGCCAAGAAAGTCTACTCCTGCCTTAGCTATGGGTGATTTTCGGCCAGTCATATTCTCTCAGCCCAATTCACATTTCAAGTTGGTTGTTGTGGTAGACAAAATAAGAGCAGGAAAGAGTATTAGGTATGTTCATCAGTCTGAATTATGTATAAAAATAATAAAGGTAGGATTTATATAAATATAATATACATTATATTACCAATTAATAACATCTACTTGAAAGAAAAAATACCTGATTTTGCATTTCCTGCCATCACCCCATGTCAAAAGAAAACGAATTGGAACAAATAAATTTGAGTTCATCACTTGCTCTTCCCCTTATTTGTCTACCTTCTTTTGCATTAATGAGGCCACAGTAGCAACATTGGCCTCTTCCTTCTGAAGGTTCCCCTTCTCTCCTTCTCTCTCCCATTTTCCAGGAAAGCAACTGCCAAGAAGAAGAGTGCAACTTCCTAGATCAACAACATTTGTTGTTGTTAGTTGTGAAATCATGTCCGACCCATCACGACCCCGTAAATCAGACACACTTTGATCCTGCTGGATTTTTGTAAGATTTTGAAGACCTGGTTTTGTTTTACAGTTTGGGGCCTTGTGGTAAAGTCAATATCATAGATTTGCTAATTGTTGTTAGTTGGTTTTCTTGACTTCTATGTATGTTATTTATAATATTCTTATATTGCTTCTATCTTTTTAAAGGTATTGTTAGTAATCAGACTTTTTTATTTGAGATGGGTGAACATACCAGCACAAACACACAGAAAGTATATATACAAATTTTGGGGAAGGTTTTTTATTCTGTCTTAAAAATTAAGATAAAAGCCCAAAATATCAGTACTGTAAGGTGACCAGACGTCCCGCTTTTGGCGGGACACACTCGCTTTCCAATGCATTTTCCCGTGTCCCGGCCGCTTTTTTAAAAAGCACGCTTTTTTTGGCGCTCGCAGCTCCCGCCCATCAGCTGCTAGCTTGCTGGGCTGGCTCATCGTTCTGTTCTCTATCCTACCAGATGAGCCAGCCCAGCAAGCTAGCAGCTGATGGGCGGGAGCTGCGAGTGCCAAAAAAAGCGTGCTTTTAGCCTTTTACCTACTACCTACAAATTTAAGCCAGCCCAGCCTGCCACTCACTGATTGGATTGGCCTGGACTCCAGCCAATCAGTGAGCTGGCTGGGATGGGAAATTTTCAGCACGCTTGCGCGAGTCTCCATTGCCTTTCGACAAAAGACGAAAGAGGTTGCAGCTGCGCTGACTGGTGAGTAATCTAATTCTAATCGAATTTTCCGCTCGCCGCGGCAGGAGGAGAGGGTGGGGGCAGCTGCAGCCGCCCGCGGCAGAGAAGTTCCACGCGGTTCAGGGGCTCCCGCCGCCCGGCAGAAGCCCCTGAAGTGCGTGGAGGTTATCTGCGGGTGGCGGCCGTTCGTGATTGGGATCGATCGCCGGGGCAGCCTCTCGCTTCCGGGGCTCCCGCCGCCCGGCATAAGCCCCTGAAGCGCGTGGAGGTTATCTGCGGGCGGCGTCCGTTCGTGATTGGGATCGATCGCCGGGGCAGCCTCTCGCTTCCGGGGCTTCCTCTCGCTTCCGGGGGTCCCGCCGCCCGGCAGAAGCCCCTGAACCACGTGGAAGTTGTCTGCGGGCGGCTGCCCCTCCTCCTCCCTCTCCTCCTGCCTGCGGCCACGAGGAGTCCGTTCGTGCAGAAATTGCCTGCCCCGGCTGAGTGAATTGGGATCGCTGCGGCAGGAGGAGAGGGAGAAGGAGGGGCTGCCGCCCGCAGACAACTTCCACATGGTTCAGGGGCTCCCGCCGTCTGGCAGAAGCCCCTGAAGCGCGTGGAAGTTGTCTACGGGCGGCTGCCAGTGCCCCCACCTCTCCTCCTGCCTCTTCGTGAATGGGATCGCCGCCTCCGAGAGCGTGGGCGCAGCGGCAGCTGCCCGCAGACAACTTCCACACGCTTCCGGGGCTCCCGCCGCTCGGCGGAAGCCCCTGAAGTGCGTGGAAGTTGTCTGCGGGGTGGCTGCCAGCGCACCCACCTCTCCTCCTGCCTCTTCGTCAATGGGATCGCCGCCTCCGAGAGCGTGGGAGCGGCCGCGAGGAGTCCGTTCGTGCAGCACCCCCACCTCTCCTCCTGCCTCTTCGTGAATGGGATCGCCGCCTCCGAGAATGTGGGCGCAGCGGCAGCTGCCTGCAGACAACTTCCACGCGCTTCCGGGGCTCCCGCCGCTCGGCAGAAGCCCCTGAAGCGCGTGGAAGTTGTCTGCGGGGCGGCTGCCAGCGCACCCACCTCTCCTCCTGCCTCTTCGTGAATGGGATCGCCACCTCCGAGAGCGTGGGAGCGGCCGCGAGGAGTCCGTTTGTGCAGCGCCCCCACCTCTCCTCCTGCCTCTTCGTGAATGGGATCGCCGCCTCCGAGAGCGTGGGCGCAGCGGCTGCCGCCCGCAAAGAACTTCCACGCGTTTCCGGGGCTCCCGTCGCCTGGCAGAAGCGGGAGCTGCTGCGGCCACCTCTCCTCCTGCCTCTTCGTCAATGGGATCGCCGCCTCCGAGAGCGTCTCTTTGGTTCCCTTCTCCTCCTCCTCCTCCTCCTCCTCCTCTCTGGAGCCCCTTCCTCAAAGATTTGGTACCAAAGCAATGGCGGTGAGGTCGTGAGGAAGTTGTGTCTTTTGGATTTTGCTGCACTGTTGTCTTTTCAATGGTTCTCAGACTGGTTGAACCTTTAGCAGCTGGGGTGATATTCTTTACTGTTAAGGTTACAATTGGATGTGTTGGACGAATCTTAAAAGATGAAACTTTTATTAAAACGTTTGACTTAACTAAAAACGTCTTCCTTTTTCTTCTTCTTAAATATGATTTATTTATTTATTTTTACTTCAGAAGTTTGATGACCGTTGTACAAACTAATCCAACCTAAATGTAGAGGAGGAGGAGAAGGGGGGGGATTTAAAAAGAGCAGAGGAAAAAGAAAAGAAAGCATGAAGAAAACATAAAGAAAGGGATGGGAGGGAGGGAAGGAAGGAAGGCACTTTATGTTGAAACAGAAAATATTATATAAGGAAGAAAATGGAAATAACTTAGGAAGGAAGGAAGGAAGGAAGGAAGGAAGGAAGGAAGGAAGGAAGGAAGGAAGGAATTGCACTTAATATTGAAGGAAAAGAGAATGAAGGAAAAAGTATTGGAAGGATTGAAAGAAGGAAGGAGGAACAAAGAATTACACTTAATATTGAAATGGAAAAGAAAATATAATGAATGAAAGAAGAAGTATAGGAAGGAAGGGAAGGAAGGAGGGAAGGAAGAAACAAAGACTGTTGAAACAGAAAAGATAATATAAGGAAGAAAATGGAAAGACGTATAGGAAGGAAGGAAGGAAAAAAGGAAGACAATGTTGAAATGGAAAAGAATATAAGGAAGAAAATGGAAAAAATTATAGGAAGAAAGGAAGAAATGTACTTAATATTGAAACAGACAAGGGAATGAAGGAAAAAATATTGGAAGGATTGAAAGAACAAGGTTTTCGTTGTATGGGATTGATAGTGTCATTCTTAAATTTATTCCCCAAAATTTTTCCCATTTGTCTAGTTCAATGTTATAGCCAAAGTTCTGTGCCCATTTTATCATTGGTTCTTTTACAGTTCCAATTTCCTCTTCCATTTGATACTTCAAGAGGAATTTGTATATTTTCCCTATCATCTTTCTGTCCAGACTTTGAATAATTTTATTCAATTCGTGTGGTTCTGTTTCAATACCATATATTTTAGTGTCTTTATTGTATTTAGTTTTAATTTGGAGGTTGGTTAGCCAATCACCTTTCATATTCTGATCTGCCAATTCTTCAATTGTTTTTAAATTTCCCTGTCTGTCAATTAGATCTCTGTATCTTAGAATTTTGTTCCAATCTGTAAAATTTGGGTGTGTCGTTCTTTCTGTTGGTGATAGCCAATTTGGGGTTTTCACATAGTGGATTTTTTTGATTTTGAGCCATTGTTGCAGTAAAGTTCTAATTAAATGATTTTGAAAGTATTTGTGCGTTTTATGTTTGTCATTCATTCCATAAGAAATTATGCCAGCCTGCCTGCAGGTCATGGCCTTCTAAGATCAGAATTCTTTTATTCTTTAACTCAATCCAATCCTTCATCATTGTCATTGTTACTGCAGTTGCGTATATATAGGCTCCCTGTGTGCTTCCATCCATTGCTACGAAGATCTGCTGACTCTGCCTGCCTGCTGGTAAGTGAGCCGGGTTTTTTCTTTTATTTTTTTAATGTATTTTAAAATAATATGTTATTTATTGTGCATATGATTTTTTAAAATAGTGGTATTCTGTGTTGATTCTTTTTTTAAATTGTCTTAGACTATTTTAAAAAAGATTCTATCCAAAATAAATTGAAACAAGCCATTTTTAAAATTTCTATGCACAATACTTTGAAATGGACTCAGGAGTCATGATTGACACTGAGTGAATTTGCACTTTTAATAATCAGGAAGATACAATGGCATTGAAAAAAGTGACTGATGACCATTTTTCACACTTAGCGACCGTTGCGACCATTTTTCACACTTAGCGACCGTTGCAGCATCCTCATGGTCACGTGATCAAAAAAAATTTCTGTGTCCTGGGGTGACCTTTTGACAAAAAAATTTTTTTTAATACCCCCCCTCCCCCGGTCAAGGGCGTCCCTCTTTTCCAATCTGAAAATCTGGTCACCTTACAGTACTGTAAAAGCAACACAGAGAAAGAAAGAAGCTGATACATAATTTCTATAAAATGCTAGAAGGAGAAAGCAGTATTCTAGAATACAGAATGCCATATAGCTCCCTCCAGAAATGTGGTTCATGGAATTGATATATTAAAAAGTTGGATAGGGATATGGTATCCATTTCTTCAATAATTCATACATGCAAACTATTCATGCTATTTCTATTTTATAAATACTGTTACGTGGTGTGCTTCTATACTCTGTTCTGAAATCTCTGATAGCAGTCCATATGTACGTAATAATTTTTAGATTTTTTTACTTAGATATGTATATTTAATATTAGGGATGTGTATTTCTCCCCAATTCTTTCACTTCTATGTATATGAGCAACCATTTGTCAGCAGAGGGGAAAAAAGGGAAAAAAATGCCAATTATGAGAATGAAAAAAACAGCAGCTCATGGCTGTTACATGAACATATTTTGATTTGCTTTAGAAGAAAACACATGTCAATTTCTTAATATATGTTCAAGCAACATTTTCTCCACTTTTTAATCTTGCTATATTTTACACTTCAGTCATTATTTCATCTTATTATTTTTTGAAATTCAGTGACAGTACCTAATTAACTAAAGGGGTTTGTGCGAGGAAATAACTTACGGGAGAAAAACACCTTGCACCAGCTATTACATCAAATGGTGCCATTGTAAGCCTTGAATGCTTGGAGACTTACAAGTAGTGACAGAAATAATTCTGTGTACATTCAAAGAAAGGTGAACTGAGATAACTGTCCTGCTTTCCATGATTTATGACTCAGAACTAAAGCTGTTGTCAAAAATTCACTTAAACCCTTAGCAATTAAGAAAAGAAAGCCAGTTTTCTGCACCTCAATTAGTACTCTGGCAAGCAACGGTTCTTAAGAACATTAATTCAACAAAGCTTTGTTGAAAAATACATTATAAAGCATTCTACAGTACAAAATAATATTTGGTAGATATTCGGTAAGTATGATGGTATATTTAGCATTATGGATATAGTACAGGTGTTCCTCAACTTACAACCTACTTCCTACTGACAGTGATATCAGACCTCCAAAACTCTACTCATGACCCAATTCCAAAATTATGACAACTGCAGTACCACTGAAGTCATTTGCCCTTATGATTGACCACATGGACGCTGCAGCAGCCTCCTCCCCATCTCATTTCCACTGGATTCCTGCAGCCTTAGGCCTGCTTCGCATCCCATCAGACCTTACACCTTCCTCCTCACTTACCTTTTGAAGATCTCTGGAGCTCAGGTTAGGAAAGAAGGGCAGGGCATCCTTTCCTTGACCATATGACATGATTCTGGAACAGGTGCTATTTTTGAGGCAACCACATTGAATTGTAGGCACTCTAAAAATGGTGGCTGGTGCTGAGATCATGCCATTTGATTCAGGAATGGAGCAGCTTGCTTTGCTTCCTTAATGTGAAATCTGTGGACCACTGAGGACTTTTTTTTGTCAGGAAGCATAATATGCTAGTTTGTTCTTAGGCTATATGGCACAAATCGAGAAGTGGCTGTCATTTTAGGGATGACCAAATTGAAATGTGGGCACTCTGAAAATGGCAACTGCTCCGGGATTATTCCATGTGGCTCAGGAACAAAGATGCATGCTCTGCGTTCCTAACAGGAATTCTATAAAGGTCTGTGGTAGACCAGAGCTTTCTTTTAAAGAAAAAGAGCAAACAACTATATTCCTGAGCCACATGGATGTTTGGACATAGCGATCTTTTTTGAAGTCTCAATGCAACCACTCCAAAAATGATAACTGCTTCTGGCATTGCACCACATGGTCCAGTAATGGAGTGGCCTTCCCTAATATAAGCTCCACAGATCTTCAAAAGGTAAGTGTGTGATAGGTGACATCGGATAGGAAGGAGGGGGTGGTAACTGAGAGGCAGAAAGTGTAACACAGGGATCCTCAGTGATGTGAGAGGCCCTAGGAAATCAGGACAGAGACTGCACTAGATCTCCCAGGGCCTCTCTCAAGGGACTGAGGCAGCTTATGGTCTACTTAATGAACCACAATTCATTTAATGACTGCATCAGGAAGAGCATTGATGGGAAAGTGTGGGTACTTCACTTAATAGCCATAATGACTTAAAACCTTAATGGCAGGCTCCATTATGGTCATGAGCTGAGGATACTGTATTAATCAGTTTAAAATAAAAGTAGGAAAATATTATCTCTTTTGCAAATTTAAAAAAATCACATTTTTCCATTGACTAACAAAATTTTGCCAAGTGGGGGTCCTTTGACTTTTGTTCCTGCTTCAAACAACTTAAATACAAGAAGATTTTGATGGGGGTGTGGGAAAAGATGAGGAAAAAATACTATCTTAGGGTTCCATGCTGGTTGGCACCATTAGAGGCCTTAACGCATCCCAGTGTATTTAATTGGACAAGAAACATAACATATAAAGACATTATGACAGAAGATGGCAACATGAAAACAAAGATGGAATTAGAGCAGCAGGGCAGAAATCTGGAATGGTGGGAATATTTACAGATTAGAAATAGGTTTAAAAGCGATAAGGTACGGTTTGGGATCTACCCAAACCCTCAGGGGCTAGATAAGATTTTGTTTGGTGGAGATAAGAAAATGTTATCGAAGATTTATCAGTTTTTGACCTGTCAAGATGCTAAAGAAGAGATGGATAAAAGCCTTCTAATAACATGGGAGAGAAACTTTGGCTATGAGATTGAAATGGGCAAATGGTGGGATCTATGGAGTAAGACTATTAAACTTACAATATCTACAGCATTTAAAGAAAACATATACAAAATGGCTTATAGATGGCACCTCCCCCCAACGAGGTTAGCCAAAATGTTTCCTGGGTTATCTCCACTGTGTTGGAAATGTGGAAGAAGGGATGGCACATTCTACCATATTTGGTGGTCTTGTACTGAGGCCACGAAATACTGGAGAAGGATTCAAAAATGGCTAAAAGAGGTTACCGGGGCAAGCATGGAATGGAAACCCGAGAATTTTTTACTAAGCATAAAACCAGAAAACATGAGTAAATCTATATGGCAATTGAGCCTACATATAATTGTGGCTGCAAAAATAACCTATGCACAATTTTGGAAATCTACTACCATACCGTCGGAAGATGCCATAATTAAAAAGATGTATGAATGTGCAGAAATGGACAGAATGACAGGTTGGCTGAGGGACAAAGGAGAAACATAACATTATCTTAGCTGGAACCTATGGTATATGTGGGCGACAAGGAGAATAGCAGGGACTTAAAATGGGGAAAGTTAAATAGCAGTTGTTAACAATGGGAACTAAAAGTGAACATGGGTATTGTAATAGATCCCTGAACTTTGTAACGAGAAGATGCTGCTTAGAGGCTAAACAATGAGGAAGGAAAAAAAAGTTGGGCTGTGAATGACTGTCACCACGGGGGTGTGTGTGTTGTATGTTTAAAACGGTATTTGTATTTGTATGTTTTATCCTTAAAAAATGTATAACCAATAAAGATTATTTTAAAAAAACAACAACTTAAATACATGTCCACAAATAGAAATCAGTAGTTAAATACTGAATGCAGTGTAGGAACCAGAAACTGAAGAAGTGTAGGCCACCCAGCATGGACACTTTCATGTGCAGATTTTAATTATGAATTATTGACATCAAATATGTAGAATTAATTTAGAAATTTAAATATAGTAAGTATTCAACAACACTTTGACTTAGAAGATTGAGAATAAGATTGAAGAAATCAATATAAGGAGTAGATTCCATACATTCAATCTATGCATAAGAAAGCTAGAAGAATATTGGAAGGAAAAAAAAACTATGAAAACCAAAGCAGAAAACACACTTTTCTGTTGTGACTCAGCAGACGTATCCTGTGAGTCTTTTCGGGATGCAAGATTAACAATGCAGCTGGGGCTCGTTAGTGGCGTCTTCTGGTGATAAAAGGACGGATGGTGCCACGCCCTGGTGGCAGGAGTCAACGTTCAACGTTCATTGTTCCTAGGTCGTGGTTTATTTGCGAGAGACACTTGGAGAAGTGATTTGCTTTCTGTAACCCTGATTCGAAAAGACACTTGGAGAAGTGCTTTGCTTTCTTTTTGTACACCTTGTTTTGCCATAGAGAGATTTGTTTTGCATTCTGTTATCTTCAGGCAGAGACTTTATTTAGGTTTATTTTTGGGCTCGCAGCCAGTTTGAACCGAGGACTGATAAAGTGAGTTCCTTTTAAGTTTGTCTGCCTGTCGTCTGTTAACGAGCGAAGAAGGGGGGACAGAACAGTTTGACTCCTGCCGGACAAGCCTCCATTTCATTAATTATGGAACAATTAATGGCTGAAAATAGGCAAATGGCTCAACAAATTGCGATTTTGGCAGATCAAATTACACAGTTGCAGAGAGCTGCAAAACCCTCCCAGCAAAGGAGGAAGTGCCCAGTAGCCATGCCAGATAAATATGATGGGAGTCTGGCCATGTTTGCCGCGTTTCTGGGACAATGCCAGCTGTTCCTGAGTTTGAGAGTGGAGGACTTTCCCACTGACCGGACGAAGGTGGGATTCATTATCAGTTTGCTCTCAGGCACAGCTGCCCGTTGGGCTACGCCCTTGTTAACTCAGCCGAGCCCTTTGTTGGATGACTTCCAGGCCTTCTGTCAGTACTTCAAATGGATGTTTGAAGATCCTATCAAGGGGGAAACATCAGCTAGAAGTCGGAAGTCACTGCAGCAGGGGAGTGGTTCATTGCAGGACTATGTTAGTGAATTCAGGCTGCGTAGCCAGGATTCCACATGGAATGAACTAGCTCTAATGGACATGTTCCAGGATGGATTGTCTGAGGCCTTGCAGGATGAACTGGCGAGGGTGGACAGGCCACCGACGTTCGACGCGTTGGTCCACCTGTGCCTCCGGATAGACGCCCAGCTGCAGAGGCGAAGGCCTCGCCGTGCATTCCAGGAGACCACTAGCATGCCGGTTCAGCAAGGGACTGCAGTGGACTGGAAGGAGCCCATGGAGTTGAGTGCTGTCAGGCCTAGAGTGTCACATACTGAGATGGACAGACGACGTGCTGAGGGATTGTGCTTCTACTGTGGGGATCTTGGACACCTGGCAGGGAGTTGCCCCAAGAAGAACAGAAGGGTTGCGCGGGCTGCAGCCGTCCCTCAGCAACGCACTATCATGTCGGACAACCAGCACCTTTGTGCGGCCGTGATACCCCATTCGCACAAGGTAGCGTGCATTCGGGGGGTGTGGAGTTCCAGGGCGGATGCCCTGCCGAATAAAGTAGAGAACTCTGACCCTGCGAATTCGCTTCCACCTTGGACTGTTCTACCCATTGCATCCTGCGCTGCCGTTTGTCATCCCATGAGCAAGCAGTCTCTGATGTGGGATGCGCAGTGGGGTGATGACTGGGTGGAGCGATGAAAGGCAGAAGTGGGGCTGGCGTCCCCATGGACTTTGGAAGGGGATCTTTTGAAGTGTCAGGGCCGGCTCTATGTTCCCTCAGGGCACATCCGTCGACGGGTGCTCTCGCAGGTTCATTGCGTGTCTGCATCAAGACATTGTTTTTTTTTTCGGACGTTGCACTTGGCCTCCCATCAATTTTGGTGGCCCCATATGAAAAATGACGTGCAGAGGTGCGTGGAGTCATGTGCCCAGTGCCAATGGGCCAGGTCTGCAAGGAGAACTTCGCCAAGATTCCAGCCTTTGTCGACTCCGGTCCCCGCAGCACTGGACTTTGTTTCTCAGTTCCCAGTGGGGTACCAGTGTCTTGGACCCGTGTTCCGTGAAGGCCATCACCAACCCTTCTGGGCCGTACCCCGATCGTCTGTTAACGAGCGAAGAAGGGAGGACAGAACACTTTTCTAACTTTCAAAGAGGAAAAGATGTTGAAGAGCTTTTTAAAAACAATATCTAAAATAAGGAAAATGAAAAAGCAACATAAGAAAAGTTACAACAAATAAGGAAAGTTAACAAACAGAAAAGTTAGAGGAGATTGGTGAAATTATAGGAAAATCTACAACAATGGAACGATTAGTCAAGAGCAATTGAGGTCATTAAGGCAATTAAAGCTATTTGTTTTGTTTATTCACTGCATTGTTTAAAGGGGTGTGCATAAGTGCACCAGAGTGCCCACCGTTCCTGTCCTAATATTCCCTTGTATTTGTATCCATTTCATGTATTCATAATCAGATATATTTCTGTTATCTAATTCATGCTTGATGAAATAAATAAAATAAAAAATAAGGTGAAGTTAAAATATTGAAAAAAGCAGGTAAATTTTAATAGCGATATGTAAGCAAATATGAAATAAAACCATGATCCACAGGTTGGAAAAAATAAGTGCTTATATCTGCACTAAACAAAGAACATATGAAAATTACCAAGTTGTTATTTAAATCACTGTATAAGGTAATTTATGTTTACAATCTTAAAAAAAATATTAGAGCATACATGGAAAATAAAAAGCCAAACCAACAGAACAGTGACAGAAAAGATAGAGGAACATGAGATGAGGTGACTTCCTTAAGGTATTTAATGGAGAGATTAAAATAATTTAGGAAGATTTGTATTTGATTTATTGAGTACACTAAGGCCTTTGGTAGATCATGCAAGAATGTGCAATCAGTTAAAAATAATACATGTGCTAGAGCAGGGGTGTTCAAACTCATGGCCCACTGGCCACTCCCACCTTCATTTTAGTGAAGGGGGAAAAAGTCATGATACATCATGTGATGACATGACTGCGCAAATTTGACACCCTTCTGCTAGGGGGAACCAGTTTGATGTAGTTGTAGCATTAGGCTACAAACCAGGAAACTGAGAATTTGAGCTTCAGCTCAGCTGAATGATGTTGGGTCAGTCAGTGTTTTTCAGCCCTAGAAATCAGACAAGTGCAAACCACTTCTGAAAAATGTTGCCAAGAAAACCATGTACTCCATCAAAAGTTAACACTGACTTGAACAAATCAATCCAGATAGAACATCAAATTATTTTTAAAAGAAACTACAGTTTCTGTAAAGAAAAAAGAAACTGCAAAAACAATGCTTTATAATAGGAAGGAGAATGAGACAAGAATATATATTGTTCTCTTATCTCTTCAACTTATTCAGCAGACTTGAAAATGGAAGAACTGACAGCTGGAATCAATATAAAAGGCTAAACTGCTAACAGCTTTATATATATAGGCAACACCACTTATTTAACCAAAAGATTTAAAAAGTAGAAAAACTCATTAAAATGTTAATATTTTATATTAAGAAGACAAAGTTACTGTCCACTATCGTGCTTAGATAAAACCGCTATTAACAATGAAAAAAATTAAAATGGAAGATAGTTTGGTTTCTTGGGATCAAAATAAGAATGAATAATACTGTATGTTGAAGAAGTAAAGAGGTTAATAGACTAAAACAGTGATGGCATGTGCACTCGTCAGGGCTACAACCCAGAAGAGGAACTGCCCAGGGAGAATGCGCATGCTGGAAAATGAACTTCTGGTTTCCTGTGCACACCGACCAGCTAGTCTTCTGGTTACTGATACGCATGCACACATGATGATCAGCTGGCCAGCATGCATGCATGTGCACCAGAAACCCAGAAGAGGAATGGGCGATGCCATGCCTGCCAGGTAACAAGGTTCTGCGTGCCACTTTAGGGACCTGTGTTATAGTTCACCATCACGGGACTAAAACAATGATGAGCCAAAGATGAGGAGAATATCAAAGGAAGACTGATACATGAAAATACCAAGTAATGACAACAGTTTTCATGATCAAGAACAGCTAGATGACTGCCAAATTTGCATTCTAAATTGTAATAATATTTCATTACAAAATTGATGAAAATCATGAGGTCAGAATCCAACACTTGCTTATAAACCAAAGGGGAAATATATAAGTTTGTAAGAAAGTATGAATAGAATGTAAAAAGTATTTATAGCTACAGGTATGTTAATTTGCTGGGTTTTTTCCTGTTACTTTTCTCATTTTCTTTTCGATGTGTTCCATTTTAGGAAATACTTCTGGAATCAAAGCTGTGAAATGATTTTGGTACATATCTGATTATTAATTTAGATAATCTCTGCTTACATAAACTGAGAAAATTCTGTTTTCCATGATTTGTAGATCTGATTAATTGTGCTGGAACTGAAAAATATATTGAGGAACAATTTTACCTCAGTTTTGATTCCGTAAACCTATGCCTGGGATGGTGAACCTATGGCATGTGTGCCACAGGTGGCACCCGGAGCCATTTGTCAGGGGACATGAGGCATTACCCTGTCAGCTCGCCAGTGCGCATGTGCGCGCTGGCCAAGTTCAGCTTTTTTAAAAGCCATTTTTTGTCCTCCCAGGCCCCAGAGGCTTTATAGGAGCCTGGGGAAGGTGAAAAGAGCCCCCCCCGCCCCCAGGTCCTCTGGAGGCTTCAGGAGCTTCCCTGAAGCCTCCGGAGAACTAAAAAGGACCCTACGAGCAAACCGGAAGTCTGGTTTGCTTGTAGGGTTGGTTTAAGCCCTCCAGAGGCTTCAGGGCAGCCTCCTGAAGGTCCCTAAAGCCTCTGGAGGGTTTAAACCGAGCCTACGAGCAAACCAGAAGTCATATCCAGTTTGCTCATAGGGTCCTTTTTAGTTCTTCGGAGGCTTCAAGGAATCCTCCTGAATGTCCCTGAGGCTTCCGGAGGGCTTAAACCAACCCTATGAGCAAACCAGAAGTGACTTCCGGTTTGCTCGTAGGGTTATTTTTTGCCCCCTGGAAGCTTCAGGGAAGCCTCCTGAAGGTCCCTGAAGGTTCTGGAGGGCCTCGAGGGGGGTGCTGTTTTCGCCCTCCCCAGGCTCCTATAAAGCCTATGGAGCCTGGGGAGGGCAAAAAAAGCATGCAAAAATGGGGGGGGGGGGAAAACGCCTCTCATGAGCACATGCCCTCTGGGGGGGGGGGTCATGTGTTGCATTATGGGTTGGGAACGCCTGTGCACAATCCCCCTGCACTCTCCCCTTATAGCACGTAAGCCAAAAAAGGTTCACCATCGCTGACCTATGCCATTGTTCTACAGTCTACTGTTGCCTTCTGTGGTTTCCACTGGTGATAAATATCCTGAGAAAAGATGTTCTCTCTGTTTCCTCACCTTCAAGAAAAATGGTAAAAGCAATGGTCTTTTATTGGTTATGTATAGCTATAAATCTGAACAGTGAGAAACAGAAGGATAAATAACTTAGATATCTTCACATTATGTTTCTTCAGATAGTTAATATGAGCATTGGTATTAGTGGATGCTCTAACACTAGAGATTTTTAAGAAGAGATTGAACAACCATTTATAGGGTTTTTAAAGAAGAGATTGAACAACCATTTATAGGGTTTTCTGCTTAACCAGTAGGGTTGGACTAGAAGACCTTCAAGGTTCCTCCAACTCTTGTTATTTTGTTAAATCAATTTATACCCAATAAAGACTATGGCTTTGAGGCAATAGTCATTGGACTAGTTCAACAGACATTTGGGCTATCTTCATATTTTGGATCATGTGATGCAAATCGAGGATGGATGGGAAGGGAGACTATATTGTCAAGGAAAGAAGAATAGAAAGATGAATGATTTTAGGACTGTACTTGGGAGAGCTACAAATGAAAGGCTGAGTTATCAAGCATTTGCCAATGTCGTCACTAGAGCTGAATCCAATTGGATCATACAAGTAGTTAAATTTATAGAGAAAATCGACCTTGATAATCAAATGTATTTGATTTTGTCAGATGGAAATTATTTCTATTGTATGATGATAAACAAGGACACAATTGTAATTTTGTTAGTACTTTGTGTACATTATATTACATTGAAAAAAAATTGTGCTCACACTCTAATGAGAAAAATTAATAACTGACAATCCAATCCTTTAGAGACATAATCTGTTTAATAAATATGACTGTAAAATCAATAAACAATAGCAATTATACATTACACTACATTGTATCCAACCAAGAGGGGAAAATTACATCAAAAAGTCATTTCAAAATTAGCAATAGTTCAATGCTATAAGAAAAGAAATCAAATTTATTTCCTATAAAAATAACACCAGTAATATTGGACTTCTATCCATTAGAATTGTGAGAATTATTGTATAGTGACCTTTGATTATTTTCCCATACCATGACAGTACACCAATGGATATACATTATTCCCATCTGGTAGGAAAAAGGTACAGAAGAATTCCAGAAGTTTATCAATATGACTTAGTTTATAATTATGTACTTTTTCTGTTTTGAGACTATGGATAGTATTCTGTCCTTGTTACGTGAAAAAAATATGGATTCTGTTCTGATGAGCTACATCCCTAGTTTTCTAGCATTACAATAAGCCAAATATTATCCTTACCCTATATTTCATATATTCACGTGTAGCAATTTTGGCCTTAGTATTAAAATGGACTTCAGAAAATAATGAGATTGAAGATTGAAATTAAATGATTTATTTTTATTTTTAAGGGAAACATTTAAGTAATTAACCCTATTATTGAAATAATTGGACTTTAAAAATTGCTTGTGTATTTCTTAATTTAAAACTGAAAATAGTGCTAGTATAATACTGAAGCTTTCCTTGTGGGCAGTTGTTTTTCCAAACCTGCACCAATGTTTTGTTTGGGTGGGAGGCATCTATATTGTGATTCATGGGAGCGGAAATTCTACTTGATGAAATAACATGAAGAATATCCAATATGGTTTTCCAAATTCATTGTTAGAAATACTGAGTTATGAGCTTAACTGCTTTTCAAATCATTTATTTAACCAAATTCTTCACAGGGTACCAGCTTTTTATTTTTAATCATCTTCCTGAAAGGATTCTGTGCATTAGTGCATTATGTGGTACACTAGCAGCTTAATTCAGGATATTTGAATTCTATCTGACTCAATCTCACTGACAGTAAGAATACATGTGCAGCCTTAGTAACAGAGTTGTGCCAAAACAATCACATCAGCATCTCGCCAGTTTCAATTCCAGTAAAAGAGGATATTTATAAATATCATCCATTGATGGAAGATGAGGCATACCAAAGCCTGTTGCCCAGGCAACAGCTTCTCATTAGATAATGATTACAGGATTTGCAATAAATATCCATATAACAGGCCTGATGCCAGCAGCTTATTAGACTGATGGTCTTAGTGCTGTATTTCCGACCTCATAGCCCCTCAATGTTTGCTAGAATTAACGGTTTGACCTTTAAAACTGGCATAAGTCTGAAGTAATCTAAGTTAAATGATGTTTAAATTAAGTTTAAGAACACCTGTCATATTATACAAATCTGAAACAATGTATCTCAGTGGATCATTTTTCATTTTCCCCTGCATACATGGAATTTCATTAATTTTATTATAAATAGTAATTACCATATTAATAATCATACTTATTAATACAGTCACATTTTAGTATTCATTTTGAAGTTGAAAGTTTCATTACACTTTTTTTAAAGTTTAAGCATAAGTATTCAAATATCTTGGCTGTTGATTTTTTTATATTGTTTGGATACTAACATATAAACCAGATTAATTATTTAAATTGATTTAGAAATTAATAACTATAGTTAATAACCTTAACTATAAAGTCCTCAATTATGATCCTTCTGAACACTATCATAACACTGGATATGTTTTTAAATATCTAATAATGGGAATAATATGACTTTGAAAAATTAATACATGTTTAGAAATTCCAGTGCTTTGGAAAACAGTTTCATTGGACTAACTTACTTACCTGGGTAAGTGAGGTAAATATTTTACTAGTATTTTACATCTCTGTAATGTACCTCAACCAACACTTTATGGATTCAATGCTTTAGAATTAAATAACAGAGCTTCAAGACCTTACATTTTCAATGAATTACATAATCCCTGATACTTCTTACTTTATTTGATGTTACTTTATGCTCTATGCTAGAAACAGATAAGGGCATCCAATTCATACTGGAAGGTTGCTATTCCAAGAGAGTGTTCATGTCCCATTAGTGCAGTGGGTCTCAACCTTCCTAATGCCGCGACCCTTTAATACAGTTCCTCATGTTGTGGTGACCCCCAACCATAAAATTATTTTGTTTTCCGTATTTTTTCAAAATACGATAGTCTTAGGTGACCCCAGTGAAAGGGTCATTCGACCCCCAAAGGGGTCCCAACCCACAGGTTGAGAACCACTGCATTAGTGCATGCGCACTCCAGGAGCTGGTGTCATGGGAATTATATTTCTCATATTGAATCCAATATTTGTAATAAGATAATATCTTTACTAGAGTGTAACTTTTCATTAAGCAAAAAGTTTAAAAAAATCCAGCAGTGGGGAACCAACCAGTGAATAAAAAAAAAATAGGCCAGGTCTTTCAATCATCAGGCTTACAATTAAAAGTCATTCTCAACATATGGATTATATCTTTAATGCATTAATCAACTTTCAGTTTACAGCTAACATGTACATCAGGTCCCCAGTGAGGATTATTTCCAATTGGTTACAAATTTGGAGGAACTAAAATCTGCTCAGTTGAACATTTTCCCTAACTCAGTCTAGAAAAATAATGTATTTGAGTCTGCTCTGTAGAACTTGTAGCTGGAACTGTTATATTTCATGATGCAATAAAACAATGAAATAAAAATGGTAGATGGTTTTTAAATAGATATGGAAATATATTTAGCATCTATCTGAAAAGTTAATTATATGGCAAAGGATGTTGATATATTCCAGCTACAAGATGTAAAATTAGCCCCAGTATGGGGAAAACATTTCATGTAAATAGTACAACTTGATTTAAAGGTTTCTGTTATGTCTACATCATCTATTATACTATTATCTACATTTTGTGGCATGTTTATAATGAAATCACGCAAACATCATTTCTGTATAAAGTTCAGGAATAGCAGGACTTGCAATTTATTCCTCTGGAACAAGTCTTTTTGAAAGTTGATGATTGTTGGCTCATAGATTGAACCAATTTATCTATAATATTCACTCAATATACCAAATGACTCTAATTTTGGGGTTTTTTAAAAACCATTTTAAAAATCCGCCAATACATTTGGGAAGAGGCAACAATGTGGAAACTATAGGAAATAATATTCTTCCCAATTAGTTCCAATCTACTAATGAATAATTATTTCCAAAGTGAATAGATGGGATGGAACTGGAAGTCTTTATTAATTTGGAGGGTTAAAGAGGTACCTAATGATGACAAAGACAAGCTATAACTGATATTCAAACTCTCTGACTAGATTTATATCAATAAGGATAGTTGTTTTTTGTTGTTCTTGAACTAGAATGGCATGAATGAAAGTGTTAATCAACTATTATAAAGTATTTTGTTTTTTGGCAGTGAAAAACACATTTTTTTCTGTTTGTCTTGCCCTGCCTTTAACAAAACTAAAAGAACTCCAGACAAATTATTTTAGGGAGTACATAAAATACCAGATGAAAACACAAGGGGGAAAATAATAAAACTGTTATGTTTTTAAAACTCTATTACATTTTTCTCTATATTTCAGGAATGTAGCCTGTAGTGCCAAAGTCATCTATTATCCCTCAGTGCTAAAAATGTTAGGAGTTATACTGAAAGTCAGCAAGTTTACATTCACCTAAATTCCCTCCCAAAATTCCCCATGCACATTCTTGGCGTATATCAGTATGGATCATTTAAAATTAAATCTTGATTAGAAAAGGAAATGGGAAAAGGATTATGAGGAAGTAGTGTTTTCCTTTTACCCCACTAAAATAGAGCACCTGTACATTCTAAATATTACCCAAATGACATCCACATGCACAGGCTTAAAGCTAAAAACCTTTTTTGTCATCAGAAGAATCAAAAGTCCAATATTATATTGAAGGGGATAAAGATAGATTGGTGTCCTTGTTTCAAACATTGATACAGGTAGGAATTTCTTTTGTGCTTTGAGTCTCAGCAACTGTGGAAATACTTCCTGTAGTAAAGAGAGATAAACACAATAAATTTAAATTAGCAAAATAACAAAGTGCAACTGAGGGAACAGGAAACTTCTCAGTATCCTGATTTTCAATACTTTGGATGTAAATGTTGCTTACTGAGACATTATGCTCATCTTAAGTGCCTGCTTATCATTTAAAAGGCTGCACATATCTTGTTTCCAAACTAATGAGCATGTCTTAACCCTGTCAAATTAAAGTCCAGCCTGTGACAAAGGAAGGAACTGGACTGGTTGGATATCTTTGAGTTAAAGTGCTTACTTTTGATAATATTTGAAATCAAATATAAAGTGACAGTTCTTTGACAATCTGCTGAGGTTTTTGTCTTTCCTCAAAGACTGGAGGCCTGAAACTGAGCAAAAAAAAAGGCCATTAATCAGATTTTACATTTAGTGGTTAATTTCTAGAGAATTATTGAGGAACTAAGTTTGTTCAAAAATTCCTAAAATTCTAATCGTTGGGCTATCTAAAGCATCTGTATAGAATTGACAATGAACTCTACTTTCTTTGCTGATGCAGCATGGATTTTCAGGGAAAAATCTTCTGTTCTATGAATCTATGCTGCTTTTCTTTCAATTTTTAATCATTATATGCATTTGGAGATATTTTCACTCATATACACATACTTCTGTCACATACATTATAGGCAACTCCCATACATTAAGAATCCTTCTGAATATATTTATTTAATTATCACTTAAACTGGCCATAAAAGGCTCTTGAAGCAATAAGACAAATATATGCACAAAAACTGCACCTTATATTAAAATACGATTACAGAAGGATATAATTTCTCTCTCTATGTCATATTGTCCAAGGCTGAGCCCAAACATTTCAAAACATTTTTAAATTGAATTATGGTAATTACTGGCTTGGATACAGCCAAGGCTAAATCCAAATAGGGTTGCCAGATATCCATGATGATCTTGGACAGTATAGAAACCATCTGCTTTGTCCACTGCCCAGGACAATATTTATAATCAAACTTTATGACTGGCAGCTCTGGAAGGGTTCCAGATTATCCATGTACTTTAACATGGTTATTTTGGTCTTGTGCCCTACAGGCAGCTGCTCCAGTCCCCCACCCCTTCAACTGACCACCAGTGTACTAATCAGTGGGTCAGCAACCCAGCGCACCTGCGCCTGACGAGCATTCCTCAGACATCTGACCGCCAGTGTGCTTATCAGCAAGGCAAGAGTCTATGCACTGTC
This sequence comes from Thamnophis sirtalis, assembly GCF_051295495.1. Classification (NCBI taxonomy): domain Eukaryota; kingdom Metazoa; phylum Chordata; class Lepidosauria; order Squamata; family Natricidae; genus Thamnophis; species Thamnophis sirtalis. The sequence continues at coordinate 52,190,229 of NW_028261391.1, forward strand.
TGGTCCTGGACCCTGGGCAGTCCTTGGCTGTCTGGTCACGCTCGCTGGTTGGTGTCCAGGATGTCCAGGAGATTTTCCTCCCAATAGCCTCTTGTGAACAAGAATTGGTCTTTGGAAATCTGGCAACCCTACAAATAACCCCAGCCAGAATCAGTTGGATTCATTAAAAGTACAATCCTTGAATACTAATCTACATGTGCAAGGGGAAGGGAAGGAAGAGAAATGAAGGATAAAGTACAACAACAGCTTCAGTAATAAATACAGTTGCATGCATTTGATCATAATTAATAATACATTTCCAGAAGAATGCATAACGTGCCCTTCCAAAATATTGCTAATTGGCAATATATAGCAATAGCACTGCTTCATAGTGCTTTACAGCACTCTCTATGTGGTTTACAGAGTCAGTATATTGCCTCCAACAATCTGGGTCTTCATTTTACCGACCTTAGAAGGATGGAAGGATGGGTCAACCTTCAGCTGGTCAGAATCAAATTTCTGGCAATGAGCTGAAATAGCCTGCAATACTGCATTCTAACCACTGTGTCACCACAGATTACTTACACATTACTTCTTCTGTTGTCAAATTTGGGAAAATATTAAATACATAAATCATGTACATATTAGCTATACCTATTAATTTAATCTACCTTTGAATTTAAAATAACATCAGATCAAATATACTTCTTTTCTATTTGCTTCACCCACTTTATCATTCATATCTTTCCTAAATCTTGATAATAGGTTCAACATAAAGCAAAAAATACTATCCTCAAATTTTGTGAGCAGATTATATTATTGTAATATTATTGTAAACTGGAATACAAATATGAACCAGACAGAGTCCATTCAAAGGCTATATTCAAAGGATAGAGAGTCTCAGTCCTGTTTGAGCAGGGGGTTTGACTAGGACACCTCCAAGGTACCCTTCACTGTATGTTCTAAAAGGCCATGTCATGCTAATATGTGCAGCAAAGAATTTGAAAGTAGTGCATTGGCAAACTCACCTCCAGTAAAGCTTTCCTCAGAGTTTATCCAAACTTTGTTAATATACAGCTGCCTTTATATGAAATTCAGAAATTCTAATTGAAACTGAAATAATAGTTGGTCTCTTAGACTTATTTGGAGAAGCTATATTATAACTACTTTTTAAAGTTTACCATGGTTGTAAATATATGTCTGGCTGAAATATAAAATAATGACTATCGTTAACATCCTAAATTAGTTAGCCTTACTAATTATCAAATTATCCTTTTTTTTGCAGGATTGCACAAATCAATAAAACTATAAGGAGATGTCCGTCTTTAGGAGGCTCATATGCTGGCTTGGGAATTCTGGGAGTTGAAGTCCATGCATTTTAAAATTGCCAAGTTTGAGAAACATATGTGATGGGATATACTGCAGTGACTGTGCAAAGGTATTTAGAAAGCACAATTTTTTATTCAAAGATTTTTGAATAAAATACCTTTGTTGTTGTATTAATTGTAATGGTTTCCATTTGTGTTCAGTTTAATTCTTGTGAGAGATTGCATAAAAGGTATGATATATATAAAAGAATAAAAATAGAAAAATAAATTCAGCTAGTATTGTAATAATGATAGCTAGTAATTTGTCATGATACCATAAAGGAGAATTTTATATTTTGTCTAGTGATTAGTGTAAGTTTGTTTGTTTGCTTGTTTACTTACAACATCTCAGTAAGTGACTGAGTGGCATATGTCATAAAACATAAAAAAGTTCATTGAAAGATAATTTTGTGGCCACAAAATATAAACCAAAAATGGAGAAATGTTTCCTTGAATAAAGGTATTTATGATGGTAGAATATTTTTCCCCATAGCCCTAATTAACTATTGTGACATTTACTACAATAAAAATAAAATGTTACCTCATAATTTCTGATTCATTAATTAGAAGAGGTGGGGTAAAGAATATTTGTGTTAATTTAGAGAAATTTAGATGTGTTAATAGATCAGTGGGAATATTGAGTGTTTTAGCAAAAGAGGTTGGAAAAGTCAGAATAGTTTTAGCCAATCAGAATGCAAACTTTGACCAGCTATTGGCTGGCTTAGTTTATTTACCTATGGGCTGGTATCCAACTTCTCATCTACTAGTTGCTGTGGGTTCATCAGCTCCCTCTGAGGGACATTAGGAATGCTTTCACTTTGACTGCCTGGACTGACCATCTCTTGATCTTTCTCATTCTGCATCTGTGCATAAACATTAATGCCCGGAATCTTCCTAAAACATTAACAAAAACCATCATTGCTATGTGTATGCTAAGGCTCTCTTTGAATTATGCTTTCACACGGCTAGAAGGATGGAAAGAAAGTCAGGAAAAAAACTCACATACCTTTTGAATTTGTAAATTACAAATACTGCCAATCCCACAAATACTACAGACAGTAACATTAGCATGGCTGAACCACTATGGCTAGGCGTGACATCTATGAGTGGAGCTATAAAAAATTAAAAAGAAGTTTCAAAAATTAGACAATAGTATATTCAGCCATAGGCACATAAAGAAAGTGTAGAATGACTTTTTTTAAACAAACCATCACTGATGTTCTTGAACTTTTCCAACTAAGGTTGCACTCTTATTGAACAATCTGTACAATTATCTGTCTTTTCTGCACTAGGGCACTTCTATGCTTCTATAGTCTTAACATCTGATACACAGACTACAAACTTTTCAGAATAGAAGTCAATAATGATTTATTTAAGTTGGTTATGGCAGATGGTTAGTGATTCATATGGCTTCAGTTCTCAGATGATTACCTATTGCAGATGAAGTTCAAGGAATGTTAATATCAAGAAACAAAACCCCTTTTTAATCTGCTATAGTTGTGACGGTTTAGGTTAACTTTTTCTGGACATGTGTATTAAAATAGCCAAAGATAATAACAAAAATGAATATACTGCTTGCAATGTAGATAGACACTCATGGGGTGTTTTAATTCAGTCTCTGGAATAAAAAAGTATCTCTCTTTTTAGGTAGTCATCATTGTAAGTACATTTGTTCTAGCACTTTTGAATTAAATTGTATGAATAAATTGCATCTTCGTAGAATTAAAATTTGGTGAATGATGTACTTTTCTATCCTTTTATACAAAAGTACCATACCTATGGAGCCAATGAGATACACATGTTTAATTTCAGCTACATTTTCACAACTTGGTTTCTTGATTTGATTTTTTTAAGATGAAGAAATAGAAAGAACTGCTGGTAGTTATCAAAACCATGAAGTGAATTTAAAAAATTATGTAGCATATTTCTTTGTAAAGGTATCTCTTACCACTAAATCTTGAGAACTACCTCCATTCACAGCATTTTCCTTTTTCTAATATTCTGGACATTAGCTGTGATTAAGTCTCAATAAATGTAATAGAACTTTAGCTATGTATTGTATTGCATTTTATCACAAAGAAGTATTTTAAATACATGTCAATAAAATAAAAGTAGAAAAATATTCTGAACATTAAAAATCTACAATTCTATCATGAAAGCATTGCCAATTAACTGTTTCAGCAATGTTAGCTCAATTGTTAAAGAATCAGCACCAACCTGCTATTAAATGAGCAGCATGAACAAGGATTCTAACTCCAGGTTTTAAGTCAAACTGAATGGCATTTTGGTTTAATTTCTGGACCAATATTTCTGAAATCTAGAATAAGGAAGAAATAGATATATAAACTCTTTTGTATGCTATCACTCAACCAGAAAATGCTGATTGCTAAATAAAGAATGAAAAAGTCTTGGTGCAGAAATGAAATAAATATGTTATATAAATCTTTTCTTAACAAACAAATGGATGTTTATGAATGGTTCCAGCCCCATAATTTAATCTGTCAATTGGTGAATCATGTTATTATGTACAGTAAAGGAAATAACAATATATACTGAAGTTCTACACCAAAAATATGAAAATTGCAGTCTATGAACAACATATAGCTTAATAGCACTTTTCTTTTACCCTCAAATTGACTAGGGCAAAATAAACAGCTTGGTTACCATAACCCTTTATTACAATCACGAATCCTTTGACTTCTTGTATCACATACTTTTGAAATGCCACCCATCATATGCTGTACAAAACTTTTAATACAAGTTATGTACATTTTTTCTCCACAAACCTATTTTATTTTTCCTTCACAAAGAGATGTTACAAAATAAATACCAAGAAAACAATATTTGAAGAATACATCCACGAAAAAAATGAACAAATCTACCAGGGCAGGTTTCTCTTCTCTGCTGGATGCCGGCTTAATAATCAGAAGGTGTCTTTTAATAGAAATATCCCCTACTGCAAAACTTCAGATTGAATGGTAAATATAACAGCAAGTATATATATATTTTTGTAACTGGATGCTGATGTCAGAGAAATCATCTTATGTACGATGCAACCATATAATATTCTTTTAAAGAATCCTTAAAAGGCAAAGTTAAAGGTTCTCCTTGGACATATGTGCTAGTCGTTCCTGACTCTAGGGGGTGGTGCTCATCTTTGTTTCAAAGCCGAAGAGCCAACATTGTCTGGCCACGAAGACGTCTCCGTGGTCATGTGGCCTGCATGACTAGACACCAAAGGCACACGGAACCTTTCCCACCAAAGGTGATTCCTATTTTTTTACTTGTATTTTTACATGCCCCCAGGCACCTGGAATGCGCCGAATCTTTTCTTTTCATCCTGGTTTGTGGCGCGACGGCTTGAAGATCAGCTGTAGAGCGGTTTGTAGACCAGCTGTGGGGCGGCTTGTTTTGCGCTTGATAGGGGCGATAGCAGCGGCAGTGGCATCTAGCACCCAGGGAGTTAAGCCTGGGTGAGAAGAACTGGAGAGGACCCGAGAACGGTGGTTATCAGAGAGCCCCCCCCTCTGAGACGCTACGGACGCCACGGACGGCTCGAGTAAGCTTTTTAAGCTGAAGAACTGCTGCGGGTTGGTTTGAGACCTGGGAGACCTGGGAGTCGGTGAGGAAGAAACATATGAGCAGCTCTCCCTCCCCCTCCCCCTTGACAGCACGGGTGGCACGAACAGCGCGAGGAGCGTTTGGTAGCCATCCGGAACGGCCTTCCCCCCCCCAGTCGAATGGAGACGGCACGAGGGTGGTTTGAGACCCCTTGTGCCTGGACTGTGCTTGGACTGTACTGGACGCTGGGCGGTGTGTTACATGAGGCACTTTTTGCCTTGCCTAAGGAAGGGGGGATTGGATTCCAACAGCAGAGTGGTCGGGACTGGACGGCAGGTTCTGTTGCCGCCGTTTCAGTTTCCCAGGCTGCCTCTCCCCCCCACCCGATGGCGGCATCTTATCTTATCATCGGTTGCCTGCAACATCATTTGCTAACACCCGCCCGGTTTGCAGAACCTTTGGGGATTAACTTGGATTGTTATGAACTTGGACTCCCCCTAGTGGCTCTCATTTTAACATCATTTTAACATCATTGAACCTGCGCAATTTTTCTAATTTTATTTTTTAAATAGGTATGTTGAGTGCATGGGATTGTATGGGATGGTATGAATGAACTCACTTTTTACTATTAATATTGCTGTATTTGTGTTTTAACTCTTTAGTGAGGACTGTCTGTGTGAGAGTTTGGGTATGACTGATTCGGAGGTCCTGGCGGGGTATGCGGGGGTCACCGGGGTGGTTGGGGGAGCTACATCCACGGGAGAGGGTCGGGGCATTGCGGTCATAACAGGGAGGGGCAGATAAAGCGGGGACTTTAGGGCAGGCCATTACCGGGGAAGGAGGGTTCGCTATATCACAGAGATCCCTCCTTCCGGCCCTAGGAGTCCCACTCCAAGGTCAGATGGCGCGAGTAATCAGGACCCTGGTCTCCGGCTGCTGTCGCTAAATGCCAGGTCTGTTGTTTATAAGGCTCCCCTCGTCCGGGACTTGATTTTAGACGAGGGGGCAGACCTGGCATGTATTACTGAGACATGGCTGGGCACGGAGGGAGGAGTCCCCCTCGTAGAGATGTGCCCAGATGGATTTCAGGTGCTTCATCAGCCGAGAGCCCAGGGAAGGGGTGGCGGTGTGGCTATTGTAGTCCGGGAGTCTTTAGCACCTCGTAGGATCCCTGCTCCGGAGCTTGTCGGGTGTGAGTCCCTACTGTTGAAGCTGGACCTCAAGGGTCAAGTGGGTCTGCTGCTAACGTACCTGCCTCCCAACAGCGTTGCAGCAGCCCTCCCCTCGCTCCTCGAGTCAGTAGCCGAGCTAGCAGTTGAGTTCCCTAGGCTTATGGTTCTGGGGGACTTCAACTTGCATTCGCTCGGTGAACGCTCTGACGGAGCGCAGGAGTTCATGGCTTCCATGACAGCCATGGGCTTGACCCAGGTAATTCGAGGCCCAACCCACTCAGCGGGTCACACACTCGACCTCGTATTCCTCTCGGAGCAGTGGAGTTATGATCTTGGTCTGAGGGGTAATGAGATCATACCCCTGTCGTGGTCAGACCACTGCCTACTGAGGCTAGACTTCCGGAGGCCAAACCCCCACCGTAGGGAGGAGGAACCGACCAGGTGGTTCCGCCCCAGGCAACTTATGGACCCTGTAAGGTCCCAGACGGAGCTTGGGGTTATTCCTGATACTCTCACCCACAGTTCAGCGGAGACTCTTGCTGCTGCCTGGCACTCGGCAGCGTCAGAGTCTCTGGACCGGATTGCACCACTACGGCCCCTCCGGGTCAGCGGCTCCCGGAGGCCTTCTTGGTTCACCGAGGAGCTCCGGGAGATAAAGCGCCGGAGGAGACGCCTAGAGCACCAGTGGAGATCCGATAGGTCCGAACCGAACCGGGCACTTTTGACAGCATGCACCAAGGAATACATCCGGGCATTAAGAACAGCTAAAAGAACACACATTGCCACCTTGGTAGCGTCCGCCGAGTCCCGCCCAGCCGCCCTGTTTAGGATAACCCGCTCCCTCCTAAATAGGAGGGAGACGGGGGACCCCTTACAGGGTAGGGCTGAGGAGTATGTTCAGTTCTTGGCGGACAAAGTTGCTCGGTTTCGGTCGGACCTGGACTCCACTCCCGCAGATCCAGCCGAGACACAGGGGAATGACTTGGCAGACCATCTCTGGGTTGAGTTTCAGGATGTTGCCTCCGGGGATGTGGACAAGGCTATGCAAGCTGTGAGTGCCTCCACCTGTATACTGGACCCGTGTCCCTCCTGGCTGGTTGCCAACAGCAGCGAGGTGACACGAGGCTGGATCCAGGCGGTTGTTACCGCCTCTCTTCGGGAGGGGCACTTCCCCGCCGCGCTCAAGGCGGTGGTGGTGAGACCCCTCCTGAAGAAACCATCCTTGGATCCAGCCGCTCTTAATAACTACCGTCCAGTCTCCAACCTCCCCTTCGTGGGGAAGGTTGTTGAGAAGGTGGTGGCCTTCCAGCTTCAGCATACCTTGGAGGAAGCTAACTACCTTGACCCCTTCCAGTCTGGCTTCAGGCCCGGTTACAGCACAGAAACCGCTTTGGTCGCATTGACCGATGATCTCTGGAGAGCCAGAGATGGAGGCCATGCGTCCATCCTGGTTCTCCTTGACCTCTCAGCGGCTTTCGATACCATCGACCATGGTATCCTTCTGCGACGACTGCGGGAGGTGGGGTGGGCGGCACTGTTCTGCAGTGGTTCTCCTCCTACCTCTCGGACAGGTCGCAGTCAGTGTTGGTAGGGGGGCAGAGATCGTCTCCGAGGCCCCTAACTTATGGGGTGCCGCAGGGTTCGGTCTTATCCCCCCTACTATTTAACATATACATGAAACCGCTGGGCGAGATCATTCGGAGGCACGGGATAAAATACCACCAATACGCGGACGATACACAGTTGTATCTGTCCGCCCCATGCCAACTCAATGAAGCAGTGGACGTGATGAACCGGGGCCTTGAGGCTGTTAAAGACTGGATGAGAGCTAACAAACTGGTACTCAACCCGGACAAGACCGAGTGGCTGTTGTGTTTTCCTCCCAACAATTTGGCCGACGTTCCATCACTCAGGCTGGGGGGTCAAAATTTATACCCCTCAGACAGGGTCCGCAACTTGGGAGTCCTCCTGGACCCACAGCTGAGTTTCGACCATCACTTGTCAGCTGTGACCAGTGGGGCATTTGCCCAGGTTCGCCTGGTGCGCCAGTTGCGGCCCTACCTGAACTGGGAGGCCCTCACAACAGTCACTCGAGCCCTTGTGATCTCTAGGCTGGAATACTGCAATGTGCTCTACATGGGGCTGCCCTTGAAGAGCATCCGGCGACTTCAGTTAGTCCAGAACGCGGCCGCGCGAGTGATTGTGGGCGCACCACGGTTCGCCCACATAACACTGATCCTCCGTGAGCTGCGCTGGCTACCTGTTGATCTCCGGGTGCACTTCAAGGTCCTACTTACCACTCACAAAGCCCTCCATGGTAGTGGATCTGGCTATTTGAGAGACCGCCTTCTGCCAATTACCTCCCTCCATCCCATCAGATCGCATAGAGTAGGCCTCCTCCGAATTCCATCCGCCAGTCAGTGCCGACTGGCGACTACGCGGAGGAGAGCCTTCTCAGTTGCAGCTCCGACGCTATGGAACAATCTCCCCGTGGAGATCTGCACCCTCACCACCGTCCAGGCCTTCCGCACAGCTCTCAAGATCTGGCTATCCCGTCAGGCCTGGGGATAAGACTTTACTCTTGCCCCTCCCGAATGTGGAATGAATGTTGTGTTTTTACCGCTAATTATTTTTACTCACATTTTCTTTTTGTGTTTTGTCCTGCACTCCCCTCCCCTATTATTGTAAGCCGCCCTGAGTCCCCTCAGGGAAAAGGGCGGCCTATAAATGTTTAATAAAACTAAAAAACTAAACTAAACTTTCCAACTGCTAGGTTGGCAGAAGCTGGGACAAACTGCCAAACTGCTGACCTTTCTGATGGACAAGCTCAGTGTCTTAGCCAATGATACCTGCAAATGCTAATGATACATTTTCATAAAAAATACATTTCCATCCATTGCAAGTCCATTTTCAATTTTTAATTCTACTCTAAAATGCAGCTCTGATGTGAACATATGCACTCTCTTCTATTTTTCATACATGAGACTGTTGTTGTTTTCTATTCTCTATTATTTTTTAAGTACATCTGGCTCCTTAATTTAATACTGGCTACTGCTTCTTTGGCAAACACCATTCAGGACTCACTACGAAACAGAAATTATTTTAGTTGCCTAAAATTGAAGTAGTTTGTAAAGAGTATATTTCTTGCACATGCTATATATATGAGGCAAAATGGATACTTATAGACATTCCCTATAACTCACATTGGGTCTTTCATATTTGGAAAATGCCCTTTCTGTTTTCCCCCAATTTTAGACCCTAGCAGGGTGTGGATTACCTTTCAGGCTTTCCATTAGACAAATACTGACTAGGGCTGGAACTATAATTATTACAATACTCAATTTTATGGTGACTAAGAAAACCTGCTGAAAATGGAAAATATTACCTTCATAGTGCCATTCCTTGATTTTGTTGAAAATGGTTGTTTTGAGCCAGATATTGCCCCTATCCCCCAAAATATACCCTCATAGATAGTGTACTGTAATAGATCTGCACATGTTAAAATAACATGCAGAATTCAAGAGAAGCTTTTGGGGTAAAGCCTCATTTAAATAAAATGAAAGATTGATGCAGCACCCACTCCTCTTTAAAATAGTATTTGTTTTACTGGCACTTACACAACAAAGTTTCAGTCAAAGCCTACTTTTAAAGCTGGTGCATTGTGACAATACTCTAACATGAATTTTGAAGTATAACAATAACTAATTTTAATAGAAGGACAAAAAACTTTCATTCAAAACTACTATCGTGATACTTGTACACATTTATTTTACATTATAGGTATTTTACTTTGTCAACAGTACCCATATTCTTTAGAAACCTGTTTATTTCAACTGCTATGTGAACCTGAGTGCAGTGTAACTATCTCATAACATACAACATCATGATCTGCAAACTGAAGATCACAGCAATTTAAAGAGGTAGCTTTTTAAACATTTTAAACAAAACTACATTTTCAAAATAGGAAACAGAGGAGGTTTAAAACAGGAGCTGGCAACCTGAGGTGGTGAACCATATTTCTTAAACACCCCACCCCAACTATAATTTCTCCAAAAAAATATGGCAACAGTTTCCTATAACTCAAAAAATTATATAAAAACTGTACTACAAGCCCTAGATAGATTTAGTCCATTTAAAAACAATTAAAAAAGAAAGAACTATTGTATATCTAAAATTCTGGCTCTGCCCCTATGTATTTAATTGTCCATTACCATATTCATTGTGACCCATGCCATCCTAAAAGTGTTAATTGGGACTACAGTTAAAAGTGGCCCTGCACTGTTTGCTGGAAAATACTGCATGATGCTTACCATGGATACAGTCGTAACAATGATAGAAGGACACATCAAAAATATGATACATAGCAAAAAGAATGTATTATTAGAAAAAGCCTTTTGTTTATATTGCAGTCCGGAACAATGAGGTTTGAAATCAGATACAATTAGGCAACCTTTCTTGCACTTAAATAAACAGAAGTAAATGTTCACGGACATGTAGAAACTTCAAAAATGAATAATAGGTTTAGTCAAGATCTCAAGTTTTAAAAACATACTTCATGTTTTGTGAATTCTGAACAAAATGTCAACAGCAGATTTGTCATATTCAGCCATTGGTTTCAATATGAATTTCAATGTGATGATAATCCAATCCAGTGTAATTAGGTTATAAAATGAATGAAGTAAGGTTGTATGTGGATGTACAAGAGCCTGAATTCACAGGGAAAGGTGCAATGCTGCCCTCTAGTGTCTTGCTGAAAGCTGCTTTTCCTCTGTGCCACAAGGATTGACTTTCACACTTCCTGCTACACTAAATTGTAACTTTGACATGAGAATTTATTGTAACCCCGCTGTTCTTCATATTCTTCTTTATAAGACAAATTCATTTTTCTTGGTTTTCACATCGCTAAGTTCTTTGATATGTCATTGTCATGTATTGCATTGTAGGTCTTGACTTTAAAAAGTGGCAAAATGAGAATAAAATGGAAACTCTAGCTGAATAAATACATATAAAATCATAATTTAGGGTAAAGTATTTCTAAAAACAAGACTTTCATGCATTTTTAAAAATCCACAGAGTGGGATGATAATGAATCAATATGCAAGAAACAAAATGAGTACCTAAGACATTGGCATGGGACTGGATAGCCCATCCCTTAATGTAATCAAATTACCCTGATACGAAAGAAAAGTTCCCGAGACTCCTTTGACAAACTAAGGCACCCAGTTCAAAGTTTACATCCTCATCCTTATGACGTTCTTGATATGATTTGCCTGGCTTCAGGCTGTTTTATTTTTGTGTCATTCAGAATAATACTACAATTTCAAATGCAAATTTGGAACACCCCCACCTTTCTGCTTCTTCATGTGCACATTCATCAGTGGAGCCACTGGAGTATAATATTGGTCTTAGTTTTTAAAAGCTGTTGTGCCTTCTAATTTTCACTGCTTGGCATATAGAACCCCTACAGCTATGTCCACTTATAAATCCAGCACACTTTAATTAGTGGTGTGGTGATGTTGAACTCTAGCAGTTCAAACGATGGACTTAGAAATTCATAACAATTAACTCTTTCTATAGGATGGCAAAGCGTAAAATAGACTTTTCTCTCATTCAAATCCCCTTATACAATTTTCTTCTTTTCTGACCATATTTTACTTATATGATTATTGGATTTATCAGACTGGTCTCTGGAGCATTGTAATATAGTGGGTGACTTCATTCCTTCTGCTTTTGAATACGAAGTCTTGCTTTGATTTAAAATGCTAAATAAACACAGAATTTTCATTGTAAATCCTGGATTAGAGACGTCAGCAAAATGAATGAGCTAATGTTGTGGCTTATATAATAAACTAAGGTTAGTGCTATAAAGTCAGGACTGTGTTTTTATGTCAGATGGAAGCTGCTTCAATAGGAAGTTTATAAGATCATTAGGACGCATTCACCAATTCAATAGGAATAAAACCTGTTTAAAACTATGTCTTTCAGGGTGAAAAAGTTATTCTCATGTTTAATGTACCATAGGAATCTCAACTGGGATAAAGGAGAAATAAAATCACCATAGATATTATAATACTTTTAATATGTATTGTTCTGGCTACTGAATATAAACTTCAACATCAGGCAACAATGAACTAGGGTGATTTTAGTCTGATTTAACGGAATCTTTCTGCATTTGGCTTGTGTGAGAAGGTATGAGGGGCTGGACTTTGAAGAAGCAAGCTGGAAAGAGTATTGACACTTTTGAACATTGTTATTGGAGAAGACTCTGAGAATACCAAGGACTGTTGTATTTGTATGTGGGAAAGACCTTAGGAGACTGAGTAAATAGATGCTGCTTTGAGAATGGTCAGGCAAGAGATAGCATAACATAATGGGTGAAGCAAGAGGTTCAGAACTAACTCTCCCTACATTATCAAGCTGTAAAGATGACAGTAGGAGAAATTTAAGACCTGCAAGTTTCTGTTAATGTAGCTTTACAATAAAGTAGGGTTACTTTATTTGGTCATGTTTCCTGTCTGGACTATCTGTGTAATGGAATGTAGGGAGGACCTTAGGGAACAAGGAGAAGAGTTGATGATAAACCAGACAAGAGAGGCAGGAACTATCAGTGGCTGAACAAAGAAAAAATTAGGAAGGATCTGCCCTAATGTATCAAGCAATTAAAACTGACAGCAGGACATCTGTACTTTAGACTTGCAAGGATCAGTTAAAGTAGGCTTAAAATAAAATAAAATTAGTTAATCTAGTCCTGTTTCCTGGATGATTTACCTGGGAGAGATAACATAGTGGGAAGGCTGACATCAATCTTGCAAGTCTGAAATTCCCCCCCCCCACTACATAGTACTTATTATGCAGCTGGGGATTATGATGTTTCTTACCTAATAGTTCCCTAAGTAGTATCTCTTTGCCCATTTCCCAAGGTTTTCCTATGTACTATTACATCTGCTAAAAAAAAATCCAAAATAATAATAAGAATGAATCATTGGATAATTTAACCCAGACGTTTCACTCATGGCACAAATAACCAGACTTAAATTATGGCATTTTGGAGATCTTATATACTGTATTTAACTATCTGGAGAAACTGGTAAATATGGTACACAATACCCAATTAATCCAGCTAAATATTGTCTATCATCAGCCTCGAACTGATAACAAGTTTGTTAAGTATAAAATGCATATCAGCAACAAAACAGTGCTTGACATATTCTTGTACAGGTTCATGAGTGATAAATTTTATATGCTCATCATCAACAAAGAAACTTTAAAGTTTTGAGCTTGTGCCACTGCTGGTACACTTAAGTTTGCAGCTAAACTGAAAATGTTTAAATACAGATAATCTTATTTCAGTTGAAAAATCGGATTATTGCCATTTTCAGTGACATATATTTTCTTCACTATGAATAACCCTTCTTCTTCCTCTTCCTCCTCCTCTTCTTCTCCTTCTATTATTATTATTATTATTATTATTATTATTATTATTATTATTATTATTATTATTATTATTATTATTATTATTATTATACAATTGTATCACAGCGGCCAGTTGTTTCGCCGGATTTGGCATTGGTTACTAGTCGGGCCCCACCCAGGGGCCTAGCACGTCGTAATGTATTTTCGTAATATGCGTGCAGTGCGGCTTTTTGCATTTGACTGATGGTGATTTTGTCAATTTTTAACTGTTTTAAATGTAATTCCAGTGCTTTTGGAATAGCACCCAGTGTGCCAATTACCACTGGAATTACCACTGCTGGTTTGTGCCATAGTCGTTGAATTTCGATTTTTAAGTCCTGGTATCTTGCGATTTTTTCATGTTCCTTCTCGGCAACCCTGCTATCACCTGGTATTGCAATATCTATGATTGTAACCTTGTTTTTCTCAACCAGTGTGATGTCTGGTGTATTATGCACCAGTATTTTGTCCGTTTGTATACGGAAATCCCACAAGATCTTGACCATCTGATTTTCGGTGACTTTTTCAGGCTGATGTTCCCACCAGTTTGTTGCAGTTTTAATATTAAAATTTTTGCACAAATTCCAATGGATCATTTGCGCTACTGAATTGTGCCGCAATTTATAATCAGTCTGCGCGATTTTTTTACAGCAGCTGAGTATGTGATCAACAGTTTCATCAGCTTCTTTGCAAAGTCTGCATTTGGCATCATCAGAGGATTTTTCAATTTTGGCCTTAATGGCATTTGTGCGGATAGCTTGTTCTTGCGCAGCCAGGATTAGTGACTCTGTTTCTTTCTTTAATGTACCTGTTGTTAACCATAACCAAGTTTGTTCACTGTCCACTTTATCTTTTATTTTTTCCAGAAATTGGCCATGCAGTGCTTTGTTCTGCCAACTCTCCATTCTTGGTTTTATCACATCTTTTCTGTATTCTTGTTTTGTCTGTTGGGTCTTCAGTAGTTTTTTGTTCTTTATTTCAATTAATAGATGTTCTTGACTTTCTTTTAAATAATCAGCCAGTGCATGTTTTTCTTCTTCAACTGTTTGCTTCACTTGTAATAATCCTCTGCCACCTGATTTTCGGGGCAGATACAGTCTATCAGTATCACCACGTGGATGTAAACTGTAGTGCATTGTCATTAGTTTCCTGGTTTTTCGGTCCAAAATGTCCAAATCAGCTTGTGTCCAGTTAACTATACCAGCTGTGTATCTTATAACTGGTATTGCCCAGGTATTTATGGCCTTGATTGTATTTCCACCATTCAATTTAGATTTCAAAATTTTCTTAACTCTGTTGGTGTACTCTCGCCTGACAACAGTTTTTACTTCTCCATGCTTGATGTTATCCAACTGCAGAATGCCTAAGTATTTGTAGGCTTCATTTTCTTTGCATTTAATTAATTGGCCATTGGGCATTTCAATTCCCTCACATGCAGTGATTTTGCCCTTTTTTATGGATACAGTGGCGCATTTTTCAATGCCAAACTGCATTGAAATATCGGTGCTGAATACTCGGACTGTGTTTGTCAATGATTGGATTTCTATTTCTGACTTTCCATAGAGTTTCAAATCATCCATATATAGTAAATGCGAATTTTTTTCAGCTTCTTTGGCTGTTTGGTAGCCTAATTTCATTTTTTTTTTAAGATTACTGATAGTGGGATCATTGCGATGATGAAGAGAAGAGGTGAAAGTGAATCACCCTGGAAAATTCCTCGCTTGATATTAACCATTCCGTAGATCTCATTCCCTACTGCTAATTCAGTTCTCCATTGTTTCATCGCCTTTTCAGTAAAGGATGTAATATTTTTGCTAATGCCAGTTGTTTCTAAGCATTTTATGATCCAACTATGTGGCAGTGAGTCAAATGCCCTTTTGTAATCAATCCAGACCATATTCAAGTTCGTTTTTCTGTTCTTACAATTTTCTAATATCATTTTATCAATTAGGAGCTGATTTTTTGTGCCCCTGCTCCTTCTTTTGTTGCCTTTTTGCTCTATTGGCAAGA
This sequence comes from Thamnophis sirtalis, assembly GCF_051295495.1. NCBI lineage: Eukaryota > Metazoa > Chordata > Lepidosauria > Squamata > Natricidae > Thamnophis > Thamnophis sirtalis. Next base: position 52,205,770 of record NW_028261391.1, read on the forward strand.
TGTTGTTTGTTTCCAAATAATCCATCATGTTATCTGCAATAATGCCTGTGAGTAATTTGAAGGTTGTTGGCAAGCATATTATTGGTCTGTAGTTTTCAGGTGTTGTTCCTTTAGTTGCATCTTTCTGAATCAAGTATGTTTTTCCAGTTGTCAACCATTCATCAATTTGGCCCTTTTGTAAAATTTCATTCAGTTGCCTGGCCAATATTGCATGTAAACTGGTCAGATATTTGAGCCAGAAACCATGTAATTGGTCCTTTCCAGGTGATGTCCAATTCTTTACCTTTTTAACTCGATTTTTGACCATCTCAGTTGTTATTTCTAATACTTGCATTTGTTTGTTGCCAATGCTTTTCTCAAAGTCATGTATCCACTTTGCTTCCTTGTTGTAGTCCTTTGCATTTTCCCACATTTTTTTCCAGAATTCAACTGTGGCCTGTTTTTCTGGTTGTTGTTGTTGTTGTTGTTGTTGTTGTTGTTGTTGTTATTATTATTATTATTATTATTATTATTATACAATTGTATCACAGCGGCCAGTTGTTTCGCCGGATTTGGCATTGGTTACTAGTCGGGCCCCACCCAGGGGCCTAGGATGTCGTAACGTATTTTCGTAATATGCGTGCAGATCCAAGCAGTGCGGCTTTTTGCATTTGACCAATGGTGATTTTGTCAATTTTTAATTGTTTAATTGTTTTAAATGTAATTCCAGTGCTTTTGGAATAGCGTGCCAATTACCACTGGAATTACCACTGCTGGTTTGTGCCGTAGTCGTTGAATTTCAATTTTTAAGTCCTGGTATTTTGCGATTTTTTCATGTTCCTTCTCAGCTACCCTGCTATCACCTGGTATTGCGATGTCTATGATTGTGACCTTGTTTTTCTCAACCAGTGTGATGTCTGGTGTATTATGCGCCAGTATTTTATCTGTTTGTATGCGAAAATCCCACAAGATCTTGACCATCTCATTTTCAGTGACTTTTTCAGGCTGATGTTCCCACCAGTTTGTTGCTGTTTTAATATTATAATTTTTGCACAAATTCCAATGGATCATTTGTGCTACTGAATTGTGCCGCAATTTATAATCAGTCTGCGTGATTTTTTTACAGCAGCTGAGTATGTGATCAACAGTTTCATCAGCTTCTTTGCAAAGTCTGCATTTGGCATCATCAGAGGATTTTTCGATTTTAGCCTTAATGGCATTTGTGCGGATAGCTTGTTCTTGCGCAGCCAGGATTAGTGACTCTGTTTCTTTTTTTAATGTACCTGTTGTTAACCATAACCAAGTTTGTTCACTGTCCACTTTATCTTTTATTTTTTCCAGAAATTGGCCATGCAGTGCTTTGTTCTGCCAACTCTCCATTCTTGATTTTATCACATCTTTTCTGTATTCTTGTTTCGTCTGTTGGACCTTCAGTAGATTTTTGTTCTTTACTTCGATTAATAGATGTTCTTGAGTTTCTTTTAAATATTATTATTATTATTATTATTATTATTATTATTATTATTGTATATTTATTTTTAAAAAAATGTTTAAATACTATACCTTTCAGGGTAAAAGTTATCCACATGGTTAATGTCTCATAAAAATCTGATATGGGATAAAGAAGGACTAAAATCACTAGAGATATTCTAATATTTTTAATAAGTATTGTTCTGAATGCTGAGCAGAAATATCAACCCCGTTCTAAAAAACCTAAAGTGATTTAAAGAACAGACTGAACTCCTCTGGATTTGGCCTGAATATAAGATTTGTGTGTCAGAAATTATGAGGGCCCAAAATTTTAGAAAAAAATATTTTAGTCAGTTGAATCGTAGTGGGGCTTTCCCAGAACATCCAAAATCAAATAGCTGTTCTATAAAGGAATACCAGCCTATAAAGGAACCACCACTTCTTGGTATTAGGCCTTTGCATGTACGATATGCATGACTGCAGGACAATTACCCAAATATTGTAAAAATATTAGAGCTGGCATCCAAAAAACTATAATCTTAGTTAGAAGGATTTTAAACAATTAATTTATCATTATTAGAGTTCAAAGTCATTAAAAGTAAAACTGGCCAGCTGATTAAGCATGTATGCAATAAACTGATTCATTACTCAAATGAAATATATTTGCATTAATGAGAAATTTAATATTAGGGCTTTGCAGACTTACAGACTTACAAGAGAAGAAATTATCCCTTTCTACCAAAACTATATAAAAAATATCAGAAACTGGGAAGACCGTCATTGTCACTTCTCTAAAGTAATAAAGAGTCAGTAAACATGAAAAGCTTTCTGGGTTAGAAATCTTTAGAATATAAATCAAAATGTGTCAGCTTTTTTTCTTTGGAGATTTTCTACCATAAAATGTGAAGTCTACTTTTACATCCCGCGTCATGTTACAAAAATCCTCAATCAAAAATGTATTTATTTGTGTGTAGTAATTCTTTTTGAAGTCAAAAACTTCCATTCATCCTGTCTTACAAAATGTATGATACTAATAAAAATAGAAATGGTGCTACAATAGAAATTGTTACATTAAAACCTAAAATTTCAACTATTTTTTTTCATTTCCTCCCCCTCCCCACAAAAAAGATAGATGCTTTGAAATAAACTGTTGTTATTTAATCTGAAGATTCTAAGGTTGATTAGATCCACATAAGAAAACCTGAATCGAAACCATGATTTACAGGTTAAAACCAACTGAACTCTATTGATTTAAATTGCAGTGACCGAAACATAGGAGTAACTCTCTAAAGTGGCTATCGTCTTCCAGCAAACAAGTAGCTTCATTCTACACAGTGAATGTTCCATGTGGTCTTCCAAGGAACCCCAAGAACTGAATATTGCTGTAATCCATCCTTAAGATGATAAGGACATCAGTTGCTATTGATAGAGCCTGGGTTATTAACACTATAAAATCCTGAGCCTTTACTTTGTCTGCTTTAAATTTGTTAATATGTACTTATTCAGTGACTGCAGGAACAATTTAGAGAAAACTGAAAGGTTATAGACTCATGAATAATGCAAGTAAATAAAATGGCTATAAATTAATATTAATGTGAGATGTGTGTGATCTCTACTTTCCAGAAATGCTTAATGTAAATTTCTTAACAGGTCAACATTATTATGTAAGCTAAAAGAAACCAACAAGAATCAGATACCTGTTGCAGATCTTCAGCTGTTTCTTTACTTTCTCCATTGGTATTCTTATAGGGCAAAATAAAGAGTTCAGCTGAGGTGGGTAACCCTGGCAAGATTGCTACCAAAATATGTTCACTGGAAATGATTGTTGCCTAATATGGGGAAAAGAAAAGTTTAGACTGACATTCACATTTCTGTCTCTGCAGCTAAAATAAACTTGAAACTTGTCTTGTATTATATTTTTTTCTAAATTTACTGACTATTAATACAAATAGTTTATTTTATTTTAATTTATATCCCATCATTCCAACATTTAACATTTTTTTTAACATTTAACACTATATTTAATGAGCCACCGCGGCTCTTATGCATCTACATCTTCCACCAAGAAAATCCATTTTCCAGTTTTTTTGATAAGCATTATATTCCCCCTCCTATAGGCATTTCACAGCAGAGAATCATTGACAGTGGTAAATTTGATTGCTGGTTTTGGGGACTTAAAAATATACAGTTTAAAACTATCTGCAAAGAAAATTAATTAATGAACATGAATGACATGAATAAAGATTAGCAATAGCGCTTAGACATATACGATTTCTCTGTGCTTTATAATCCTCTCTAAGCAGTTTACAGAGTCAGCCTATTGCCCCCAACAATCTGGGTCCTCATTTTACCGACCTCGGAAGGATGGAAGACTGAGTCAACCTTGATCCGGTGAGAATTGAAGTGCCAAACTGCTGGCAGCCTGCAGTCAGCAGAATTAGCCTGCAATACTGCATTCTAACCATTGGACCATCATGGCTCATTTTGCTCAGGCTTAAAATCATGGTGAATCCAAACATGGTAGCCCATGTTAAGCCATTCTTTATGTCTTAACTATGACATCCAAATTTTGTACCATCATATTGCTTGCATCCTGACAAGAAATTTTTTTTCTACACTTCAACACTTGAAAACTATTCAGAGTTAAAATTTCAGACTTTTATAGATAATTAGTAATACAGAATATATGGATTGATTCCACAAGTGTATTTAGCACAATGGTCCTATCATCCCTTGATCTGTGTCATTTTGCACAATGACAATGAGAAAGGATGATGAAGGATGATTAATGATTATATGATCATATAACACAGGCACAGGGCAGACTGCAATGATCCGTATGGACAAAATGTTAGACTGCACAAAAAGATAGGAATACAAGATAAAGACACCAAACTATATATTTTAAATGTTCAGCTAGTAAAAAGAAATACAACTCCATTTTTAGCATGCCACATAAGAACACGATTACAATGATGTGAGACCTAGGCATCTATTGTAAGGCTTCACAATACACACACACATACACACAATTTTTTTAAAAAAAATCTGAAATTAAATGTATGAGAATTGTTTATATTAATCTGATAAGTGGAAGCAGTATTCCTATAAATCATGCTTGTTTCTTAAATTGGATCCAGACTCTTCTAAATGCTCCTTTCAAAGCAATTTGGGAAAGATAATAAAATATGGGAACTTTTTTTTACCTCAACTAGAACTGTCTTGATGACATGACCAATGTCCCGTCTCCATTCAGGAATATCTGGATTGTAGTCATCCAGATTTGGAGAAAACGAAAGACGTAAAGACTGAAAATGCTCTAGAAGGAAGAAAAAGAAAGAGTGAAACGGAAAGGAAAAAAACCAGAGAATCTCAGGCTATTCAATGGTGCTCATATTAAATCAGTATACATTTAGGCAAAGAGGAGCACATTGATATTTTAAATTCTATTTAATAAATTCCCCCAAATATCTATCACTGCTGAAATTAGACTTTTTGAGGCCCTAAGCCCTTTGTTAAGAAGTTACACAAGATATCACAAATATGCATACCAAAAGTCAATCTTGGATCACCACAAAAAAATTGAAAACATAAAAGGCAAAATGGTTTGCCTTTTAATTATTTAATAGCAAAGTATTTAAAGTGGAAAATACAAATTAACTTCAAATGAATGCATTTACTGATTACATATTTATCATTTGCCTCACTGGATTTCTGTCATAGTTAATGATATAGTCTGTTTAAGTGTAATTTTAAAAATATTTTTAATATACAGACAAAAATGCTGACAAAATAAGTAATCAGTCATTTTTTATTAACATAAGTAAAAATGAACTTGTTGTCATAGTAAAAAAAAACTGATAGTGTAAACTTTTGTGAGACCCTGCAGATTGTGAGGCCCTATACCAGTGGTTCTCAACCTGTGGGTCGGGATCCCTTTGGGGGTCGAATGACCCTTTCACAGGGGTCGCTTAAGACTATCGGAAAACACATATTTTCGATGGTCTTAGGAACCGAGACACTGCTCCTCTATAATTGGGGGTCACCATAACAAGAGGAACTGTATTAAAGGGTCGCGGCATTGGAAAGGTTGAGAACCACTGCCCTATACTATAGCTAGTTTAGTTTATGCCTAAATCACCAACTAAAGGTCCCTAGGATGCAATATGGTCATTATTTCTGAATTAGTCACTCAGAGTTCAACTACAAATGTCTAATGGAAAAAAGGTCATTTGAAAGAACGTTGGCCTATTTTAAAGGATTATATAGTGAAAGATATCAAAGGTATCTTTTTAAAGTACAGGCAGTCCTCGACTTACGATCATAATCAACATTTCAGTTGCTAAGTGAGACAGTTATTAAGTGAATTTTGTCCCAATTTTTTATGACTTATCTTGCTGCAATTGTTAAATGAATCGTTGCAGTTGTTAAAATAGTAACATGACTGTTAAGTGAATCTGGCTTTCCCGCTGACTTTGCCTATCAGAAGGTCACAATGGTGATCACATGACCCCGTGACACTGCAAACATCAAAAATATCAGCTGCTGTGTCTGAATTTCAAGTGACCTTGGGGATGCTGCAATGGTCATGTGGAAAACGGTAATAAATCACTTTTTTCAGTGCTGTTGTAACTTTGAACCGTCACTAGGTGAACTGTTGTAAGTTGTAAGGACTATCTATATTGCAATGGTCCACATAATCACAGCTGAGCAAGAAAGAGAGGAGAAAGAAGAGAAATTCACTATAGAAAAAGCTCCTAAATGTTCATCTTTCCACTATATTTAACAAACTGTAATGCTATAACTGTACTTTGTGCCCATTTTAGAAAGCGAACACATTTAAAAAGTCTGCAGACATAACCAATAACCAATGACTTATGCACTTAAAGTGCTTTCTGTATAAATCCTACTGATTAAACCATTTCCAACTTTGCACTGACCCAAAACAATTTCTAAATGAAGATAAATCTGAAGCCTTATTGGTAATCAGCTGATTAAGCGTTAGTGCTCTATGAACCAAGTTACGAGGGAGGTTTAAAAAAAGAATCTAGACAAAATCTTCATTTACATGTCTTCAAACACATATGGTAGTTTGGTATATTTGTGTGTTTTCTTCAGTATTCCTCCAAATACAGACAGCTTGTAAAGCAATTAGGTTGTTTGCATTTTGAAAGGATTCAAATGAAACACTTGAAAACATCCCTCAAAATAAGACAAGCAGCATGGCAATTACTTTAAAGCAGTGCTGTAAAGAATGAGGAAACTGAGTGGGGATTTAAGAGATATAATGTGCTCAGCACTTGAAATTATACACAGATAGATGAATATACGGTAACAAAAATGAATGAATGTGTTGAGGTCAACCCTTTATCTGGCTGATCTTACTTCTGTCTGTAGCAAGAGATTCAGGGATGTGCCAGTAAGCTAACATTCCTACTAAAGATTCTCTTGAACTGAATAACACAATAGTTGTGATTGAACATACCCATATTCAAAAGTATGTGGTGGTGGTGATGAAAGTATGTGTATTTTTCTACTGTCTTATACTTACAGATTCTCAAACCTGTTGAGGGATAAATTCAGTGAAGGGAGTGGAGGGGGGGAATTATTCTCCAGGTTAGTGGAAGGAATTACATACCTACTTTGAACTAAGCTATGCTATTAATGCTTCTGCAGAGACCATCTTTCATCCTAGCTATTTTAAAGAAATATAGCTCAGCCTCCCAAATTTCCATTTGAGGAAAGTGTTTGGAGACAGTAGAGGACCTTTAGCTTTAGCATATAGAGGAAAGAGTTAATTTGAATCTCTTACAATCATATTGAGACCTGGATATTCTGTCAGGACAGAATCTGTTCTTCTAGGGGATAATTTATATCAAGAGTATTCCTGGTTCTATTAGATAAGGGGTGTCAAACTCATGGCCCGCAGGCCAGATACATCATGCACTGATCACCCCACCCCCATTTTAGCAAAGGGGGCAAATGTCATGATACATCACGTGATGATGTGACGACAGGGATTTGACACACCTGTATTAGATCACCCAGTTACTTAATCTAATGCTATCTCTCTCTCTCTCCCTAATTCTATCTCTATCTTTAAGTGAGGAATGCCATTTTTATTTTGAGTAAATTTTAACTAACCAGAGCCATCAGGGTAACTCACTGCTCACTCCAGGAGTTTGATTCTGAGAGGCTCAAGGTTGACTCAGCCTTTCATCCCTCTGAGGTTGGTAAAATGAGGACCCAAATTGTTGGGGGCAATACACTGACTCTGTAAACTGCTTAGAGAGGGCTGTAAAACACTGTGAAATGGTATATAAGTCTAAGTCCTGTTGCTATTAATTGGGGTTATATTTTTTCAAGTTAATTAAGAACGAGATTTTATCAGGGATTCTTTGGTTTTGGTTATATATTTTGTTGACTAAATTGCCTGGTGTGTCTGTGATATGACAGAATAAAGCTTTGTGTTACAAAGAAATACTTAGTGCAGCTTTTCTGCACTGAATTTTTCTCAGAGAGCAAAATTAGTCTTATACCAATTCTCTTTCCTGTGGCAAAAATATTTAGGTTCCTCATATAAGAGAACTATCAAGTTTACTGCAGCACTAAAGAAGCTCTAACAGAACATAGAATGAGCTATTAAAAAGAGAGCTACTGTGATCCACAAGCCATATGAGGTCTCCTGATCATTTTTGGAAACTGCACAAAAATTCTGATTCTCCTCACAGTTTTTGGTCAACATAAGGTCTGATGTACGAATCTTGATTTGTTTCTTTGTCCCTTAAACCTTTTCCTGGTGATTTCACCGTGTCAACAAAAATGCTGACTGAAGGTAATTTATAAAAATTCAAAGTGTAGGTCTCAGTCAAAATCATGTGTTTATTTCTGTTTCAATATATGATCCAGGTGCTGGGTTGCTGAAAAATAAGAATTTCTCTGGGTGTAAATCTATTATGAAATACAAAGAATGCATTTTGTGAAGGATAAGTAGATCCTTGAACTTATAAAAGATAATATATATGAGTTCAATTTCAAAGCTCTTGATTGATATGATTGTCATATAGTTTCCTTGTATAGTTTTGTCCTTATGTTCTTTTTTCCAAGCCAAGAACACAGCAAAGGGGAAATGGCCACGGAAACCTAAGGAATAAATAAACAAGACTGAACAAAAATAGGGCTCACCATATACTGCAATCATTTTGGTGTCTTGCAGAATAGTGTTTCCTGCAGAAACTTGTACTGTGATTATGTTCATACCTTCTGTAGAGAAGGTAAATGTGATACTCCCTTCTAGAGTAATTAATGGCTGCAAATACATAAAAAGGAAACATGATAATTAATTAATGTATTCATTAAAAGCCAAGACAAACATGTTGCTAAAAACAAACTGGGATTGAAAATGTCCAAAGAATCATTAGGAAGATATTGCCACTGATTTATTTTTCTTACATTTTTCAATTGTATGAAAAAGCATAAATCATGAAAGGTTCTATAAACTATAAAACCTATCATCTAGAAAAGCCTCATAAAAGTACCAACATATGCAGAAAACAATGAATAAGCTCATAAAATACTAAAAGGGTAGTGATAATAAACAAATGCTTGCCTTGGGTTGTATAAAAACCAAGCCACACATTTGGGTTTACTAACCAGAATAAATCAGGATAATAAAAACAAATCAAATTAGGGCTTTATATAATGAACAAATTTTGAAAGGTACACGTACGCATGGATAGATTTGGTAAGACTGATATTTTCCCCTTTTTAATTCTTCCAATTTTTAATGTATAATAGCATGTGAATCAACTGTTGACTTACCTTCTATGTGTGCTGCGAGGGGAATCCAATCATGGGTTAACTTTGTCCATTAGCCTAGAGACTGAGTATGTAAATTTTGACCACGTCTCCTCTGACTGGACCAAGTCAGTTTTGCACAAAGTCAGCCGTCGAAAGATGTATGTCAATGTCACTCATGGCCGTAGTCAGAGCAGGTATGCAAGTCACGTCCAGAAAAGTCCAGTCAGGGAAGAAAGGCAAATTAGTCATAGAGTCAGAGTCAAGAGGAAGCCCTGGCCAGCCGAAACTGCGGGCGGGTTTGGATTCCCCTCGCAGCACACATAGAAGGACCGTTCAGGTAAGTCAACGGTCGTTCTCCTGTGTGCTGCTTGGGGAATCCAATCATGGGACATGCCAAAGCAATTAAGTCCCAGGACGGGAGCTAGGCTGGTCAGGATCCTCTGCAGAAGAGAGAACCCTTTGCAACACTCTCCGCCCAAAGGAGGCCTCAGCCGAGGCATACACATCAACTTTGTAGTGTCTAATAAATGGCGAAGGCGATGACCACGTAGCCGCCCTGCAAATCTCTTCCACCGAAGCTTGCATAGCCCAGGCTGCTGTGGTAGCTGCACTCCTGATAGAATGAGGAGTAATACGTCTGGGAACCGGTCGGGAATGGCTGTCGTATGTCAGCGCGATGCACGTCTTCAACCAACGGCCGATAGTATGTGACACCTTCTGTCCCATGGACGACGGCTGGAAGGAAACAAACAGTGCCTCCAATCTTCTGAACGACGCCGTACGCTTCACATAACGTCGGAGAGTCCTACGAACATCCAAATGATGCCACTGGCGTTCCTGAGGATGGGAAGGCTGCGGGCAAAAGTCTGGGAGGATGAGTTCCTGAGCCCTGTGGAACACCGTATTGACCTTCGGAAGGAAGGCCGGGTCCAAACGAAGCATCTGTTAGGATGGAAAATGCAGAGATCCCCATGAACAGAGAGGGCTGCCAACTCCGACACCCTCCTGGCCGATGTAATGGCCACCAGGAACACCGTCTTAAGAGTCAGCAACCAAATGCTGATGGAGTGGATGGGCTCGAACGGGGCAGATGTGAGTGCCCTGAGCACCAAGGTTAAATCCCAGGTAGGATAACGGTGCACAGTCGGAGGCTGTAGATTAGCTGCACCTTTCAGGAAGGACTTGACTCGTGAGTGCTGGGACAAGGAGCGGCCCTGACCGCCCCCAATCACCGTGGACAATGCCGTGGCCTGTCGGTGAAGCGTGTTGGGCGCCAGTCCCTTATCAAGTCCCGATTGCAAAAAGTCTAAAACTTGAGGTACTGAAGCCTTGATGGGATCGGTCCCGGTGCGACGGCACCACCTACAGAATGCCTGCCAGGTGGCCTCGAAAATACGAGTAGTAGATGGTCGTCGGGCCACCTGGATAGTGTCAATAACTTTACTCGAGTAGTGGAGGGCGGTCAGAATAGCCCGCTCACGTGCCACATGGCTAACTGCAGGAGCTGGGAGTTCAGGTGGATGAGAGCCCCCTGGTTGAGCTGGATCTGGTCGTCTGGAATCCTTCACAGGCGGGATACCGACAGGTGCACGAGGTCTGCGTACCAGGGTTGTCTGGACCACATTGGAGCCACTAGCAGCACTTCCGCCTGTTCCGTCAAGATCTTCTAGATGACCGACGGAAGGATCGGGAGAGGGGGAAAGGCGTAGAGGAGGCCGGCCGGCCATGGACTGTGTAGAGCATCCACCCTCTTCACCCCGGGAGCCTGGTACCTGGTGTAAAAGCACGGGAGCTGCGTGTTGTGTGGCTGCGCAAACAGATCCACCTCGGGGAGGCCGAACCGGCGAGAGAGTTCCCGGAAGATGTCGGGGTGGAGTTGCCACTACGGTTGGTCCACGGTGGCTCTGCTCAGCCAGTCCGCCTGTGTATTGGCCACACCCGAGATGTGCTCTGCTCGGATCGACAATAAGGAGGTCTCCGCCCAGCGATGTAACTTCTCCACCTCCAACATCAGGGCCTTGGAGTGGGTGCCCCCCTGGCGGTTGACATGGGCCTTGGAGGCAACGTTGTTGGTTAAGACCAACACATGGTTGTGTGATACAATGTCCCGAAACTCCAGGAGGGCTAGGGGGATGGCGCAGAGCTCCAGCCAATTTATGCTGTTTGACTCGACTCCTGACTCGACCAGCGTCCCTGAGCCACCCAGTCCAGGGCATGGGGCCCCCATCCAAACAGGCTGGCATCAGTCATAATTTGGATGTGGTACAGTTCCCTGAAGGGGCACCCTTGGAGGAGCTTGGAGGACGTCCACCAATGAAGGGATCTGAGTGGCTTGTGTGGGAGTCGAACCTTGGTCTGGGAGTGGCTGGTGTGTGCCCTCTGGAAGGGAAGCAGGAACCATTGAAGTGGGCGTCATGGAATCTGGCCCAGGGAACCATGTTGATACAAGATATCATCTTCCCCAACAGTTTGGACAGCATGGCCAATGGCAAGAAGCTCTGGGATAGTACTTGATTTGCCAGGTGCTGGATGCTCTGTCACCTCTCTGGAGACAGGGAGAGTTCGCACGTCACTGAATTGATGATGGTCCCCAAGTGGAGCAGCGATGTGGTTGGCTGCAAGTGGCTCTTGGGGAGGTTGAGGACGAAACCGTGACTGCGCAGCGAGTCCATCGTGACCTGCAGATCGTGTAGGGCCTGGTGCTGAGACAGAGACAGCACCAAGATGTCGTCCAAATAACAATTCACTCGTATTGGGACCGAGCGAAGCGAAGCCGCCATGACTGCCAGGAGTTTGGTGAATGTGTGCGGGGCCGACGACAGGCCAAAAGGTAAGGCCCGGTATTGAAAGTGATGGCCATTGAACTGGAAGCGTAGGAACTTCCAATGTGCCAGATGGATGGGCACATGGAGGTACACCTCTTTGATATCGACTGATGTCATCATGTCGCCTTGGCGGATGGAGGCCAATATACTTTTGAGAGATTGCATTTTGAATTTTTGGTACTTGTACCGATTGAGCCTTTTCAAATCTAGGATGACCCGCCATCCCCCTGAGTTCTTGGGCACAAGGAACAAGATGGAGTAAAATCCTAGCCCTTCCTGACCCCTTGGTATCGGCTCTACAGCCCTGATGGTGAGAAGGTGCTGAATTTCGGCATCCATGAGGCGCCGCTTTGTTGGACACCTGGGTACGGGACACTTGATGAATCGCCTTGGGGGAATGACGAGAAATTCTAGAGTGAGGCCCAGCCTCACGACCTGAACGGCCCAGGTGTCAGACGTGGTCTCCGCCCACTGATGAGTGAAGGCCAGGAGACGCCCTCCAATGGCTTCCTCCCCTCATGAGTCACCGGTACCTCCGAAAGGACCAGTTTCCACCTCCATGAAATGGCCTCCTAGCCTGAGGCTGTGTCTGGTTCTGCTGGCGACCCCTATCTCTAGCCCCCGTGCGATCCTGACCACGATCCTGGGCCTGGGAGAAACCCCTGTTGTAGTGTGGAACATAGGGAGCAGGGGCGAATCCGGAGTCCCCAGCCCGAAAGGGCTGTCGCCTATTATAAGGCTGTTGCCTCCTATTGGCATGGCCCGCAGTGGAAGGGAGGACCTTACGCTTGTCTCTAGTCTCAATGAGGATGGGGTCTAGAACAGACCCGAACAGAGCCCCACCTTTAAAGGGTGTGGACGCAAGGCGCCACTTGGATTTGACATCCACTTGCCAGTGGCGAAGCCACAGCAAACGCCGGGAAGCCACGTTAGAGACTACAGCCCATGAGGCGAATTAGGCAGCACTAAGAGTGGCATCCGCAGAAAATTCCAAGGCTGCCATCAATTTAGTAATATCTTGGTGAAGGCGCATTTCCTCTGGGGCAAGCCTACCCTGCAATTGCTTAAGCCACACTAAAGAAGTCCTATTAAAGAAGGCCGCAGCAGTAGCTGAGCGCAGAGCCCAGGCCGCAGCCTGATGGGTCTTACGAATGACTGTCTCGGCCTTACGGTCCTCCGCCTTCAAACCCTCTGAAATTACTGATGGGATCAATGCCGGAGAGGCGAGGGCTGCAATAGGGGTATCTATGGTGGGGAACTGAAGGAGGCCTTCCAACTCAGGAGTAGAAGTGTACAATTTCCTATCCCCAGTGTTGGGTGGGGTAACCACGGTCGGTTGATCCCACTGCTTTTGAATCAGATCCAAAAAAAGCTTGGGTGAAGGAATAACATCCTGCAAAGCTACCTGTTCAGCAAAGAGGCGCTCAGTTGCATCCAACCCCACTGCTGTGCTCTCCTTAGAAGCAGCCTCCCCCATGTGGGTAGTGGTTTTAGCCTTGTAAAGCAAGGACTTAAATAGAGAATGCCGGAATAGGCCAGGGCAGTAGGCTTGTCCAGAGGCAACCCCCCATCATCGGAGAACTCCCTGTCTATAACCTCACCCTCCTCCACTAAGGCCGACTCCACACTATAGGTTGAGTGAATCAGAGAAGGAGGGTCTGTTTGCAGAATAGATGAATCCCCTTGCACAGGTTGGGGATCAGGCCCAGACTGGGCCACAGAGGCCCTAGGCACCTGGGTCCTACGAAGCAACTCTGCATCTACACCTCTAGAAATAGCTGCAGATAATAATTGATAAAAATCAGGGGGAAGGCCCAAATCCTGCCTTCCAAAGGCCTGAGGCCTGCAGCTGTAGGGGTGAAGGTAGCCAAAGGCCCTGCATGTGGGGGTGATTGAATCGAAGCCACACTAACTTCTGAAGTGACTGGGGGGGATTGGGGCTCCAAACCCCTTTCCCAGGAAGTGGTGCCTGGGGCAGGTGGATATCAGGGGACCAACCCTGCTCAGAGATGCGCACCAGAGAAGCACGCTGTGGAACCAGCACCGGTGGTGAGCAGCTAGGCGCCCCCGAAGTTTTGGATGTTGCCTTAGCCTTGTCCTTGCGTTTATGCGACTTGTCCCGAACGGCAGAAGAGGCCTGGGGCCTATGGCTGGAAGCCCTAGTAGTGGCCCTGCCAGGCCTTGGGCTAGTCCCTTCCTTGCCAGGGGAACGGGGCTCACAAATGGGCTCAATATTACCCTTTGAAACAGACTTATCTGCCATGGTCACAATAGAATTGAAAAGGCTCAAGTCCAGATAGCAATGAGAAGCGATTCACTCCACTGCACAAGGCGCCACGTGAAGGCAGAAGCTACGCTGAGGCGACCTCCTCACTGAGTCAGCAGCCACAAGTGAGGGAAAAGGGAGGACCGTCGGAATGATGCTGACGCCTGGGCACGAATGTGAACGCCACGCCTCTCCCATCCATTCCTGCGCATGCGCAGAGCCTCAGACCAACATGGTGGCCGCTGCAGAAGGCTTGAATTTCAAACCGCCAATGCAGCAAACAGGCACCAAAAGCCAGTAAGTTCGCAAGCCCTTCTTGGCTGCAGCGTCGCCCAAGGGGAAAAACTCCCTGCGGCAAGGGACAGCAGGTCTGGGAATGGCCGCGCCGCACAGGCGGGTTGCTCCCGACATGATAACAGTGCCGGGCAACGCACCGGCCCAGAACAGTAAATAAGGACAGTCTTCAATCCGCGTGCGCGAACGCTACCGCTGCGAGTCGGCTTGCCGAGCCAGAAGGTCTCGCAGCCTCCGCTCCCAGGCAGGAAATTGAAGGCAAGAGGGTTTGGGCTGGCAGCGAACTGCCGCCTCCACCTCTGATCACAATAAATCAGTTGAAAAACCTCATTATTGACTGCAGAATCCAAGAAAAAGGTGATAATTTTGTCTATTAGCCAAGAGAAAATTGAGATGCGTCTCGTTAGGCTGGACTGAGTAAAGAAACTGACTTGGTCCAGTCAGAGGAGGCGTGGTCAAAATTTACATACTCAGTCTCTAGGCTAATGGACAAAGTTAACCCATGATTGGATTCCCCAAGCAGCACACAGGAGAATTGAATATTCCCATACAATTTGTATGTTTTAATGAACCCAAAGTAAACAAAATATGAAGTAAAAAGTTAAACTCATGTATTCCTTTTGTGCATCCGACCAATTCAAAATAAGAAACTTGTTAATACGGAAGGTGCACATTAGAACTTCCATTCTATTTTTTTTTTTGTAAAATTGTTAATAAGGCCACTGAAAAATTGACTCATTAAAGGAAGACCCTTCTAACTTTTCAGTTTGGGTTAAACAGTGTTGAACAGTGGTGTTAAGCAGTGAAGTTTCCTTTCATTAGAGTGGTATCATATATTTAATTGTTACATAGCATTATTCTTTGCACAAGCTTGAAAATTATCTGTCTGCGGGTTTTCAAAGAAAAAGAAAGGATCATAAAGATTAAACAGGGAAAAGGTCAGGCTACCAAAAGGAGAAATAGAAAAGTAGTGGGGGGGATGAAGAACTAAAGAACCACATAACAATAACAATAAATGAAGGATTCTTTTCACAGAATTCTTGGTACTAAGAACTTTGTTGTCATATTTGTAAATAAATCAGTAACAACTTGTACCATATCTATGATCTCATAATGTTATCAAGTGTGTGAATAAATTACCACTGAAGGCAATCACGTTGTTTTCTAAAATAACGATAGAACATATGAACCATTATAGAAAAAGTACAGCATTGTTCCATGTAAGTATTGTGGAAGAAATTAGTCACCCATTGTACATGTAGTTTTTGACTTATGACTAATCATTTAATGACCATTCAGAAAGGATATTTTACAAGAGGCAAAGCACTTCCGACCATTCATGTGTTCTCAATGGAACATCCTTAATATAACTTGTGGTTAAAGTCCACTCTCTAATTATTTTTAAATGTCACAGTACAGCAGCTCACAACCCAAATTCATTAGAAAGAAGAAATCAGTGATAGGTAGCAAATTAAATATTGTCCATAGGCTATGCCTATGGGTGATTAATAATGCAAATGTAGCACTTTAATGCAGTGTTTCCCAGTCTTGATACTTCCAGGTGTATGTATTCAACTCTGAGAATTCTTGTTAACGGTCATGTTGGCTGTAGAGTTCTGGAATTTGAAGTCTACACACTGGGGAAATTGCCATGGTTCATAAATAATGGTTTAATATAACAGAAGTTGATTTGGGGAATCTATAATTCCAGGCTTGGAAGGTTTTTTTTTGTTTTTGTTTTTAAGTAAAGATGGTAACTATGGACATTCAATCAAAAGTCTACCCCTTTCTGGGTTATAAAGACAACCCTGAGTATAAAAAGAGTAGAAAATGGTATACTTTCAAACTCTAAATAACAGACATATGTATAAATGTGCTTGAAGCTGAACAACTACATTATTTTAAGCTACATTTTGCATAATGGGGAAAAACATTTTTTTGGTATTAAGCGAGTTAATTAAAAAAAAGCTGATTTGTATCATAAAAGTGCTGAGAATTGCTATCTGTGATTTTCAGGGCCCTATAATCTGTTTCTTTAGTCAATTCTCCCCCATTCATAATGTGGCCATAACATTAATTAGCCATTGACTTTACTGTATAAAATACAGACCTCAGTATTGTTTCCAAACCACCAAATATATGTTAAGGTTCCAACTTGACTGGGCCATAATATTGCTGTGGCATTAACTTCTTTGTTCTTTGTTGTTACAAATGGAAGCGACAAATGGACATGCTCTAAAGGACCTAGAAATGAGGAAGAAATAAGAAAAAACGTTTTCATAAAAACATTGTCAGATTTTAAATTTTATGTTCTGCAATTTCAGTAGGACTGTAGGCTGCTTCATTTACAAACTAATGTCAGCATTATTGCAATCTGCAGAAGATAAGAGCAGTCTCACTACAGGTTGTTCATTCACGCAGAGGTGGAAGGGAAGAGAAGGGGAAACATAAAAGGAGATAGACATTGTCTAAATTCTACAAGAATCCTAACTTATGATTCCCAGAAGAATAGCTATATCATTTCAGAAAAAAGGGAATATTTTCTATTTGAAATATAGATGTTACATGCTCCCATTGAGCCGAGGTGGCGCAGTGGTTAAATGCAGCACTGCAGGCTACTTCAGCTGACTGCAGTTCTGCAGTTCGGCGGTTCAAATCTCACCGGCTCAAAGGTTGACTCAGCCTTCCATCCTTCCGAGGTGGGTAAAATGAGGACCCGGATTGTTGGGGGCAATATGCTGACTCTGTAAACCGCTTAGAGAGGGCTGAAAGCCCTATGAAGCGGTATATAAGTCTAACTGCTATTGCTATTGCTATTGTAGAAGGAATTTGAATAATAAGTTAAAGTAATCAAAGAGTTGTTTCAAAGACCTGTAAACAAATTCTGAAAATCCTTGCTACCAAGTACTACTTCAGAGTAATATTGCTGGATTATGTATATGCTATTGATAAAAATAGTATGACTTAATATGTTTCGTGATAATTATTAATGCATCATTTTGCTCACATTCAAATAAAGCAGTGTATAACTTGTGTTGAATTTTATATTTACCAACAAAGAAATAAAGGGAGACTTTATCTGAAAGTGGAAGCAGTATGTTCCGTCCCATATTTGGGTAGATCAGGTGGCCCTGATACCCCAGTCTCACTGGAAAAAACACTCAGTGTATACCCTATATGCAAACTTCCAAAGTTTGAAATCAATTTCCAGGAAAGAGCTGGAATTCCATAGAATAATGTGTATATATACATAAGAATGATGTCACTGAATGAAAGCGTTCTGTTTCTTAGCTGTCAACGTGCATAAAAACATTACATAGGATCTTCATATATAAAAATAGATAAATTTCTCCTCCTTTCGCCCAAGGTGGATGGGAAGTCATGTAAAATCTCATGTATTAGGACATGACATATGTACTGTAACATCTATATTTCTCTGGTGTGATAACTTATGAAAAGCGATATAGACTGTACATACAAGTGCTGATTCAAAATGTATGTATGTATGTATGTATGTATGTATGTATGTATGTATGTATGTATGTATATATTCATTCTTCATTAAAGGATCTGCTGTTTCTGATATTGGTTTGGGGGGAAAATTCACCGAAGCAGGTAGTTCTGATTAACTATTACAAGATAAAAAGACAGATTTAAAAATGCAGTTTTGGAACAGCAGATGGTGTTGTACTACTATTTACATGAATAGTTAGCAATGTTTAAGTATCTAACAAAAGTTTGAAAATTATTTGTGCTGTTTAAATTAAAAAGGGTTGCATTCAGAAGTATTAATTAGTTCCATGAAGCCTATATGCTGGTGACTCTATGTTCTAAACTGGTGGTTATTAAGGGATTGTGCAGATACCAATAGGAATGGAGCTATTTGGAACTGGTTATTTCTGAGGCAAAGATACAATTTACAGGTTGCTTTCTAAAATGCACTTTGTGTACACACTCTGTTGTGTAACAGAGTCTAGGGGCTTTATTGGGGAAGGGGTGGGGGTAATTATATTATTCAAGACTTGGAAAAAGTAATTGAATCAAATAATTTAAAAACTATTGTTGTAGAAATTCAATTGAAAAGTATGAGAACTGTGCTATGTAGAAGAAAGGTGTATTTCCCTAAAAAATTAAATATTAGGTGATACGAAAATACTTCATCTGTCACTAGAGGAAACATTGGTGTGATTAGTTGAAGTATCCCTGTAAAGTATGCTCATTCATTATAGATTTCCCACAGTTGAATGGCATTGCATACCACAATAATTCTTTTGAAGTTGTTATTCTATTTCATATCTCATTAACCTTTCATTAGTTGCTTTCTAAAATGGATGTTTCACTGTTCTAATAACTTTAAAGCAAAGATTAGTAGTGTGATAGATTTGTATTCTCCATCACTGGAATTTTCTTTCTGTCCTTAAAAACGAACAACACTCATGAGGAGTCAGTGGGATGTAAGTGTTAAAGAACTAGATTAAGCATTTAATCTGTCACTAAAATATGACATGGAGAAAGAACAAGTAAAAATTATATGATAAAGTAGATAAAAAAATCTTTAAAAGCACAATAAGTATAAAATTATGAGAGGAATTATGTAGAAAATAATAAATGAAACAAAATTATTAACAATGCTTATGAGGAAAATTGGTATAAAATCCTTAATTTATGTAATAGATCCATTTATAATTAAATAGATAAAGCATGTAACAAAAAAGGGGTAAATGTCAGTATAAAGAAGCAACTTTGTATTACATGCAGTGGTTATGTAAAAAAAGACACCTCATAAGTATTGGAAATAAATATATAACATTAAACAAATAACGAAAGAGAATGTTGCCTATGGTACCAGAGGGGAAGCAAAACTTGGAGAATATGCAACAGTATCAAAACTGATTTATCTATCTGCCTGCCTGCCTGCCTTCCTGCCTGCCTGCCTGCCTGCCTGCCTACCTACCTACCTACCTACCTACCTACCTACCTACCTACCTACCAGGGGTGGGTTTCTCGCCCCGTTCCAACCGGATCGGTTGGAACGAGGCCGGCGGCGTCCTCACGCACGCACGTGGCGTCCTCGCGCACGCACGTGGCGCGCGCATGCATACTAGCGTCTGTGCGATGCCCCAGCTACTCCTGGAGGATCGCGCAGGTGTTCTGCGCATGCGTGGAAAGCGCGAAATTCAAAAAAACCGGGTAAGGAGCGGGCGCGGGTGTACGGGAGCGCGCGGGCGCGGGGGGGGGCTTCGCCGTTCCCGGAAGTTATTTACTTCCGGGTTCGGCGACCAACCGGATCGCAGGGACCGGTGCGAACCGGTCGAAACCCAGCCCTGCTACCTACCTACGTACCTATCATATGTCTAAAATTTCCAGTAGAAAAGATTGTAGTCTAGTGAGGAAACCCAGGTTCTAGTACTTTTTTAGGCATGGATATGCCAGAATGACTTTGTCCCAAGAAGGAGAATGGGAAATCAAGACAAATCTATCTACTGTGCTGACCAGCCTTTTAGGTGTTCATTCTATAGCGAATTAATTCAAGATGAATAACACATATGAAATCATTTAAATGGCCCAAACTAGAAAAAAAAACCTTGGTATTGTTAAATGAGATCTCCTAAGATACAAGGCGAGAATATTGAAATCTCACAGGGTTCTATACCCTCACATGAAATTTCAGTCCTTATCTGAGATTGCATGAGATCCTGGACATTAGATCATCAATAACCTATTAGACTGTAGTAATTTTAAATTTAGTTTTAGTTTGGTTTCACTGCATGATGATACATCATGGTATCACACAAATATAGAATTAGTTCTCTGTGTAAAATACAGAATAAACTCACTTTCCTATGCCAGAATAAAAACTTCTAAGGAGTTCTACCGCTACACACACTGTTTATAAATTTAATCCTTGAAACATTGAAGAGAACATCACATCCTATGCAGTTTAAGATCTGACAAGGAATGTAATAAATTATATGATGTTGAAACACACAGAGCAATTACATGGCTGCAATCCGTTACCAGATTGGAATGACACAGACAATGACATTTCTGCTTCAGGTCATGGCCTGCATAAACAAAAAGGTTTTCCATCAAGTAGCCTTGTTAACTTGCATATAAAGTGTGACACGATGGCAAAATCTTTCTTAGCAAACAGCAGCAGATTGCTTGGCTGTGTGTTACTGTGGTTAGGTTATTTGGGATATTATCCTATCTCTCCACTTATGATTAATTTTGGGGTGTAAGCAACTAGCTTATATGCATAAAGTGGAAATGAAATTTTAAGAAGTTCAATTTTGAAGTTACATAATTAACTTTTCTAAAATTTCACCAACGACTTTCTGAGACTTTTCTATCATATTTTTCCAAAGTTCAAGTCAGATTTTGAAGAAGCAAAAAACAGGGGTATTGACACTTTTGAACTTTAGTGTTTAACAATACAAGCAAGAATAATATCATAGACAACAAAAACAAACAAATAAATGGATCATCAACCAAATCAGTTCAGAGTTCTAACTTGAAATTATCTGGCTTTAGACAAATTACAAAGACTTAGATCTCTGGAAAAGACTGAGAAAAGTGAAATAAAGGTGGATGAACTCAATTACAGTAGTAATGTATATACCACTGGAAGACCAGGTTAAGGATAGATCATCGTGAGGGAAAAAAATCTATGCAGTTGCTAGGAGTTGAAAACAACTTGATGGCACATAATAATTAAACAAATAAATCTCAAAAATTAACTCTGAAAAACTTGCTATTTGATCTTTTATGTTTAAATTTAAAGCAATTATATGGCATCTTATTTTGTTCTATTTAATTAAACTGCTTTGTACATTATAAACAGTTGCATATTTTATAAATTCATCAATACCCATAAATTTCATTTTCTCTTTCTTTTGAAGCAATATTGGAAACAAAAGTAAAACAAATTATTCAGTCCCATAAAGGGGTACGGGATCTACACATTTTATATCCAAATCCCAGTAGCAAGCAACATTCCCAGGGAAACAATAATCATATTCCTAAGAGTGGTGAATTCATCAGGTATCATGGTAAAATATCTAGCCAGAATGGTCTTGGACAAATGTCTTGGACAAATGTCCTAGTACTCCAGGCTTGAAAGGCTGGTAGAGCCTTTCAAGTAACCAGATGGTCTAGATCTCTTCCAGGTTTAAAACAATTCAATTTTAATAGAAATAAAAACAATAAGTTAAATGAAGTTATAGAAAGAAAAGTATGATAAAACTAAAACAAAGTTTTTAAAAATCCAAGCCTAAGTTTAAACGTAAGATCTTTTTGAACTTAAGGCATTAGCCAAATTACTTTCTATTCTTTTACACTGGCCCTGGGTTATGAAACAAGGCTTCAAGCATGATACAAATTCATGAAAAATTATACTTCTGAAGTTACATGAATCACTAAATCAGACCATCATAAATCATAGCCTAAAGCAATTCCTATTTGTTTTCTGGTTCTTTTCCCTTTCCACCCACTTTTCTAATTCTCGATTCATCTCTAAAATATGTTTGCATCAAATAAAACCTAACACCTGTACCATCAACAATATTTATCAAAAGCAGAACATTTAAATTGACATCAATTTATCTTTAAGGTATTGTTATACCAACAGTAATTACATACAATTTACATGCAAATACAAGACTGCAGTGTCAGTCCCCAGGCTGTTTCTGATCTGCGCAGTTACACGGAAGATGCCAACATTTTGATAGATGTGCCTGATTCCTTCTTCTGTTGAGCTCAGATTGGCATATGACACAGCACTACCATCTCCAAAATCCACGCGGATTATTGATCTTTGAATGTCACCCTAAATAGGAGAGCAGGAAGGAAACCAGAGGTTAATGAAAATGCTGCAAAATTAGAGACAATTGAATGAATGCTCACCCTTCTTGTCTATTAATTGTCCTGGATGGATAGGCTGCTTTAGTTCAGAATTCAGAATTCAAACCTTTATTATCAGAGTACAACATGTGTACAATGAGATTGGCTGAGTCTCCTTTCGTGCATCCCCCCCCACACCCAAACATAATACAACTCACAGTGAAAGACAGAAAATCCCTAGCCCAGTGAATCCTACTAGCAAAGTTACAAATGTCTTCAGTTTGGAAGTAGAAAACTTTGTTTCCAGGATCTAGTGAAATCCCTAAAGCTAAAGAAAGACTAAAATATTTAAAGGCAGAGAACACAGTACAGTGGAGAGAAAGCATTCTTATTATTTCAGTATAGGGACTTTCCTTTTAAATTTCATTTAAAGAAGTTAATTTTGGTCGGTGGCCAGACTTCTGTTAACAAAACATGGGAATAAATTAAGATAAAATAATTAAAATAAAATGGAATCAAAAATAAATTGAATACAGCCTGGACAAATGAAACTTTCCTACTTCTTGGAACAGTGAGACTCTTAACACAAAGGCCTTAGTGAAAAGACCCCCATAAATAAAGCTAGAAATATATAAACAACAAGAGGATTAACTATTATTGTTATTCTTAAACCTGAAGGAAGTTTAATCAACTCAAACTGTACTTAATGAGGTCCTACTGAAACTTGCTAGCTATTAAACAAAACTTGATGACAGAGCATCATTATGTTCAGCTAAAACATAACTGAAATAAAGGAAGGAGTACAGCCTGGAAAATGAAAGTGAGATAAGAAAGGTGATCAAAAAAGCAACATTGAAATCTGATTCAAGGTATCTTTCATTTGTTATATTCTACAAATACACACACATACACACACACAAACACACACACACAAATATATCCAGGATCCATTAGAGTTGTGGAGCCAATGCATTTAAATAAATACAAATAAATTTTAAAAGTCCATCTCTTACTGAGAAATTTCATATAAGGCAGTGTGCATATGGGCCTGCATGCACATGTACTCTATGACAGAGATAGAGACATTTTTATGCTGTAATATCGTTATAAATATTTGAATATGATCATTCTATTCGTCCTTTACAAATAGCACAGTTCTCTGTGTGTTTAACTGGAAGCAATTCTCAATTTTATTCTAGGTTAAATATGCAAAGAACTGTATCGCTATTTTATGCAAACTTCTTATGCAGAAAGAAATAATGAAAGCTCTCTCTCTAAAGAAAACACTTTATCTGGCATCAACAGGAAGTTGATATTTATGCATGCCTTTGAAAGGTCATTTTAGTGCTTAAAATTGGCACATTAAAATCTGGTGCAAAGATTAAAACCAAAAAATAATTTTGGCATTGAAATAGTATCAAAATGTACAAAATTACTTTTGTTGGTTTATGTATATGCAAATTTAATTTGAAAAGCCATGAGAGTAGAAGATACATGCATTTTTATCTTCCAGTGTGTGTGTGTGTGTGTTTGTGTGTGTGTATGCGTGCATGTTAAGGTGACCAGATTTTCAGATTGGTAAAGAGGGACACCTTTGACCAGGGGGGGGGGGTTGATTAAAAATTTTATACGGAGCAACAAAAATTTTCATACAACGCAAAAATAGTATTGTAATTTTTTTTTTATTTCAACATAACTACAATTTACAAATATAAATTGTAATTGTTGCCAAACATCAAAATTTTGATCACGTGACCATGAGGATGCTGCAATGGTCTCTAAGTGTGAAAATGGTCACTAAGTGTGAAAAATGGTCATCAGTCACTTTTTTCAATGCCATTGTAACTTTGGTCACTATACCACATTTCTGGCCACAGTTCTTAAGTGAATAACTGCAGCTGATAAGTTAGTAACATAAGTGAATCTGGTTTCCCCATTTGACTTTGTCAAAAGGTGATTATATGACCCCAGAACACTGAAACCATCATAAATACGAATCTGTTGCCAAACATCAAAATTTTGATCGCGTGACCATGAGGATGCTGCAACAGTTGCTAAGTGTGAAAATGGTCGCTAAGTGTGAAAAATGGTAATCAGTCACTTTTTTCAATGCCATTGTAACCTTGGTCACTAAGCCCATTATACCACCTTTCTTGCCACAATTCTTAAGTGAATAACTGCAGCTGGTATTTTGTATTTTGGATAGAATCTTTTTTTAAATAGCCTAAGACAATTTAAAAAAAGAATCCACACAGAATAAATTGAAGTAAAACATTTCAAACTATTCTTTCTATGCACAATATATTTCAAAGTATTGTGCATAGAATTTTTAAACATGGTTTCACTTCAATTTATTTTGGATAGAATCTTTTTTTAAATAGTCTAAGACAATTTAAAAAAAGAATCCACACAGAATTTTAAAAAATCCTATGAACAATAAATAAAATATTATTTTAAAATATATTAAAAAAATAAAAGAAAAAAACCCAGCTCACTTACCAGCAGGCTTGCACTACAAGTCAACCCTGAATGATGTAGATGTTAATACAAAGAACTGAGCAAATTGAAATGGTGAAATTAGTCAGGGAAATATTTTGCAAAGAAACTTTGCCACCATTTTGGAGCAGACCTCCAACCTCCGTGCCCCTCCCCTCCAGAAAATCCAGGAAGTAACACTCGCAATCTCTCTAGCCAAGTGTTTCCTGCAGCTCTATGGTACTTGGTCATTTTTTCTTATAAAATGAGGTAAAAGGGGCGTGGGGGGGGTTCCGTTTTGTTGCTTTAACGTTTTAATATCTTCAATAAAAGTACTGAGACAGAGAGAGGGATTAGACAGGGTGTCTTTTGTCTTGCCCCGGTTAGGATTTCTTAAGCAAATCCACTGGGCTTTCAACATGAAATCAGAAAATTGGGACTTTTTAAAAATGGCCCGGGACATGGGACAAATTGTTATAAAGCGTGATTGTCCCGCCTGGTCACCTTAATGTGTGTGTGTGTATGTATGTATGTATGTATGTAAACATTTGATGAATTATCAACAGCTGTTGATAGAACCTTCAAAAAGATTGAAATAAATTGTGGAATTTTATTAAAGGTGATGCAAAATATCTACAAATATATGTCTTTCTTATTACTAAAATCTGATAGATGAAATTTAGTATATATTGCTATCTGAAGGGGAAAAAGTAATTTGTAAGCTCGGCACAAGGTGTTCTTACCAAGATTTCCTGCTGGGGGAGAATTGGCATCTTCTTCGAGTAGACCCATATCAGCTACTCAAAAGTTTCTTTTATGGGAAGAATTGAACTGGCTCTAAAAGTTCCTTTCTTCACCATAATTGCTTAAATATTTGAACTGAAAATGCTTTCTGCCCATTAAATACAATTCAGGCTCTAGCAGATTTCTGAAAAGGGCACATCAAAAAGCTGACATTTAAATATCTGAAGCACCAGGACAAGGAAGCAAAAGTAAAGTATGCAACCAGTGAGATATTTTTCCGTCACAAATGAAATTACTCAGGGAAAACAGAGGAGGGAGCAGAGAAAGAGGGCCTGTTGTAAACAAGTTTTAACCTGTATTGTTTTCCATACATATTTTCCTGTGCTCTGAGGAACATAATTTCTATATATATATATATATATATATATATATATATATATATATATATATATATATATATATATATATATATATATATATATATATATATATATATATATATATATATATATATATATATATATATATATATGTTTTATATTTCACTAGAAAGGTAGGAATACAGAGCAATAGCTTTCTCCTTAAAAATTATTTTATCACTAAGCTAAATCTTATAGCAATAGATGAACTTTGAACATTCAAGTGAATTTCTCAATTTACTCTAATCTTTCAACTTTTGGCAACTGGCTTGATTTGGTTCCAATCAATGAATAAATTTATACATACACATACACAACACAGCACTTACATAACAAATCTAGTCAGAATGCTTAAAGAAGTGCTTGGAATACATTTTATACTGAATGCTACTTAATGTTAGTAATCAAATCAAGTAGTCAAGTAATAACTTTACAAACGAAACACATTTTGCTACATCTTTTGTCTTTCAAAGCTCCATTTTGTAAAGGTTGGTTTTAATAATAGAATAATAAGAGTTGGAAGGGACCATGGAGCTCTTCTAGTCCAACCTCCTGTACAAGCAGAAGACTCTATATTATTCTAGACAAATGGCTGACCAATCTCTTTTTAAAAAGCTACAGCAATGGAACACCCACAACTTCTGAATGCAAGCTGTTCCACTGATTAATTGTTCTAACTGTCTCCTTAGTTCTAGGTTGGTTCTCTCCTTGATTAGTTTCCATTCATTGCTTTTTGTCTCGCTTTCTGGTGCTTTGGAAAACAGATTGATTCCTCTTCTTTGTAACAGCCCCTCAAATATTGGAACACTGCTATCATATGAATCCTAGTTCTTATTTTCACTGGACTAGACCAGAGGTGGGTTGCTGCTGGTTTGGCCTGGATCAGCCGACTGGTAGTAGCGGGGGCGGGAAGCTCCGCCCACCTGCCCGGATGCTTGTGCAGAAGTGTGGTGCGCGAGCACGCCTAAACCAGTAGTAAAAAAATTAGCAACCTACCTCTGGACTAGACATCCAATTCCTGCAACTGTTTTTCATGTTTTAGCTTACAGCCCCCTAATCATAATTGTTTTTCTTTTCTCTGCACTTTAGAAAGTCTCAAATGTTTTTTATATTTGGCAACCAAAACTGGATGCAATATTCCAAGTGTTACATTCACATGATCTTGATCCTCTGCCTCTATTGATGCACTGATTGCATTGGCTTTTTTGGTGGCTGTGACACACTGCTGGCTCATATGCAAGTGGTTATCTACTAACACTCCTTTTGTGTGAACACAGAAATAAAGAATGAATTAAGCAACTCTGCTTCTCTGCCTGCTATCTATCATTTCCTTGCCATTTTCTCCCACTAGTTGGCCATTTGTTTCCTTGACCTTTTTCTTGTTTTTTACATGTTTAAAGAAACTTTTTAAAATTTATTTTTGACAGTTGTTGCAAGTCTTAGTTCTGAGCCTTAGCTTTCCTGACTTCATCATTGCAGATTCTGGCTATATGCTGCTATTCTGCTTTTGATATACAGTATGTGTCTCTTTCCATTTTTTGTACTTATTCTTTTTGTCTTTCAGTTTATCAGAGAGCTCTTTATGCAACATTTATTTGACCCTTGATCAAATAAATCATATATGCAAACTGCTTTTCTCAAGTGTATATTATTTTGGTCAAGATAAGGCCATTTCAATAATACATAAAACAAAAGACATTTCCACGTGCACACTTTCCCTTCTGTAATGAAAAGCATTTTGAAGCCAGCTAAGCAATTGTCTTCATTCCTGCTGGCCTCAGAACATTAAGAGCAGGCAAGGAACAGCTGATCTAATCAATATTTCTGCAAAGTCAAAAGTAGTATACAGAAGAAACCACAAAAATGACATTCAGTATTCCAGCATCTGACTTATGACAACTTATAAAATACAAAATCCCTGCACTTCTGCATACAAGTTCTTATTGAAAGCGATGGAGGTAGGCTAACATGAAGATTTAGCAGCCAGGTGATTTCTTCAGAAGCTGCACTCAGGAATGTAGGCATGAGTTCAGTGTAAACTGTTTATACAAAGAGAGAAAATTAAGAGGAATGTAATGTGGAACAGGAGGAAGGAAAGGTCTACAGTCTAAATCCTCAACCCTCCATAATTTTTGAAGACCCGATATTATGATGTGACTAGCAGCCATTTTATACCAATGAAATCTAACTTAACCCAAATTTACTCAAGAAGAAACAACTGGTAGTCTCCCTCCTTCATTACTTCCATAGCTAACTGACATTATATATGGTCAGACTAAAGCGCTTTCCAGAATAAAAATCACTGATTAATTAAAAATTCAAGTACCAAGTTAAATAATAGGAAGTAAATTGAAAGAAAACAAAAGGGAAAAGAGAATATTTCTGACAAGATTAAATTTACAATACAAAGACACAAATGCACACAAAATGAACTCACAATTCTTCATTGTATAGTCCATAAAATAAAATAAAATCAGTATTCTAACGTACATCCTACTTTCCACTATGCGTCAGGTTGCTCTTCTTTTTCTTCTTCTTGTGCCATATCTGTCATCAGACGTTGGTGATCATGTTGGCGATCCTATTTTTATCGATAGCTGCACAAAAAAGTGCTGCTGAGTTTTGTCCAAACCAGTCCCTTAGATTTTGAAGCCATGATGTTCTTCTTCTGCCTGGACCTCGTTTGCCTTCAATCTTTCCCTGGAAGATTAAGTTAAGTATGGCATATTTTTCCAGGTCGCATCACACGTCCAAAATATTCTAACTTTTGCTTTTTAATGGTTTTGATTATCTCCCTTAGCTTTCCCAGGCAGCTTATCACTTCCTCATTTCTGATTTTGTCAACCCAGCTTATACGTAACAGCCATCTGTCAATCCACATTTCAAACACTTCTAGTCTTTTCAAGTGGCTGTCAGAGACCAACTCTCTACTCCGTAGAACAGGACAGAAAAGATATAACATCTGACAAGACTCATTTTCAGTCTTAGGCTTATGTGACTGCAGAAGACCTCTATTATTTTGAAGAATGCTGTTCGATCTTTCTCTATCCTTGTCTTTATTTCAGTGGTCATGTCCCAGCTTTCATGTAAATTAGAACCAAGGTTGATCCTTTCAACTTTTTCTAGTGGTATTCCTTCTGAATTTATCGGTGGTAAATTAATGGGTTGTTTGATGACCATGACCTTGGTTTTTGAGGTGTTAAGCTTCATGTCATATTTTTCAGATATTTCTGTGACTCTGTTGATGAGGAGCTGAAGATCTTCATGCTTACTGGTGAGCAGAACTGTATTATCAGCATATCTTAAATTGTTGATCTGAACACCGTTTACTTTGAGGCCAGTATCTATGTGCTTCATTGAAAATTGACTCAGAGTAGATATTAAACAACAGTGGAGACAGAATACAGATCTGTCTGACCTCTCTTCATACTTCTGCATCATCTGAATATTTTTGGCCTAATCGCACATTTGCTATCTGATGCCAATATAGATTTTTTATGATTTGTATATCTTTGCATCTAGTCCCTTATTTCAGGACTTGTAATAGTTTGTTGTGCCTTATTTTATCAAATACTTTTTCAAAATCAATGAAGCACATGTAAACACTGTGATTGACATCTCTACAATGCTGTACAAGAACCTGAATTCTAAATAGGGCATCTTGTGTACCAAGATTGTTTCTGAAACCGTGTTACTTAGATGCTCCTCCATTTTGTTGTATGTATGAATTATTCTCAGTAATATTTTCAGGGCAAGACTCATTATATGCATTTATATTTTGGGGGATTGTCACTTTAGCCAATCATTTGGTATCTTTTCCTGTTTCATATATTTGATTGAAGAGTCGTAGTATAAATGTATTCCTATTGTCTTGCAGCAATTTGTTTTTGCTATTTTTATTGCATGTTCAAACTCCTCCATAGAGATGGTTGGTTCAGTTGTTATACTTCCCATATCAATATTATCCTTAGTGTCAAAAAGTTCTTCAATATATTCCTTCTACCTTTTTAGTTTTTCATCCCCCTCCTTATTAACTAAGTTGTTGGTTTTCTTTTTGTAGAAGTCTGCTGCTTCTTTCCCTTTTTTGTGTAAATTGAAATTATCATGAACACGCTTTGTTTTTTCTATTTCTTTGCATCTCTTTGCAAACCATTTTTCTTTTGCCAGTCGAATTTTTCTTCTGTTTTCTGCAATTCATTGTATTTTTCTTTGTTTTTATTTTTATAAGAGCTTCTTTCATCTTTGAGATGAAGAATTTCATCCGTCATCCACTGTTGTTTCTTGTGGTCCCCCCTCCTTCTGTTTGGAGTTTGTTACCTCTACTATTGCATTTTTAAATTTATTCCATTTCACTTATACATCTTCATTATTTAGGCTGTTGGTTTCTCTTAAACGAATTTCTAGTTCTTTTATCTTATCTACATGTTTAAAGATGAAATCACTATCAATTCTTGGTTTAGGAGGATTCAGGTTGTTCATCCTTCTAAGTTTCAACTGGACTTCGACAAGTAGTAGATTATGATTGGATGGTACATTTGTGCCTGAGTATGTTTTTACTGATTTTACTGAGTTTTAAAATCTTTTGTTTATTGTAAAATAGTCAATTTGGTTCCTTACTATATTATTTCAGTGATCTCCCAAGTGTAGAGGCATCTTTTTGGTAACTTGAAAAAAACATTCATCACACATTGCCTATGTTCCTGGCAGAAGTCTACAAACCTGTCACTCTACCATTTCTGGTTCCTAAGTCAAAGTTTCCAATTACAGAAACATCACTTTCTTCTCCCACTTTTGCATTGAAGTCCCCCAAAGTATTGTGATATTATTACTTTTTAGGGTTTCCAGTACACTGTTTATATCTTCACAGAACTTCTCTAAATCCTCATCATCACTCTTAGCCACTCTTAGCCATGGGAATGTTGTATAACATTCATATTTGCTGGAGTACTATTTATTTGGATCATCATCACTATTAGATACAGGAATAAAGGATGCATTTAATTACAAGATTGTTTTCAATGATTTTTACTATTTTTACCAGAGTAATAGATAGCATAATCTACTATTCTACACATTCTATTTTCAGGCCGTGCATTTCTCTCACTCCCAATATAGAGATATTGTATTTGCACATTTCTTTGATAGTGTTGTATGTTTTCCCAGAATCATATAGGCTTCTCAGATTCCATGTTCCAATTCATAGATTTGGGTTTATCATGCTTCTAGTGGACCGGGAGATTCTTAGCACCCCTGTCCCATTTAAGGGATGCCCATACTCAGGACCATTGTTAGCTTTTGCCAACATTTGAGATTTTTTTTTTTTTTGAGATTTTATTAATATTTGTAGGCCGCCCTTTTCCCTGAGGGGACTCAGGGCAGCTCACATAAAATCGGGGAGGGGGAATACAGACGTTAAGATAGAGACATATAATAAAATAGTAAACAACATACATTCATCATTCGGGAGGGGTAACTATCCTTGTCCCCAGGCCTGACGGGCGAGCCAGTTCTTAAGGGCTATGCGGAAGGCCTGGACGGCGGAGAGGGTGCGAATCTCCACGGGGAGCTCGTTCCAAAGGGTCGGGGCTACTACTGAGAAGGCCCTCCTCCTTGTAGTTGCCAGCCGACACTGGCTGGCCGATGGAATACGGAGGAGGCCTAATCTATGTGATCTTATTGGTCGCAGGGATGTAATTGGCAGAAGGCGGTCTCTCAAGTATCCAGATCCACTGCCATGTAGGGCTTTATGGGTGACTAATAGCACCTTGAAGCGCATCCGGAGATCGACAGGTAGCCAGCGCAGCTCGCGGAGGATAGGTGTTATGCGGGTGAACCGAGGTGCACCCACAATCACTCGCGCGGCCGCGTTCTGTACTAGCTGAAGTCGCCGGATGCTCTTCAAGGACAGCCCCATGTAGAGCACATTGCAGTATTCCAGCCTAGAGGTCACAAGGGCCCGGGTGACTGTTGTGAGAGCCTCCCGATTCAGGTAGGGTCGCAACTGGCGCACCAGGCGAACCTGGGCGAATGCCCCCCTGGTCACAGCCATTAAGTGGTGGTCAAACGATAGCTGTGGATCCAGGAGGACTCCCAAGTTGCGAACCCTCTCTGAGGGGTATAGAATTTGACCCCCCAGCCTGAGTGATGGAATATTGGTCGAATCTTTGGGAGGGAAACACAACAGCCACTCGGTCTTTTCTGGGTTGAGCACAAGCTTGTTAACCCTCATCCAGTCCATAACGGCTTCAAGGCCTCGGTTCATCACGTCTACCGCTTCATTGAGTTGGCACGGGGCGGACAGATACAATTGAGTATCGTCCGCATATTGATGGTATCTAATCCCGTGCCTGCGAATGATCTCTCCCAGCGGTTTCATGTAGATGTTGAATAGTAGGGGGGATAAGACCGAGCCCTGAGGCACCCCATAAGTTAGGGGCCTAGGGGACGATCTCTGCCCCCCCACTAACACCGACTGCGACCTGTCCGAGAGGTAGGAGGAGAACCACCGCAACACGGTGCCTCCCACTCCCACCTCCCGCAGTCGTCGCAGAAGGATACCATGGTCGATGGTATCGAAAGCCGCTGAGAGGTCAAGGAGGACCAGGATGGAGGAGTGTCCTCCATCTCTGGCTCTCCAGAGATCATCGATCAATGCGACCAAAGCGGTTTCTGTGCTGTAACCGGGTCTGAAGCCTGACTGGAAGGGGTCTAGATAGTTTGCTTCCTCCAAGGACCGTTGGAGCTGGAAGGCCACCACCTTCTCAACAACCTTCCCCAGGAAGGGAAGGTTGGAGACTGGACGATAGTTATTAAGAACAGCTGGATCCAAAGATGGTTTCTTCAGGAGGGGTCTCACCACCGCCGCTTTCAGTGCGGCGGGGAAGTTCCCCTCCCGAAGAGAGGCGGTTACAACCGCCTGGATCCAGCCTCGTGTCACCTCACTGCAGTTAGTAACCAGCCATGAGGGACACGGATCCAGTACACAGGTGGAGGTACTTACAGCCCTCATGGCCTTGTCCACATCCCCGGGGGTAACGTCCTGAAACTCAACCCAGAGCTGTTCTACTTGATCCTCCTGTGCCTCGGCTGGAACTGCGGGGGTGGAGTCCAAGTCCGACCGAAACCGAGCAATTTTGTCCGCTAAGAATTGGGCATAATCTTCAGCTCTGCCCTGCAAGGGTTCCCCCGCCTCCCTTTTATTCAATAGGGAGCGGGTTATCCTAAACAGGGCGGCTGGACGAGACTCAGCGGACGCAACCAAGGTGGCTATGTGGGATCTTTTTGCTGCCCTAAGTGCCCTGGTGTATTCCTTGGTGCAGGTGGTTACCATTGCTCGGTTCGATTCGGACTTATCGGACCTCCAACGGTGCTCTAGGCATCTCCTCCGGCGCTTCATCTCCCGGAGTTCCTCGGTGAACCAAGGAGGTCTCCGGGATCCGCTGCCTCGGAGGGGCCGCAGTGGCGCAATCCGGTCGAGAGCCTCCGATGCTGCCGAGTGCCACGCAGCAGCCAGAGTCTCTACCGGACTGTGGGCGAAAGTGTCAGGAATAACCCCAAGCTCTGTCTGGAACCTTAACGGTTCCATAAGGTGCCTGGGGCGGAACCACCTGGTCGGTTCCTCCTCCCTACAGTGGGGGTTTGGTCTCCGGAAGTCGAGCCTCAGTAGGCAGTGGTCTGACCACGACAGGGGTATGATGTCATTCCCCCTCAGACCAAGATCACAAATCCACTGCTCCGAGAGAAATACGAGGTCAAGCATGTGCCCCGCCGAATGGGTTGGGCCTCGAATTACTTGGGTCAAGCCCATGGCTGTCATGGAAGCCATGAACTCCTGCGCCCCATCAGAGTTTTCACCGAGCGACGGCAAATTAAAGTCCCCCAGGACCATCAACCTAGGGAACTCAATTGCCAGCTCGGCTACCGACTCGAGGAGCGAGGGGAGGGCTGCTGCAACGCTGTTGGGAGGCAGGTACGTTAACAGCAGACCCACTTGACCCTTGAGGTCCAACTTTAACAGCAAAGACTCACACCCGACAATCTCCAGAGCAGGGACCCTACGAGGAACTAACGACTCCCGGATAACAGCGGCCACACCCCCACCCCTTCCCTGGGCTCTCGGCTGGTGTAGCACCTGAAATCCTTCTGGGCACAGCTCTACAAGGGGGACTCCTCCCTCTAGGCCCAGCCAGGTTTCAGTAATACATGCCAGGTCTGCCCTCTCGTCTAAAATTAAGTCCCGGACGAGAGGAGCTTTATGTACAACAGACCTGGCATTTAGCGACAACAGCCTGAGACCAGGGTCCTGACTACTTACGCCATCTGGTCTTGGAGTGGGACTCCTAGGGCCGGAAGGAGGGATCTCTGTAATGTAGCGAACCCTCCTTCCCCGGTAATGGCCTGCCCTAAAGTCCCCGCCGTATCTGCCCCTCCCTGTTACGACCGTAATACCCCGACCCTCTCCCGTGTCTCTGGTCCCCTCAACCACCCCCGTGGCCCCCGCAACTCCCGGCAGGTCCTCCGAATCACACATACTCATACACTCCCCCAAGCAGTCCCCACGTAAAAGTTAAAAAACACAAAATTTTACAACAATATGATCATAAAAGTGGGACATTCATTCATCTCATGCATACCTCATACATAACCCATGCAAAGAGAGAAGAAAAGATGAAAGAAAAGAAAGAAATTAAAAATTGCGCAATTGATTAATTTAAGGTGCGAGTTCAGGTGGTAAAAATTGGCTCTCAATGTTCAGAGTTGAAATGGCTGGGGACCAGTTATAGTTCAGAAAGAATATATGGGGGAGTGTCTTATAACCCCTCTCTTTTTCTATAACTTTGTTAGTCAGAAGGTCCTGTGGGGGTTCAAAGCAAACACGCAGTGCAATCATCATCTGTCCACCCGCAGTACAAATCCAGAGTCTTCCTTCTGGAGGTAAAGCCGCTCCAAGAGGTTCCCAGAGGCACACCATTGAAAATAAATGGGAAGAGATGGAACAGGCGTTGTAATTGCCTAGAGACCCCGTCGCTGTTCCCAAGATGGAGCTTGCTCCCTCAGTGTTAAATAGCCAAGGCAGCCCGAAAAGCACCGGAGTCTCTAAGGCCAATGGGATCATCCAGGTCTGCAAAATCCAGGGGTGGTCTCCCCAGTTCCGCAATCCCACTGCAGGCAAATGGGGGGCAAAGGTGGGGGAGGCAATGGGGCCGCCAGAACACGGCACCACTGCCACCGAGCTGATATTCCTCTCCTCGCCGCCAAACAGCTGATGTAAGTGAAGCAGCACGGAGATCGCTGAAACCGCCCAAACCCCCACAGTCCGCAGCTGCAGCGTCCTGACGGCCCGGAGATGGTCCTGGGGGTGGTCGCACAATCGTGGGGCGCTCCCGTCGCAAGCAGGCACAGCTAGAAGATGAAACAGGCGACGGAGCCACCAAAGAACGCCGCCGCCATTTCCAGACCGAAATTCCCCTCCTCGCTGCCGAGCGGCCCGACCAGCATGGAAACCGCTGAAGACGCTGGAGCCCTTGCGGTTCGGGGCTATCCCCAAAGAGGTAGCCCCTACCGCTAACTGATCTTTTTGGGCTCCCTGGGTCTTGGGCTTCCCGAACGAGCCTCTTATATTATGTTTTGAAGTTATTACTCGCGGTTTTTCCTGCATTTCGTCAGGTAGTTTTTAGAGCGGACGGAGCCTTGCAGCCATCTTAATCCTCGCACATGCGCAAAAGAACATTAACATGATTTTTCTGGCAAATATATAGTTTAGTAGTTTTCCCTTTGCTTTCTACAGCGCTGTGCACATGCTGTTCAAGTGGCTGCCACCACACCATATGCTGTTCTTCTGAAGAATGTGGTCTCCACTTTCAGTTGATATTGATGAGCCAGTTGCCACTCACCAGACCTGTTGGTCCAAGGGAGGTATTTGATTCCCTCCAACCACTATTACACCATAAAAGCCATCTGTGAGAACACACTCTGCAGGGGTTCCAGACTCCCCCTAAGTGCAGATTGTTCTACAATATCCTAATCTCAAAATGATATTTTTGTTTGTGGAAGCTTTTTATCTTACCTGGTTTTTTAGCCAGCCCTGGAAAAAAAAACTCCAAGAAGAACAAAGGAGAATACATAGAGATCTACCTTAGAGGGAATCTTGCCAGTCAATGAGTATAATTTTATTTTTGCAGGCTTCAGATATTTCTGCCTATTTAGATTGACAGGTCAGCTGTTGACTGACTGATCAAACAAAGATTGTCCTTTAAGTCCTTTAGTGTCTGAACTTATTAGGATTAATTTTCTTTCAATTCACTATAGTGATCCTGGTTAATACCTGAATGGAATGATTAAGTCTGGTTGTTAACTTTAAAATTCATGAGCACCTTTGAGTTCAACCAGTGGGAGGTTGAGTGGCACAAATGTTTCTGTGAAAACAAAACTTCACCATGTCTGTAGGACTCTTAGTGGCCATAGACTACAAGGAAAAAAGAAAATAAACTATGCAATTTTATTTTGTACTACAAATGGATGTAATTCACCTGAGTGACCAGCCTAAATTATGCTATAAGAACATGGGTCTACAGGAGCTCTTAATCGAATGTAGAATCTTTGTGTGGACTGTGGAGAGAATCAGTCTTCAGATGAATGGGATTGTTTAACAGACAAATTGAGACATAAAGGTGATTGAAGCTCAGAGCAGTCCATGTTAAGTTTTACCAGAACATTTCCATAGCAACCCCTGAATCTCAAGATGCAAATGTTTATTCTAAATCCATTGTTTTCTGTAGAAAACAGGTTATTTATTTATTTTATTAATTATTTATTTATTTGGAGTTTTTATATGCTGCCCAATCCCAAAGGACTCCGGGCGGTTTACAAGAAATATAAAAAACACATAATGACAAAACAATTTAAAACAACAGACACCCCTATACATTCATTCTAGTCGTGGCCGGAACTCAACAGTGAGGTCAACAGCCCCAGGCGTGCCAGAACAGCCAAGTTTTTACGGCTTTCCTGAAGGCCATTAGAGTGGGTATGGTCCAGATTTCTGGGGGGAGCTGGTTCCAAAGAGTCGGAGCAGCCACTGAGAAGGCTCTCCTCCGAGGGCCCACCAGCCGACATTGTTTGGCCGACGGCATCTGAAGGAGGCCCAATCTATGGGATCTTACTGGCTGCTGGGAGGTATGTGTCAGTAGGCGGTCTCGAAGGTATCCTGGCCCTAAGCCATATAGGGCTTTAAAGGTAATAACCAATACCTTGAATTGAGTCCGGAGACCAATAGGTAGCCAGTGCAGCTCAGGAGAATAGGTGTAATGTGGGTGTACCTCGGCACACCCAATATTGCCCGCGCGGCTGCATTCTGAACTAACTGCAGTCTTCGAACGCTTTTCAAGGGTAGCCCCATGTAGAGCGCGTTACAATAATCCAGCCTCGAGGTGACAACGGCATGAGTTACCGTTAGAAGCGCATCCCGGTCCAAATAGGGCCACAATTGGTGCACTAGACGAACTTGGGCAAAGGCCCCCCTGGTCACAGCCGACAGATGATGTTCAAAATTCAGCTGCGAATCCAGGAGGACTCCCAAATTGCGAGCCCTCTCTGAGGGGCGTAAATTTGCTCCCCCCAGGGTTAAGGAGGGATTGTCCAAACAGTCCTTCGGGGGCAACATCCAATGCCACTCAGTCTTATCGGGATTGAGCACAAGTTTGTTCGCCCCCATCCAGACCCTAACAGCCTCCAGGCATCGGCACATCACGTCCACCGCTTCACTGAGCTGGCAAGGGGCAGAAAGATATAATTGAGTATCATCGGCATATTGATGATACTTTACCCCATGCTGTCGCATGATCTCACCCAGCGGCTTCATGTAGATGTTAAATAGGAGCGGGGACAAGACCGAACCCTGCAGCACACCACATTTGAGGGACCTAGGGGTCGACCTTTGCCCCCCAACCAACACCGACTGTGACCTGCCAGAGAGGTAAGAGGAGAACCACCGTAAAATGGTGCCTCTCACCCCCACCTCCCCCAGGCATCGCAGGATACCATGGTCGATGGTATCGAAAGCCGCTGAGAGGTCAAGAAGCACCAGGATAGAGGAATATCCTCTATCCCTGGCCTGCCAGAGATCATCGGTCAGGGCAACCAAAGCGGTTTCCGTGCTGTACCCAGGCCTGAAACCAGACTGAAAGGAGTCTAGATAATCCGTTTCATTCAAGGTCCGTCGGAGTTGAAGCGCCACCACCTTCTCAACGACCTTCCCTAAAAAAGGAAGGTTGGAGACGGGATGATAGTTTTTCAAAACAGCTGGGTCCAGGGAAGGCTTCTTGAGGAGGGGTCTTACCACTGCTTCCTTTAATGGTTGTGAGAAAAACCCCTCCTGCAAAGATGCGTTGATAATCGCCTGGTGCCAGCCTTGTGTCACCTCACTGCTGGTCGAAACCGGCCAGGAGAGGCACGGGTCCAGTAAACAGGTGGAGGCACTCATCGCTCCCATGGTCTTGTCCACTTCCTCAGGAGTGACAAATTCAAACTCATCCCAAAAAATCTGATTAAGACTAGCCCTCAGCATCTCGGCTGGTACTGCCCAAGCGGAGTCCAGGTCTGTCCGAATCTGAGTGAATTTATCCGACAGAAACTGAACAAACTCCTCAGCTCGTCCCTGCAAGGGTTTCCCCGCCTCCTCACCTTTCAGGAGGGAGCAGGTCACCCTGAACAGGGCAGCTGGGTGAGATTCCGTGGACGCAATAAGAGCGGAAAAATGCATACTTTTTGCCACCCGTATCGCCACTAGATAAGTCCTAATAAAGGCTCTTAATAGTGATCAATCAGACTCAGAGTTACTAGCCCTCCAATGTTGCTCTAGGCATCTCTTTTGGTGCTTCATCTCCCGGAGTTCCTCGGTAAACCAAGGTGCCCTCCTGGATCCGCTGCGGCGGAGAGGCCTCAAAGGCGCAATCCGATCCAATGCTCCAGCCGCTGCACTATTCCAGGCAGCAACCAAAGACTCGGCCGGATTGCGGACAAGGGAGTCAGGTATCTCTCCAAGCTCCCTCTGAAATCCCTCCAGGTCCATCAGGCGCCTGGGGCGGAACCATTTAATCAGCTCCGCTTCCCTGCAATGGGGGAGTAGTGTCATAAAGTCAAGCCTCAGCAAGGAGTGATCTGACCATGACAAGGGCAAGGTCTCTATTCCCCTTAAATCAAGATCCACTGCCCCGAGAGAAATACAAGGTCAAGTGTGTGTCCCGCCCTATGAGTCGGACCCTGAACTACCTGGGTCAAGTCCATGGTTGTCATGGAAGCCATGAACTCCTGTGCCCTATCTGAGTGTTCACCGAGAGATGGCAGATTAAAGTCGCCCAATACTATAAGTCTGGGGAACTCCACCGCCAACCTGGCTACTGCCTCTAGTAGCACAGGCAGGGCTGTCGTGATGCAGCTGGGAGGCAGATACGTCAACAGCAAGCCCAATTGAACCCTAAGGTTCAACTTCAAGAGACTCACACCCCACAATCTGTGGGACAGGGATCCTGTGAGGAACTAACGACATTCGGATGATAACTGCTACTCCCCCACCCCTTCCTGGTGTCGTGGTTGGTGGAGCACCTGAAACCCATCTGGGCACATTTCTGAGAGGGGGACACCCCCCTCTTGGCCCAGCCAGGTTTCGGTTATACATGCCAGGTGTGCCTCCTCGTCCAATATTAGATCCCGGACGAGGGGGGCTTTGTTCACAACCGACCTGGCATTTAGCAACAACAACCTGAGACTAGGGCCCTGTACTCCTCTGACACCAGAACCTTGAGTTGAGCCTGAGGGGCCGGAACAAGCAATTGCTGTAATGTAGCGAGTCCTTCTTCCCTGGTAATGGCTAGCCCTACAGCTCCCGCCATATCTGCCCCTCCCAGTCGTGACCAAAATGCTCCAACGTCCCCCTATCCCGGTAGACCTCTCCCATGGCCCCCCTTCTTCCTGGCAGGTCATGTATTCCATTCACACCAGGATGGGAGGTGAGTCTTGGCCCCCATCCACTTCTGCTTCTGCACTCAGTGGAGGGGACTCCAGATCGCATCTCCGGTCCTACCATACTTACCGATCAACACTCTCTTCAGACACACCCCACACTAATTACTAAAATACAATACAATAAATTAAAAGTGGGCACATTTTCTCTCACATTCATACACTCATACACCCAGCAAACCAGCTAAAATGCCGTTCCTGAATAGACAGGCAATTAAAATAATTAGAAACGGTAAAAATAAATGTCCCGGAAGGGAAAGAGGGGGGGAGAGCTGGTGAGCAGTGGCCGGGTCCAGGGTCAGCATGGCAGGCACTGGCTGGATGTCCAGGGAGAGGGATTTCCAGATGGTGTACTGCAGAGGCCCCATGTATTTCAATGTGGGGAAATCCTTATAGGCGAGACTCATTTTGTGGATCTTCCCCTTCACCCTCTCTGAGAGAGAGGCGATGCCCGCCAGGAAGTTGTGCTTGTCGGTTTCCGCCAGTTTTTTTCTGTAGGATCTGGCTACCTTCCTGCACTTTACGCAGCTGCAGGCTGGAGCGCTGGATCTTCTGTTCAATGTCAGTCAGCGTCCGGGCCATGTCAGCCTCCAGCTCCTCCAGCATGACCTTCTGGCATTCACGGAGCAGCTGATGCAGCCGCTCAGAGACCTCGCCGATGTGCCCACGATCGCTGTGCTAGAGGGTCTGCAGCTGCTCCTTCAGCTCCCTCTGCATCTCCTCAAAGGCCTTGTCCAGCCCGGTGACCTGGTGCTGCTCAGTGGTGCTGCAGGGCGGGCCGGTCGCAGAAGAAGCAGAATCTGGTTTGGGTGGCCTTAGGAGGCTTCTCGGGTCCTCCCAGGCCTTCGTTCAGCACCTTTCCTCTCTCTCTCTTTGGGTCTCGTCCCTTCTTGGTTGGGGAACGGGAGTCCACGGGGGGTCTCTCGGGTGGGCACGGGTGGAGGCGAGGGTCATGGAATTAAACAGCATAATCACCTTGGAAGGCTTGGAAGCCTTGGCCGGGGAAGCGAGGCATTGTGTGCATTGCTGGATTTACAGCTCCCTGGCACTAGATGCAGCTTCACAGGACAATCCAGGGCTGGAAGGGACCTGGAGGTCATCTAGTCCAACCCTGCTCCAGCAGGAGATTACTTCCTGTCCTTCTATTACTATATTCATTATATTGTTACTTATGAGTATATATGCAGGCATTTCCCCCTCCTCTCTGAAATATGAGTGCAGCTCTTTGTCAGCAAGGATGTGTCTCCCATTATTCTTTCGAAGAAGACCCCCTCCAGAACATACTGTTTAATAAATAACTGTAGTAAGCCTTGATTATTTGCTTTAGGTACTATAGGTAATAGAAAGCAATGACAAGGTAACAGTAACAAATTCCCAATCATTTATATTTTAATGCATTGTTTTGTTTTTATTCTGCTAGATAGAAAGTGGGTTTAGTTTGATTTTTAGATCGTTCTCAGATGTTATTGCCTATTAATGGGAGAAAATGGCAAGAAGGTGATGAGCAGCAGGGGGAAAGCAGAACTGCTTTATTATTATTATTATTATTATTATTATTATTATTATTATTATTTACATCTGTCTTTACACAAACAGAAAAAAAAACAATCCAACCTATCAAAAAACACTGTAAAATGCAGATTAGGAATGCAAGTAAAAATGAGCAAGAAAATGGTAAGAGAACACCCATCAACTTTAGATCCGTTCAAATCACTGGGACCGAATGGATTACAGTCCAAGGTTTTGAAAGAACTGGCAGAATCTCAAAAATGCTGAACCATATCTATCAAAGATTCTGGATCACTGGAGAACTGCCAGAGAACTAGAAAAGGGCTGTTATAGTTCGCTTCTTCAAAAAAGGGGAAGAAATGGATCCAGGAAACTACAGCCCTATTAGCCTGACCTGGAAAGATCCTGGAAAAGATAATCAAGCAACAAATCTGCAAACATCTGGAGGCAAACAAAGTCATAACCAAAAATCAATATGGATTTATCAAAAA
Organism: Thamnophis sirtalis; assembly: GCF_051295495.1. Classification (NCBI taxonomy): domain Eukaryota; kingdom Metazoa; phylum Chordata; class Lepidosauria; order Squamata; family Natricidae; genus Thamnophis; species Thamnophis sirtalis. The sequence continues at coordinate 52,247,903 of NW_028261391.1, forward strand.
CAGATCATGCCAGACAAATCTTACTGCATTCTTTGACAAAGTAACAAAATTAGTGGACCAGTGAAATGCTGTGGATATAATTTATTTGGAATTCAGTAAGGCATTTGATAAATTAAATAACAAGCTAATAGATAACCGTAGCTTGATAAGATAGAAAGATGTGGTTAGACAGCATCACTATCAAATGGATTTGTAACTTGGCAGACCAACTCCACCCAACATGTAGTCCTTAATGGAACTGCATGTACATGAAGGAAAGTATTCAATGGTGCACCTCAAGGCTCTTTCTTAAGCCTAATAATTCTTTAATAGCTATGTCAGTGAAACTCATCAAATTTGCAGACATTATCAAGCTGGCAGGAAAGGCCAATAGGTTTGAGATAAAGAAGGAACTTGATAGATTTGAACATTGGGTCCTAACTAACAAAATGAAAAACAATAGAGAAAAAAGTGAAATTCTACACCAAATGCAAAGGTACAGAATAGTTGGTACATAGTTCAACAGCAGTAGCTGCAAGAGCGATCTTGGAGTCCTAGTGGACAACCACGCAAATATGAGCTGGCAGTGTGTTGCTGCTGCCAAAAAAACCAATGCAGTCCTGGCTGCATTCAACAGAGGTATAGGATCTCTAAAACATCGAGACTGCAAATAAATCGTGTGCTTTCAATAATTTTAAGAGAATCAAAATGCTGTTTCTGATGAATAAAAGGAAGAAATTAAAACCAACCATTTCACCTTTCAGAAGTTCAGGAAAATCTCCATTGCATTTTTTAAAAAACAGTGATCTTGGACAAAGTAGGTTACTATGTTAGTGATTATTAAAAAACAGCATGTTTTTCAAGATTTTCAACTTCTGTATTTATGCTACAAAACTTGATTTCTATAGGATCCCTAAGTAATACATCAACATATGAAGTTAGGGATACTGTTTAACACTTTCCCAAATCCAATAGTGTTGCATTGTTTGAAAATATACTCCGCAAACCTTGAAAATTGTGGTGTAACTGCAATTAGGTATATTCAGTGAAATAGATTACTGAATATTCTCAAATTTGTGTTAGTGCAGCTTCTCAATAACCTTTTCAATGTTTTGTTTGCATTTCTTCCACACACCGTGCCATTATTATGGCTCCTACTTTAAAATAGCAAAATAGGTTCCTATTTAATACTGGAAGCTTAGCATAGTTTGAAATTTAGCATGGTTTTCTCTCAAAAAGTATAGTTCAGTTTGAAAGAGCTCTTCTTTTTATTGGTCTTCCACTCATGGAAAATTATTATTCCACCAAGGCATGAAAGTAAGATGTGTTTCTGCTGGTTTGCCATTGTTATTGCTTTTGTTTGACAAATTTGTTAGCAAAGACCCAGTGAAGAATTCCTTTTTCATGTTTGCCTGATAATCATGGTTACTTAGCAGTTGTGGCCCGGCAGGAGCCATTGGAGCTGCCACCAGACTCCGACAGCGAGGGGTCTTATGAGTCGGCCCTGGAGTAGGTGGAGGACCCTGGACAGGTTTCTGACTCCGAGCAGGGCGCAGAGAGACTGGCTGGCCACCAGGTGGCGCCTGAGCCTTGGATCAGTGGGGAGGAGACAAGAGTGAGTGATCCAGAAACCACCTGTGAGTTGTTCCGGGATGCACGCCGTCGAAGGGCTACTCAGCGTGAAGAACAACTATGTAATTACAGGAGGTAATTACGCTCAGCTGATGCTCATTAAGATTCTCTCCTGATTATAAAAGAGACTGCTTGTGCCACACCCTTCTTGCAGAAGTCAATGTTAGGGACTAACGAGAAACAAACTTGGCAGGCTGGATTGCTGCCTGAGTTTGTTTGCATTGCTGCCAAGGTTTGTAGGACTTGCTGCCAGAGTGCTTATCTCTTTGTTTATGTAATGAGAGTCTGGACTGATTAAATAACATTCTCATTTACGTTTGTTTCGGCTTTCGTTCCTGGACGGAGGAGGGGGGGTCAGAACAGATTGACTTCTGCCCAAGACAAACCTCCATTCAGCTACAATGGAGCAACTCTGTGCTGAGAATGCTCAGTTGGCTCAACAGCTTGCTTTGCTGACTGGTCAAGTCCTCTCAGCTTCTGGGACTTGCTAACCCCCCCCACCTCCAGCCATGGAGGAAGTGCCCAGTGGCTACACCAGACAGGTTTGATGGCAATCAAGCTATGTTTGCAGCGTTCCTGGGACAATGCCAGCTGTTTATCAGCTTGAGAGAGGAGGACTTTCCCACTGACCGGATGAAGGTGGGATTTATCATCAGCTTGCTCTCAGGCACAGCTGCCCGTTGGGCTACACCATTGCTATCTCAGCCTAGCCCTCTGCTAGATGATTTCCAGGACTTTTGTAATCATCTCCGGCTGATGTTTGAGGATCCCATTAAGGAAGAAACAGCCACCAGATGACTCAGGGCACTGCATCAGGGCAATGGCTCCTTGCAGGATTATGTCAGCGAATTCCGGCTGCTTAGTCAGGACTCAGCTTGGAATGAGCCAGCACTCATGGATACTTTTCAGGACGGGCTGTCCGATGACTTGCAGGATGAGCTGGTGAGGGTGGACAGGCCACTGACGTTCGACGCGTTGGTCCACTTGTGCCTCCGGATAGATGCCCGGCTGCAGAGGCGGAGGCCTCACCAAGCATCCCAGGAGACCACTAGTGTGCTGGTTCCTCAGGAGACTGCAGTACCCAGGGGGAAGCCCATGGAGTTGGGTGCCTCACACCCCGAGTGGCACGCACGGTAATGGACAGACGGCGCACAAGGTGGTTGTGTTTTTCTTGTAGGGCTCTTGGACATTTAGCCACAGCTTGCCCTAAGAAGACTAGGGGGGGGCTGCGAGGTCTGAGACCAACCCCTCAGCTCCAGAGCCACGTGTCAGGACTCAGGCGGGGTCCGATCCAAAGGAAACGGTGGGTCGGGCGCAGTCCAAAACAGAGGTGGACGGGCCACCATGGCACATGGTTCTAGCAGCACACATCCTCTTGTCAGGTAGTCCGCAGGGAATTTCGGTCCATGCCTTGGTCGATTCTGGGGCTACCACAAACTTTATGGATGCGGTGTTTGTTACAGCGTATGATGCCCCTCTGTGTCTGGTGGACCCACCGATGCCGGTCGAGACTATTGACAGATGGTTGCTTCTGTCTGGGCCTATCAAGGCCGCCACGCAACCTTTGCATTTGATCCTCGGGGAGCACGAAGAGGCCATCCAATTTTACGTGACTTCGGGCCTGCATTTCCCTGTGGTCTTGGGCTTGGCTTGGCTGCGGACGCACGATCCTCAGATCTACTGGTCACAAAATCTGGTCACATTCCTGTCCCCACAATGCGTTGACCACATACAGCAGGTCTGTGCGGCCCAGATACCCAGCTCGCCCAAGGTGGACATGCCACCGGGTTTAGCGGACTTCGCGGATGTCTTCAGTGAACAGGAGGCAGATCAACTGCTACTGCATCGGCCTTATGACTGTCCCATTGACCTGGTACCTGATGTGAAGCTCCCTAGAGGTCGTCTATACTCCATGTCTGAGCCGGAGTTGGCTGTGTTGCGGGACTTTCTTGATAAAAACCTTGCCCGGAGGTTTATCTGGCCTTCGTCCTCGCCCTTGTCTGCCCTGGTTTTGTTCATGAAAAAGAAGACCGGGGATCTGAGACTTTGTTGCGATTACTGGTGCCTGAATGCCATCACGGTAGGTAACCGGTACCCGCTGCCCCTTATTTCGGAGTTGTTAGAGCAGTTCCGGGAGGCAACAGTATTCACGAAGTTGGATTTGGTGGCGCCTACAACCTGGTTCGAGTCAGGGCAGGGGACAAATGGAAGACGGCCTTTGGCACCCGGTACAGACATTTCGAGTACACGGTCATGCCATTCAGGTTGACCAATGCGCCGGTGGTCTTCCAACATTTTATGAACGATATCTTCCGGGACCTGTTGGATCAGTTTGTCGTCATTTACCTGGACGACATCTTGATCTATTCGACGTCCCAGAAGGATCATCAACGTCATTTGCGTCTGGTCTTGCAGCGACTCTGAGAATATCGTTTGTTCACAAAGCTGGAGAAATGTCAGTTTTGGCAGACTACCATCGAGTTCCTGGGGCATCGTATCTCCCCTGAAGGAATTGTGATGGAGCTGGGCAAGGTGGAGGCAATGCGTAGTTGGCAACCTCCTCGACATATGATGGATGTGCAGAGACTTCTCGGGTTTGCCAACTACTACCGGACCTTCATCCCCAGCTTTGCTTTCTTGACCGCGCCCCTCACTCAGCTCCTGCAAAAGAAAGTGCCTTTTCACTGGGGTCCCATGGAGCAGCAAGCATTCATGGCCCTGAAGCAGGCTTTTATGAAGGAGCCGATCTTGAAGCACCCTGATCCCCATCGTCCATTTGTCGTGGAGGCGGACGCGTCTGACGTCACGGTGTGTGCGGTGTTACTGCAGGCTCACGCCCCAATGGTACCCTTTTCCCTTGCGCTTAGTACTCGCGGAAACTCAATCCTTCCGAGCGCAATTACACCATATGGGAAAAGGAGTTGTTGGCTATCAAGGTGGCGTTCGAGGCCTGGAGGCATCACCTGGAGGGGGCCAGGCATCAGGTTGAGGTCCAGACGGATCATTGGAATTTGGAGTTTTTGACCACGGCACGTAAGCTGAACCAACGCCAGATCTGGTGGTCTCTGTTCTTTTCCCGGTTCAATTTTAAGGTGACGTACATCCCTAGTGCGTTGAATCAAAGGGCGGATGCCCTGTCTAGGAAACTGGAGTACTCTGACCCTGTGGACTCGCTTCCACCCTGGACTGTTCTACCCATCGAATCCTTCGCTGCAGTTCATGAACCCGTGGACGTACGATCATGGGATACGGGATGCGCAGCAGGGCGACGAGTGGGTGGAGCAACGAAAGGCCGGCTTCCCCGTGGACCTTTGATGAGGACCTTTTGAGGTATCGGGACCGGCTCTATGTGCCCACAGGGCCCATCCGTGGACTGGTTCTCTCCCAGTGTCATGACACTCCAGCAGCAGGACATTTTGGTCTTTTCAAGACATTGTACCTGGTCTCCCATACGTTCTGGTGGCCCCGCTTACAAGACGACGTGCAGAAATACGTGACGTCATGCGTTCAATGTCGACAAGCCAAGTCAGCGACGGGAGCTCCTCCAGGTTTATTGCAGCCCTTGCCGACCCCGGACAGACCCTGGGGAGCTGTGTCCATGGACTTCTTGACCGAGCTGCCTCCGTCATCACGGTTTACCACGGTCCTTGTTGTGGTGGACATGCTCACCAAGATGGCGCATTTCATCCCCTGTCGGAGATTGCCGACAGCTCGCGCCACGGCCCGCATGTTCATCCAACACATGTTCCGCTTGCACGGCTTACCTGACCGGGTTGTGTCGGACCGTGGCACACAATTCACGGCCCAGTTTTGGAAAGGGCGGATGGCAGCTCTAGATGTTCAAGTATGTTTGTCCTCAGTGCACCATCCCGAAACCGATGGGGGTATGGAGAAGGTGATTGGGATTCTAGAACAGTACCTGTGCTGTTTTGTGAATCAGCAGCAGAACAACTGGGTGGAGCACCTGGCCGTGGCGGAGTTTGCATTTAACAACTCCCAGCACACCTTCACACGGATGACGCCCTTCATGGCTAACGTCGGATACCACCCTCATTTTTTCCCTCTCACCCCAGTGGGCTCCCCGGTCCCTGCAGCACAGGACTTCCTCTCTGAGCTCCAGGTGGTCCACCAAGTGGTGTGCCGCTATCTGAACCAGGCGAAGGAAGATTACAAAAGGGTGGCAGATAAGGCTCGGCGTGCGGTGCCGGCGTTGGCTGTAGGAGATTGCGTGGGGCTGTCCACACGGCATCTTCCGTCCCACCGGCTGGCTACGAAGTTAGACCACTGGTATCTTGGACTGTTCCCCGTGGAGGCCGTCATCAACCCGGTGGCTTATCGCCTGACCCTCCCATGCTCTATGCGAGTGCACCCGGTGTTCCATTGCTTGCTCTTGATCCCTGAACAATCGGCTTGTCCTCTCTGCCGACCCTCTTCCCCTCAACCATCGTCGCATGCGGTGGACATGCGGCCACCACATGAAGTGGCCCAGATCCGTAACTCAAGATGGCTCAAGGGACGGTTCCAGTATTTGGTAGACTGGGCGGACTGGGGGACCTGGACCGATGCAGCAGCCGTGCATGCCCCTGCCCTGGTGCGAGTCTATCATACGGACAACCCCTCCCGAACCACATCCCGAGCATCAGACCAGGGGGAAGGGCCCTGCGGTGAGGGTTAGTGTTGTGGCCCGGCAGGAGCCGTTGGAGCTGCCACCAGACTCCGACAGCGAGGGGTCTTATGAGTTGGCCCTGGAGGAGGTGGAGGACCCTGGGCAGGGTTCCGACTCTGAGCAGGGCGCAGAGAGACTGGTTGGCCACCAGGTGGCGCCTGAGCCTTGGATCAGTGGGGAGGAGACAAGAGTGAGTGATCCAGAAACCACCTGTGAGTTGTTCTGGGATGCCCGCCATCGAAGGGCTACTCGGCGTCAAGAACAACTATGTAATTACAGGAGGTAATTACGCTCAGCTGATGCTCATTAAGATCCTCTCCTGATTATAAAAGAGACTGCTTGTGCCACGCCCTTCTTGCAGAAGTCAACGTTAGGGACTAACAAGAAACAAACTTGGCAGGCTAGATTGCTGCCAGAGTTTGTTTGCATTGCTGCCAAGGTTTGTAGGACTTGCTGCCAGAGTGCTTATGTGGCTTTCAGCCAACGAGAGTCTGGACTGATTAAAAAACATTCTCATTTAAGTTTGTTTCGGCTTTCATTCCTGGACAGAGGAGGGGGGTCAGAACACTTAGCTATATTCATTTTCCAGTTTTCCTGATTCTTCTGATCTAACAACCTGACAGGCTTATCAAACATCATTAAACCTTGATTACATCCTCTGCATTTTGCCTCTTAAGAGATGGTATTGCTAATTTTAATCATTTGAATGAGAATGATATCCAACAATCAATTTCAATCTCATTGAAGAGGCTGCAAGCATACTTCTTTTTCTACAAAGTGCCAGGATTTATATGTAAATCAAAGTATTAAAACAATGATGCAACTCAATTTTTATAAATTTGAATCCCAAGTCTCACATTCTACTTGGAAGTCTTTAGTTATGTTAACTTGTTATCTCTTTATCCTTGCAGATGTTTCAAATGAAGTTTTAATTGGTTTTTGTATCAGGCAGATGTTTCTTCTCCTTGTGATATTATCTGTAATTTGCTTTATATTTTCTGTATGTATGTATGTGTGTATGTGTGTATGTGTGTATGTGTGTATGTATGTATGTATGTATGTATGTATGTATATATATATATATATATATATATATATATATATATATATATATATATATATATATATATATATATATTGAGGTAAGATGGAGGCTATATATATATATATATATATATATATATATATATATATATATATATATATATATATATATATATATATATATATATATATATATATGTTAACTTTTTTACCTATGCTGAAGATGCAGGGTTGATGGAAATGGTATACAAGGTTCTTCTGGTAGAATAATTTTGTTTTATTAAATTTAGCTTATGAATGTTGTTTATGTCTTGCATTAATTAAAAGAATATGTGTCTAATTAAAATTAAGTCTTATTGACTTGAATAGGGTTTATTTCTTGATAAATGAATTCAGGATTACAATCTAAATACATATAATTTTATTTTTACTAAGCAAATTAATTCCAGCCATATAATTCTATATCTCTTTCAGTGAAATTTAGGTATTCAAAATGAACTTGAAAACTACCATCATCAAATGGTATTTGATGTTATCAAAAGTCCATAATATTTCTTCCAATTTGCCTTTTTTCAAATTTATGTAATTTATTTAACAAAAATTATATGGTTACCCAATTAACTCTCAGTGACTCTGGGCAGCTTACTAAGATGAAAACTCAATATAAAAACATTAGAAAGCAATACGTCCCCAGCCACCTGGCAACAACAGTCAATTAAATAAACCACTTGATGTGTTCCATCAAGCTCCCCACACCCATTGACAAAACTAGATTGTGATGGCTCTCTTGGGCATTGGCTTGGACAATGAGGAAGTGGGAACATCTAAGAAGGCTCTGTGGGGAGCATCAGGGGGATGTGGAAGGATCTTTGGAGAATTTGGATTGTCTAGGCAAGGCTATACCAGGAATGTCAGGGGAATCCAGTGAGAAGCAGCTGGATGTCAGACAGTTGTGCAAGGCGGAGAAGAGGCACACATGTAGTCATTTATTGTGGATGACCAGTTGGCCACACAGGCCAGAGAGAGGTGCAGCTGCGGATGGCTAGCAGAAGAGGAGTTGTACCCCCGGCCAATCAAGGTTGCACAGAGCTGAACAGAGGGAAGTGCAATGGAAGTTAGCAAGGCTACTTGCAAGGAGGCAGCCTCAGCCTTCCTTAATCAGGTGCAAAAAAAAGTGTATATTTAGGTTGGCATTTGGAGCCTGGGACTTGTTGGATATAATTGTTTGTAATCTGTCAATCCGTGAATAATCTTGATTCAGTGCCTTGAACCAATTGATGCCAAGCTACTTTCATCAGGCCTTGAAACTACTGGAGCCGTGTTGCCATTGTCCTGCCTTTGAACCCATCAAAGTTAAGCTGTCTTTGTTGTGCCTTGAACCTATTGAGACCATGCTGCTTTCATTGTGCCTGGAACCCATTGATGCCAAGTTGCCTGCTTTGTGCCTGAAACCTTGTAAGGTGCCCAGAGTTACCTTGAGGTAAGATGGAGGCCTACAAATTTTATAAATAAATTTTAAAAAACTGCTGGAGTTTTGCGTTTTTTGTTGTTCCATGAACCCACGGAAACCGCTTTTGGATTGGCCAAATCATGAACCCCAAGCATCATGGGGTTGGAATCTTGCTGGTGCCATTTCTGTGCCTTAGGTGTATAAGAGACTGTAGTAAGGGTTGGCTGTGTGTGTGAAATAAACACACATTATCTATTCATGCTCTCTTTATCTCTCTGTACGTGTGTGTTTCTAGGTGTATACTCGAATGGGACACAGATCTTCAGGGCCTTGCAAAAGAGTGCCAAAATGGAGCCAATCTTATATTTATATGATGTTCCAGAGTGAAGGAACCCCCACGAAGAAGGTCCTTCTTCTTGATTCCACTAGATGTACATTCTGAGGAGGAGATCAATAGCATTCCCTGCCTCTGTGATCTGGTAGATACGGAAGATGCAACCAGGAAAAGAAGGTCCTTTATATGGCAAAATCTATTGTGCAAACAAAGTTTCATATTGTATAACGAAATCTTTTCCTCCTTTATACACCCATATAGCTCCATCTATAGCATAGTTCATTTTTTTACTCCAATATATTTACTAATGGAGCTTTGAATCTTGCATACACCTCATGCCATCGAAAAATATAAGAGAGACAGTGTGATATACCAGTTAAAGATTAGACTAATGAGATCTATGGAAATTTCCTGTGCAAACTGCAAAATTCAAAAGCATGGATTTTGCTCGAGGGGGGGCACACACTGCAGTTTTTCCTTTATATTTAGCAACCCTAAAATTCACACGTGTCTAAATAATTTTTGGTTGATCATTCCTCATATATTTTTTTACTATTCAGTTGATTGACACTACATATGATCCCTTGGCTATGTTCTTGTAAGGTACCTTTCTTCCATTTAAGAAACATTTTTGTCTCCTTGTCCTTCCTTAATCTTCCTTAAAATAAAACTAATTATCTGAAATAGTCACAGTTACAACAACATTTTAATCGAGACTTTTTTGTACTGTGAACATGCTAATTGCAAAATGAGGTGTTCTAGAAACGCGTGCTTTAAAAATGCTGTACATGATAATCTTGCCATGTTTTGCAACATTAGTCCAGATATTCTTATTTCAGTGTCACTGAGGGCAGAGGTACAAATAGCAAACAAGAGAGGCCATGGAGGAAAGAATCAAGCCCTTTTTATAATAGGATGATAGACCAGATGTATAGCTCAAATTTGTCAAGTCACTAATCAGTTAAATAACACTTGGTTAATTAATTCTGTTCAGTCCCATTCATTTTCTTCTAAATGATTCTGACTCAGAAACCCCAGTGGGGAACATGTTAAACAGACCATACCTCTTCCAGCTGTACCATGAAGGTAACATTATGCCCTTGTTCTGATGTCAGTGTGCCATCTGATGTGACAACCCGAAGTCCTCTCGGGGCTTTGCCAGGACACTGCTGCGGCTTGGCTGTGTACTGTTCACGCACACCGTCTGTGCAGTTATTAGACACGACCTTTCTGTACCTGTGAAAAGAAGAACAAAGAACCCTGAAGATACTAGCTACAAGCTGCTTGTTTCTAATGATAGCTCCCTTTTCTAGACTATCACTGTCACATGTCAGATATTTAAACCACTGAATCATGAAACAGTATAAATTGACTTGGTACAGAACTTTAGCCACTTGTTGTACTCTGATATTGTGAAGAAGAACTAACACAACAGTTATCAGAGTTAATGGTACTGGAAAATGTATATGGTGCTGTTTTATCACAATAAAGCACCAAGTAACACTTGTCATTACTATGCTGGGCCAAATGAACTCACAAATGTGAGGGGATAAAGGAGTAAACTTTCAATTTTATAACTCAATATAAAATTTTACCTGCCAAATATAGTGATAGGAAATTTATAGACAGTATTGATAAATCTTAATCTTGTCTATTTGTTGAGGGACATTTGGGTAAACTTGAAAAGGTTTTCTGATAGTATTGTCATCAATAAAGGATAATTTTACTTTTTATAGCTTTCTGATAATCCTGACTCAGCTTTCCATTTGCAAAAAGTATCACTCAAGATATAAAGAAAACCACAGACTGAGGAATATGGTAAAGGGTCATCATCATTACAGTTGATAATCTTAAACAAATATTATAGCTTTGAGTACTTACCCAGTACTATTGAGATAACTTTGACCAAGACTGCACTCTTTTGACAAAGATGATGGGTTATACCAAAAAGCTGGCAAACACTGGCCATTGCTGTGGCGCTCAAATCCATAATCACTAGTTTGGGAAGAAGAAATATTACCTCCAATGGATACATATTTTTCAAATATAAATTGACATATAAAACCATTGTCAGCCCTTCTTCATTCAAAAATCAGGAAAGAAAACCACAGGACTCCATTGGTAGAAATCAAGTGTACTTTTACTAATTATAAATGAATAGAAGCGAAGCTAAGCGAAGTCTGATTATTTAGGCGCGAAAGCGAATAATATATTGTATAATTCATTCCCCTCCCCTTGGCATCCCGTGCACAGTCCAATCATAATTCTCCCAATTGTCAGGTGTGAGATAAGTTCGAAAGGCATCACCAGGATGGAATGCTGGTTCCGTTGGCCTTGGCGGGAAACACTCCTCCTCCATACGCGCAGTAAGGTGGACAGTTCAAAATCTAGAATCTTCCTCCAGCACAACAATGAGTCCCCTCCCAAATACCATGCCCCCCCTCCCCATTTCAATGGCAGCCGAAGCAGCAGCAAAGCGGAGGCTGACAACCATATGATTTCTTTCATGTACAAATGCACATGTTTGGGCATACATCTTATAAATTCCCCATGGCATCTGGCATGCATAAGCCCGATTATCAGAAACTTTAGACTTCTTTCTGCTCAAGAAATTATAATATCCCATCTACAAGATCTTATTTGGATAAGAATATTAAGGGAGTCAAGTTTCTTATAATAACTATGCTTTACAGAAAACAGGAAATGTCTTCTAATTATTGTTTCAGAACATTTTGGTTTTTGTTATAAATTTTAATTTTTATATTTGTGTTTTATTGGTGTTTCTGAATTTTAAATTTTGAATTCGACTTGTATTCATCTGAGACTGTAAGTTAAATAAGCAGAGGAGGGTGATCTTCCCCCATTTTATGTCCACAACAATCCAGTGAAATACAATGTGCTGTAAAATGATTAGCTGATGATTTCCGGTAACCATATAGGACTTGCACCAAGTTCTTTTTCTTCATTCCAAACCTTTGCAAATGAATATTTGGTTCCCTTGGTTCTGCTGTCATTGTTTCTTCTCTTGATATGCAGTTGTAACACATTTTATAACTCTTAGCCAAATAGTGCCGTTTCTTTGAAAATAAGACCTCTCCAGATAATAAACCTGCTGCTGTGTTGCCGCAACAGCGTAACACAGCAGCAGCCATGAGGTGATCATGCTCACCGCCTCCTGCACCTCAACAATAATAAGACTACCCTGAAAATAAGGCCAAACATTTATTTTGAGGATCAAAATGTCTTATTTTCAAGAAAACATGGTAAGTTCTAAAACCAAGTCACACCATCATTAGCTTATAATGGTTTATTATATTCAATAATGTCTTCAGAATATTTCCTTGTACTGCTGTAGATGTCAGAAACTGGATATAGTTCATAGATGTGTATACTAAATCAGCTGATCAGTTATCTCTGCAAAATAATCATCTGTGGTTGTGAGAGGGGAACATTTCCTTTGTAGTAATAGCTTTAAAAAATCATGGATTTTGTTTTGCTTCTTAAAAATCTTGACTTTTCTGGAGTATCTTTATACTAGTAAGAGGGCTAGCTGATTTCAAATGTAGATGTGCTTATTCAACATTATCCAAGTTACTTTTGAAGTATTCTTACTAAAGAAACCATTAAAAGATTATTTGATCATTACATCAGTAATAAAACTCATTTTAATATGCTAGAAGCAAATATTCATAAATGAATATTGCTTTCTCTATAATCTGATTGTCAACAAACCATAATGTCTATATTGCCAAACTCTCTTGTATTAATATAATTAAAAAGTGATAACATTGTATCCGTATCAAAGCTTCAGGTATTTATTTTTAAAAAGCTACAAAATACAAAATAACAAAAAAACAGAGCATAATTTCCTGTAATACAAGTGATTTATGCTTGTATGCTACCTGTGCTTTTCTTTTTAAAGGGGAAGGTTTTTGGTATTTTATCTGAAATGTACGGTTTATACTTCATGTACTCTAGTGAATAACTTTTATATTTTTAGGAGAACAAGAGCAAGATTTAAGTCTTTTGGGGGGACTGCATTATCATTTGATTGGGCTTTGCTCCATTAAAAAGGGTAAACATAGGCTGTACAATTCAGCAAGAATAACAGCTTTCTCAGTTTTATGTGATAGGTCCTCAATTTACAACCATTCTTTTAATGATCATTTGAAGTTACACTTGGAAAAAATGATTTATGAATGATCCTTACACTTAGGACTTAAGATCACACGATCCAAATTCAGGCACTAGGCAACCAACATGTATTTACGTTTGCAGAATCCCAGGTTCACATGATTGCCATTTGCATCCTTCCAAGATGGCTTTTGACAAGCAAAGTCAATGGGGGATCAGGATTCACTCAACAGCTGTGTGTTTCACTTAACATCTGCAGCAATTTGCTTAACAACCAGGGCAAAAAAGAATATAAGATTGGGTGAGAGCCACTTAATACAGCTAAGCAATAGAAATTCCGGGACCATTGTCTGCATACATATACTATATATAGATAACTCTCATGGCTTAGGATTCAGATACTGATTTGGAAGAAGTTGTTCCAGCAAAATCTGTATAGTGTCAGCATCAGGTATTTCCCCATTTCTAATTTCATTTTTAATTTTTTTAATTTTTTTCATAGTCGGTGAAGAAGAAACATGTCTTGAGAATTGTCCATAAAGAGAAACAGATCAGCCAGGTGGAGGGGGGGGGGTCCCCATCACCTATGCTACCATTTTGTTCCTTTAGTAATCACCCACTCCACTTTCTATAGATCAGGTCTTAAAGTACATAGATTATTTTTTCCCACCACGAAACCAGCTATATATCCTATCAATCTGTATACCTAAATGGCAGTATAAGAGCATACACAAACAGGCTGCTGAGAAATGTCACCAGCAGCTCCATTGCATCTCATTATAAAGGCATTAGTATCTTTTCCTCACCTTGCAGACCTGCAATCTAATGAATTTGTTGTTTCCTTTCTGTTGCACACAGAGCATTGATGATAGTGACAAATTGCTGCCTACATGTAGGCACAACGGGCCTACCATCAACTGGAGCAGCAGTGGATGAAAATGATTGTTAAAATCTGAGCAGGGGAATGGAGCACACCCAGCACGGCTGTATTGCATTCAAGCATCTGGCGTTCACAAGGCATATTTTGATTTTCATTTTGTGACAGGTTGAAACAAACTTATTTCCCGAACCTTACTAACAACTTAATTGGCAAGTGGTTTTAAATGACTATTGAACTCATGTATGAAATTTCACAGGGATAGGCGATGTCTCCATATTCCCATTGAAAACATCCCCATGTACATCAATCTTCCACTTTGTATAATGGCACCTTAGGACTATGTAATTAATTTCTGAAAGCTACATCCCACACTAGGAATATTAGTATTGTAAACAACATTATAAATTCTGAATGGAGTTTCTTCAAAGCTATCTCGGTCAAGTAATGAATATTTACGTTTAGCATCCCTCCACTTGATTTTTTTTTCAGATTCCAGGAAATGTTACACTGAGTTTCCTGCCAACCTCAGTTTCTATTCCCAACCTAAGATTATGTTCGAGGGAAATTTAATAATTATGTTCATAAATCACAGATATGTAGGCCTCTAATATACTAGAAGTAGTTCTTAACTTCTGACTATTCAAAGTCACAACGGACTTGAAAAAGGGGACTTATTATCCAGATCCAAAGTTTTGATAGTTGTCCCGCTTCCCCCCAACACATGACCCACACTTCAGGCACTCAGCAACACAGCGGCATTTATGGCCACTTGCAGCATTGTGTGGTGATGTGACATAAATGACAGACATCCTTGCCAAAACCAGCAGATCTGGTTTTCAGCAAAATGACAGCATTTGTTTCATGACCAACACCAAAAAAAGGTTGTAAAATTTGACTGATCTATTTTATGATTCTTATGACATAACCACAACAGGCAGGATATATATATGTGTGTGTGTGTGTGTGTGTGTGTGTGTGTGTGTTTTCGTAGGTTTTCACAGGTGTAGGTATGCTGGTCTTGTTGTATTCGGGGCTTTTCCTGTGTAAGATTGAGATTGTCTTGGCAATGTTTCAGCGAGGTCTCACTCGCCATCTTCAGGCTGGGTTTTGGGCTCACATATATGTATGTATGTATGTATGTATGTATGTATGTATGTATGTATGTATGTATGTATATACATACACACACATATGGTAAAGAGTCTCTCTCTCTCTCTCTCTCTCTCTCTCTCTCTCTCTCTCTCTCTCTCTCTCTCTCTCTCTCACACACACACACACACACACACACACACACACAGAGAGAGAGTGTATATATACTCTATATATAACATCCTCTAAGAATAATCCAAAATGTAGAACTAAACCAAATTAGGATTTAAAGTCATGGTAGAGTTTTATTGGACACATGACATTAAGTCATGCACAATCCAAAAATGTCATTGAAAATTTTCTTGGCAACTACAGAGCACCAAACTACTTTTAGCTGGTTGAGAAACTTTTTACTGCATGCAAGATCATGAAGTGGAACATGTCACTGTAGGCTCATATTTGGACTTTTTTCTTGAAAATCTAGGTGCAATTATTGACAAACGTGGTGAAAGTTTTCACCAGGACATTGGCACAATGGAAAAAGGGTATCAGAGCAACTGAATCTCTCAGTGCTGGCTGACTATTGTTGGATATTGCAGCGAGATGCATCTGACACTAAGAAGAAACAAAAATCAGCAGCAAAATATTTTTGGCCCTGTTCAACTCATGCAGCAAATCCGAAACATTACACAATTAAATACATTATAGACAATAAAATTGATTTCACATTTTTCAAGATCCTGGAATTATATTGATGTTTAGTTTGAAGGGGTCTATTATAATCATCAAAAGCATTTCAGGAAGCAAAACTTTTGAAAAAAGAATGTTGTCCAGTGAAATAAGTGACTGCCAATGCTTGTTTGGAGTGCTGGGTAGACTGCAATGCTCCAAGATATCTTGGGTTGATGCAGCTTACCTGTTAAATTTAGTCACTTTAGAAACAGATCTATGAAATCTGAGGGATGCTGTTGGAAATGTGGGTAGGACAGTAAAGAATGTGGGGGAGAAAATAAAACAGGTGAAAAAGGAGGAAACTACAGAAATAAGAATTAGTGGAGCAACTAGAGACAGAGTGAGCATGTGCAAATGGGGTGAAGCTGAGAAATTTAGGAGAAAACATGGGGAGGTGGAATGGAGCTTCTGCTAGGAGCTTGAAGAAGAAGTTACAAAGCAATTAGCAAGGAATACATGAATCAGAAGAAGAAAGTAAGGAATAAGTTAAGAAGAAGAACATTATGCCTCAGTGTTCAGTTAATTAATCTCTAATTACAGTATATCTCAGTTGTTGATCAGGATTATGTGTTTTTTTGCTCAACCTGCACCTATCTGAAAAACCCAAGTAGAGAGCATAGGAGGCTTACAAGATCCATGAGTCTCGATAGGCTCTGGGTGAGTGAATATGTGACTGACCATAAACTGAACCTGGTAAGTTTGTTTAGGAGTGTGCATATAGTTCTCCATGTTTTTCCAATTTTTAATCCAAGCATCCATAATATGTCACACACAGAGATGGCATTCAGCCAGTTTTAACAGGTTCTGGAGAACCAGTTATGGAAATTTTGAATAGTTCGGAGAACTGGCAAATAGGCTGGCCCCGCCCCCACTGACTCCCAGCTGATCTTCTTTTGTTGCCCTGAACAGGAGAACAGAGCCAGAAAGCAAGTGGGGAGGGAATGGTGATTTTGCAGTATCCTTCCCCTGTCATGCCCACAAAGCCACACCCACAAAGCCACACCACACCCACAAACCCACGCCCACAGAACCAGTAGTAAAAAAATTTGAATCCCAACACTGGTCACACAGATATGCATTTTAAAGCAATAAAGCAGACAATCAAATGTAAGATTAGGTTTCAACGAAATTCTAAGATTAGAGAATTTAAGTAGCTCAAGGTTGAACTGCAGAATCCTTGGTTCTTGTTTGCTTACAAATGTTTCTTTACTCCAATAGATAACATCATCACTGCCTGTGAGTGTGGGGTTTGCTCCCCCTCCCATTCTGTCAGTGTTAGTGGGGTATGGTTTTCTGCTTGGTAGTTCGTTGATTAGGGTACTGTTTTCTGCTTGATTCTTTATCCATCTAATATAATTCCAGTTTATCTGTGCATTTATGCTGAAAATGATGTATTTTGTTTGTTTCCTTCTTAGTTTTTTATTGCCTCTTCTGAACAGTGTGTAAATATTGTTTATTTCCATGTGTCTAATTCCTTGGCATTTTGGATTTGCCTTGGTGTAGGATGATTCAGTATGCCATTTGCAGTGAGATGAAGGAGTTTTCACTGTGTATTCAGGCTGCTAGTTGGTATTCATGGATGGGCTCTGCTAATTCTCTGCCTATCTGTCCTGCATAGTGGCTGATACAGTCCTTACACTGTATGTTGTAGATGACATCTGTTTTTTCTCTCCACCTTCTGGGATTACTGGGACTTTGGTCTTAATGAAATTTGTTAGGATCACCATGCATCCTATTGTTTTACTTGAAAATTGTTTTACTTAATTATTAAATTAAAAATGAAACTTTCTTTCTTGTCAAAGAACACTGATGGAGTGTGGATAGAGATGGGAAGAAATATGTTCAAGTTGTGTTTTAATGTAAACCAACCTAATTTGTACCCGCAGAGTTACTGTTTTCCTCTGGATCACAATTATCCATTTATTCAGCACTTCTCCAAACTCTGTAATGCAGTTAAATGATGAAAAAAAAATGCTTCCGAAATGGATGTCAGGAAAATTGTATTAAAAGTGATTACGCTGTAGAAAATAGAATTCACACAGAACATGAATGATGATTATTATTGTAATCTAGACTTATCTTTTTTCTGAAAAAACAAATACTTGATCTGTTGCTGGAATGATCCTATTTATGCTGGAATAAAGCCCATGAAAATCTGGAAAGGAAATGCTTTAATAACACATATGTCACTGTGTAATCCATTTATTACTTAAATAAATACAGATTGGTTTCTATGCAGTTGCTAGGATATAATATTTCTGGAACTAAGTGCACCAATTCCATTGTGATGTTCATTCCTGAAACACTATTGCCCCCTGGCTGTGAAAAGTGGGCAATGCATACAAATAAAATATCTCTGCATTGACTTTCTTTCTTTCCTATTCTTAATTCTTTCTATAATTCTTTCAAGTACAGTTCAGGGATTACTAATTCTGCTGTCACAGGAAATGTGCACACTTTTCCCCAGAATCTGTGACAAATCTGAAAATAATTCAAACGTGTAAGTGCAATGACAAGGTTTTTTTGGTCTGATAATCAAACATGATTCTTGATTTTTTTTAAATATTTTTTTTTTAAAAAACAAATAAAGAAACTAAAACAAATAAATAGAATTTAAAATATTTTTCATTAAAAGCTAAAAACAAAATGCCGTAAAACTTTGTTCTGGGTTATTTCTAATTTTGTTCTGGGACTTCAACTACCTTAGTTCTAGATGGGGTTACACTATGGCAGACTGACCCTTTGGGGCTGTCCTGGATTTGCGACTCCTGCTGAAAAAGCAGGTGTCAATAATGCTAGGAGAATCTTTGTACAACTTTGTGTTGTGCGTCAGTTGTGGCCTTTCTGGAATCAGAAGTCCTTGTGCTTCGTCATTCAAACCCTGGTTATCTCACTTTTGGACTACTGCAATGAGGTGTACATGGGGCTACTCTTAAAGAACATTCAGAGGCTTCAACTGGTGCAGAGTGTGGCAGAGCAGGCAGTTCTTGATAGCCCTAGGGTTGCCATTGTTATACCACTGCTCTGCAAGCTGTACTAGCTGGTGGGTTGCTTCCAGATACAATTCATAATATTAGTTATTACCTTTAAAATCCAGCATGACATGGATCAGATTATTTGAGGAAACATCTCACCCCAATGGACTGACTTACTCCACCTGAGCCAGCAGAAGAGGCATGCTGCAGGTCCTATCAGTCAAGGAATTTAGACTGGCAGGATCCAAGAAAAGATCTTTCTTTGTTGTGGTCCCTGCCCTTTGAAATATCTTATCCTCTGAGGTGAGATTGACTCTCATCCTTTTGACCTTCTATAAGGGCCAAATAACTGGCTGTGCCAGATAACTTGTGGCCCCAGTGGGGGAACATTAGACTGCATGTGGTTGTTGAATTAAGAGACATCCCACCTCCCTCTCCCATGCATCCTGCTTCCTCCATCCTCATCTTTTAACTAAAATGTTATCTTTGACTGTAATTCTATTTTTATCATTTTAGGAAATAATTCTCTTATGATTTTAATGCTTTTAATGTTGTAAGGCTCCCAGAGTCTCTTTGAAATATGATGGGAGGCAAATAAATTTAGTAAAATAAATAAATAAATATGATTGACAGAATAACAGAGCTGGAAAGGACCTTGGAAGTATTCTAGTTCAACCCTGTGCTCAAGAAGGAAACTATACCATTCCAGACAAATGGTGTCCAATCTCTTCTTAAAAACCTCCAGTTACAACTTCTGAAGGCAAGCCTCTTCCATTGATTAATTTTTCTCACTGTCAGGAAATTTCTTTTTAGTTTTAGCTTGGATCTCTTCTTGAGAAGTTTCTATTCATTTCTTCTTCTCCTATTGCAGGTGCTTTGGAGATAGGTTGATGCTCTTTGTAACAGATTCATATCATCCCTAGTCCTTCTTTTTGTTAGACTAAGTCTAATAAAACTACATACCAAGTCCTTGCAACTATTCTTCATATATTTTAGCCCTTCATTATCTTTGTTTCTCTCTTTCTAGAGCCTTAACATCTTTTTATACCATGCTGACCAAAACTACTAAGTATTCTAAATGTGGTTTTATCAAAGCAGTATAAAAGTGATACTAACACTTCATGTGATTTTGATTCTATCCTGTTGATACAGTCTGTGACTGTATTTTTGGTAGCTGCAGCAAACTGGTGACTCATATTTAAATGGTTGTCCACGAAGACTCCTAGATTTGTCTCACTATTAAGCCAGATACCTTCTATTCTATACCCATGTATGAATTTTTTATTGCTTAAAAACCTCACTTTTCTGACCACTGAATTGCTTTTGTTGGAAAGGGCCAATATTCAACTTGGTCAAGATCTTCCTGGCTCTTGATCTCATCTTCTGAAGTGTTGGGTATTCCACACAGCTTGTTGTCATCTGCAAATTTGAGGAGTTCTCCTTCTATCCCTTCATCTAAATTGTTTATGAATATGTTGAAGAGTATTGGGCCTAAGATAGTACTTTGGATACCCCACTCCATATAAATGTAGTTCCATTAAGATATATTGAGTGTGGTGCTTCAGTAATTACAAATTCATCTAGTGATGAGATGATATTTAAGCCACATGTTTCTCTCTTAGCAAGTAGTAGGTTGTGTTCTACTTTGTCAAATGTCCAATGAAGTCCAAGTATACTATGTCCACAGCATTTCACTGATACACTAATTTAGTCACTTTATCAAAGAATGCAATAAGATTTGTCTGCCATGATCTGTTTTTGACAAATCCATGTTGATTTCTAATAACAACTTTGCTTGCTTCAAGGTGTGCACAGATTTTGTTGCTTGATTAGCTTTTCCAGGATCTTTCCAGGTGTTGATGTGAGGTCTGTAGCTTTCTGGATCCCCTTTTTGGGAGACGGGAATAATGTCAGCTCTTTTCCCATCGTCTAGTAACTCCCCAGTGCTCCAGGATGTTTGAAAGGTATGATTCAGTGGTTTCAGGATCACATCCACCAGCTTGTTCAGAATTCTGGGCTGTAATCCATCTGATCTTTGTGATTTGAATTTGTCTAGAGTGGATAGGTAGTGTATTACTGTTTTATTGTCTATTTTGGCTTGTATTCTATTTGTTGAGATGGGTTAAGGAATGTTACATTCTAGTCTTGAATTCTGATTTTTAATGAGAAGAATTTTAGTTCTTGTTCCTTCCTCAGGAGCAGCATAACCCCAGAGATGCAGATGATCGTTTGACCTCCGAAAGGTCACAGAGACCTGGCCTTTCCTAGAATGAGGCTCTCTGTAATGATTGGAAATTGAATGACTGTAGTTGGCATTAGTTACATTATATTTTCATTTGTATTGTTTTTCACCTTGGTAGATTTGCTTCTGCCTTTAATTCTATGTTAGTTGCGCAGATTTGCAGTTTATGGTTGAGCAACCATGTACATTGATTAAATGCATAAAGAAACAAACAAATTATTAAATCCAGAATGTTCAATTCTTACTGCATGCTTGTTTCTGTTCTTGTAGCTTGTCACTGATATTATATTATAAAACATTGCATAGCAAACAGGATTTAGGAATTGAATGTAGGAAGCATGGAGAGTGAGGAGTTATATTTATAAGATAGGCTGCAGTGAAACTAACTATGTTAAATGAGACTACAGTACTTGTATAAATGGGAGACCTGTAGGGTGCAAAGCCTATAATTGCATTTAGTTGAATTAAGTTGCAATTACCCTGCAGCACCTTTTTGGACAGCCATGAAAAGGTTAAAGCTTGATATCCCCTTAATGCTGCCCTTTTTCAAGTGCTTGGAGAACATTAGCATGTATCATTGCACCAAGATTACTTCTGCATTATTCTTCACTAATACAGACATGAATTGTTAATAGTATGTTACTGTCTACTACCATCTTACTAGCAAGACAGTACAAAACATGCATTCAAATCATGAAATCCTGATGTCACCATTTATGAACTATATATAGGATGTTATGTAACTTTACTAATGTAGGAGCATGTGCTGAGGTGGTGCCACATTAATTTAGAAAGACAATATCCAATTTCTAGGATTTTTTTGCCACCTGGGAGAAAGTCAGGCTACATGCACACCTATAGCAAAATTCGTATAAGCTGTGACCTTGTACATTCTCCGTTATTAAGCACAACTCACCAGTCAAAATCTGCTTCTGTGCAGACACATGGCTCAGAGGACATGGCTCCAGCGTACTTGCCTTGCATGCATTTCTTTTCCGACTTACGCTTCTTGTAAGTCCTTTTGGCTCCCATGATGCATGCTTCTCCCTGAATAAAGAAAAGAGATGAAGGCTTTTACCATAGTGATCAGGTGTATTTTTGCAAATTACAAATGTAAACAATTATCATATACTAATGCAAAAAGAAACAGTGGAGACCATTCATATTTTTCTACAGTGAGAACAAAGTCACCACATATTCAGTGGCACAAAGACCACAGTGGTAGGCCTATATTGGCAAATAAATGTGTGTGTAGATAATCCTCAACCTAAGACCACAAGTGGGATGAGAACTTTCATTCTTAATCAAGGTGGTTGTTAAGTGAGTTCTGCCCAATTTTACAATCTTTTTTTTGCCCCAGTGATGCTAATCACTGCAGTTGTTAAGTGAACCACACAGTTGTTAAATGAGTGATGGCTTTCCCCATTGACTTTGCTTATTGGAAGCTGCTGGTGAGATTGCAAATGTTGATCATGTGACCTCAGAATGCTGCAACCCTCATAAATACATGCTGATTTCCAAGCACCCAAATTTTGATTCCTAT
Source organism: Thamnophis sirtalis (assembly GCF_051295495.1). NCBI lineage: Eukaryota > Metazoa > Chordata > Lepidosauria > Squamata > Natricidae > Thamnophis > Thamnophis sirtalis. The sequence continues at coordinate 52,270,603 of NW_028261391.1, forward strand.
CACTGTGCAGACACTGCAGTGGTCGTAAGTGCAAGGATCCACTGTAAGTTACTTTTCTCAGAGCAATTATAATTTCGAACGGTTGATAAATGAATGGTTGCAAGTCAAGGGCTACCTACTATATATGTATGGCAATGAGCAAAAAGTATAAGCCTGGATTTATTCTTTTCCCATTCCCACATCAGATGAAAAAAAAAACTTCAACCCACCTACTCCCTGGAATGAGACCCCCTGGAATAAAACACAGCACATATAGTATAGAAGCCAGGTTTTAGTAATTTGACCAAAATTCTATTAAATAAAAAGTAAGTAACTTTTTTTTTAAAGGCAGCCTCAATTTTTCAAGAGATGGCCGGGAGCTTTCTAATGTCAAACAGTCATGAATGAGTCCACCCTGACTTCAAGCTCCAAGCTCAATATGCTATCTAAACTACTTGTCCTCACCTGGTTATAAAGCTCCCAGCCATCTCTTCTAAAATTGAGGCTGCCTTGAAAAGAAAAGCAAAGTGAGTTGATAGGGCCTAGAAATCCTATACTCTTGTAAAGTTATGACACCTAGCTGTGATTAGGCTTTCCAAGTCTGAGAATAGCTTCCCTTTAATATCCTTTTGTATTGGTTGGTTGTAGTAGTTAGTAGTAGTAGTAGTTCTGTCCATAACACAGATTTTTTTTAAAATGTTCAGTAGCAGCCTCATTGCAGGGCCTATGAATGTTGCCTGTCTCAGCCAGCTGAACTTGAGAAAACAACCATGTAGATTCCCAAACAAGGAGAATTAAGAACTGGCAACAATCAAATTAACATTGAACTGATTCTTGCCTTTAATGCCATTAACTAGGGTCTAGTGTAACAGTGTGACTAGATTAAATTATTTTGAAGTTGAAGATTATTTGGTTTGTAAGGATGGCAAATGACATAGAGAAACTGGGACACTGGGCACATTTTTTTGGAAAGTGAACTATTCTAAGACTGCACATTTTAAAGAGAGGAAGATATTGTTTTCTGTCCAGAAACTGAACTGAACATGGCAGAGATAGCTTTTTTTTGCCTGGCCTTGGGACCAGCCCTGTTTCTATTTCTGTACCTCCTTGTCTTTTAAAATAGGTGGGGAGAAATTCACCATTCAGTTCAAAACAATGAAGTGCGAACCATTTTCTTCTCCAATTTGTTTCAAGTTTTACCTTTCACATAAATGCTTGCTAGTTGCAGTTAGAATGTATATCAAAGTGTTAAGGGGTGATGGATTCAATGATTTTGAAGCAATAAATTAGGTTGATCTCAACTTTTAATTAATTACTATATTAATTTTAATTCAATTCTAGGTCAGACTTTTTACCTGGCTGTGAAGCTGCCAAGGTCGGTAATCGTCATCCACACACCGTCTATCAAAAATGGACTTGTAATCCACTTTTACCAACTGCCACTCAGAACGATGGCTGAAGTGTCCAAAAACGCTAAATAAAAACATTGAATGATTATAATAGTAGGAGACGATTATTTTAACAGATCAGCAAAATGAAATGAATATAATTCTATACATATCCCCTTTTTTGGCCCATAATAAAAAGGGGCTTATCTGGCGTATACAGGAAATCATAAACAAGCTTCTAATCTCTCTTTAGTGATATATTCCAGTTATAATAACAGCTTTCAACAATATTTTAAGTTACAGATTTAATTATGAGCATAAGTGGCTAGTATATAGAGAGTGGGATTTATGGGGAGGGAGGGAGGGAGGGAGGAAAGAAGGATGGAAGCTTACAAACCAAAATACTCATATTATTTACTTATTTATTCATTAATTTACAATATTTATAAATTGCTGATTTCCACTATTATTGAAGAAGATGGTGTTTATTCTATTGGAACTGGCTGCATGAATTTGAACAAATTAAAACTCCAGTAATCAAATATTAAATATATAGCAATAATCAAAGCAGTGTAACTTTTCTTACACATAAACACCCACCCACACATACCCATGCACAAAGCTATTTATTAACAGGAATTAGTGGATAAACGTTCTGCTACATAGTACTTAATGAAAAATTAAGCATTATGTTATGTACCGTAAATCAACTACAATCTGCTTTGGTGCTTCAACTCACAGATGCAAATTGCTCTACTTCAATATGGTTAAAGTTCAAGACAGGAGAGAATTGCTGAAATTGGCTATTTTATTTTACAGACAGGGCTTATGTGCATGCACTCCTCAATACATGGCAAAGCAGTGAAGTACATCTGACGTGCTCTGCTGATGAGCAGAAAGGCAAGCCCCTTTCCTTCTTTAGATGTTCATATCCAAAGGTGTCCTTTGCTTGAATCTCCACCCAAAAATCCCCATCATTTTGAGGATTTGCAAAAAGCCACTGAAAGAGTGCACTAGAATCATATTGAAGTAATCAGTGTAACACTCCATATTCTATTTATATTCCCAGATTACAAATGATATTTCATCTATTATATTGTCTATATTTAACAATAATAGAATGGATCCTGTTAGTGTTATTTCATGTGAGATACTACCTGTTTAATAATTCCAGAGGAGCTGAGGAACCCAGAGTGGAGTGGAGCCCATTAAATGGCTGGTGTGAATGTGTGTATTTATTTATAAAAATAAATAACATCTACTCACGTCATTATTAAAGTCTCTTCTCCAGGCTCTCCCAAAACCCCATCAACAAACAGCGGGATGGAGGTGAAACTGTACTTGCTCCAAGATCTTCCCTCATCAAAACTTAACCTGGCGATAACAAGACAAAACAAAACAATAAGACACAGAAGAAACAAAAATAATCTCTTTTTATATTATAAATAGTTTTTCATAACAGATTACAGAAAACTGTAATGTTCCTAGCATTACAGTAAAAAAATAATAAAGAAAAGCTATTTTAAGGACACACAATTTCCCGAACAACTATAAATTTCTGTGTTATTTTGTATTAAGTTCACATATAATGGTATGTATTTTTGTTCAGAAAAAGAAAATGTAGTTAGTCCTCAAATTACAACAGTTTATTTAGTGACAATTCGAAGTTACAACGGCACTGAGAATGTGACTTATGACTGTTTTTCACAGTTATGACCTTTGTAGCATCTCCATGATCAGGTGACCAAAATTCAGATGCTTGGTAACTGGTTTCATATTTATGACCATTGTTATGTCCCAAAGTCATGAGATCATAGTTTGGGACCTACTAATAAGCAAAGTCAATGAGGAAGCCAAATTCAACTGGCTTGTTAACTTATCAACTGTCGGAATTCACTTAACAACTGTGGCAATAAAGGTCGTAAAATGGGGCAAAACTGACTTAACAAATGTCTTACTTAACAACAGAAATTTTGGGCTCATTTGTGGTTGTATGTCAAGGACTATCTGTATTATAATGTTAAAGCCCAGTACATATTGTTGTTTAATGGAAGAAATAATTGATTACAGGTAAATGGAAAAAGCTAAATAAAAGTAATCTAATATTACTCTTATATATTGAATGCATATTAAGCATAATTTCCCTAATTTGGAAAGATTAAGAATAAAGCTATCATTATGAACATTTTAAAAATAGAACATCAAAAAAAGGCATTTAAAATATAGGACACCAAAAGAAATAACAATTATCATAAAATGGCACAATCTTAGGAATGATTGGAAGTGGATAAGGCAAGGTTCTGGCTATTGAATTACAGCTCCCGATATCCTTTATGATATGGCTTTGGAGAACTAATGGGCTCTTCTGTATTGAATTTGCACTTTTTTGTTACATTTGTCCTCGGTTACTACTTTAAAAAAAAAAGAATTTGTTTTTACTCAACATGAATATTTACACCCTGTTCCTTCTGGAGTCTCTTATTGCATTTTCTTTTCTTATTCTTCTATTTCAATAGAGTTTAACCTTCAATGTTATTTACATCTTTTTAAATTGCAGCTAAATTTCCTAAGCTTCAGTTTGAACAAAATGCAATGCAACTTCTTAATACTAATTTAGATTATACTATTGACCTGCAAGTGTTTTGTTTGTCAAAAATTGTATGTACAAAATGCAGATATAGTTTTATTGGGATGAAAAGAGGCAGCATGCTCATTTGTTTAATTGGCATATCCTGGCACTTAGTAAAAAAGGTTGGTCGCAATCCAACTACTAATGGCATATAATACACACTGAAGGACTCTATGATGAATAGAATTAGAAAAGTCACATTAATTACCAGAGATGTCTGATAGGCAGAGATGTATGTTTCATAGCAACCAAAACCCCACCTTGGTCCAGATAAAGGACGCTGTGTTCATCTTCAAAGATCTAGTGAGACACATAAAAAGATACATGAAATCCTTTGTATGTAGAACCAAGGACTGGCAGGTTTCTTTTGTAATAAATAAGTATATAAACATTTAATACTATTAATGTTATAAATTATATTCTTAGGAATAAGAATGATCACGATTTTATTTCATTGTTTAGAAAAAAAGAGGAAGGAAGGAAGGAAGGAAGGAAGAAGCTTGGTTATCTGCAGAATGAAAGTCTTAATCTATATAACTGTATATAACTGAGACTATCAGGTAATATGATGCCTGAATAGGATTAATAATAACAATTTATTCAAAAGAAAGGCTTACAGTTATTGAGCAATGACACTAATCATTATTAATTCTTTTTTTACTAATTATTTAGTTGTGCCTTATCTGTAGCTTTCCAAGCCAAACACAAAAAAGTAATTATAAATGCATACATTTTTCATGTATTGCAGCATATAAACTTTTTTAGATGAAAATTTTAGGTACATAAAAAAATGTTCGAAATTCCAACATTGTATACTTTGCTAACTGTAGCTCTAATAAGTATTTGTTTGACTAGAAATGTGGGATATCAATTAAATGAATACATTCTGCAGATTTAACAACCACAAAAATAGAATGGGAAGACAGTCCATTCCTTTTGGAAAACAAATCAGTTCCTCTGAGAAGTGATGATTCAGAGAATAGATGAACTAGACCCTCAAATGTCCAAGTCTTGCCCAAGAAGTGAAGGGTTTCATCACATTCCTAGAAAGCAAGTCTTGCTCTACATTTGGAAGCATAAAACCCATCTATTTCTGATTAATTTAGAGCAACCTACTCAGAGTGACAAATGCCTTGTTTACTTTTAGATTAGATGACTGCAATCTGTGTAACTTTGAGTGTGCTTGCAAACCTCAATTAGTGAACAACACATCATCACAAATACTTTTCTCCAGACTAATCTAAAATTGAAGTGTGCTATCTATCATTTTTGGGGAACCAGTTCTTGCTGGTTTGTTTTAAAGCCCTGAAAACTTAAGAAACATTGTGTCTCTTCTTCTTGCAGAATAGTCAGTTTGAGGACATGTTTTCTATTCCATCACCAAAAGAAGTTTGGTAGGAATGTTGGATGCTCCTAAAATAAATCTTGTTAGATATCAATCCAATTTTGTGCAAGACCATATTTTTTTAGATATACTACATACTTTTAATTGGTACCACATTTGCATTTATATTTAGAGACCTATAGCAGGACTCCCAATGTTTTATGTCTAAGAGGTTCAATATGTATTAACAGAGCACTTACACTTTGCTTTGTTAATTCTCTTAAGTATGTACTTGATTTCAGTTTATGAGGTGGTAATTGCATATTAATTAAATGCCAAGTACTTGCTAAAATGTATTCAGTGATATACAAGAGTCATGCATATTGTTGTCCATATTATTATTTGATTGCTAGAGCTCTTTAAATGCTTATACTTAGTTAATGGATATGGAGTTAATTTGAGAAGTAGGAAAGCAAGGGGAAAACAAAACATTTTATTTAGTAATTCTCATTCTTACTTTTGTGTAAGCGATTGTAGTTATACCCATGTCAGAGGATGTAAATATAGGCCATTCTGACAGCTAATCTACCTAAAACACATCTAAACCTTTAAGACTTGAGCCAAAGTAATGTTCTTATGTATTGGTTTAATTGTTGTTTATTTCTTGTTAAAATAAAAGGTTCACTAAAGATGAGAAGGCATTCCTGGCAGTTAGAATTGTTTATGTCTAGTTGTATTTTGCTACTTATGGAGGATTAAAGTCAACAGCTTTTCATATAACATGGCTTTTCAAAAACTTATCCCCAGTTTGCAGAGCATGTATATGGAATTTTAGATTTTGAGACAATAATTAAAGTTATAAAAATCAACAGACATTTACTCCATTTAACTATATTTAACAATATTTAATGAGCCACCCATTGAAATAAAGCATGCTGATGGGGAATTCTAACTGAATGAATATCTCCATTGTCTTTCTAGCATCCATCAGCTTTCTTTCTCTTAATCACAGAGATGTTTTCCATTGGACTGCCTTTATCTCTGCTTCTCTCATACATCTAACCTCCCAGCAATTACTGTCCCAGAATAGAGACGTGAACAACGTTTCTTCAATTCCCCTTTCTCATTCCACATACATTTACTAGAAAGCCGCCTTCATCTCTTTGTTCATCAGATCAAAGATATGAAGTTCTCTCTATCTGGGATCACCTACATAACTCCTTCAGATTTACTTTCTATAATTATTTATCCTTTCAGCCTCAAGACCCAGGCTCAAGATTCCTGAGGCTGTAGGACTCTCCTTGGAGGTTTTCCTGGGTAAGGCGCTAGTTTTACTCCTCCCCGCATTTTAAGCTATATTACACATTTGTTTTCTGTAGCCAATGGAAAGGGGTTTAGTTACATATCAACCCATCCCCACTCTCCAACCCCATTTTTCTGTCACCAGACATTTTTTAGCAGCAAGATAATCTCCTCCTTGTTCCTTGAGATTTTGAGTTTTGGGTGCCTGGGTGAAATATGGGAAGGAGAAAGCACATATCTGAGTGAATCAGGCTCATTCATTCATTACAACATCTTTTTTCAAAGGTTTTGTAACCAGGGAATTAAGTTAGCATAACTTTATAAATGAGAATGCACAATAGCATGTAAATGATGAACCACATTTTTCTTGCCATAAAATAATGAGAGTAGGATTAAACAAAAGGGAAAAGAAAGACAATGAATTAAAATAACTACTGAGGTGCCATAGTACTGCTAAAGAATATCATACAGGATGAAAATATGTGAGTCTTCCATTAATATATAATATCTATAATGGTAACGTTTATAATTATACAAAAAAGGGACAGATGCCCTAAACTGAGATTCTAGTTTGGTCTTCTTACATACAGGAAGAGTGATCATTTAAAATCTTACTTGTCAGACCTTTTTGCACAGATTCCCCTTGGAAGTAAAAAGTAATTAAGATAGGCTGCCACTAGTCAGACCGAATCCTAGGCTCTTCCTTCAGCCTATCTCTTAAAGCATAAAAAGGAAGATGCTTTGAAAATAATAGAGAAATTAATAAATTTTGTGCTAGCTCAAGAGGTAACTATGAAGGGATGCTCTCTCTTTTTAAGTGAATAATGTAAGCAAAACATTAATTATATAAACAGATCTATCAAAAAAAGGAAATACATGAAAACAATGGAAGGAAATCTTGAAGCACACAAAATTCCAACTAAATAAAATCATCATAGGTATATTAGTTATTTACTAACTTTTGGCCCAAAACCAACACATGCTCAAAGTTCACTGCAGAGAGAATGGCTGGGGGAAAAATTATCTGCTCCCAGGCCACATTATCCTCAGTTTTATGAGGACTGGAATGTGGAGGATAACAGAAAATTAGCCTCTTTATGGAGATTAACAGTTGCTTTGCCCAATCAAGCAAAATGCTCCAATAAACTGCTCCTGGAAGTATTTCACACCACTCTCCCCCGCAGTTGACCACTTAATGTTTTCATTGCTACTCACTTGTCGCCAAGTGTTTCCAGCATCAGACGAAACAAACATGCTGATATCATTTTCTGACAGCTCTGATCCAATGTTACCTGTAAAGAAAAGTACCCCAATCTGTAAAACTTAAATGTAAAACAAAACTGAAATCTTTGTGCTATTAGTAATATATATTGTGTCGAACAGTGATGACTTAAGGATGCAATTTATTATAAAACAGAAATGTACATATGTATGTATGTTTGTGTGTGTGTGTGTATAAAATTTCATATATATTACTTAGTTAAGCACATTGCAATTCTTGCACCAATCTTACAAAATGAGGATAGGTTCATGGCAAGACTCAATTTCATAGCCAATAGCCAGCAGCCAGCAAGAAAGGGTATCAAAAAACAAATATTTCCCACCTCTTTTGTTATGTTTTGTTAAATCAATTTTGTTATCTTCCTTGTTTTGCTGACAGAAGATGTGGCACATTGATTTGACTCAGGCCAAACTTCTTCATGGGAAAAAAAATGAGATTTGAAATAGATCTATTACTATTACTTTGTGTCACCTTTGAACCACAAGTTGAAAATTAGAACTTTTATGTTCCACTTAAATAGCAATAAGAAATTGTAGACTTTTGTTATATAGCACTGGAAGATTTCTTACCAGAGGCCACAATGATTCCTGGAGCTGTATCACGACTGGCAATATTACCAGAAGTGTAAGGATTCTCTGAAACCTTCAGGTGGAGATGAAGGGAGCAATATGGCTTGGAAGAAAACAAACAAGGAGATGCTAATCAGTACTGGAGAGAGCATAGCATAGCATAGCATAGCATAGCATAGCATAGCATAGCATAGCATAGCATAGCATTGCATAGCATAGCATAAACCTTGGGAAAGAATCCACAATCCATAACATTCAAAAGCATGAGCACCAGATGTTAGTTACAATATAGGACCACTTTCCCTTCCTCTTCACATATGTCTATGGCCTTTGTTAGTCTATTTGGTTCCAACTTCTGAAATGTACTATAATGTGATAACAGATGGATCAAAAGTAACATTTTTGTTAAAACAGATTTCTTCAACTTAGCTTTAGTTAAAATCGGGAAATCACAATTCTTTATCTTATTACTGCTTTAAGGATTTATCTACTGTGTGCATGAGAAGGAATTTGAAAAGAAGCATACTTGTGCCAACTAGTTGTTGGCAGAAAAATATTGCTTAGTTTATCAGAATACCTTTCCTTCCCATTAATTTTATCTTCACACAAACCACATATGACACTTGAAATGAGGTTTGAAGAAAATGCTAAGTTTTTGATGGGATTTTTTTTTTTTTTAAAAAGACAGAAGTAGGCGAAGAAGGCTAAATAAGGAGCCTCCAGCAGAGAGAATGGAATTGAACATGAAAGTGAAGAGATGATTTAGGATGAAACTGAAGTGATGGAATGCTAGCAGGAGTTTTTAGATATCTGTACTTGGATGACAGTAATATATCAAGACCAGAATTCAAATGAATGTTCTAAGTGTTAATGTTCAAGAAAATGAATGATGAAAAGGAAGTCACAAAAGCTGTGAAAATGTTAAAAATGGCAAGGCTGCTGTAAGTATAGAAACGTTACAGCATGGATATGCTGCAAATACAGACATATTACAATATGTGGTTTCTTTGTAGAGTGGTTATGTGGCTTGTTTAATGAGATAAAGACAGCATCTATGCCTAATGCTTGGAGTACGAATGTATTTTTCTCCTCTATAGGTATGTGAGGTAGTTTATAGCAAAATGTGGAAAGTGCAGTGTAGTTTTATGTCAAGCAGAGGATGTACAGACCAGATCTTTCTTCTTTAGAAGGGTATTAAGGAGTGTATGACTGTGCGAGATAAAGCTTATTGTGCATTGCTTATGATAAGTAAAGTGGCTTGAATTAGAAAATGTTTTCTATGAGCATGGAGTTGAAAGTTCCTGAATGCAATCGGAATGGTATAAGATGAAAGTAAAGCCCACATTAGAATGGAATGCATAGTAAATAATTCAATTTAGAGCTAGGATTATGGTAAATCCCACTGATTGTCAAATGAATAAGGATTGTTTGGGTGTCATTACACATAATTGATCAGGAAATGAATGTGCATGAAGATTTCTATGGAGGTGATACCATGTTATTGGCTGAAAAGCTGATCATTTTCAATGCATGTCAGACTACATAATGAAGTGATGAATACGGACCTAAAAATTAATAAATAAAAAAAACAAGAGATAGCTGTGTTTCAGCTTAAAAGAATAAACTGAACTTTATATCTGAATGGTGGAAAATTAGAGGAAATAGATTAATGTCATCTATTTTCATAGCATGTTTACTAAAGATAGTGAAATTGAGAAATGTTAATGTGCAATTGATAATACAAAGATATTACCGTAGATAATATATTGTCTGTTTCAAGGAATGAAAGAAACAAAGAGCAATGGAAACAGAGTAAATAATAAGTGAAATAAAACAAGGAGACACAGGTGAATATGCTGAATGAATGTCAGCTGAATAAAAAAGTGAATGACCAATATTAGCACATTAAATAGTTGAGTTATATGGAGAGATTTCAGGAGGACTGAATAGCAAAAGAAATATATGAAGATCAATTGGTTAAGAGGAAGGGGAAAAGTGAGAAAATGTAGTTGTAGGAATGAGCACTTCCAAAACAAAAATTATAATAATAGATAATGTATAAGCTCAGTGGAAATAAAGTTAGATTGCAAAGGTAGAACAATGGGGAGTTTCAATATTATTTCTGTAAATTAGTTTTGGCTAATTTCTTATATTTTCTTATGTCATGGATTTTATTAGTTTAGCTTACTATTTCTCATTACACTTCTGCAGCTTTCATAATATTGCTTTCCCCAAGATAAATATTATAATAGGTATGCATATATGAATGTAGATTGAAAGCCAGTGTGCTTTATGGCTGAGATTTGGGACTCGGACCTTAACTTTCCAATTTATTCAAACAACATAATTTCATTTTCTCAAAAGTTGTTTTGGTTTTATTAAGTGATGGCAATAAGTCAAAATTTATAGTCCATTCCACTGAAAAGCATTGAAATAAGTTCAAGAGAGGAGAAAAACTGGTGTTATGTATAATTACTGACTCTACAGCAGTAGAGATCAACTTGACTTTGCATTTGATAACTGCAGCTAGATTGTTGGTGGCGCAATATTGGAAGAAATAAGATTTGTTTACTAGTTAGGAATGGATATTGAAGATCACAAACTTAGCAGAGACGGCTAAAATAGCTGCATATCTCAAGGATAACTCAAATGAGAGATATAAACCAGACTGGGAAAAATGGACTGACTATATTCAAAATAAATATGGGTCTAGGAAATTTCAGATAGTTTATGACTAAGATCAGAAACAATACAAATTATTTATAGTAAGCCTAGCAAGGAGGAGGTAATATGAATTCAAATATGTTATTAACTTTCTACGTTTTCTCTTAAGTATATCTAAAACTGTTTTTGTTAAAGATTTATACCTTGTATTGGTTCTGGGAAGTCAGGGTGGGGGAAGGTTAGGGGCTTGGGGGGAGGGGGGGAGGGAGTGGAGTTTACTAAGCTGGAGGAGGGATGTTGGATGATTGTACATGTATACTGTTATTTTTTTCTTTTTTAAGTATATTGAAATGGAATTATAAATACCATCAACACAAAAGGGATTTTGCTCAGATACCGAAACACATTAAGTGAATGAGAGGAAGAGTGGGAAGTAGAGGAGAGAAGAAAGATAGGAAGAGAGGGATAGGAGGGAGGGTGAAGGGGGAAGATGAGGTGCATAAGGAGGTGTGGTAAAGGGAGAGAAGAGGAGAAAGGAAGGGGAAGTAGAGTAGAAAATGATGGAGGGAAGTCAGGATATAGAAGAGTTGGAAGTAGAGGAGAGCAGAAGATAGGAAGAGAGGGATAGGAGAGAGGGTGAAGGGGGAAGATGAGGTGTATAAAGAGGAGTGGTAAGGGGAGAGAGTAGAAAGAGAAAGGAAGAGGAAATAGAGTAGTATGGAAGCGGAAATACACCAACGAAAGGAAGAGTGGGAAGCAGAAGGGAGAAGAAAAGTGGGAAGGGAGGGATAGGAGAGAGGGTAAGCGGGGAAGATGAGGAGGTTGAGGATAAGGAGGAGTGGAATGTAGAGAGAGAAGAAGGAGAAAGGAAGGGGAAATAGAGTAGGAAAGGAAGAGGGAGGGAAGATAGGAAATAAGAGAGAGGTAGAAGAAAGAGGTGTAGGGAGAGTAGAAGAGCTAATAATGGGTGTTAATCTTTTTGGGGCATTGAGGACAAGAGGAACTGATGTAATTACTATTTAATATTATATGATATTGGCTATGTATAGTATACATGTGATTGTATGTTATGAAATTGAAATAAAAATATGTTAAAAAAAAAAGGAAAGGCCATTAATTAGACCAAGGGTAATCTATTCAATTCCAGAACTGGAATTAAATTAAATAAATACACTTTAATATTCATAGAAATCATTCCTTGACCATAGCTACTTTTTCTGGAATCATATTTTGTTACTCCTGCCAAAATTAGGCAACATTGAATGTGTTTATATTATTACATTAAGTATATACATCAGATACATACATGCTTATTCTTTATATGACGTAAATATTAAGCCTGATTTATAACATTTCATTGAAACTCCTCAAGTTAAAGCATTAGCTACCCAATCCAAGGGTAACTCCTGGGAATTACATAATTGTCCAAGTTCTCTAACATTTACAGTATTTATCAGAAAAAACATTTTCCCCATTATTTTATTCATTTTTATTTTTATAAATTGACCACAAGGCAGTGGTGGGTTACAGCCAGTACGCCTCGGTACATCTGTATTGGTGCCTGCTAGGAGCACCAGGTACCGTTCCGTTATGGTGCTCCAGAGGGCCCACCCACCCGCCCGCCCTCTTTACCTGTATTTGACCCAGCTGGGCCATTTGTGCATGCACATGGAGTATACAGCGCCTGTGCAATGCTCCGAGCATCTGGAGCGTTGCGGGTGGTGGGTGCGCATGCGCACACAGCGTGCATGCACGTAGTGGACACCTGCCCCATCACAGCGTACCAGTTGCGATTGGATCTGGAACCCACCACTGCCACAAGGGTAGTGTATTAATTCTCTTTCTCTCTTTTACACATACGTATCCTATGGATTTAAAAGAGGTGGACTACAACAATAAAAAGAAAACAAAGGCAGGTCCATTTTCCAGTAAGTATTTTTTATGGCTCACAAGATTCAGAAAAATCTTTCTATAGAAGAGGGAATGGTCTTGGAATTTGAGAGCCAGCCAGGAAAAGGGAGGAAGTTGAGAATAACTTTTCCAAGGTTGACATATCTCTTCCAAGTTCATCCTCACTAATATACTATCTCACATTAAACCATTTGTTCAGGACCTGTATTGTTGTGACCTCTTTAAAGGAAAGGGTCAAGGTATATCTGTCACTCTTTCCAAGGGAAAACTTGCCTGAACACATTACCTATGAGAAGTGCTGTAATCAGGTCCATTTACCATTCATTTGACAGGAGAGAGTTAAGAAACTGATAACAAAATAATGTTTATTTGTATGTCTTTGAGAGAATAAAATGTATCTTCATTAGAGTGTATCTGAGTGAATAGTTTGTGGTGGAAATTAAAAGATGGACTTCCCATTTTTTAATTCCTTTTTAGAAGGGATCCTACCCATGATATTGAAAGAAATTCAAATAGTGTGACTGGCAGTCAATATTTTTGTTATGATATATGAATATAAAAATAATACGTTAGGCAAGTAAATTACTTTTCCTTAAACACACTTTTCAAGTTAAAAATAAACTGCCAGCTTTACGTTTCTGTTAATTTGTGCATTAAAAAGGTAATAAACCACTGGGCATCAAGGATACTTAGAAGAAAGCAACATCCTAACAGAAATGTTCTTACACCCCTTGTTTAACTCAAGAATGTTATTGTATTCACCACTATTACTTTACTAACTGTGAATTAACATGCATATGCCATAACAATTTCTAGGACCTGCTATATTGATTAAATTTATATTGTAATTTGCATAATACCATAAATCACCTCTTCCATCCTTTTATCTTATTGCTCTGATACAAAAATAAAACAAATTCTGTTTTGATATAATTTCACTGTCTAAATAAAATAGCAACTATTTTAAAAAAGAAACAAATCATAATCCAGAAAACAAACTCTATACAAGTAGTCCTTGACTTATGACCATAATTGAGTCCAAAATTTCTGATGCTAAATGAAACATTTGTTAAGTGACTTTTGCTCATTTTATGACCGTTCTTGTCATAGCTGTTAAGTGAATCCTGCAGTTATTAAGAAGTTAGTACTATGATTGTGAATTGACTTCCCCATTGTTAAGTGAATCTGGTTTCCCCATTGACTTTTTAAGGCCACAAAAGATGATCACGTGACTCTGGGAAACTGCAACTGTCATAAATATGAGACAGTTGCCAAGCATCCTAATTCTGATCACATGATCATGGAGATATTGCAATGGTAGTAAGTGGGAAAACATTGATAAGTCACATTTTTCAGTGTCATTGTAATTTTAAATGGTCATTAAATGAACTGTTGTAAGTCAGGACTACCTGTATAACAATAAAAGACCCTTAAAAACCCCTAGCACAATTCTGCCCTAAAGACTGAGAAAGCAGCTAAAATTTTAATTACTTTCTGAATGTCACTGAGGTGGTATCCAAATGGATTCCTGCAGGGATGCTGTTCCAGAGAGCAGGAATTGTAACAGAGAAAGCATATTTCCTGGATTCCAACAAATAATGCTATTTTATGAAGGGGACAATTTATACTGATAATGCTATCTGCACTTAGTTCCATGGTTAACCACAAAAAATTAATATAAGCAAGTCCATTTGCTTAGACAAATAGCTCATTTCTTGCACCCTTCTTGACCTGACTCCTAATGGCTAGTGTGTCTTGTTCAAAAGATTCAGTTGGACAAAGTGTTCAAGAATAGATATTTCTTTTTCAGTTAAAATAAAAATAACTCCATTTCCTTCTATAATATGTATAATAAGAAGGGTTTTTTTTCCTTTCCACATGCTTAAATTGTCACTTACTATGGGAGGAGGCAGTGATCTGGTTCAAGAATATACATGTCATGAAAAGAAAAATAAGTTCATTTTCATCTCACAAATTTTAAAAAAATGCCTTTAAAAAAAATCTATGAAAACATTGTGGGGAAAGAGGCTATGTTACTGTATAATAAGAAGAGGGTATTCCCCTCCCTCATGCCCATAAACTTTCACTTACTAGCAGGCAACGAACTGGGTTCCCTCTCAGATCTGTGTCCGGGGCCTGCAGCAAATGCCAGTCTCTGCCTTTGTTGTAGGTGATGAAAGTTTTTACTTGGTTGTCAATCTTCTTGTTAGCCAAGAACATACCCTTTATCCCTGCTACCTAGGAGAAATTGACATGGCTGAAAAACAAGATAAATTTGACACAAATTGTGTGTGCATTTGGTACCTGTCAAATCTAGCTTTAGAAATAGCATACAGAATGAATATGTAGCAGGCTCGGAGGTGAAAATTGCATCAAAAGATTTCTTACTTACCAGAGGTTGGGGGAAAAAAATAAGATGGAAACTACTGTGTTTTCAGACAGGTTAGAAGAAGATGTTGCAGGGTTGAATATAAAAAACAAAATGTAGATTTTGATGAGGTGACTGGGACAAAAGCAGTCACAATCATCTGAGTTTTATTTAAGCTTGTAGATGGTAAAAAAAAGGTGTGTGTTTCATTGAATATAAATTCTACACCTTCATATAAATCATGTTCACCTGTGTTTGGGTAGACAGGGTTATCTGTGTGTGTATCTTTCTGTTTGTTTGTGTGTGTGTGTATTTCTATGTGTGCATTTAGGAACTCTTTGGGAGAAGGGAAATCATCAGCTCCTGTGAAGGAGACAATATTGTGCACTTTCCAGAGAAGCCATTTCTTGATCTGGCTTTATTATACAACACTAATTCCGATCTTATTTAAAAGCTTGGAAGGTATAATTACATATCTCATCTGTTTGTTTTTCATTTGTGGCTTAGGCCACAATGGGCAATGGGTGGAAGCCAGATTGTTATTTTGATGGATCACCTTTTTCAGACCCATGAGGTAGAGAGATCAGCTATCTTGATCCTATTAGACCTCTCAGAGGTATTTGATACTATCAGTGGCATTGTTCTGGGCCACTTGGAGGGTTGCAGGTAGAGATGGCACTATTTTCTAATGACTTCACTCCATTATGGAAGGATGGATATGGATTATGAATTGGGGTTGCTGTACAAGGAGTCAATCCTAGTGGAAACACTGGCTTCATATCTGCTGTTATTTAGCTCCAAATACAATTCAAAGTACAAATTAAAACTAAACAATTTTATATGGTTGTCCAGTTTGACTAATTGTAGCTGTTTATGGAATAGGGAGCCCTGAAGACTAAAAGTCATAACTCATCATCTTGAGATTGGATTACTGCAATTCTTCTGTTTCTTTTGAAGATGAATTGGAAACTGAAGTTGATACAATTTATTTGCTTGAACTTGATAGTTCTTACATATGCTTTCAGTCATATATTATTAGTTCTGGAGATGCTACATGATTCCAAATACAATTCAAAGTGAAAATTCAATCTAAACACTTTTATATGGTTCCTGGTTATTTTTATGATCACCTCCTTTTGGCTAATTTGCCTGAATTATGTCCCAGCACTTGCCCCACATCAATTGTATGTCCCAACACTTACTCCAAAAGGCAAGGGAAAAAGGTCTTTACTGTGGCTACCCTATTCCTAAAGAATTGTCTCTCTCCTTGAGTCAAGGCTGCCCTAATTTGTTATTTTTCAAAAGGCAGTGAAGACAACTGAAAAAGAAAATGTTGTTTCAACATTTAAACTGCTTGCTTGCTCAATTTGTAAATTTTAAGGTAAGAAAGCTTTATAGTTTGCTTTTTACTCATTTTGATGCTAATTTACTTTTAACCAGTTTTTACAGACTTGTTTTTAAGGTTTGATGGTGCATATTGTTTGTTTTATTATGTAAATTTATTGTGTAAATTTATTTATGTAACATAATTTTCACCAAATTGAAAGACCCGGTAGAGGAAAAACCCCAGTAGAATCTTTCTGCATTTATTGTTTTGCTTAATAGATTCTACTAACTCTTTCTTCATAAATTTGTCTGATTCTTCCTTAAAACAAGTGTATATAAGGAAACATAGCCAGGGCCACTCTTTCCTCTTATTATATCTTATTTTATCATGAATTGTCAAACTATCATCAAGTCTTATATAGTAATTCTAATTAATGTAATGAAACAGAAGCAAATGACACATTTTTTTCCCTTCAGAAATGATACCGAACGATTGATGATAATCTTTTACAATCTGATATTTTCCTCTTATGTTGGATTGATATTTCCATAATTCCAAAGGAAGCCCAGAAGGTACAGGTTAAAGGAAATAGTCCACAAAATTTTGATATAATTCATTTATTTGAGAATAAAAGTAGAACGGATAAGGGAGAAGAAATGAAAAATAACTTTCATTCATCAAAAAAGCTGGACTTTGTCTATGTGCTAAAAATCAATATTCCAATATCTCTAGTTTCTCTTAAGATCAAATAAATCTTTTGGGTTTTTTGCCCAATATTTACAGCAGCATGAGATTCTGCCTTTGGATAAATTGCTGTTTCTGCAAGAGAGTAAGTGGGGTGGAGAGACTCCTTCTGTCTTTCAGCAGGCAATTTCTGGTTATGACATCCTATACTGCTTCCTTGGCATGGTCAACAACCTCAAATATATTTTTTCTTCATAGCCATTGTTGTTTTACTATTATTCAACAGCTGGGTATTGTAGTTCTAGAAAATATTACCAGTGTTTAAAGTTATATTGTTGAAGTCTAGCTTTAGGAAGGTGAAAGGAAATAGAAAATGTGAACATCTAGGAAAGACAGAGAAGTACAAAGGTTTCTGCTTGATCTAAATTTTTGATAGGATACCAAGCAGTTTTAATTAGCATTTGGCACCATTATTGTTTTTTGGGGTTGCAGATAAGTGATAAAAGCATACACATACTTTCCCATGTTAAAAGTAATGAAATTTATAAATTTAAATTTGCATCTTTATTTCAGATAATAGTTGCATATAAAGAAATTCACATTTGCTGAAATATAATATGCATGTTTACTGTATGCTTCTCCTATAAAATTCCTTGATTTTATATCTGCATGTACATAGTAAACAAAAAATAATAATTCTGTGGGTATAAAGAAAAGAGGAATGCAGTAATATCTACAGTAAATAAGCAATGCAAGGAATCAAGAATTTGAGTTGCAGAAAAAAATGGTGTATATATACATATGCATATATACAAACATACACACACGAATGAAAATTATAGAAATCAAGAGAATATTTTTTCACAAAGATTGACCTAGTAAAAGACTAAGAAGGCAGGGAACAAAGAAGGTCATAAATATGTGGTAAAACTACAAAAAAAAAACCTGAATCACTGATCCACACAAAGGATAATGATCAATGTAGAACAGTAACTTTTAGCAAATAAAGTTAAATGTGCCTCAGAAAGTATTATCAATAACAATGCTCATTCAGTAGACAAAATACAAGCAGAACTGCTTAAAATCTTGCAAGTTGATGCTCTTAAAATACTGTTTGCAGTTTGTAGGCAAATATGGAAAACACAGCAGTAGCTGCAGGACTGAAAAAGGTCAATCTATATTCCAATCTAAAAAAAATTGTCGCGGTAAAGAATAATCCAACCACCAAATAATTGCACGTAGTTATCATCCTTGTAAAATAATGCTCAAAATGTTGCAACCCAGACTTCAGCAGCATATGGAATAAGAACTATCAAAGGTGCAACCTGGTTTCAGAAGCGGAGGCATCCAGGATTACATTTCAACCACCTTATGGATAATGGAAAAGCCAAGAGAGTTTTTGCCTTAAGGCAAATATTAAGTTTTCTGACTGCATGAACAAATTGTGAACAGCCTTCAAAAATTTTGGTGTGCTGAACACCTGAATTGCAAATTGAAGAAACCCTATGTTGATCAAGAAGTAACAGTTAGAATGGAATATAGGACAGCTAACTGTCTCAAAGAGGAAATAGGAATGCAGTAAGAATTAAATACTGTCACATGTTCTATTTAAGTTTATACAGAACTTATCATAAAAATGTTGAAGTAAAAATATGATTTGTAAAAAATACAATAATCTGAGATAGTCTGATGATACCCTTAGGTAGGGAAGATTTAAGTAATCTTGTGTTGAAGCTAAAAGACAAAAGTATAAAACTACAAATAGGTGAAGAAACAGTAAAAGTAATAACAAACATTCTTTCCTTGGTTACAAAATCTATAGAGATAGTGACTGAACATGAATTAAGGAAACTTGGGCAAAAAAACTGTGACAAATCTAAGCAAAATAATACCATTTCCAAGAAAGATGCAGATTATTAATTGAAGGGCGTTCTTGTTCATCAAATGGCTGTAAAATTTGCATCATTTAAAAAATTGAATAAAGAAAATTAGTGCCTCTAATTGTCATGCTGGATAAAATTATTCTGAGTACCTTGATTAGTAGGAAGAACATGTCATTCAGTAACAGATTTAAAAAAGCAGGTCAGGAAAGTACTGATAGTGAAGTATTTTGTATACATAAAGATGAAGCAATATTAAGACTTTGGAGAAAGTCTTGCGTCTTTGCAAAAAATGATGGTAATAAAAAAAAAGAGAGATCAACAGGACCTCTGAAGCCTAGGTACCATTATTGATATCATGAGCATGAAAAGAACTCATTTACCAAAAGACAGTTCTGGAGTATGATTGTCCATCACATCACAAAGAGTTGGAAGTGACTAAATGATTGAGCAATAATAATGATTAAACATTATGAGTGAAGAACTGGTTCATGAGTATTTTGAATATAGCCCATACATATTTTGGTGCAAAAATAAAATCACTCCAATATTATACTGTATATAAAAATGTATTTTTGTTTTTTGTTTAAAAAAACTTCCTTTTTAATAGTTAATGGGGTAGACTACTCAAAATGTTTTAAATAGAAAAGCCCTCTTATTACATATGAGTGATGTTTAAAGTGAGTATATGGAAGGCAGAGTCATGTACAATGGCATTACTTCCTACATCTTTGCAAATCCGAGTATATTTTTCTTTAAGATCTTCTGGATAGAAACAAGAACTTGTGTGAGGGCAAGGGCAGAGTACAAGGAATACAAACATGTAGCGAGCAATGCCAGTATACCAGGGGTGGGTTTCAAAAATTGTTCGAACCTACTCTGTGGGTGTGGCCTCCTTTGTGGGAGTGGCTTGCTTCCCATGTGACCGGATGAGAATGGCCTGCCACCCATGTGACCTGGTGGGAGTGGCCAAGACGATGTTATTACTAGATATTACTAATTACTAGATATTATTAATATTACTAGATCATTGTTAATGCGTAGATAACTGTGGGACATTACACACCCACCCACCTACCCACACACAAACTATGACAGTGCTAGGAAAACACCAAAAAAATAAGAACCCCCCCCCCCAAAAGACTGCCAATGAAACCATTTTTTTCCTAAGCCTAAGGACAGGAAAGACAAAGTCACTGGAATAAAAACCATCAAGGCAATGTGGAAAATTATAAAGGACAGGTGCTCACAGAACCATCAACCACCTCAGAATTACCTAAACAAGGAGAGTGAAACACACTGCCTTGCAACAAACCTGGCCTGCCCATAGAAAAGCAGCCACTTTGAGACACATAAACCTGGTCTGAACACTTAAAAGCAACATATTGCATCACAAATAAAACATTTGCAAAAAGGAATAACATTTCTTGTAATAAACATTCTATAAACAATAAATAAATAAAAATTCCCTAAAATAATTAAAAACCACCACCTTTGGTGTTCAGAGAACACCAAAGGACCCCACAGTCCTCTCCCTCCTTATCTTTTTCTTTTTTGTCCTAACTTTCTCCTCCTTCTCCCCCCCAACCCCACTCCCTTCTAGCACTGATGATGTTACCAAACTAGGAGTGCTGGAGAGGATCTATCTGCAGCCGTATATGACTGCAAGCAGCAGCTTCAGGCACCTGCTCGCAGCTGACAGTTGCATTTGGGAGCGGAGGTGGTGGCAGCGGAAGCGGGTACAGACGGGATGTCCACGCTTGCTGAGTAGAAGGAGGTGGCGGGGATGCGTTGTTTCAGGGCACCCCGGTCGCCGGCTCCTCTGAGTGCAGCCCATTCCCCTTCCCAAGAAGACCGTTTTCTTTTTAAAAATACTTCTGCAGATGATTTTGAAAATCTGCAAGGTTGCTTTGGGAGGGGTAAGACAGGCAGCATTCTCCCCACCCCATCCTGGTTGCCTGCAGCCTCGGAGCCTTCTGCAACTTGCACAGTAAAGGCAATTAAGAACTTCTCTCGATCGTGAGATTTTCTTTACTGTGCAAAGGCTTGCTTTAAGGCTGCAGGCTCCGAGGCTGCAGGCACCCAGGGAGGGGGGCAGGGGGAAATGTTGCCCATCTGTCCCCTTCCAAAGCAACCTTGCAGGTTTTCAAGATCATCCAGAGAGGCATTTTTTTAAAAGAAAATCCTGAAAAGCCACAAGATTTGGAGAGATGGGCAGCTGGTCTTTTTTGGGGGGGGGGGGAGGAATCCCTAGAACCAGGAGCGCAACCCGCCGGCTCCTCTGAGTGCAGCCATTCCCCCTCCCAAGAACACCGTTTTCTTTTTAAAAACACCTCTGCAGACGATCTTGAAAACCTGTGAGGTTGCTTTGGGAGGGGGAAGACAGGCAGCATTCCCCCCACCCCATCCTGGTTGCCTGCAGCCTCGGAGCCTTCTGCAACTTGCACAGTAAAGGCAATTAAGAACTTCTCTCGCTCGTGAGATTTTCTTTACCGTGCAAAGGCTTGCTTTAAGGCTGCAGGCTCTGAGGCTGCAGGCACCCAGGGAGGGGGGCAGGGGAAAATGCTGCCCATCTGTCCCCTTCCAAAGCAACCTTGCAGGTTTTCAAGATCATCCGGAGAGGCATTTTTTAAAAAGAAAAACCTTGCAGGCACCCAGCAACAGGGGCCAGGAGCGGTATCGGCGCTCCCAGAGGTTAATTACTTCTGGGTTCACTGACCATCCAGTTCGTGCAAACCAGGGCGATCCGGGAGGAACCCACCCCTGCAGTATACCCAGCAGTGGTGGGTTTCAAATTTTTTTACAACCTCTTCTGTAGGTGTGGCCTGCTTTGTGGGAGTGGCTTGCCGGCTATGTGACTGGGTGAGAGTGGCTTGCCAGCCCTGTGACCGAGTGGGAGTGGTTTGGCAGTCATGCAACTGGGTGGGTGTGGCCAATTTGTAAAATGTGGTGAAACTCACTTAACAACACTCTTGCTTAGCAACCAAAATGTTGGCTCAGACCCTTGCACCCCTAACCCTTTAGGAAAAAAAAACCAGGGTTGTTCAAACTTGACAGCTTTAAGACTTGTGGACTTCAACTCCCAGAATTCCTCCTCCAGTCATGTTGGCTTAGAAACTCTGGCATTGAAGTGTGCAAGTCTTAAAGCTGTCAAGTTACAAGACCCTTGCACCCCTAACCCTTTAGAAAAAAAACCCCATGGGTGTTCAAACTTGACAGCTTTAAGACTTTAAGGTTTAGATAGGACTCTTAGAAGTGGGTGGGGCGATTGGTGAGCCAGCCAATCAGTGAGCGGTGGGTGGGGCAAGAGTGGTGTGGACGGGGGGGGGGGATGCTGGAACCGGTTCTAAATGGCACCGTAGTTTTGTGGAACCTCTTCTATAGAAGAGGTTAGAACTGGCAGGAATCCACCCCTGATACCCAGCCACATCTGTAACAAACACCCTCACACACTTGTCTGGTATGTTTCAAAATGATTAAAAAGCAGCATCCCTACCCATGTGTGCCTCACTTGTGAAAATGACAGAATAAATTGAATGGAATGGCTCATTATAAAACAGAATATTCATTCAAATATTCAACAGATAGTCAAGAAGAACAAAATGTAAAGAATTAAATAAATAAACCACCCATGTAGTCTTTTATAACTCTTACACATATATTTATTTCCTATCTCTTCCTACTTTATCAACTGATTATTTTTCTCCTGTTCTTTGTCTTCATTTATTCTTAAATGCTCATCATTCATAGCAATCCTAGCAATTGGCCAGAGCAATCAGAGTGAAGGAAATGGTTTCTGCCAAGTTCAATGTCAGCCAATATTCCTTCTATCTAGGCAATCAACAGATGCAACATGACTAGTCCGATCACATCAATTTCAATCCAGACTGCTATGAATGTCAGCTTAATAAAACAGAGGCTTTTTTCGATCTTTTCTTCTCCCTCCCTCTCCCTCTGAGCTATAGGACATCTTTACATAATGCCGCGGAACCACTCCTTAATCTGATGGTAATAGAAGACAACAGGTTTTCAACAACTTGCCAAAGTGCATGGGGGATTAATATATTGTTGTGAAAGAAATTTTCCTCACTGTAATCAAGAAATACCCTGCTTATTCACCCACACTTGTCTGCTTTTAAACACTGACCTTTAAGGCTTTCTGCAGGTTTACCAAGTGCTTACTATTTATAGATGCTCAAAATAGGATGTCAAGACAATCAGTCAACCAAAATTTCTTTAATGTTCACCAAAGTATGGAAGAGAGATAATGACCTTATCTTCTCAAATACTAGGTTGGTGGGGAAAATACAGTGATAGTCTTTATTGTGTATGTAGGTGAATTCAAGTATGGCTTTTCTTTGAAAAAATTCTGGGTGAGAATAGTTCAGTGTCTGAACTATGAAACATGGTCCCTTGCTCAGTTAGATCCATGCCAGTATCTCATGCAGATGTGAGAAGAGAATCCGTGTAACACTTAAGTAATAAGGTAGGTGGTAACTGTTTGCTTGTGTGTGCCTATGAATATGCACATACATTTCTGACCCACCACTGTGTTGCTTTCAACACATGAAAGCATTGCCCACTTCTGTTTTAGGTGAAGAAATTTCATAACTGTGTAGAAATCACTTCATGCAAATCTACATATTTAAGAGCTGCCCATATTCGGCAGTTAAATGCAACTGATCGGAATGTGCTTTTGTCCTGTCTTAGAGGTGAAGGTAGAGGTGACTGCTGATGAAACCAAGTTATCTATAGATGTACAAATCAACATCATTACTACAATTGTGCACTGATATCCAATATTGATATATAATACTGACTGCAAAGATAAATGTAACTCTGGGGAAATATTATTGTTGTATATTCCTTCCTCATGTAGAGATTACATTACACATCCAATTAAATTTCCAGTTACAAATCAAGGACATTTCAACCTTAGCTAATGATTTTCATGACATGAAAATATGTACTGTTTTCACATACCTCATACAGGTCTATCATCACATTGCCTTCTAGATCTCGACTACTTTTGACATTTTCTAAAGCCAGGGTAAAGTAAATCCCCTGGGTATCAGAGATGTAAAGGTTGTATGTATCATTCTGGTTCCATTCCTGAACTGCAGCAAACACTTGATTCTCATCAGTGCTGATAACATGCATGTCCTGAGGGAGAAAGCAAGGAAAGACATTATGGTTGGCATTTCAATTGTCACTGTTCCAAGGACAAGGCAGGGTAATCCTCTGGAAGCCAAACTCACAATCATTATGGAATCTAATCAGAAATCCAAACCAATTTACTTGCATGCGCACATCCATACTTTACAGATTCTTTGTTCTGCTAATATATGCAGAGTTATAATGAAATGAGATCACATTAAGTGAGCATTTATATTAGTCATCGTATTGTACAGCAGTAATGAAAATGAGTGTATTTATTACACAAAATGTCAAATTTTACATTTAAGACTCTTGTTGCATTATGGATGGGGATTTTTTAAAAAAAAATCCAATCTATTGTATTTAAAGTTGAGAGTAAATTACAGCCTTCATAAACTTGATGTTGCTTTACACCACAGCTGTGGAATTTAATTGCAGTGCATTTCATTTAATTTCCTATACTACTGTTACTCATAAACATTCTTTTTTGAAAAGTTCCTAAGAACTTCACAATGTGGCATTATCTTGTTATCATTCAAAATACAAGTCTACTTTCTCCATTTTTAATTAGTCCATATCTGCTTTTTACTGCTTTTTTATTTTATTTTTTATTTATTTTTTATTTTAACAACTGTGTCTTTGACAGGCAGTGCTATGTATCTCTGTACTATGATTGAATATTTGAAGTAAAGGTTACCAAACCTACATGATCAGTAGTCTATGGCAAAGACATAGAGAATAGGCCTCATCATAAAATGAGCCAAAACCATCAGGCATAGATCATACTTCTCAAGATTCTGAATGCAATCAAAGAATTAAAAAACCCTCAGAGTGATAATCCTGCATTCATGTTGCTGGGAGACTGGAGATGCATTGCCTGAACCAGAAAGAGCAGATGAAAGTCTGCTTATCCTTAATGAGCAGAGGCAATGTACATTCTGCACTTGGTTGAGTTTGTGCTCAGAAGCTAACGGGATGAACCTAATTTGTAACCAGATGGGAGTCCTGTAGAATGGAAACTCACTTGCTTCATGGTGTTTCTTCCCAAGTGCTTGTCGTGTCCTGGGGGGTGGGGAGCTTCCTGACAGGTGCTGGTGAAGAGGAGATTAAATTTACCTGCAAGATTCTGATTCCATGGTTAATCCATCGGATCAAAGAGCTGCTAGATAAGCAGTTGCCTTTCTTCTTCTCGTGCCACCTGCTACCCTGGGAATATTTGTCAGAACTGATAATAAAAGTGGGGAAAACTATCTCTTTCTTCTTGAAATCTCATAATCCCATGGATCAGCTTTGGGTGATTAAAGGCAGTACAGAGGGACAGTCTTGTTTGAAAGAATCAGAATCTCCTATTGCCAAATGCAGAATAGGTCTGGAAATTGTTGAATTGGGAAGGGAGGTAAGTCCTCAGCAACCTAAAATGGTTAATGAGATCTGACCAATTGCAAAATCCTGACCACATCATTGACTATATCAGAAGGCACTATATATATATATATATATATATATATATATATATATATATATATATATATATATATATATATATATATATATATATATATATATATATATATATATATATATATATATATATATATATATATATATATATATATATTTGTAGAGGCACGACTGTGAGTGTTTTAATAAACAACATCATTGTTTGGTTTAGTTGTAGCAGTGGCTCAGATAGAAAGTCCGTACAGAGAGTGTAAGAACAGCCAAAAAGATTATAGAAAGCTTGAATCCTGAATCTGTTATTTAGGATTACTGTTTATAAGCTCTATGTGTTTATAGCTCAAAGGTCTGTAGTTCACAAGGCTCCCCTCGTCCGGGACCTAATTTTAGACGAGAGGGCAGACCTGGCATGTATTACTGAAACCTGGCTGGGCCCGGAGGGAGGAGTCCCCCTCGTAGAGATGTGCCCAGAAGGTTTTCAGGTGCTTCATCAGCTGCGATCCCAGGAAAGGGGTGGGGGTGTGGCTATTGTTATCCGAGAGTCTCTAGTACCTCGTAGGATCCCTGCTCTGGAGCTTGTCGGGTGTGAGTCCCTGCTGGTGAAGTTGGACCTCAAGGGTCAAGTGGGCTTGCTGTTAACGTACCTGCCTCCCAACAGCGTTGCAGCAGCCCTCCCCTTGCTCCTCGAGTCAGTAGCCGAGCTGGCAATTGAGTTTCCCAGGCTTATGGTTCTGGGGGATTTCAATTTGCCTTCGCTCGGTGAACACTCTGATGGAGCGCAGGAGTTCATGGCTTCCATGACAGCCATGGGCTTGACCCAAGTAATTCGGGGCCCGACTCACTCGGCGGGTCACATGCTCGACCTCGTATTCCTCTCGGAGCAGTGGAGTTGTGATCTTGGTTTGAGGGGTAGCGAGATCTTACCCCTGTCATGGTCAGACCACTACCTACTGAGGCTTGACTTTCGGAGACCAAACCCCCACTGTAGGGAGGAGGAACCGATTAGGTGGTTCCACCCCAGGCGACTTATGGACCCTTTGGGCTTTCAGACGGAGCTTGGCGTTGTTCCTGATACCCTCGCCCGCAGTCCGGCGGAGACTCTGGTTGCTGCTTGGAATTCAGCAGCGGCAGGGGCTCTTAACCGGATTGCGCCTTTACGGCCGATCCGAGGCAGTGGATCCAGGAGGGCTCCTTGGTTTACTGAGGAACTCTGGGAGATGAAGTGCCGAAAGAGACGCCTAGAGCAACGATGGAGATCCAGTAAGTCTGAGTCAGACCGAGCGCTTTTAACATCCAGCATCAGAGCCTACCTTCGGGCAATTAGGACGACCAAAAGAACACACATTGCCTCTCTGATTGCTTCCGCTGAGTCGCGCCCAGCCACCTTGTTCAGGATAACCCGTTCCCTCCTAAATAGGAGGGATACGAGCGATCCTTTGCAAGGCAGAGCTGAGGATTACGTCCAATTCCTCGCGGATAAAGTTGCTCGGCTTCGGACGGACCTGGACTCCAATTGCGCAGAGCCAGCTGAGGCACCAGGGGAGACTCTGGCAGGACATCACTGAATTGATTTTCAAGCTGTTACCCCTGAGGACATGGACAAGGCCATGGGAGCTGTAAGTGCCTCCACATGTGTACTGGACCTGTGCCCCTCCTGGCTGGTCGCTAACAGCAGGGAGGTGACACGGGGCTGGATCCAGGCAGTTGTTACCGCCTCCCTTCGGGAGGGGTTCTTTCCCCCCACTCTAAAGGCGGTGGTGGTGAGACCCCTTCTGAAGAAGCCATCTTTGGATCCAGCCGTCTTAAACAACTATCGTCCAGTCTCCAACCTCCCCTTTGTGGGGAAGGTTGTTGAGAAGGTGGTAGCCTTTCAGCTTCGGCGGTCCTTGGAGGAAACCGATTATCTAGATCCCTTCCAGTTGGGATTTAGGCCTGGCTACAGCACGGAAACCGCTTTGGTCGCATTGATCGATGATCTCTGGAGAGCCAGGGATGGAGGTTATGCCTCCGTCCTAGTGCTCCTTGACCTCTCAGCGGCTTTCAATACCATCGACCATGGTATCCTTCTGCGACGACTGCGAGAGGTGGGGGTGGGAGGCACTGTTCTACGGTGGTTCTCCTCTTACCTCTCGGACAGGTCGCAGTCGGTGTTGGTCGGAGGGCAGAGATCGACCCCTAGGCCCCTGAATTATGGGGTGCCGCAGGGTTCGGTCCTGTTCCCCCCTCCTGTTTAATATCTACATGAAGCCGCTGGGTGAGATCATTCGATGGCACGGGATAAAATACCATCAGTATGCGGACGATACACAGCTGTATCTGTCCGCCCCGTGCCAACTCAGTGAAGCGATTGACGTGATGTGCCAGTGCCTCGAGGCTGTTAGGGACTGGATGGGGGTTAACAAGCTTGTACTCAATCCAGATAAGACCGAGTGGCTGGTGTCTTTCCCTCCTACTAATTGGCCAAGTGTTCCATCTCTCAGGCTGGGGTGTCAAACAAACAGGGTTCGCAATTTGGGAGTCCTCCTGGACCCACAGCTGACTTTTGAACACCACTTGTCGGCTGTGACCAGGGGGGCATTTGCCCAGGTTCACCTGGTGCACCAGTTGCGTCCCTACCTGAACCAGGAGGCCCTCACAACAGTCACTCGCGCCCTTGTGACCTCTAGACTGGACTACTGCAACGTGCTCTACATGGGGCAGCCCTTGAAGAGCATTCGGAGATTCCAGCTTGTCCAGAATGCAGCCGCGCGAGTGATCGTGGGTGCACCTATCCTCCGCGAGCTGCACTGGCTGCCTATTGGTCTCCGGATACGCTTCAAGGCGCTAGTCGTCACTTATAAAGCCCTTCATGGTATTGGACCTGGGTACTTGAGAGACCGCCTGCTGCCAATTACCTCCACTAGACTGATTAGATCCCACAGATTAGGCCTCCTCCAAATTCCATCCGCCGGCCAGTGTCGACTGGCGATTACCCGGAGGAGAGCCTTCTGTGTGGCTGCTCCGACCCTCTGGAACGAACTCCCCGTGGAGATTCGAACCCTCACCACCCTCCAGGCCTTCCACATAGCCCTTAAAACCTGGCTGTTCCAACAGGCCTGGGGCTAAAGAGCTGTTGCCCCCGTCTCGAATGGTATGACTGTCGTGTGTTTTAAATTATGCATTGTTATGTGTCGTTTTTTAATTTTTGTCTGTATCCCCCTTCCCTGGTTTGAGTTGTGAGCCGCCCTGAGTCCCCTTCGGGGGAAAAGGGCAGCATATAAATATAATAAACAAACAAACAAACAAACAAACAAAACAAACATTGTTAGAGACCCCACACACCTGCTTTATGGTCTGTTTCTGTTGCTTGCCTCTGGAAGGAGGTTTCAAAGTATTTCTAGTAGGACTACATGATTCTGTAACAGCTTTGTTTCCTTTGTGCCATCCGTCTGGTAAACTCGCAAGATTCGTTTTTCTCATGTACATTTATACATTTGAACTAGACTGTGTTTATTTACTTATATTTTTGTCATATTTATGTGGTATATATTAGAGATGGTGACCCTTTGAGAGCTGTATGCAACAAAATTTCATTTTAATGTATGCCAATCAATGTACATTTAAAGAGATAATAAAGTTATTCTAAGGCTAAGTTCTAAATTGTTAGCAAAACAACATCAAAAGGTGAAAGACAACTGTTGACAAAAAAACTAAAGATATATTCAAACTGCCTCTGTGCTGGGCTGGGGAAAAGACAAAGAATATCACGAGGATCTGTCCTTTAAATACAGTTAACGGGGCATCTTTGTGTAGTGGTTAGCAGGATGTGAGGTTGACCTATATCAGAATTAGATAAAACAGTATTTTAATTGGCTCCAACTCTGTTAAGATCTTATATTTGCAATTAGAAAATAGTGACAAAGCATGGAGAAAACAGTCTCACAGTTGCAGAGTTTTGTGGCTCTACTGTACAGATAACTAAGTTCTTTCTCTCACTTTTGGCATATTCAAGTAGTCTTGAGAAGCAGTACTTAGTATTCCTGGTGGCTGTGAGTGTACATTGCTTATCTGCCACTCTTTCCACCATTCTACTTCTTTTTTCAGTCTATACTTTACTAGGCTAAAGAATTGTCAGCAAACTTGTCATGGACAACAACTGCTACTCAAGTGCACTACATAATAACGCCCTTACTCTTTCTGTCAGATTCAACAATTTGTCTGTTGTTTCTGCTGGGCAAATCATGCCATGAAACATGTTTCCCACTGACATAGAGGAGTTAAGCAGAAGAGAAGGCTGGGAGAGGGAGATAAAAGGCAAAAAAGAAAGGAAGAAGGAGCAGGTTCAAGTCTAATTGGTGTATCCCCCAGCCTCCATCCTGACAACAATCATGACGGCTTTGTTTTAAGTCTGCCTGGAAAAATGTGGCTTTGCTAGCCCTGAAAATATCCCACCCTCAACACTGAAGGACAGTTCACATTAGTATGCAGCACATTTATCTGACCTTTGTACTTTCCTAAAGAGAAACAAAGCACAATATTATGTGCATCATTTGAATTGGGCATATGAAAAGAACTAAAGGCTAGCGCTTTCTGAATCACCATGAAATTGCAAGTTCCCCTTTGCTCAGTTGATATGGGGAAAGTAAACTTTTTGAAAATTTAATGAAGGCAATCTAGGATATAATTAATATAGCTGTTGAAACTGTGGGTTATTTTTGAGAGTTTATTTTTCAGAAAAAAACCTCTCCTTTTTCACTTTTCTTCCGTAGGAGACTAATTTCTGTTGCCCTGATAATTTGATTAAAAATGAATGAAAACCACTGATTCTTTCCATAATTACAGAAAATGTCCCTTGTTTTCTCTCTCTTTCTCCCTCCCTCCCTCTCCAAACTAACCTACTTCCTTATCCCTCGCTGTCACTAAATTACTATATAAAACTAATTTGGAATGTTTTTTTTTCTAAGCAGTCTAACATCATTTTTAAAAAAAAAATCAGTTATAACATGGTATTTTATTGATATTATCAACTTAAAGACAAACAACTTGATGTAAAGGCTATCAGACAGTTATTATTTATTTTTATCTGTAGACATTTAGCTATGTTTCTTTGGAAAATAGCTACTTTGCATAACATACTGATTGTATAAGAAAGCCAGGGGATTGTTAGTCTTTCTGATTAAATGTTTCAACCCAAATAGACTTGGGGGGGGGGGGGGGAAGATGGCTGGCAATGTTGCAATAAATAAATTTGTTCCAGGAGTTTACTTAATCAGCAATAGATATTTAGTGGTAGAAGGACACTTCTAAATTTGACGTAGTCCCAAAAATTGTGATAATAACCAATATTTGATTTCTCAGTGCAATTTTCAAATTATTTTCAAACTAAATACAGTGAATCAGAATCCAAATATTTATAGAAACATTTCTCAAAAACTTAAAACAGCCAGTGTTAGTAATTAAACATTTTGCACCTATCCAACATCTTCAACAGAAAATCATATATTTGTCAGATAGTGTAAGCTGATGTATTAGTATAAATATAACTACTTTTGCCAGAAAATGCTGGCAAAACACAGATGAGTATTGAATCCCTGAGATGGTCTTCAGCTCGGCTAGAATTATTTTCCTTTAATTCTTTCTTTGAATCTTTCTATTGAATTATGTCTGTACAACTTTATTAATTGTACAGTAGCAAGAGCTGACACTAAATTTATCCAGATGCTAAATTTTTTGATGTTTTTTATGGTTTGAGAATGATAGGCATGCCTAAATGCCAATGAACCTGGCACCAAATAGACCTCTTTATATGCTTATCATTCTTAATCCAAATGTGCATGGACTAAATGAATGATAATACCCAACATCCATTGACAGCAGCTATTATGCATGATAATCTTGATGAGGTTTGCAAGTCGGCATTTTCAAATGCTGCTGCCTAATGCCTAGAATAATTATTTCACTATGATCACATGAAAGGCATCATATTTTACTATTTCCTTTTACTTAAACCAGTAGAAACATCAAGGCAAGGAATCCAGTGATAAAGTTACTTTGTCTCAGTACTAAAATTCTATACTAAAATCCCATAAGCTGCTATGGTGCTAAGAACCCTTTAGAGCATTGATTTTATTTGGAGAAAGTAATTGAGCTGAAAGAGATTAAAGACTCTCTACCCATAAAAGGCCGTGCTTGTTTCATTTCCTTTTGACTGTGTTGTGCTTTGTTCATTTTTAATAAAGGCAGCCACCTGCTTTGATAATAGCATCCTAAACACGCTTTTCTCACTGTGTCTCCGCGCATACAGATTTAGCTGCTCATCCTTTGAAGTTGTGTAAGCTTGTAATGAAGCACCTCGTGGCCTTAAATATTACCCTGCAGGTGGATTTAACATTGTCTGCTCCTTGAACAAGGTGACAGAGAGGGACTCTTGGGGCTAGTTAGGGAAAGCAGTATCCTACTTCAGAAAAAGTTGCTTAGGAAATATTTAGTTAAAATTACTTCTATAATGAATTATATTAGCTAATAAATGCTCATCCGCAAAGAGGGAAAAAGATACTTTAAGTTATTATAGGCCAGCATAAGGAGGCATAAAATTATACCACCTTGTCTATGTCACATGGGGAATGTTTTGCCCTTCCTTTTGGTTCCTTTTACTGTCTTTATTCTTTGTAAATTTAAATTCCAGATATTCTAAACAACAGCCTTTTCAAGAAGATCAACATTTTTAAACCCTCCCAACAAATCAACACAACCCAATTAGGTAAAGTAACATGTACCAAATTAAAAACCTCAAAATTACTTATCTTTGTATTTAGAAAAAGGGTTTATGAAGAATTCGCAAGCAAGAACATGTCTAACATTTCCTTTCATCAGTAAACTCATTATTTCAGAATATAACTATTGTCATTTGAAAGGAAAGTTGAGGGAAAGAGATCTACAGAAAACAATGCATGATTTTGTTTTCTGGCCACTTTGGCTCATAATGTAAGTCATTTAATTTCAAGTAAATATAATACCAAAGAGCTTCCTCCTGAAGCCAGTAGGTTACATGGTGCATAGGAAGACCACATCCCCACCCTCTATTCTGCTTTCCTCTAGTGATGCACCTAATCAGCTGACAGCAAAACTCTTACCAGCAGTGCCTGTGAAGAAAAAACAAGGGAGCAATTTGGATGAGTGCAAGCAAGGTAGGGCTGGTTAGATGGTACTGATGATGGGTGAGGAAGAGGGATCAACCATCAATCAATACCATCTAATCAGCCCTACCTTGCTTGCAGTCATCCAAATTGCTTCCTTGATTTCCCCCTCTCTGGAGGGAGGTGCCCTTTGGATACACTAGAACTGCATGGAATACTGCAAGGGTGCAGTATTCCATGCAGTTTACCACTCCCTTTATTCCACTCGTCCTATCAAAACAGCCAAGGAGTAACAGATCACTAATGAAGATCTCCTGAGACTCACAGAGGAAGGGGAAATGGCACAAATCTATATTATATCTGGAAAGAATGACCACATGGGTCATGGGTTGCACAATATTACTTTAAAGCAAAAGAACCTATTGCTAGATAAGACACTCTATGATGTCTGTATTATTCTAGAAAGTGCCACTTAGACAACCAAAACAAGTGAGTTGTGTGACACTAGATACTGTAACCTTGAAGATTACTGTCTTTCTTGGAATATTAGTGTAGGGAGACTACTTTTAACTAGAGGTGTAAAAGATGCATGCCATAAATTGGTATGAGAATGGCCTTTTGAAAGGCTTGAAAACGATCTCTGCCATGTGATTATATATTATGGGATGGAGCCTCACAGAATTCATCTTTCAGGAGTTTTAAATTTGCACATATTTTTTTTTTGCTGAAATATATTCATTATATTCATAGAAATAATTTATAGAAAAGTATGTTTTGGAGTGTTTGTGTAATTAAATAGAATGCATATATTGCCTTTTCTCTGAGCAAAAATTGGCTTATATGTGATTATTTTTTATTTTAGTCTAACAGCAGTCCAGTGAGATTAATTGGCTGAATGTGAGTGACTGGCTGAAAATAATCTTATGAGAATGGATCTGATATGGAATCTTTTCGATTATATCACAATATGTTAAGATTACCATACTATCTCTAGTATGGAAATCTTAACATATTGTTGATATAATTTCTCAATATGAGTGATAGCTCATTTATGATAGAGTGATAGACAGTTTGGTCTAGCAGAGACAGCCAGTTAGCTAGAAAGCCTTCTTGGTGACTTTGGGCCACAGACTTTGAGCCACTGATTTTGGACTACTGGATTATGATTTTACAAATTGGGATTATGGCATGATATACACAAAAAGGGCCACATTTAAAGCGATTCATTTATTTTTAATGGCAAGGCAACTCAAGAAGCCCAAAACTATATCCTCACATTGTAATTGGGTATTACAGGTTTCACAGAAACCTGAAATGGTGGATAGATGGTGATTAAGCACTTTGAAAAGCTTGACTATCTCACTATAAATAGTCTTATTGAAAGTAGTCTGCATAAACTACGCTGTGGCATTTCTAAATGGCCTTTATTACATTCATTACAATTTTTGGCTCCAAAAGGCTTTGATGAATTTTTAAACATCTCTTACAAATATAAACTTGTCTCATGATGATGTGATTCAAGAGAATAAATCCTCGCATGTCATTTGACGTATCTAAGAATTCAGTGTACTCTAGAATCCCTTAAAGGTGATTTGGATTTATTTGGATTTGGATTTATTCAATTTATAGGCCGCCCAATCCCGAGGGACTCCGGGTGGCTTAATTCAGATTTTTCAGATTTATTTCTGAAACCTCTCAGTTCAAATATTCTGAAATGTTTATAATCATAACTTTTAAAATCCAATTAAGAATAGGAAAAAAGGATCTAGTGGCAGGATGAAAGTTTAAAAACCTATATTCCTAATGGTTGCAGTCAAGAGCATTGATCTCATTATGATTGGACATCTTAGTTTCATTTAATTTCCTGTAATATGGACCTAAGTCACAGCACATCAAAAAATGCAGACCTTGAATCTGACAAGCAATTTCATAAACTATGTTCTCAGATCATGTTACAATGCATCAAAACATTTTGTATGGGGAACAAAAGTCCTTAACAATCTTTTTTTCTGTCCTTCAAATTTTTAAAAAAGAAAAGCCTTGAGATTTTGTTTCCTTTTATATAAAAAGTAACACAGATTTTTTTTAAAAATGAAATAAGCTTCCCCTTGATTGATATTTTTTACTAAGATTCTTTAAAAGGCCATGTAATAAATGTTCTTTTAGGCTCCATTGCTAATTTTCTATTTTTAAAAAAATAGAGGCATAAAAAAGCATACTTTCTAAAGAAAAAAATCATTTAACACAATAAATTATGGAAGCTAGCAGCACATCAGAAGGCCGAACTTTTTAATAGAAAACCTCAAAATGTCATTATTGATGAAAATGAAATACTAATTAGTAATTTCCACCAACTGAAAAAAAATCAATCTGCATTTTGAACTGATGCCATTGAACAGCTGCAATATCGATCTTAGACAGTATTTTGCTTGCTGCTTCAACATATTCTTGAAAAATAAAGGGATGCATGCACTAATTAAAACAATTCTGAGCAAACTGGCCACAAGCTGCAATTCCTCTGGTCCATCACCTAGCATTATATAGGAATATTGGAACCATGATAACTTACCTTTGGCAAAGCATATTTAGGAAGTTTCATCTGCGCAAAAGTATTTCTGCGGTAAGACACGTAGTAATGCGGACGACCTCCAGATGTCAGCTGCAACATATAACATTGCTTTTTCTTATTATTTTAATCGAGATGTTATTATCACTGTTTTTTCCCCTTTTTAAGGCATGTAGAAAATAACAGGTGCATTATAAAGGGAAATGCAGTTATGTCACAATGGTTCCAAAATGGCAATGAAGATACAGCAGGAGATGAAATAGCCCTCATTCAGATATGGAAAAAGATAGCATTAATAAGTATAGTCTATGCAGACTACAAAGGGAGACAAAAAGAGCAAGGGAAATCTACAGATGCAGGTTTCAGAAGCAGCATTCAGCATCCTCAATTTCAGAGGCAAAAATTGTAATACTGTACTCAAGTCAATAATGTTGTATTGTTATATAGTATGTTACATATTATATTTCCAATTTAGACAATGAGAAAATCTTTTCTGCTCTAGTCAGCTTTGGGGAAAAAACTTTTTTTCTCCCAACCCAGGCTAAGGGCCCTAAGATTTTGATGAGTTCTAGAAGGTACACCAAAGTCCTCCATATAGAGTATTTCATTTGTATAACAGTAATATTTACACATGCTACAGCCAACCACTTCTTCCAGCAAGCCACAGAAATGAAATAATCTTCAGGCAACAACCCACGAGACAGCCTGCCTTTTCCAAAATCCTGGAGGCCAAAGCAAAAATCAATCCTTTTCTAGTCACACTGAATGACAAAACAAAACAAAAATAATATCTGTAACAATTCATTAACAGGAGAGATAACTATAGCAATAGCAATAGCAGTAGACTTATATACCGCTTCATAGGCCTTTCAGGCCTCTCTAAGCGGTTTACAGAGAGTCAGCATATTGCCCCCAACAATCTGGGTCCTCATTTTATCCACCTCGGAAGGATGGAAGGCTGAGTCAACCCTGAGCCGGTGAGATTTGAACCGCTGACCTGCTGATCTAGCAGTAGCCTGCAGTGCTGCATTTAACCACTGCGCCACCTTGGCTCTATCTTATAACTATCTTACTGAACATGAAATACAATTCTAGAAGTTTGTTTCATTTGTATTAGCTTGCTTAAATAAAGCACATTATCGTGTGTGTGTGTGTGTGTGTGTGTGTGTGTGTGTGTGTGTGTGTGTGTGAGAAAATATGTTAAGAATGTACTGTAATTAAGAGCAATCTCAGTTAATGCCCAATTCAGCTCTAAAAATATTTTCTCTAAATTGCTGGAGTAGTAAGTTACACATACAGAAATAGCACAAGCTTGGAAAGGTTTAGCACTTCTGGTCAAATTCCACATTTCAATGCATCTTTAAGTGAACAGAGGCTGACTTAGGCCCTATGTGAGACAACTATACATCTTAAATAGGTATGTATTATTTTTGTGCTGCTGCTTACAGGCTTAAAATAGAAAACAATGGAAGTGCAGAAGTTTAGATTCTCCTCCATGTCTGTGTCCTTCCTTCCTTCCTTCCTTCCTTCCTTCCTTCCTTCCTTCCTTCCTTCCTTCCTTCCTTCCTTCCTTCCTTCCTTCCTTCCATTCAATGTTTACTAGTGACTGACTGGGCGTGTCCTGGCAAGATTTTGGAAGTGATTGCCATTGCCTTCTTCCTAGGGCTGAGAGAAAGGATCACCCAGCTGATTTTGTGCCTAAGGAAATACCAGAGCTCACGGTCTCCTGATTCCTAACCTATTGGCTTAACCACTACACCAAACTGGCTCTTTCACTCTCTTATAGTTCAAAAATAGTCTATGCCTCCTTGCAAATATTGAAGAGCCGAGGTGGCGCAGTGGTTAAATGCAGCACTGCAGGCTACTGCTAGATCAGCAGTTCAGCGGTTCAAATCTCACCGGCTCAGGGTTGACTCAGCCTTCCATCCTTCTGAGGTGGGTAAAATGAGGACCCAGATTGTTGGGGGCAATATGCTGACTCTCTGTAAACTGCTTAGAGAGGCCTGAAAGGCCTATGAAGCGGTATATAAGTCTACTGCTATTGCTATTGCTATTGCATGTTTGAGATTTTCCTGACTTCAGATGCACTGAAATTGGGAGGCTCTGAAGGGCATACCAAAATCTTTGTTTGTGTTACCTTTACCTTTGCTGTCTTACTGAAATGCCCAACTGTTTCAATTTCTTCATTGACTATGGGACTTTAGTTTTAGGATATGAAAACACATAGTTGAATTCATTCTTCCTTTCATATATATTATTTCCTATGTTACTACTATCACACAATTCCAAATAATAATGCAGCCCATCCTATGCTTAATAGTTCCAACATAGAGTATTTTCACCTTTCCCCCACAATTTATCTGTGTGTTTATAGCAGAATATGCTATAGATTTTTGTTTGAACAGTCCAAAGCACTTTCTTCCAAAAACATTTCAGGCTTATTAGCATGTTTTTGTTTGTCTATTTTAGATAATAATTTTGAATCGAGGAGGGAAAGTCTTCTGAGAATCCCCCATGCTGATTATTGCTGCATAAGTAACACTATATTTTGAATCTATTCCACTGTGAGTTAGCTTTTTCAACAGATCATTTGCAGTGAATGGTTTGGTTTACAGTTCTGACAAATTTGGGGACTTTTACTCCAAAACAGAGATAAATAGCTAATATGCATTCAAATTGGCAGAATTTAACTTTGTACCATGTAGAGGTTGTAACAGCTTCTCTTCACTTAAGGATTTTCCTTTATACAATTTAATCGGGGTATAGGTTTCAGAACCTATAGTGATTTATGTCTTCCTTCTTTCTTGAAAAGCAATCAACTGTACTTCTATTCATGTATCTTTTTCTTTGCTTCCTTAATCTTTCTGGGTTTGTCCAGCTATGAGGTTCCACATGGCTTCCTCATGGTAATTGATTTTCTTCCTCAGAATGATTTCTTCAACTGGTGATGTAGAGGATCACTTTGTCTGCTTCATATTACTCATGCCAGCTTCTCCTGCAGTTCTTTTCTAATCTCATTGGGGGCATTTCTCAATCATGCTGCTGGGTGCCAGCATTGCCAACAGAGTGTTCATAGCAACTGGACTAGGACACAAGCAGTTGGAAATCAGCATAGTATACAATCAACAGGTCCTTCTACCAAGGTTGTGAAAGAGCTGTGCAAGCAAAGGAGCCACACCGCATGAGATGATTATCACCATTTGATCAGGACGCTTCTACAGGAGAAGAATGAAGAAGCCACATGCAGCCTTCTGCTATAATGAATGATAAGTGGGAACAAATACACAAGTGGGTGATTTAATCTTAGCCCTTAAAAATATACACTATGCATGTCTCTCTTTTACCCATGAATAAACAAAAAAAATTAGAAGTCAAAACTATGAATATATAAAACCTGTTATGTGTACATTAAGGCCTTATTATTAATCATGGATGTGTGAAACAATGAATGAAATCACAAATAAAGAGTTTTCTCTATATTTTCCATGGTAGGAGAAATTACCAGACTTGTTCTAGAAAGAAAAGAAATGAGGAAATGTATTGATCTAACCCTTAGAAGAGTTTGATATACATTCTTTTTGGAAGGAAATGATATACTCAGACAACTTAGAGTCTAGAGTGGTACAGCTGATGGCATTTGGTAACACATTCAGGATTTTCTATATTCAGCCCACTTAAAAACTCCTGGTTATAGACAATCCAGCTTCAAAATGTATCTGCTGATGCAAGCCAGGAATCTTAGCCTAAGGAAATACTTGAAAGACAGATAATTTATATCTCATCTCCACTTTGCCAGCACTTTATTTCCTCCTTGTTATGATGGGGGTAGCAGCAGGAAGATAATGATACTTAAAACTATTCAGATATATTCTCTGGCTTTCACCTGGAACATAGCTGAGCTGAATATATCTCATTTTCTTCTTTTTCGCAATAATAGGAGCCCACACATGACAATCATGCCTGATTAAGCATTCCCTTTCTGTATTCTTTCTACATCTCCATTCCATCTCTAAAGAGAGACTCTATCTAGCCCCATTTCAAACTAATAAAAAAGAAAACCTTGATTGGTCTGTTGTAATGGTGATATGGGAACTCTGGCATGCAAACTTAAAAGCCCATTGAAATGTGAGAACATTTTTGGAATAGACAATGTGGAGAGCTGACTGACAAGATAGATTATTTCCATACACCTTGAACATGTCAGACCTCACCCCTCATGACCCTTGTGTTAACAAAGTACTTGAACCAAAGGCAGAAGGAAACAATTAGCATCCCAATGGGGAAAAAAACTTTGGTGATGCCCTGAATTAGCTTGTTCTCAAGCTATTTTGTTGCTTCTGTTAGGGAAGGGAGTTTAACATTGAAAAATAAATGAAAAAATGATTTGCAATCAGTGTTTCAGACCTGAACAAATACATAGTCATCTTGGACAATGAGAGAATCCGAATCAATATATCCAGGAAAAGGCTTGCTTCTTACAGCTTCAGAGCAGTTCTGCATCCTACAGGTGATGTACTGTGCATCTGAAAGCACACAAAGAAACATATAAACATAACAAGATTTCAGCTCTGAACGTTCATAATCTTTTATGGGAAGTCCTCAATTTATAACCTTTCATTTAGTGACTGTTTGAAGTTACAATAGCAATGAAAAAAGTGACAAACATTTTCCCCACGTATTATTGCAACATCTCCGTGGTCAACCTTCAGATGGGCAACTGATTCATATTGATGATGGCGGCAGTACTCCGGGGTCTAGTAATTGCCTTTTGCCACCTTCAATGGAGGGGCCAGATTAACTTTACAACCATGTTGCTAACTTAATAACTGCAGTGTTTCACTTAACATCTGTGGCAGGAAAAGGGAAAAACTCATTTAACAACTGTCTCAGCAACAGACATTTTGGACTCAGTTGTGGTTGTAAGTTGAAGACCACCTGTCCTTAAATATTTCATATACAGATCACTGCTTGAAAAAAATTAGTTATGTTATGATAGCCAATTGGAAAGCAAAGTGCAATAAATAGTCAAAACTTTTTCTTGCTTTCTTGTGGATTTTAGAGGATTTTAAAAAGACCCCCAATTAAGTTTCTTTAAGTGTGTAACAGAGTAAAACAAATCAAACTGATTTTTTTAAAAAAATCAGATTAATAGATAACAAAAGTACATGTAGACATGTCTTATACTTTTGCCTGCTTTCTCTATTTTTTTTAAAAAAATATTTTTTTCAGGCTGAACATATCTTGTTTTCCTTTAAATCATCGGAACAGGAAAATTCTATTCCAGCAATTTATACTGAGTATTTTGTATTATTTCCTTTTTTTCTTGAGCCTATCTCTAGAGATTTGGCCAGGGTCAATAGACTAAGCTAAGATCTAAATGGGCCTATAAGGCAGCATGAAAACCTAAATCCATTTTGAATGGGGTTTGTGTTTTTTTCTAGTGAATATTGGTTCCTTGAGTCTATGTGAATCTTCATGCTGCCTCATAGGAGCAAGAAAGAATTGAAAAACACAGACCAAGAGTCAGAGAATAAAGCTACCCAAGATATTAGAAATTGAATGACCTTTCCAGTATCTTTCCTTTTTTACAGAGATATAGCTCCTAGGACTTGGAATACTTCTAAGTTATATTTAATGTTAACAGAAATATGGATGACTTTTGTCTTTTGGACTATAGTAACACATAGATGGACTATTGCGGAACATTTCTGAAGGCTATGTGTTGACTACATTTTTGAAAGAAAAAAAAAGTTGTCTAAGAAGAAATTAGATTTAAAAACTATTTCAAAAACAACTTCCTCCACTGCAGTGTTTTCTTTCATTCAAAATGAAAACTCTCCTAAGGTCAAGCAGCTTTCTAATTATAAATTTTAGGTTCTTTTGGACGTAGAGATAGTTCATAGTAATAGTTTCCTAAGCAGTCAGTTCTGCCAGAGATTTCCACTGAACATGGCATAATACAGCTTGATGGAGAAATATTTCCCCCCATATTTTTTTTCTATATTATGATGATAACTGAAGACTTTGCTAAATGTTACTATGTTACATGAATATTCTGAATACATTCTATGCCCTCCACAATTATACTCACCTGATGTGCCCATGTACAGTATCTGTGTTAATAGATATCCTAGTAAGTTTTGATAAAGTTCTTATCCATAAAATACATCAAATGATGACCACATTATTATATAGTATATCATTATGTTATATTATATTATTATAATATCTAATCAGAAATTAAGATGCAAGTAAATAACTATAACAGCATCATATAATTTCACATTTTTTCTGTATATGTGTGTGATTAGAAGCAAGCTGATATTGCTTTCTTGAGACTTCAGAGTATTAAAAGGATTTCACATGAGCAGAACCACAGGAAAAGTTCAGAACAATGATATAAATATTGGGAATGTGTTCAGAATCTTATTACAATAAACTTTTTTTCCTTAAGTAGGTTCACTAGAAAGCCATGTAGCAACAATTATTCTTTTGATAGTTAACCCCTGTGGACATTTTATTTATCCAGTGCCACAGGAAGCACCTAATCACTTACACTTAATTCATGCCAATTAATACATTTCATTACTAAGATCTGAAATTAATTTATTTCCTTCTCTAGCACAGATGTTCTCCCTCCCACTAATAATTGGGATGTTAAGTTCCTCACTGCCAGCATGCACACCTCTAGCAACAGCTGCTACTTTGATTGTCACAGCAACACTAAAAACATACAGCATCCTGATCACAAAATTAGATATGGGTTGTCTCACTGATAAGGTTAGTGTATATCAGGAGTGTCAAACTCACGTCATCACAGTGTTGTTACATGACATATCATGACTTTCGCCCCCTTTGCTAAATTAGGTGTGGGCATGGCCAGCCTGTGACGCATCCAGCCTGCGGGCCTCACATTTGACAGCCCTGGTGTAGATGAAATGGCTAAACCAAGAAAACGTCTGGTTTACTGAAATGCCCAACCTTTTCAATTTCTTGAAAAGGACATTAGCATTAGAGAGCTAGAACATGGAAAATTGTAGCAGAGCTTGCAAACATATTCATTTCCTATCAAATAATAATACCAGACTAGAATAGGGGAGGAAATATGCGTAGTCATCTTCTATTGAATGACGCATGAAGAATACAGCCACCCACCACCTGCATCCTTGGCTTTTGATGTTGAGAAATACCCTGCATTCTTTTACTATTGAGAATCCTCTGGTGGGGACTTCTGGATGGGCGTGGTCTGAGAGGAGTTGTTGTTTTTAACAGCTCCGGATCCTTGGCTGCGTTAAGCTGTCTAAACAGTATCCATCAACTGTTTGACAGTTTGATTACCTCTTCTCCGGGCATAGGAGGAGGAGGAAGTGAGGAAGCTGTGTTTGGGTAGCGCTCCATTTACTCCCCCCCGAACATAAATCTGTGTGTGAGCCGCCCGGCAACACAGTGAATTCTCCGCGTCAAGGACTTCTTCTGCCTTTTTGCAGAACGAAGGCATACGTCCACCCTCAGCTCAAAGATTGATTTATTACTGATCCCAATGTGGGCAGACTGATACTGGAGAACTTCTAATTGTATGTATTTTAACACTTTAAGACTTTAACTCCATTTTTTAAAGAATTCCTTCTGATTAACTACTTGCTAGAAACACACAGAAAATGGCGCCGAACAGCTTTGTAGGCGGAGTCAGGCTCTGATGCTACAGACTTTTACGGAGCCCACAACATTTAAAGATCATTAAATCAGTAGTGATTTATTACTAAACTAAATAGTAATTGCTGGACAAGCGGCTTGCCTGGATTTAGTAATTGGGTGGAGAAGATTAAATGTGAAATGGCCTCTAAGCAGCAAAAGATAGCCTCAAAGAGCGCTGGTAATTCACCTGCTCCTGGAACTAAATTACAGTTACTACTCCCCCCCAAATCCCCTCCTACCCCCACAGGGGAGCCTTTGACCTGAGAAATACTGCAAAAAGAACTAAGTGTGGCCTTAGCCAAGGCTTTAAAAAATCATGCATCTGCGATGGAAATTAAAATACAGGAAAAGATATCTGTTGCCAATAAGGAATTGTTAAAAGAAGTTATGAATTTGGTTCAGATTCGCAATCAACAAATTAGAGACAATATTTTAGACACTTTTAAATGCCTATCAGGCTATGTTTCAGGAATTGAAGATAAATTGGAAGATCTTAATGATTCCAATATTAATCTGGTAACGAAAATGGATGTTGGTGATGCAGAAAATGAAATTTTAATGTTGCAGTATAGACAGATGGAATTTGCCTTAAGGATAAGAGGCCTCAAAGAGAAAAACCAAGAAAATTTGAAGCAGATTTTTTCAGAAGCCTTTGATCAATTGATGGGACGGTCAGGAGGGATTTTTGATTGGCAGATTGATAAGATATATCATGTTAATTCCTGGCTCGCTAGGACATGTCTCCCAAGAGACATTGTGGTGTATTTTGCCACGAGAGATATGAGGAATTCGATATTGCAAGAGTCTTCACATTTTAAGGAATGCTCTACTGCGGGTCTGGTTAAAATATCAATACAAACTAAATAATAAGATACCTATGTGGGCAATTCGCAATAGAAAATATAAATATAGTACAAAACTATAGTACAAAAACAGGATGTAATTACATACAGAAGCTTCTCACCTTAGAAAGTGGTGTATTACAATTAAAACCCTTGAATGTACTAAAACAGGAAAAGGCAATTCAAACATGGTTTCAGTATGGCCAGTTACAGGCCAGATGGAAAAAAGATAAAAAAATCGGTTTTATGCAAAATGAGGATAATTTACTAAAACAAATTAGGGATCAAAGTCCAATGCATATAAAGAG
The DNA here is from genome assembly GCF_051295495.1 of Thamnophis sirtalis. NCBI lineage: Eukaryota > Metazoa > Chordata > Lepidosauria > Squamata > Natricidae > Thamnophis > Thamnophis sirtalis. The sequence goes on from NW_028261391.1 coordinate 52,315,051, forward strand.
ATTATATAAGGTATTAATAGAAATGGATTCAGAATCAGAATTAGTTAAAGACTGTATGATAAAGTGGGCACAAAATTTTGAAGAACCAATAATATTGGATACATGGGAAAAGATTTGGGTAAGAAATGTAAAATTTACACAAGCCCAAAATTTGAGAGAAAACTTTTTAAAGATGTTTTATAGATGGCATTTAGATCCTAAAAAAATGGCCTCTATGTATCCGGGTCCTCATTTTACCCACCTCGGAAGGATGGAAGGCTGAGATTTGAACAGCCGAACTGCAGAACTGCAGTCAGCTGAAGTAGCCTGCCTTGCTGCATTTAACCACTGCGCCACCTCGGCTCTTGGTTATTTAATGGTTATTTAATGCAATGCAGTACAGTTTTGCTTCTATCTCTTAGAAAAACTGAAATATATGGATGAGGCTGGTTGCCTAGTTAACTCTATTACTCTATTAAAATACACGACCACATTTGTTACTTGCAACCTGCAACCTGTTGCCCTCAACCTCCACAGAAGAGAATAGTATGAGCAAGTTATTTGTGACACCCAATAGAAAATATTGTTAGGAAAAGATTATTGCGTCCTGATTACAAAAATAGATATGGATTGCTTCACTGATAAGGTTACTGTAGATGGAATTGCCAAAGTTCATTTATTTGCACATTACACTGGCCAAAATAAAAACTGAATTAAGAAGGGTCACAATGGGCTAATTTAGTGTTGGATAGCTGAAGGAGATGTGTAGTGAACTTTGAGAAATAATCTGAGATATTTTAGAGTAAAGGGATGTTTATTCAGTACATTCTCTGATATTTAATGATCCCAAAGAAATCTGAAATGCTAGATGTTGGTTTGGATCTTGTGGTCCCAATGACCATTTCAAAAAAAATTATTCATTTTAAAATATTTTATTCATTTTCATTTTATATAATCAGATATATTCTGTGCAAGATTGAGGCCATATAACATTAAGCAATAAACATAACTCTTCTTATATTCCAAAATACAAAACCAACATAACGCTTCAACCCTCCATACACCCTTTCTTTCTCCCCCCTCCAACTTTCCTTTCTCCCCTTCAACATTCCCCTCTTCTACTTCCCCTCCCCCTCTAACATTCCTTTCTCCCCCTCCCTTCCATCTCACCCTCCTTCCATTCCCCTCTCACTCCCTATCTGCCCCTCCCTCTTCTTTCCCTCTACTCCTCACTTCGGTGTATTTCTACTATTCATCAATGTATTCGGCTTCTTATTTTATAAAAGAAAGAAAAAAGCAACAGTATACAAGTGCGTTCTTATTGTTTTAAAAATTGACATAAACTATATTTTCCCCCTCCCCCCCTCCCCCCTATGATCCCCCCTCCCTTCCCCCCTTCCGACTTCCCAGATCCCATACCCGGTATAACTTTTTATCAAACACAGTCTGGAGTATATTAAAACCAAGTAAGTTAAAAGTTAAAAGAAAAAAAAAAGAGTAAAAGAAAAGAAGAATAAGAAAGAAAAAAAGTCAATAAACTCTCTGCTTTGAGCTCAGCTTCTTATCACTACAAAAAGTTGAACAGTCCTAATCTCAATTAATTAATTACTTGCAGGTTTTCAGACTATGTTAAAACCAAGTAAGTTAACCAAGTAGAATTCTTCTCTAGCTAGAGGCCTTATCTCTTTATCTAAATATCTGTCTGTTAAACCCTTAATTTATCCCTTTTATGCCTCCTTCCTCTATGACACAATTTAAACACATCTCGAATTCTTCTCTCGATTTCCTCTTCCAGCTCTTCTCGTCCCTGCCTCTGTCCGTATCCATATACATATATATACACATACACACACACATATATATGCATATATATATATACACACACATATACATACACATACATATGTTTTATATTCATCCGTACTCCTCTCATATATGCTCCGCCTAAATCTCCTGCAAACTCCCTGGATGTATCCTTCCAAACAGTATATTCAGATAACAATTTTTACAAACATCAATAAAATTTCCATCTCAAAATAAGCTCTCATTCGACCTCTACTACCCTGCCGTCTACACCACACCTCCCAACTCCATCCGAACTGGGCCGCGATCCAGGAAAATCACCACGATCTCCGCCCTCCTCACCCTGGGAAGTAAATCATCAGTAATTTATATAAAAATTCAAAATTATCCATCAAGTCTTTTTAGATCCCATACAATATATCTTCCAAAGAGATCAGCATCAGTTCTTTCAGCCTAAATGTCTCTTCATCGGTATACAACTATACCATTTTATGCAAAACAAAAGTCACAAAATATTGGCCAAGTTCAAAGTTAAGCAAATATTTTGGATCAGTTAATTTAATATAATTTTCTTAAGAGAAAAGTTATGTCGTTTTTGAGCTGTTTGATATAGCAAAATGTTTACTTTCTCTTTTATAATGGTTTCGTAGATATCTCCTTAATCAATGGCTGATAATCATAGATGTTGCTGCGATCCACCTTATTTTCCATTCGTCTAGGAGCACGGCTAGGTCCTTGTTCTCTGGTCCTCTGCTCTTCCGGGAGGGGAAAGCGATACTTCCTGTCTTGTGATTGTGTGTTTTGTTGTTTCTCTTGTCCTTCTCTTTGTCTTTCTCTGGGTCCAGGTGGTTCAGGATGTCCCGCCTTTAGGGTCTTATAATAAAAATCTCGGGCTTCCCATACAGAGTTGAGACGATATTTTTGCTCACCGAATGTAATTATAATACCAAATGGCGCATCCCATCTATACTGTATTTGACGATTTCTGAGTTCTTTAACTAAAAAAGCATAGTCTCTCCTGGCTCTTAACATTTGGGATGGTATTTCCTTGAAAACAATCAAGTCCTGTCCGTCAATTCGCAGCCTGGTATTATAAAACTCTTGTAATATCGCATTTCTGGATTCTCTTGTAGCAAAATATATAACTACATCTCTCGGAAGCTGTCTCTGTTTCGCCACCCACGAATTATGACGGTAGATTTTTTGGATCTGCCAATCAAAGTTGAGTCCCGGACTTCCCACCAAACGACTGAAAGCCTCTGAAAAAATCTGTTTCAAGTTCTCCTGTTCGTTTTCACGCAATCCCCTAACTCTTAATGCAAGCTCCATCTTTTTGTAGTTTGTCATAACAAGTTGTTTTTCTGCGTTTTCAACTTTCTGTTGCAGCACTTCAATTTTAGATGTCAGGTTGGTGTTGGCTTCCTCCAGGAGCTCCAACTTATCTTCCATTCCAGCAACATAATCTGTCAGTACAGTTACAAGTCCGACCATATCCTCCTTTGTTTGAGCAATCTTGGTATCAAGCTTATCACATAAGTCTGTAATAAGTTGCTTCATCTCCTCTCTAAATTCTTTAAGAATCTCAAAAAGAAATTCTTTCGTTAACAAATCTCCAGTAGGGGGCGTAGAAGGCAAGGGCTGCGACCTTGTAGCAAATGCCTGAGATGTATTGCTAAGAAGACGTCTCCCCAATCTTGATTTCGGTGCCATTATAGAAAGGAAGCAAACAAAGTCTCTGCTCGCGTTAGTTTCAAATAAAGTAATTTCAGTAAATTTTTAGAGGTTGATAAGAAAAAATCTTCAAGGGAGCTAATTAAATTGTGAGAAGTTATTCCTTTGATTCTGTGCCAGGAAATTGGAGATATATCGTTATAGCAAATGCGGAAGCTAAAAAGTCACCATTTTAAAAACAATTAAACAAAGGAGTTTTTTATAACATTGAAGCTGGTATTTTGATAGGAAAAATAAATAAAGAAAAATTCACAGGTTTGGTCTCTGCTCGTATTTATTTTCAATGGCTTAGTTTCAAAAGAATGTCCTGAGGGGGGGGGTTCCTCGCCTTGAGCTGAAAAAAAGACAGCTGAGAAGATCTGGCCGGAGTAAATGACTCAGCTTGAGGTGATCCTCCTTCTCCGTTTACAGCCAAAAAAACAACAACTGCAAACTACAAAGAAGGATCTAACCGTCTGGGTCCCTCCCTGCTTTTTTCTTGCCTGAAAAAAGAGATATCTATAGATGTTAAGTAGATATACGAACCAGAACTCTGGGGGCAGCTCTGTTAAAAAATTTTTTATTGAATTAAATTCTGGTTATGCTGACAGAGCATCTTCCTCATACTATTATAACACTGATTCATATTAGTATGGCTTATTTAGGGCAAATAGTTTTTGTATGAATATAAAGAGCAGATGTATTTCAAGATTTAGGCTTTAAATAACCCAAGATGTTGTGGATTAGTCTTTTTAATAGTTTCATCACCTTATTCAATTGTATGCCTTCAGTTCAGATTTTCCCATAAAAGTATATATGTTAAAGTAATCCATATATGTGTACATTGAAAGCATCCTTTATTACATCAGTCTGTTTTCTACTACTGTTTTAAGATACCATATGTTTCGGAGTATAAGACGCACCTTTTTTCCTAAAAAAAAAAAAGGATGAAAATCTGAGTGCATCTTATACATCAAATATAGCATTTTTTTGCCTCCTGAAGCCCCAACCTTTCATCAAAATGGCTGTGCATACCCTTATGGAGGCTTTCAGAGAGCTCCTGGGGGCTGGGGAGGGCAGAAATGAGCAAAAACGGCCGATTTTTGCCCCCCATCCCCCAGCAGCACTCTATAAGCTTCCATAAGGCTATGCATGTGTTTTTTTACAAGAAACGAGCTCGTTTTTGTGACAAATGGGGCCAATTTTTGCTCGTTTTTGGCCCCCCCACCTTTGAGGAGCACTCTGCAAGCCCCCCCCAAGGCTATTCATGCCTTTTTTTAAAAAATGGGTACATTTTCGTGAAAAACGGGCCATTTTTGGGAGGTTTGCAGATACCAGAACACATAATTGAACAATGTGACCTTTGTCAATTCTTTAATTATATTGAAAATTTGGGAAATAGTTAGAGCTGGTTTTGTTTTCATGCGTGTCGAAATGGTATACTAATAAAACAGTTATTTGAGAAAGATGCTAATCTCGGAGTGCTGAATTGGTTGGGTTTATTAGTTGGATCATTGACACTATGTACAATATTAATATACTTTTTTTTTTAATTGACTGGATACTTAGGGAATGAATGGCAGAATGTGACCTAATAAATTACATTCCATCTTAAAGTACATGTGTGTGTGTGTGTGTGTGTGTGTGTGTGTGTGTTTGTGTGTGTGTGTGTTTTAGAGCAGGGGTGTCAAACTGATGGCCTGCAGGCCGAATGCATCATATGTATGCCATGCCTACCCTGGCTCTGCAAAGACAAAAACATTGTGATACATCATGTGATATCATGTGACACAATCGAGTTGTAGATACCCATATTATAGACAAATAAAAAAGCACAATTAACAATGACATTTGAAATTCAAAATATTAAAATCTTTACCCAGCTATAATTGAAAAAAGCTAAATAACTCTTCCTGCTAAATTAACCTTCTTAGTTATTTTCATCACCAACTCTGATCTGGAAATTAATTCAATGGAACAATACTTTTTGTCAGAGACATGCTTTTAACAAAAGCTATCCATGAACTAAGGAAAACATCATCAGAATAATCAATATCTGAGCAATATATATAGGATATATAGTGTGAGCATATAAATACAAAAATTAAGCTATTAGGGAAATTGTAGGCTATAGATTAAATGGTCAAAGCTGAAGAGTTTTGAATGAAAGCAAACAATTTATCTTTTCATTAACTTTTCCTAAATCAAAGGAAGAGTAAATTGAAGATTAGAATAAATACAATATTACCCCCCTTCATTCCACTTATTCAAAATTAAGAGCTAGTTTGTTACAGATAAACCAAGAGTCAAAACCTTGAAGATTTTATCTTTTAGCAAATCATATGAAGCCCCACTAGAAAAATATATTATGAATTATGTATGTTTCATTTTATGCCTTTTTGCAGTTTTTCACAAATTGCAAATCTTTCCTACTTCTGTAAATATTGTTTTGCATTTTAGAATGTTATATTGAATTTCTATTTATTTGAAAATGTTTATTACATGATCAGACTGACAATAATCATAAAAGTATCCACTGGATCTTCCTAATGCAATCCTATGTTCAGCTGAACGCTAGTAGACTACATAATTATATTCTGATAAAATGATAAAGAGGTAGTCACAGCACTTACGGCCATCCAGTGTTTTTGCCTCCATGTGGAGTATGTCTGGATCTTTGCTGGTACCCATTTTAGACCTGAGAGAAGAAAAACAAACATTGTAATGTTACTAGGAATAAACAAAATATTTAATTAAAAGGAGTTATCTGATCATCTAATATGGAATATTTCAGTGTTCATTCAATCATTCATTCATTCAATCAATCAATCCACTAGAATTCTCTTTGAGGGAGATTGGGGGGGGGGGTCAGAAATGTGAAAAAAAAATACATGAAAATGTCATTTTTAGGACCTCAAGAAACAATTAACCTGCCCAAATTCACCTGGTGAACTCCAATGGCTAAGCAAATAAATGCCTCTAGAATAATACCATATGAGCGATACCATGTAACTATTCCTAGGATATTTTATAACTCCCACTATGGTCACCAATAGTTAAATTATTTGTCAAACTTCAGCTTCTCAGTAATGCATATCTAGTACCTACACAAATTTAGATGGCTACTAGATTGCCATCAAGAGATACAACCCCTCCTACTTCCCCCCCCCCAAAATGGTTGATAGGTCAACCAATTAATCCCTAATTTATTTATTTATTTTTTAAAATCTATTATTGATTACTGATGGTTTGGGGTAAAAATCAGTGGATAGAGCAACTAAAGCATTGTGCCAAGAAAACTATAGTGGCTTGTCTAGGCAGCCACTAGACAGTCAACATTTGAGGTGCCACACTCAAACACACCCACCCACATATATTCAGATAATATATGTATCACTTTGTTAAATTTGGTGCACGAGGGCTTCTCTGCCAAAACACTTGTTACAGCTAAGTAATAGGTATCATATAAAAGCCACAATCTAGTTGGGCCAAGCCTTATGGTCATAAGTGTTTTCTGTCTCTGTATTTTCATGTCCTTTGTGTATTCTGAATCCTACAATTATAACACAATTTCCAATAGTTTTGATAAGAACTTATCTGCTTAATTTCCCAGTGCAGTTGATTAATGAAACAGTGAAGGCTGTGCAATGATTTAGAGATGTTAATTCAATTTGTTGTGATATTGTTAGTACCATTTTAATACATTTAGTAAATGCATGTTATAATATACAAATGAAGCTATATTCTGGAGACATCAATGAGGGTAACCAGTTTTCTTAAATAAATAGCTGATACTTTTGGGAAAGTGATTTGAGATATTTCTAATCTACTTTTTAACATGAGAAGTGATCATTTTATGACTAATCAAATACCTTGATCAATTTCATCCTTTTAATGACCAAACCAAGATTTGCATTCTGGTTCCAGGGAAGAAATGGCAAATTGAATGTAACTTCCCTAAGAGGAGAGCTGATGAATTGAATTTTAATTTTAATTTTAATGGATTTGTATGCCGCCCAATCCCGAAGGACTCCACTGATGACTATGGTGGAATGAAGATCTGGTAAATGGATTTACTGTTTGCAATTCTTCTCTGGACAGGGAAAGGTCTGCCATTATAGACAGACTATACTTATACATTATGAAAGAGGAACAAGTTTTACTGGGCAAGACTGAGATCAATCTGAAGTTGGATTAAAAAATGACAAGCTTCAGGAATGATATGGAAAAATATGCTACAATGGTTATACAAATAAAACCAGCTGCCATCTTAATAACTCAAAAGAGATGTAAAAATAATAAACCAAAAGAGTGAACTAGATAACTTTTCTACATTGGATTTACAAAAGAGATTTGCTAAGTTTGGAAAAATGTTGTGAGAAGGGACAAGAAAAAAATGAACAAAATTCCAGGATGATATTTGTAGGGATTAAAATTTAGGGATGTTAAAAGCAAGGAATAAACAGACAATTTATTTGATCAAAGTTAAAACATATTAACACAGATCTGTGACTAAAAAGCTGTTTGATTATTTTCATCTAATTTCCATGTATTTTGGTGTGCTGAAAACCAATAAAATATTGAAAAAACTCCTAGATGTCATGATTTGCCACAACATGCAAAATTGTCTTCAAATTTATCATTTTTTTAAATTTTTGGTATTTTTTTATATTATGGGTTTTTAACCAAATTTAAAGTCCAAATTACTATTAATTAATTCACATTAGTGAATTTAAGATATAAAATGCAAAAAAAACCATTAAAGGGTTTGTCAAAGTTATGTAAAAAATATAGCACTGTAAATCTGATGGTCAGCAATATATACATAAGCTAAGCAAGTTTTAAGTCTGTGCTTCTAATGGTAGAAGGGGTTAATCTTTCCTGAAGAATCCAGTGGGAGGGAGACACAGGGCAGATCTCCGGTCAGTGCAGGGGGTGTGGTCAACACTGTGACATCTCGTGTACACACACAGAGCTGCTCTCTCCTGCATGCCACACTTGTGCACGAATCATCATCATGTTCTTGGTTCACACTTTTTCATCACAATTCATGGTAGCTTGTCATTCTTCAACCATTATGTTATGGCTCTGCAAAAGTGTATTAATTCGCCAGACAGTTTCTGTTTCACCTGTGGTGAATATACAGTGTTGAAGCAACAGCAGAATATTACAGACTTTGTGAAAAAAATATACTTTACATACTTTGGACTAAAAATTGGAGATCAAGATAAAGTTTGGGCGCCTCATAAAGTGTGCAAACGGTGTGTTGAGGACCTCCGAAACTGGTTCAAGGGTAAGAAAAAATCTTTCTGTTATGGGATTCCTATGGTATGGTGAGAGCAAAAGAACCATAGTGATGACTGTTACTTTTGTTCATGCGATGTGAAAGGGTTTAAATCCAATTGGAAGCATTCCATTTCATACCCCAATCTTCTCTCAGCAATTCATCCCATCTCCCACGGCACAGATATACCAGTACCCAAGCCCCCTGCTACCTTGGAAGAGATACCTAGCTCTGATGAAGGTGAAGTCATACCTGAACCAGATGACGAATCAAGTTCTGACTTTGAAGATGATACAAGACCAAAATTGTTTTCTCAGGAGGAGATGAATGATTTGGTAGGAGACTTGAATCTTCCCAAAGATGTCACTGAGTTACTCGGATCAAGGCTGAAAAGCAGGAATTTATTGTTGCCAGGAGTGTCATCTTCATGGTTCAGACATTGTGAAAAGGAGTTTGTTCCTTACTTTGCCCCGGAAGACAAGTTGGTTTATTGCATCGATGTCGAAGTTCTGATGGGTCAATTTAAAATCCAATATGATTCAGAGCAATGGCATCTTTTTATAGATTCTTCAAAAAGAAGTCTCAAAGTAGTTTTACTCCACAAAGGTTTTTACGTTTCCATACCTGTAGGTCATTCCATACACTTGAAGGAAACCTACGAGAACTTGGAATTGGTTCTTCATCAACTTAAATATGAAGACCATGGTTGGCAAGTGTGTGGGGACTTGAAGGTCTTGGGCATGCTGCTCGGGCAACAAGCTGGGTATACCAAATACCCTTGTTTTCTGTGTCTATGGGACAGTCGAGACCGACAAAATCACTGGACCAAGAAGAGTTGGCAGCCGAGGTTGCTAACAGTCGGTGAAAAATATGTCCTCCGAGAAACTTTGGTACCTTCCCATAACGTTCTTCTACCACTTCTCCACATAAAATTGGGATTGATGAAGCAATTCATAAAATCACTTCCAAGAGATGGAGAATGCTTCAAATACTTGGTCACCAAGTTTCCATGCCTGTCGGAGGCAAAATTGAAGGAAGGTGTGTTTGTTGGATCAGACATTAAAAGGCTTATAGTTGATCAAGAGTTTGTCAATACCATGACGGATCCTTCAAAAGAAGGGTGAATTGCATTTAAAGAAGTCATATAGAAATTTTTAGGCAATAACAAAGATCCTCACTACAAAAAGATTGTCGGAAGAATGCTGAAAACATTTCAAGCTTTAGGTTGCCTGATGAGTTTGAAAGTGCATTTCCTCCAGTCCCACCTTAACTACTTTTCTGAAAATTTGGGAGCTGTGAGTGGGGAACAAGGAGTGAGGAACAAGGTGGAGGAACAATTCCACCAAGACATTAAAGAGATGGAAAGGAGATAACAGGGAAAATGGAGCATTTCAATGATGGCAGACTACTGTGGGATGCTTCAGAGAGACATTCCAGATGCTATTCACAAGCGTAAATGCACCAAGAGGAGCCTCACAAGGAAGAAGAATCGAGTTTAGTGTATGTAAGTGAGCTCATTTCAGTTCAAAAAAGGATTTTCATGAAAATATTGTAATAAAACTTTAATTTTATAAGTCTATTTCCATTTATTTTGAGGTATTGCCTTATTTAACATAGTTACCTAAATTGTCAGGAAATGTGATGTCCTATGACAAAATGGAGGTAATTTTCGGATTCAGTGCACCAAAAAACATAAAGATTATGTGCAATAACCAAAACAGCTCTTGGAAATTTTTTTTTTATTTTTGCAAACCTGTGTTATGTTTAGTAAACTTTAATGGACATTTGCTAATCAGGACTGAATGATGAGGTTTTAAGGATTTGTTTATAGATAAGAAATTGAATATAGGAAGATGAGATAATTTGCTGTATTTTAAGAGCAGGTGATAATTTATTGAAATTGTTTATGATTGTGATGAAGGGGCAAATTATTTCTATCTATCTATCTATATCTATATCTATATCTATATCTATATCTATATCTATCTATCTATCTATCTATCTATCTATCTATCTATCTATCTATCTATCTATCTATCTATATTTCTTTACTATACTCGTATAGACTTCCCTTCTTCCTTCCTTCTTAATTTGCATTAGTTTTGTCTCCTTAATTGTAATGTTAAATGAAAGTACTAGTTAAAAATGACTTCTGCTAAAAATACTTTTTTCTCATAAGATAGTTTCTCCTAAAGAAATGCTCATATAATTTTCTACTCACAGTGATTTCTCCTATCTAATGGAGCAGGCTCACAGATTCTGACTCTTAACAATATCTACAGGGTCAGGAAGCAGAGTCTTCTCAGTTGCAGCTCCTGGATTTGAGTTTTAAGAAAGCAATAATAACTTGGCTTTTAAGGAAGATGAGTTCTGGTATATATTGGGAAAGAAAGTATTCAATATATCACTGAGTTTATGGAGCTTCTCAGTCATCTAGGTCATGGTTGTCCCAAAGGAGCTTTTTCAAAATGCAACTGGATTTTCTTTGTTTTTCCTTGAAGAAATTTTGCTTCCCATCCAAGAAGCAAAACAGTTTTCAAACTGTCTTTAAGGAAAAACCAAGACAGTCCAGTTGCCTTTTAAATAAGCACCTTTGAGATATCCCTGAGCTATACCTTATTGAAGCCATCATATGTTCAAAATAAGTTCAAAATAAGAGTACATGTATGCATCCTCCTCAAATGAAATTGCAACAAGAACAAAATATTGTGGGTAAAACATTCTTAGGGACCACAAACATCCATAAATCTCTGAGTTCTAAATATGCATCCTGCAATTACTTAGTTGTCCAATCCATTATATTGTGTAAGGAAATTTTAGCCACACAGTTACGGTACTTCATTTCTCAATTTTCTTAAAATTTCATTTTTAATTATATTGCACTTAAGAACCTTTTTTTTTTTTAGAGGTTTTATTTGCATTTGTAGGCCGCCCTTTTCCCTGAGGGGACTCAGGGCGGCTCACAGAAAACCAGGGAGGGGGGAATACAACATTGAGACAACAACATATAATAAAATAGTAAACAACATGCATACATCATTCGGGCGGGGTAGCGATCCTTATCCCCAGGCCTGACGGGCGAGCCAGTTCTTCAAGGCTATGCGGAAGGCTTGGACGGTGGAGAGGGTACGAATCTCCACGGGGAGCTCGTTCCAAAGGGTCGGGGCTACTGCTGAGAAGGCCCTCCTCCTTGTAGTTGCCAGCCGACATTGGCTGGCCGATGGAATACGGAGGAGGCCTAGTCTATGAGATCTTATAGGTCGTAGGGAGGTAATCGGCAGAAGGCGGTCTCTCAAGTATCCAGATCCACTGCCATGTAGGGCTTTATGGGTGATTAATAGCACCTTGAAGCTTTAAAGGCTCCTGGATAGTTTAGGTTAAAGCTCAAAAGTGCATAGCAATGCAGCAATTCCACTTATGCAGTCAACTTTATCTGATTTTTTTTCCTCCAGAAATTGTCTGTGTAGAAGTTCTGAGTTCTGAGAAGTTCTTTCTGAAGTTTCTTGTTTTTATGAAAAAAAAGCCTGAGATTTACTTGAAAAATAAAACCAACCTTATAAACTCTGGATGTCCTATTTATTTATTTATTTATTTATTTATTTATTTATTTATTTATTTATTTATTTATTTATTTATTTATTTATTTATTTATTTATTTATTTATTTATTTATTTATTTATTTATTTATTTATTTATTTATTTATGGCTTAATTATTTTTATGGTTTCAAAATTACTTTTTTTTATTCAGAAAAAATGCAGAACGCAAGGAAAGGCCTATGCAAGATTCAAGCAACCTCTTGATGAAATAATTAAAATGAAAACAACAACAACAACAAATAATAATAATAGGAACAAGGAAGTTGTTGATTGAAAGTCTATGAACTGTGTTAAAAAATCCAAGAAAATAGGTTGGTTTAGTTTGCTATCTTAAACTGCACCAAGCAGCGAAATGAAAGGGCTGCTTCATTACATAACCGTCAACTCTAAAATGTGTTTTGTATTTATTTTATTTTCTTGGTCTTATATGCTACTCTGATCCATCAGGACCCTGAACATGTTACATTCACTTCTTACAGTATAAAGATTGAAATAGTAAATCAATTTAACAAAATAATATAATTAAGAATAAAAAATAGGAAAAAAATTACTATCACCAAGAAACAGTAAACATAACCATGTAACTCATGCTAGGCATTTCTCTTCATGTCAGAAGCATTTTAAAAGAACAGACATTCTTCAAAAGACTTAATATATACATGTACAGTTAAAATTCACATTCTTTCATTGATATATATATATATATATATATATATATATATATATATATATATGTGTGTGTGTGTGTGTGTGTGTGTGTGTGTGTGTGTGTGTGTGTGTGTGTGTGTATCTCCCCCTCACACACACTCCCCCCCCCTCTCCCCCATCTCTAATTGTGCCTGGGTATGCATATATTCTTTTTAAAGGAAATTTTAGTTACAACTTTACCTCTTAGCACCCAAATACTATTTTCTTCCATGGGTCATGCTTCATGCCCTTTCAGAACTTAAATTTCATTAATTATAGATCACAAATGGGAAATTCAAAGCAATTCTTTTTTCTGCCACTTTCTTTTTAGAATCAAGCTTGTCCAGAATATTAGTTACCCACAATTATTGTTTTGGTGTCATTCTGGAAACTGGAATATGGCATAACCAAAATACATACACTCTACTGTTTTCTACTCATTCCTTCTTTATTTTTCTATCTCCTCTATACTGCTATTCTTCCAATCCAACCAATTCTTGTCATGCCTGTACACATCAGCATTTTCTTGAAATCTACATGGCTTATTTACTTGAAGCACTTTCACATTCATATCAGATAACATACTAAAAGGTTTTTAGCATTCTTTGTTGCCTCATAAATGCTACAGTGAATATTTCAAAACTTTCATTAAAGTTGTTTCATTTGAGATATACAATTCTGTGAAACAAAGAAGTTGTTCAACAGTACAATTATGGAAGACTGATAAAGTTGTGCTGTGAAAATGATTCCTAAGTGTTGGAAGAGGTAGAAAGGCAGAAGTATTTATTACTGAACCTCAATCTTAAGAAACCTCTGATGTATTTCTGATTGGTTAAGATGTTGGGAGGCAACATATATTTAGAGATAAGAACTGAAAGCATCTGTGCTTCAGTGGAAGGGGGGAACAAATCAAATATAGGAATCAAAAGATAAGAAAATGATTATTGCACAGCAATCTTCTGAACAAGGTCTGTGACTTCTTCCATGAAAATGCTGAATTTTGGCCATTGGCATTAAGAACATTCATCCTAAAGCAATTTTAATTTGTTGAATATATAGAATATTAATACTTAATTTAATAATCACAAATTAACTTTTTTCCATCTTGTAATTTAGTCAATTTTGTTTTTAATCCTACCATATCAATTCAGATGAATGCATGTTGTACTAGACTGAATATGCAACTAGAAAAAAAACACATTTGTTTATTGAATTGCTGCCTGACAATGATTGTGTCCCAAATCAAAGAGAAAACAGAATGGAAACCCAATAGAATACAAAATAATCAAAATGTTATCTGGCCAATCAATACAAATGGAAACAAAAACAAAATAACAAAAAACAGAACAACATTTGTTCTGTGCACATTGCATATTGCCAAATGACTGTAAATACTTTTGTCATGGAAATCAGTGCTTTTCTGTATTTTTTTAAATAATTCTAGATGACTGCATTTTTCTTAAAATTATTTTAAATTGAGAGTATTTGCTGCTATTTTTAAAATGTAATTATGTGGCTAGTTTTCTTAGTCTTAAATTACCACAGATTAATAAACACACATACACAAAGATGTCACCACCACTGAATCATTATTCTACTATCTCATTGTTGCACACAATGGAGTATAACAGAAACTTCATTTTTACTCAAACCATGATATAAATAAAAAATTAAACACTGAAAACAAGGATGCTAAATTAGCAATGGACTTGACATTTTATTAAAAAGGCTATCAAATGATAGTGCAACGCTGATTAATAATAAGTTTACATGCAAGTTGAATTTATGAAGTAACATATAAAAGAAATTCATTTCTTTAGATGTTTTCCTTTTTAAAATCTTGGAAATGTCACTTACTTATCTTTTTGGTAGCATTTTGTCTTTTTTGGAAACAGTTGATGGTATTATTTATTAAACACTTTGCAGTCCAACATTTTCTTGATTCAGATTTTTATAAACGATAACACTGAATTAATAAAACACCATGACAAAAACATGTTTTACATTTAAATCCAACAAGATATCAAGCTACTAGATTATAAATTCACATAAGTCTTTTCAGGTAAGTAAAGGATATGGGATCCGGGGGGCGTGGCCTGTTGCCGAGGAGGGCTCAACCGAGCTCTCTCTCAGAGATCTGGTTTGTATATCTAAATAAGATCATAGATATCACCCCTTTTTGGCTAAGAAAGGGGCAGGGAGTAGCTCTGTATGCTAGGGTCTATTCGTAATCCACAGCCTTTCTCTTTTTTTTAGGCTGTGGACAGAGATTAGATCCAGCGGGAGCGGAGCTTTTATCTCCAGCCAGTTCTTCTCAGCTGCCTTTTTTGGCAGCCCCAGACAGGCGAGCCCCCCCCCCCAGGACAAAGCAAAGTTTTTTCAAGCTAGGATTAATACGGGCGGGTCCCACTCCTGTGAGATTTATGCTTTTATTACTATCTTAAATACCAGCACCATTTGTCTTAGAGACTTCTTTGTCTAAACGGACTCCAAAATGGCGATTTCTCTCCGTTGGTGATTGATAGGGGATGCACTTAGCCGGTTTTACCTTCCTGCAGACCGCTCCTTAACAAAATAAACTCTTTTTCTTTGGAAACAGAGGGGAGCAAAAGCACTGCTTATTTGCTTATTTATTATGGCACCCAGGTCAAAGAAGCGTCTTGTTACAAATGTGCCTAAAGAATCTAAAGAATCTATATTGGAACCACAGCCTTTGTCTCCTATGCCCTCTACTGGAGAATTTTTAACACAGGAATTCTTCTTTCAAATGTTTAATGATTTTAAACAAGAAATCAAGGAATTTGTATTGGAACTATATGATGATTTAAAGTCTAAAATTGACCAAATGAAGGCGAATACGTTCGCAGCCGTGACTGCCCTGTCAGATTACTCTGCTGAAATAGAGAATAAATTGGAAAGCTTGGAGAAGGCTAATTCTGATTTGACTACTAATATTCAAATATTACAACAAAAAATTAGAGATACTGAAGAACAGCTAGTGATGATAAATTTTAATAGGAAGGCATTTGCAATAAGAGTTAGAGGACTCCGTGAAAAGGAGCAAGAGAATCTGAAACAGATCTTTGCTGAAGCCTTCAGCCATGCGGTGGGAAGCCCGGGACTTAACTTTGATTGGCAGATTCGGAAAATCTATCGCCAGAACTCATTGGTAGCGGAACAGCGACAGCTCCCGAGGGACATAATTATATATTTCTCCACAAAAGAATCCAGAAACGCGATTGTGCAAAAGTTTCATAATAACAGTCTCCGAGTTGATGACCAGGACCTGTCTTCAAAGAAATACCTTTCCAGATGTTGAGAGCAAGAAGGGACTACGCCTTTTTAACTAAAGAGCTTAGGAGTCAACAGATTCAATACAGATGGGAGGCCCCTGCCGGCATTACGGTCACATTTGAGAATCAAAGATTTCGTCTTAACTCTGTTTCGGAGGCCCGAGATTTCTATTGTAGGACTTTGAAGGCGGGACTTCCTGACTCACTTGGAAGAGAGGAGAGACAAGCGGAAGGAGAAGGCAAGCGGCAGGCCGCGTGGCTGCAAGATGGAGGGGGTAGCCTTTCCTCCCTCGGAGAAGCAGAAAAGCGGAGATCGAGGATTTAGACATTTTAAAATATTTGCCAAAGTTGTGGACCGAATGGGGGTTTGCGACCTCTCTCCGGTAGAAAAAGCGGATTAATTCTTATTAGAAGGGAAAGTTGGGTGAAATTACTTTGAGCTAGATCTTAAACTAATGTCTGCATAAATTTGATAGTGGTAAATATCAGACAAGCAAGGGATGAGGGTAAAGTGTATGCGGAATGATTTACATTGTTTAAAGCCTATTAGAAGAGAAAGCCGGTTGGGATTATCTTAAGATAGATGTAAAATGAATACGGAATGAATTATGTTGTTTAAATTTTGTTAGAAGGGACTACTTTAAAACAGAAGGTTAACTGACTTTTGTTGAAAGTATTATTTGAATATGTGGAATGATCCATGCTATTTAATTCTTATTAGAAGGGAAAGTTGGGTGAAATTACTTTGAGCTAGATCTTAAACAAATGTCTGCATAAATTTGATAGTGGTAAATATCAGACAAGCAAGGGATGAGGGTAAAATGCATGTGGAATGATTTACGTTGTCTAAATCCTATTAGAAGAGAAAGTCGGTTGGGATTATCTTAAGATAGAATGCAAACTGATTTCTGTGTAAAGTAATACTTGATCTACGCTGCTTAAACTTTACTAAGAAGGGAAAGCTTGGTTAGATTATTTTGAATTATTGTTTGAAAATGAGGTTAAGAAAGATTATTTACGCTGTTTAAATTTTATTAGAAGGGAAAGTTTGATTATTCTTCTGTAAAGTAATATTTGAATATGTGGCATGAACCACGTTGCTTAAATTTTATCGGAAGGGATCATCTTTGGTTAGATTGTATATTGATGCCTACACAAATTTGTATAAATGTTTATCTGAATATAAGGTTTAGGAAGAGGAACGGGAGAGTCTACAGAAGGTTGGGGTAAATAACAAAGAAGTAAGAGACAAGAATAAAATATAGATAGAATGACTTATACTATTTAAGCATAGATAAAGATGGGGGGCTGAGCTCAACACAAAGAGTGGTCTCTTTTTTTTTTCTTTCTTTTCTCTTTTCTTTTCTTTCTTTTTTCTTGTTTTTCTTTCCTTTAATATATTACTTTTATTTTTAATCCATACGTACACAAGATACTTTAGACAGAAGGTAGTGCCAGGTGTGGGCCCTGGGAAGTCGGGAGGATTAGGGATGGGGATTTGTGGGGGGGGGGGCGGGTGGGTCTTAACATAGTCTCAATAAGAACAAGAATGCACTTATATACGGTTGTTTTTTTGTTTGTTTGTTTCTTTTTTTCTTTTCTTTTCTTTCTTTATATTTTTTTTCCCTTGGTTTATTTTACTTTTTATCAGATTAAACAACACTCGAATAAAGGCATACACCAAGGAGGGAGGTAGAGGGAAAGAAGAGGGAGGAGTAAGGAAGGAGTAAGGGGAATGTAAGGAGGGCGTGTGGGGAGTAAGGGGAGAAGGAAGGTTGAGGGGAAAGGGAAGTAGGAGGGGAGTGTTAGAGGGAGAAAGGAAAGTTGGAGGGGGTAGATGGGGTGTATGGAGGATGGAAGTGTTAGGTGGGGTTGTGAATGATGAGTTGTGTTTTCTTTTTATTTTGTTTTATTTCATTTTTTTTCTTTTCTTATAGCAAATACCCTGTATGTAAGTGATTGCAAAATGGAATGTGAAAATGAATAAAATATATTTAAAAAAAAAAAAGGATATGCTATTGTCAGCTGTGACTAAGTAAAACTTTGTATCCATCATAAATTTTAAGGAGATAAAAGGAGACTATTAGAGATACAGCTACATGCAAAAGTTATTCCTGCTCAAATTGTATGTTTCAGTTGAATGAACTGAAGCTAACATAATCTCTACATGCTATGAAGATAAATGCATCATCGTTTGCACATTTGAATACTTGCTTACTTTTTACATGCAATTGTTTACAGATTTGAGATAAGAAAACAGTGAAAATAGCAGATGCAGAAATATGGATAACTTTCCAGTCAGTGCTTTGTAATACCTCTTTTGGCAAAAATAACTAGTTCAAAGAGTGTAGAGTGCAAAAATGCATTACGATTTGCAGGAAAATATTATATCTATACAATGTATAGACTGTGTTCATTTCTGTTCAGAGACTCATTGAAACATGTAATTTGACTGGTGTCTAAACTTTTGTATGCATATGTGCATAAGTAATTATGTTCCTCCTTAATACAGCATAGCCTTGCCTGAAGTTCTATTTAAAGAGGCTGAATAATTAGGAATTATTTTTAGAAAAAGGCTGTCTGCACCCTGTTACTTTTCTCTAGCCAAGCTTGACTATCCCTACCTATTCAGCATATCCAGTTCTCCAAAGCACTCCATAGTCTGTGTAACTCTAGAATGCTAGACATATATAGATATAACTATTCACCATATGCCAATTTTACTCAATACTAACCACACACACACACACACACACACAGAGCCAGTCAATAAAAATAGTAAGAAAATACACTGTTTAATGAAGTTCTGTTCCAATGACCATGCCATTAAGTAAAAAGGCTGCTAACTGAACACATGTCTGAGAGAGAATTGCTGTGAACCTCACTGGTTGTTGTTGCCTCATTCAGATAAAGTTCTCTCATAAAACTATGCCAATGTTGTTCTTACCCTGGCATGCATTGTTAGGCATGCAAAATATGGTCATAGGTGATTTTTGTTATTACTGCCATATTTGCAAATGGCTGCTGACTGAGGTAGTCACTAAAATGAGGAGTAGGTATTAAAACACCTATTTTATTTATGTAACCACCCACAATTTATTTTATTTATATAACTGTTCATCTCACAAAATATGACTCTTGATGATATAAAATACATTCACAATTAAAATCATATAATGCATCACATAAATAATGGATAAAAAACAAAAATGCATGAGGATAACACAGCCATTTAGCAATGGATAACCATCTTACAAGCTTACCACGCTGATCCTCAAGTTTGATGGAAAAACTAAAACTTTAGAATATTAGAGAAGATAGACAGGATTGGGAAAATCTCACCCCAGGAGAAATACTGTTTCAGAGGGCAGAGACTACAGCAGAAAAGCCATATACTGCCTGTGCCTTGTCAGATGGAACTTACTAGTACTTGGGATCCACAATATTCCCTTCCTGCTGCACCTGATGGGATGGGTGTATCCCATGTAAAGAGGAAAAGACGGTCTCCCCAAAGCGTTGATCCTATGACATATAGGGCTTTAAAAGCCAAAAAACATATCCTTGAATTGCACTCATAAATAAAGCGGCAGTCCGTGCAGTTTGTATAAAAGGTATAACATGCACAGCTTAGGTGTACATAGGGCTACACATAGCTATCTACCGCAGTGCACTCTGCATCAACTGAAGCTTCTGCATGTTCTTCGAGTATAGCCTCATATAATGTGCATTACAGAAATTCAATCTGGAGGTGACCACAATGTGAGTGACTATGAGTAGAGACTCATGCTCCAGGAAAAAGTGCAACTGGTGCACAATATGAAGCTGTGCAAAGGCCCTCCAAGCTATATTCGGCATCTGCTCCTTGGCAGGAATCAGGATTTAAAACATACAACTTCTTTTCTCCAAATTAGAAACTACAATTTTAAAAGCTGCATTGTTGCTGTAGCTCACCTGAATCACAAAAAAAAAAAAAAACCCCAAAACAGCCCTCTTTCAAGGAATGACTACGCCAGCTTATTGTTTAGCAGAGTTAAATTCCTTAATTCCTGTGCCATCAAAAGCCACCAGAGGGAGCCAACATATTTTTGTAGTCTTCACTTTTGAAGGATCTCATCAAAAATCAAAAATCATGTGAGAAGATAACATTTTCTTGTTCTACAAGTTCATCTGCCTGAGTGACTGGACAATTGAGTGGACATTCAGCCATGGTTCACACATCGCAGGGAATTTACATCTAACCAAAATCTGTCAACCCAGGCAAGGGGAGTAACAGGAGTCATTACTATAAGTGAGCTTCAGGTCTGAGGCTGAGGCTCAGCAAATAAACATGACAGCAAGTATCTATGTCACATATCTCAACTCTATGGTGGCACAAATGAACAGTGGTGACATTTTTCGCTGCTGCCCCTGATACCTTTGTTTCTCATATATACTGTACATATGGCATGGGTCTCTTCCCAGTTCTAAGGACCCAGATCACAAATATATTTTAATTCATTTTATGGATGTTCTTGATACACTGAACTACCCAAATAACCTGGATTCATACAACATATCACGCTACAGAAAGGTAAAGAAGATAATGGTGTCTCTGCAGATTTTACTCCCCTAATCATTGTTAACTATAGGGGGCACTTCATCTCCATTTCAAGGCAGCGATGTCCAGACATCCATGATCATGTGGCCAGCACAATGTCTCACCGAGGTGGTACCTATTTATATACTTGCATTTGCATGCTTTCAAACTGCTAGGTTGGAAGGAGGTGGGGTGAGGATGGGAGCTTGTGTGGCACTTGGGTCTCAAATCTGGGCTGTCGGCTTTCCAGCCCACAAACTCAGCGTCTTAACCACTAAGCCAGCACATCACCACAGAAGCTAACCAAAATTAATAAACCTCCTCATTCTGTGTGAATTCAGCTGCTAGATTGATAATTGGCATGATATTCAAGTGAACACCTCATTGAATAGATTTCACCTGGAACTCATGTGTTGTCTACTGGGGAAGAAAGTAGTCCCTATAATGTCGAAACTGACATAGCAAATAAAATATAGAGATTGACATAGCAAATAAAATGTGTTCTTGGATTTCCAATAAGGCTCTTCTCCTGCAGCAATATAAATTAGTAAACAAATAAATAGTTATCCTCAACTGCAAAAATCTGGAGACTTGTAGAGCCATCGAAGTTAAAAATCTCTGTAGTTCTTTCCTTCCATCTAATATTTTGCTATAGTTTTCTAATTTGGTATGCAAGCAAGAAATAAATAAAATGTAAAAGTATTTCGTTATTTTTCTCTATCCATGGAAAACCATGACCTGACAATCTTTTTTATGTACTGTGTCTCCAAGAACTTGCCTTCATCTCATGCCTGTCCATACTTTGAATAGCATTAAATTTGTTTAGATGTTACTATGTTAAAGTAGCGCTTTGCCATTTAAGTAACCAACAAGCTGTGGCAGCTTTACTAAGAGTACAATCTGATATGTTCACCATCTGCATCTATGAAGCAAAGCTAAAAGGCAAGAAGATAGGATTGCACAGCAAAGCAGAATAAGGAAAGCCAGTATTTAAAATCAGCCTATACAAAAGTTGACAATGGGATTAATGTCAGTTTGAAATCTACCCCTGTAAACTGTTGTTCAAGCTATTAGCTGGTTCGCCAAGCTAGAAATTGGCTCAGGGACCTGGTAGGTAAAGAATCTGCTATCGTGCCTTGCCAGTTCCCAACTGGGGCTGAAAAAGTGTTGGAATTCATTCCGGGTGTTTGCGTGCAGGGCAGCTTCTGCTGTCTGAAACACACATACACAGGGATGCAAAAACATCGCACCAGAAACATCTTTCTGGCCTAACGGTCATAACTCACTATGCAGCCTCATGTAACAAGAACTATGTGAGCCAGCTACTCCCACACATGCCCTTTCTCCCCCCTATGCTGTGCTATAACTTTCTATTCCCTCTCTCCCCCTCCCAATGCCATGCAGCTTGTAACCTTCTGCTCCCCCTTTGCCCACCCTTTGCCATGATGTGATTTTCTATTGGTTTATTTGTAGAATGCTGTGAACTTTTCATTAGTTTACTTGTGCCATGTGTGATTATATATGCCTTTTGATACGCTCCTTTTTGATGACGCTGTAACTAACTTTTTCTAATAAAAGAGCCCTTCGATGATGATTCGAAGCTTTTTGCTCATCCCAAGGAATTTCGTCTGGTGTTTTCCTTTTGATTAAGCAAGGACACATGAGCAGCCCACCAGTGTGGCGACAACGCCGCAACTTGTGACCCCGACGTGATCTTGCTGATCAAGCACGTCGCCTCATACGTCTCATTTGGCACCCCCATTGCTTACCGGCGAAGGAACGCCCCTTGCATACCAGGACCGGCCGTCGCAGACGGAGCATCCTCCCAGAATCGTGAGTTATGGGGGCAGAATTCTCTAAGCCTCAGGTTGCGCACCTCCATGAACTTAGAGAATTGGCCAAAACCTCAATATTAATCTTAAAAAACAATGGGAACTTTATCCCCATCCCTTCGAAAAAAGATCTTACTAACCTTCTCAGGTACATTTATCAAAATTGTCCCACATATCCTGAGAAGGGCTCAATTCGAATAGCCACTTGGGAAAAATTAGGGAAGTATTTCCATGACCCTCCAAGGGCACCAGGGAAAATACTTTCCACTTGGCGGATCGTCATGGAATGTTTAAAAGTTCATGAAAAAGCCATGATGGGGGGACCAGACACCCCCCACCATATTTGGAAACCTCTTCACTAAATTCACACTTTGAATCCAAGGCTTCCTCCTCCCTTGTATGCATGCCTCTGTCACCCTCAGCCCCTGAAGCTCCTCAGCATTCAGAAACACCACTGGCTTCTTCTGTGACACCCTTTTGTGAGGGTGCCATAGCTGCAGCTGTAAGGGAAGGTTTTCAAAAAGGGGACATCCCTTTAGAGGACGCTTCTGCCTGTTTTCCAATTGAAATGATTCCGGACCCAAACAATCCGGGCCAAAATATTCCAAATTATGTCCCCATCCCTTACAAGGTTCTCAGAGACCTTAAGTCTGCTGTCTCCTCGTATGGGATCACCTCTCCGTATGCACAAGGATGTTTGAAACCACAGCTAATACTTACACTATGACTTTAGAAGACTGGAAACTGTTGTGTGGTATGCTGATGACCCCTTCCCAACTTTCTATTTGGTCGTCTCAATATGCTCATGAAATTCAAAAAGCCATTCACAGGGGTTTACCTGCTCTTGTGACCAATGCCCATTTGTATGGCACAGGTGCCTTTCTCACGGCTCAACAGCAGGTTACCTCTCCAGCGGCTGCTTTTACCATAATTTCTCAAGCAGCCGTGGCAGCCCTGAAAAAGGTGGATGAGGCATCATCCGCCCCCCTTAAATCTTTTTCTAAAATTATACAGGGCTCAAATCAGGCATACTCTGACTTTGTCGATGACCTGCAAAAGGCGTTGGCACGTCAAATTGAAAATGTTGATGCTCAAAATGAATTGCTCATGAAATTGGCTTATGAACATGCTAATTCGGATTGTCAAAAGGTTCTGCACCCTCTTGTGAGCAAACCTGATGCCACCATTGCCGACTACCTGAAGGCTTGTCGGGTGGTTGGCACTAATGCCTATAACATGGAAACTTTGACCATGGCCATTCAGGGAGCTTCCCGAAATAATCCAAAATCAGGCAACTGTTTCAATTGTGGGAAGCCTGGCCATTTTCGCTCTCAGTGCCGTGCACCCGGGGGTGGGGCCGCTGTTGCAGGCTCTCGCCCACCGAAGCCAAAAACTGTCTGTCCTCGTTGCAAAAGGGGACTTCATTGGGCAAATCAATGTCGCACAAACCCCATGCCTAAACCTGACTCACAGTCGGGAAACTAATCCTGGGGCATTCAGCCAGCCCCACACAAAAGGCTGCTTCTTATCTTCCTTCTTATTTCAATCTCTTGGCAAGTGAACCTATAGATGCTCCAATGCCTGGCTCTTCCTATTTTCTTCCAGTGATCCCGGCTACCTCTCTTTCATTACCCCCTACGATGCCTCTCTTAGTCTTTCCTCATCATGATTTCATGTCTCAAGGAGTTCTTGCTACTCCCTTTCTTACTGACTCTTCTGATTTCTCTTCTTTTGCTTTGATTTTTATTCCCAATGCATGTTCCCGAGGGATCCCTGGTGGCTATGGCCATTCCGGTATCCCTCGAGACAAACTCAAATGATTACCATGACAGCCATGAAGCCATGGCTATAGAACAAACAATGAAACATGCCCGCCCCTCAGCTAAATTTCAAATTAAGGGCCACTTGGTATTTTAGATACCGGAGTGGACGTTTCGGTCATCCGTGAGGAGGAGTGGCCACCTGATTGGCCTACTGAAGCATCTCCCGCAGTCCGCGGTGTAGGCGGCATCCAAAGGGCAAAAATCAGTAAGCATTGGCTATCAGTTGTTTCTACTGATTCTTCTGTAGTAGCCCATATCAAACCTGTCATTTTGCCCCTTCATATTAATTTGTGGGGCCGTGATCTTATGCACCAATTTAATGCCAAACTAATCTTGCAGTAACTGCTTTCTATTTTGTTTGTCATGTCTTCTTCTGCCTTGCTCTCTGATCCTTTGCGACTAACTTTAAAAACTGAAACCCCTGTCTGGGTTGATCAGTGGCCATTAACTCAGGAAAAGCTCAAGGCTTTAACAGAACTAGTGCAGGAACAATTACAAAAAGGACACATTGAGCCCTCCCTGAGTCCCTATAACACTCCTGTGTTTGTTATAAAAAAGAAATCTGGTAAATGGAGTTTTTTGCATGATTTGAGGGCTGTTAATAAAATTCTCCAGCCCATGGGAGCGCTGCAGTGCGGCCTCCCCAATCCAAATTTGATTCCCCAAGAATGCGATCTCATGATCATTGATTTAAAAGATGCCTTTTTTTCTATACCACTCCATGAAAATGATCGCAAACTGTTTGCTTTTACTGTTCCAGAATTTAACAATTCCAAACCTGCTTCTCGCTTTCAATGGACAGTCCTGCCTCAGGGAATGCTCAACAGCCCCACCATGTGTCAATATTTTGTAGATAAAACTTTGCAGCCGTATCGGATGGCACACCCTCACTTTTTAATTTACCACTATATGGATGATATCTTAGTAGCGGCATGTGGGCCCCCAGGTACGGTTTTAGCAACATTACCTTTTCTGACTAACCTTCTCCATAAAAATGGCCTGCACATAGCTCCAGAAAAAGTTCAAACAGCACAACCTTTTTCGTACCTGGGTCATAAGCTTTTGGCTTCTCATGCTGCACCTGCAATGCCAAAATTGAACTTGCCACACACTCCCACATTAGTACAGTTACAGCAATATTTGGGCTCCATTAACTGGGCACGCCGATATATGGGGCTCACAACCCCTCAATTGGCTCCGTTGTTTTCTGCATTAACAATGGGCAAAAACCCTGCAGATGTTATTAAATTAGATGAAACACATCAGCAAGTTTTAAAAGAGGTAAATGAGGCACTTGCTCAAATTTTGGTGGATCGTCTTCAGGATAACACCCCCTTAGCTTTCATCATATGTAACACTCTTGGGCTCCCAACAGGAGCCGTGGTGCAAAAAACTTCAAAATTATTAATTATTGAATGGGTACACTTGTCTCACACCCCAAAATCCACTATTTCTCAGAAACCTGCACTTTTTGCAGCTCTAATTACAAAAGCCCGTGTCAGAACAAAGTTGTTGGCCGGAATTGAACCTTCCATGATTTTTGTCCCTTGTTCTTTATCAACTTGGGAGACTTTATTTGCTGACTCGGAAAACCTTCAATTCGCACTTGCTGACTGGCTAGGTGAGATTTCTTGCCATGCACCTCCCGACCCTAGATTGGCTCTTTTGAAAACTGTTCCCCTGCAATGGCACACTCCATATTCCCCTCTCCCGCTTCCTCAAGCCATGACTATTTTTGCTGACGGAAGCAAAACCTATGGTGCTTGTGCCTGGCAGGAGAATGGTCGGTGGTGCACAAAAATTACCCCCCCCCCGCAGACTTCCGCTCAGCGTGCGGAGCTTGCTGCCTCTATTTTGGCTTTTTCTACTTTTCCAAATACACCCTTTAACTTGATTTTGGATAGCCTCTATGTAACTCAGATTGTGAAATCAATCTATGAGGCCTATCTTTCTCCCTCATTGGAACCACAATTACTCTCGCTCTTTTTATCTTTGCAAAAGTTAATTTCTGCTCGCACCCATTTTTTCCATGTTTCCCACATTCGAAGCCATCAGCCCTTCCCTGCGCCTCTCCAGGAAGGCAACGATGTGGCTGACGCAGCGGCGGCTGCTGGCAACTCTTTTTTTCTTTTAACCTTGACAGCTCCCACTCCATGGGAAAGCCATTCTTACTTTCATCAGAACAAAAAAGCGCTCATAAAACAATTTGGCATTACGTCGGTGGGGGCATCAGCAATCATTCAACAATGCCCCAATTGCAGTTGGCAAGCACATTCCCTCCCTATGGGAGTTAATCCCAGAGGGACAGAATGTTGCCAAATTTGGCAAATGGATGTGACTCAATATCCATCCTTTGCTCCTTGGAAGTATCTACATGTAATCATAGATACATTCTCTGGCTTCTTGTTTGCTACCCCACAAAGGGGGGAAGCCACAAAACATGTTATCAACCACTGCATTCGAACCTTCGCATCGCTGGGACGCCCAAAAGAGATAAAAACAGACAATGGGCCCACTTACATCAGTGCAGCCTTTGCTGCTTTTTGTAACCAATGGGACATTGTGCACAAATTCGGCATTCCATATAACAGCCAAGGACAGGCAATGGTTGAGCGCGCTAATCAGACTCTTAAGCATGCCCTTGATCGCTACATTGAAACACAGGGGAAAGCGCCCCCTAGCCTCCCAGCTTTGCAAAACATTCTTAATCTTTGTTTCTATACATTAAACTTTTTAAATCTCACCGGTCAGCCACCTTCCTCAGCAGCAACTCGTCATTTTGCAGCTCCACCTTCTGCTGACACTCTTCGACCACCTGTCTACTATCGCTACTTGCCTGACCTGACGTGGCGAGGACCTGCTGACCTGATTACCTGGGGAAGGGGCTACGTTGCAATCCAACTAAAAGACAAGGTTCTTTGGATTCCAGGACAGCACGTAAGACCATATTTGCCCAAACCACTGACACAACCACCTACACAAACACAGAAGCCGCCTGACCATGACCAACCAGCAGGAACCACAGCTTGAGGCTGTCTCTGTCTCTGACCTGGAGAACAGGGCAGAGCACCCTCCACCCTACCACTCTTGGGTGTCGCATGGAACATTAAACAACTGCGTATCTTATCTGCTCAAATGGAAACCCTAGCTAACACCACGATATTTGGGCTACAAGCCCTGCAGGCCGAAGTTGACTCTTTAGCTGGAATTTTAACTCAACATAGATTAGCTCTGGATTACTTGTTAAGCAAGGAAGGAGGCCTATGTGTTTGGTTGAATGCTACCTGTTGTCATTATTTGAACCAGTCCGGAGAAATTGAAACCAGTGTGGAAAAATTACATGATATTGTTCAAACAGACAAACATATAAGGCCTCGGACTCCTTGTGGGATTGGCTGACCTCTTGGCTACCTAATTTTAGCTGGTTGGGAAATACTGTCAAGACCATTATAACCCTTGTTGCTTTGCTGATACTGTTGTGCTGCTGTATTCAATGTGTACCCTCTTTATTAACTATGTGCAAGAATATACTCTCTAGCTTGGCTCCACAGAAGAAAATTCACATGGTCAACCACATGGAGTTACATGAACAGTCAACCCCTTTCATGGGGAAAGATCCCTTCCGCATGCCCAGCGACGAAGCGGGAGACGCTGCCTTTTAAAAACAAAAATATAGGAGATGTTGGAATTCATTCCGGGTGTTTGCGTGCAGGGCAGCTTCTGCTGTCTGAAACACACATACACAGGGATGCAAAAACATCGCACCAGAAACATCTTTCTGGCCTAACGGTCATAACTCACTATGCAGCCTCATGTAACAAGAACTATGTGAGCCAGCTATTCCCACACATGCCCTTTCTCCCCCCTATGCTGTGCTATAACTTTCTATTCCCTCTCTCCCCCTCCTAATGCCATGCAGCTTGTAACCTTCTGCTCCCCCTTTGCCCACCCTTTGCCATGATGTGATTTTCTATTGGTTTATTTGTAGAATGCTGTGAACTTTTCATTAGTTTACTTGTGCCATGTGTGATTATATATGCCTTTTGATACGCTCCTTTTTGATGACGCTGTAACTAACTTTTTCTAATAAAAGAGCCCTTCGATGATGATTTGAAGCTTTTTGCTCATCCCAAGGAATTTCGTCTGGTGTTTTCCTTTTGATTAGGCAAGGACACATGAGAAGCCCACCAGTGTGGCGACAACGCCGCAAAAAAGATGACTGGCAAAGGGGGAGAGAGGGAAAGGCTAGGCTGATAATAGTTCACTACTGTCAAAATTGCCAATTGTAGCATTAGTTTTCCTACCCTTCAGAAGTGAAAAGCAGTGTTCCCCAGGTGGGAAAATAAGGATACAAAGATAATTTTTGCTGATCTATAAAGAAGAGCCTCAAATACTCCAAGCTCAGAAATTTCATCAGATTTTGAGATCTCAGAGGATTATAATTATTTTTATTTCAGTTTATATTTTGGCTCTCAGCCCATTGGATGAAAGACAAGTAGTGTCCAAGAATGGAAAAGGTTGTCAAAATCATAAATTTATAAAACATTTCTGTGTGAGTTCCTTTGACTAATTAATATGAGGTGGGGGAGAGAACATCCCTTAACTCTTATACTTAGAATCACAAAAAAGTAACTTAGCAAATCCTCTCTTCCCTTGGATGATGATGTATGGATGAAAACATAGTCTTCAATCTCAAAATACAATTAAGGTTTATGGAAATGGTAGGATTCCATATACTAGGATAATTGGTGAACCCAGTTATAGAGGATAAAACCCTTATGGAGAAGAGGAAACTCATTAATTGAGAAAACTCAAACTAACTAAATATAATCACAGCATCTGAGAAGTTTTGGTGTGGATAAAAGGATCTCAGCTGCTGGTGTAAAAGCTGAATTGTGAATGTATACATTTTATACTTTGTTCATTCCACCCCACATTCTTCTCTATCAATAATAATGATAACAACAACAGCAACAACAACAACAACAACAACAATAACAACAACAACTCCGCCATTGCCGGTCCCAAGCCCGGATGAGAAAGGGGTCAGGTTGGCATCTGGTCCCATAAAAAAAAAACCCGCCAACCCATACAATATGGTGAAAAAAATGAATAAGAATTCCATACCGCATCGGTCGTCACGCGGGTTAACAAGGGCCGCGGCGGATGTTTGGGTCCCTGGACATCCATCGACAAGTGGGCTACAAGTGGACCAGCCAACAAAACGACAAAAATATAGTGCAGATGAAAACCATGCCATAATGGCCTGTTACTACAACTCAGAGCCAGAAAAAAGAGGCTATTTAAAGCGAATGTATGAATTATGGAAACAACAATATCCAGATTCAAATGTTAGTGAACAACGACTAGCAGATCAAAGGCGATTTATTATACAGAATAAAGTGTTTAGTGAAGTTGAACTAGAGGAAATTCAGGCAAATTGCAAAACCAAAAAAACAATATCACAAGCGGAAATAACTGATATTCAAGACACAACTAAAGACATAGTAGAACTCCCAGAAGAAGCTCTCGGGGAGGAAATAACACTACCACCACTAGAACCAGTTATCACTGAACCAACTGATGAACTAACTCAAAAACAAAAAGAATTGAAGGATAAGATCATGGAGCATTTTCTGCTTAATGAGGAAAGGCAACGTTTACCATCACTAAAAACTGTGACTAAGAAAATTTTGGCCCCTATCATGAAAATGGTTAATGCAGTGTTTTCAACAATTGAATCGGGATCCATCTTGGAAATGAACCAGTTAATGTACAGTGCAGCTGTAATAGTCACTAATGAACTAGGCATTAAAATCAAAGTACCTAGTCACACAACAGAAAAAGCATCAAAGCCAAAGTGGAAAATCCGATTAGAACAAAAAGTCAAAAAATTAAGGGCAGATGCTAGTAACTTAAAGAACATGCATGAGCAACGGCTTAAAAACAACAAAATCATAGATCGGCTAATCAGAAGATATAGATTGGATACAAGAAACATCAATGAAGCTGTAGAGATTGTAAAACAGCGGATAACAGCAACAGCTAGAAAAATTGAAAGATATGAAGCACGAATCATCCAATATAAACAAAATCAGCAATTTCGATCAGACCAACGGCGTTTTTATCAAAGTCTTAATGTGAATGGTGACACCAAAAGTGAAAAACCAGAAAAACAGGCCACAGTTGAATTCTGGAAAGAATTGTGGGAAAATGCAAAGGACTACAATAAGGAAGCAAAGTGGATACATGACTTTGAGAAAAGCATTGGCAACAAACAAATGCAAGTATTAGAAATAACAACTGAGATGGTCAAAAATCGAGTAAAAAAGATAAAGAATTGGACATCACCTGGAAAGGACCAATTACATGGTTTCTGGCTCAAATATCTGACCAGTTTACATGCAATATTGGCCAGGCAACTGAATGAAATTTTACAAAAAGGCCAAATTGATAAATGGTTGACAACTGGAAAAACATACTTGATTCAAAAAGATGCAACTAAAGGAACAACACCTGAAAACTACAGACCAATAACATGCTTGCCAATAACCTTCAAATTACTCACAGGCATTATTGCAGGTAACATGATGGATTATTTGGAAACAAACAACATCTTGCCAGTAGAGCAAAAAGGCAACAAAAGAAGGAGCAGGGGCACAAAAGATCACCTCCTAATTGATAAAATGATATTAGAAAATTGTAAGAACAGAAAAACGAACTTGAATATGGTCTGGATTGATTACAAAAAGGCATTTGACTCACTGCCACATAGTTGGATCATAAAATGCTTAGAAACAACTGGCATTAGCAAAAATATTACATCCTTTACTGAAAAGGCGATGAAACAATGGAGAACTGAATTAGCAGTAGGGAATGAGATCTACGGAATGGTTAATATCAAGCGAGGAATTTTCCAGGGTGATTCACTTTCACCTCTTCTCTTCATCATCGCAATGATCCCACTATCAGTAATCTTAAAAAAAATGAAATTAGGCTACCAAACAGCCAAAGAAGCTGAAAAAATTTCGCATTTACTATATATGGATGATTTGAAACTCTATGGAAAGTCAGAAATAGAAATCCAATCATTGATAAACACAGTCCGAGTATTCAGCACCGATATTTCAATGCAGTTTGGCATGGAAAAATGTGCCACTGTATCCATAAAAAGGGGCAAAATCACTGCATGTGAGGGAATTGAAATGCCCAATGGCCAATTAATTAAATGCAAAGAAAATGAAGCCTACAAATACTTAGGCATTCTGCAGTTGGATAACATCAAGCATGGAGAAGTAAAAACTGTTGTCAGGCAAGAGTACACCAACAGAGTTAAGAAAATTTTGAAATCTAAATTGAATGGTGGAAATACAATCAAGGCCATAAATACCTGGGCAATACCAGTTATAAGATACACAGCTGGTATAGTTAACTGGACACAAGCTGATTTGGACCTTTTGGACCGAAAAACCAGGAAACTAATGACAATGCACTACAGTTTACATCCACGTGGTGATACTGATAGACTATATCTGCCCCGAAAATCAGGTGGCAGAGGATTATTACAAGTGAAGCAAACAGTTGAAGAAGAAAAACATGCACTGGCTGATTATTTAAAAGAAAATCAAGAACATCTATTAATCGAAGTAAAGAACAAAAATCTACTGAAGGCCCAACAGACGAAACAAGAATACAGAAAAGATGTGATAAAATCAAGAATGGAGAGTTGGCAGAACAAAGCACTGCATGGCCAATTTCTGGAAAAAATAAAAGATAAAGTGGACAGTGAACAAACTTGGTTATGGTTAACAACAGGTACATTAAAGAAAGAAACAGAGTCACTAATCCTGGCTGCGCAAGAACAAGCTATCCGCACAAATGCCATTAAGGCCAAAATCGAAAAATCCTCTGATGATGCCAAATGCAGACTTTGCAAAGAAGCTGATGAAACTGTTGATCACATACTCAGCTGCTGTAAAAAAATCGCGCAGACTGATTATAAATTGCGGCACAATTCAGTAGCAAAAATGATCCATTGGAATTTGTGCAAAAATTATAATATCAAAACAGCAAAAAACTGGTGGGAACATCAGCCTGAAAAAGTCACCGAAAATCAGATGGTCAAGATCTTGTGGGATTTCCGTATACAAACCGACAAAATACTGGCGCATAATACACCAGACATCACACTGGTTGAGAAAAATAAGGTCACAATCATAGACATCGCAATACCAGGTGATAGCAGGGTCGCCGAGAAGGAACATGAAAAAATCGCGAAATACCAGGATTTAAAAATCGAAATTCAACGACTATGGCACAAACCAGCAGTGGTAATTCCAGTGGTAATTGGCACACTGGTTGCTATTCCAAAAGCACTGGAATTACATTTAAAACAGTTAAAAATTGACAAAATCACCATCAGTCAAATGCAAAAAGCCGCACTGCTTGGATCTGCACGCATATTACGAAAATACGTTACGACGTCCTAGGCCCCTGGGTGGGGCCCGACTAGTAACCAATGCCAAATCCGGCGAAACAACTGGCCGCTGTGATACAATTATATAATAATAATAATAATAATACACAAATTGATGCACAAATTGAAGATAAACAGCAAGAAAAAATTAAAAAATACAGAGACTTGCAAATTTAGGTTGACTGTGGAAAAAGAAATTGTGTGTTGTCCCAATTGTAATTGGAGCCGTTGGAGCAATACCTAAAGGGCTACTTTGCTGTTTGAAAATTCTAAATTTACCTGATTTGAACATTCTGACTCTACAAAAAAACCACCCTACTTGAAACAACTTATATCCTCCGACGTTACCTTAATAGTTCCTAGGTCCTTGGTTAGGACTCGAGCTGTTGAGCCAGCCCAACCAGCCCAAAGGTTGTGAATCTCACCAAAGATTAACCACATAATAATAATACAAAATCCAAGTTATGCATATTTGATAAGGTGATTGGTATTTGATTAGAGGATGAGTATGAAAATGAAACATGTGAAACTGATAAAAATTCAAAATTCAGTTTTTCATCCAAAGCCTCCCTAGCCCCAAATATTTAGAATAGATACATTATAATTAATTTTAATACTGTGAAATATGTTGCATCTGCCACACAAAATGTTCTATTTGTAAATCTTGTAATGGCAGCATTTTTTTCATATGAGCAAGATCACACTTTGCAAAATGTCTGAGATTCTGTTCACTTAAATGTCACGATCTATCTAAAACTCTTTATACATGATTTATAGTTCTAATACAGCTGTAATTTACGTTTCAACCATTTTTCACAATGTGTGTTATTATCATAAGTACACACAAAAACAACTCTAGGTTTCAGTCTACTGAGAGCTATTGTATACTTCCCTATTGTTTGTATGAATTTTAAAGCAAATTGTAGGAGAATAGAGACTTCGATGGAAAAAGATTTGAAAGCAGAGATATAACCCTAGATATAGAAAATTAAACTTTTTGTCTGCCTTTGTAGAAAATTACTATATTCTAAAATATTCAATACACCCATCACAATTTGGATAACTTTAAACTTTTTATTTCACTTCAAGAATTTCGAGTTTCAAATTAATTTATGCTGAAGCCTAGCAATAATAGTTATTAATGATCTTGCATAGAAGTATATAGGAACTAGAAATCACAAAAATGAAGAAATGAGGTACTACAGAATAAAACATTTCTATGCAGAATAAAACAAATAAAGCAATATTCAGCAGGTAAACATCAATCAATGAATGCAATTCAACACGCAAAGCATGCTATCTCAAAATCTATTACTTGCATTTCTACTTCACTCAATTTATACTAACATCTCACAATTACTTATTTATTTACATGGGGAAATAGTTCCTTTCAAATGCACCATCTCAAGGTCCACACATTTAATAAGGAAATCCTTTTTTCTGCAATGAATGTATTTTCCCAGAGGCAAAGATACTTCTTTTATTTGCTCAACTTACAGTAAAACTATGCCATGCATCATTTGCCCTTGGCTGTATTTGGAAGAATTACTGGCATGAGTATTATGATTAAAATCTGAGATGTGGAATGTGTAGAATAACTTCAGTTGATTTACCATCTCCTCTCTCATAAAGTGAACAATTAAAACATCAAAATAAAAACTATTTTACTTTAATCACTGTTCATTGATGGCTGGTTTCATGTGCCAGAGTAGGATTTGAAAATCACAATAGTTGTTTACAGACACCTACTCTGACATCAGTAATTTCTTGACTTCCTTAGATGACCTGTGTCAAGATGGATGGAGGGACTGTATCCCTCTTTGTCCTCTTGGACATCTCAGTGACCTTTGATACCAAGGCATATTACTAGATTGTTTACAGAGATTAAGGATTTGAGGGACCATTTCACAGTGCACGTTTTGCTATCCTTTTTCAATGGCACAGTATTTGTCAGTAAGGGAGAACAGATTGGCTAGTGCCTCCATATATATGGGTACTAAAGAGATTGGTCATCTTTCCCCTGATATTTAACATCTGCATATAGATACAGATTGAGGTCAGTTTGCATAAAGTATACTCAGTATGTTTATAAGCTCAATTGTACATTGCTATCTTGGGTTGTAAGGGATATATTGTTGATGTTCTTTTTGGTACCTTGAAAATGTTTGGCTAGGAAAGAACAAGGTGAAACTGAACCCAAATGAAATGTAAATACTGTTTCATCAGAGTTATTTGTTGCCACTAGTGTTGTCTGTTGGCAAGCACTATCCATGAAAGGTCAGATTCACAATTTGGAGATCCTTCAAGACTTATAGGTCTTACTAGAACAGCAGATAGAATATGTGGCCAATGATGGCCTGATTTATTAAAATCTAGAGGAAAATATTTATGGTTTCATGTTTCTGAAAAGTACCAGGGAGCTGAAACTGGAAGGTTCTGTTTTTCTTTGACAGCTGCTATGGATAAATAAATAAATGCTTTATTTGTTTAATTTTATTCCACTTTTATTATTCCAAAACACTCATTTATAAGTAATTACTAACTGACAATCAATAATCTATATGGATAATTAAATAAAAGGAATCTAGCAGCACCTTTTTCAACTAACTAATATTATTATAAGCCACATTTTAAAATAAAAAGATATAAATGTATGCCTTTCAATAACATTTGTTAGTCAGAAAAGGTTTTTACAGACTCCTGATTCCAATAAAAGAGAACATATATATGTCAGGATTGAATGGTGGAGTCCTAGATGCTCTGGTGAGCTTGGTTATTTGCTTGCAGACGTACAATTACTTGGCTGTGTAACATTATCAATGCATTATTAACACTGATGACATAACCCAATTGGGTAATGAAAAGTCTACAAGCAAACATTCAAAGTCACAAAACACCAATGACTTTTCAGACTCCTGATTTTTGCCATCATAAGTTAACATCTCCTCTTTGAGTGTCCTATCCTCATAATTATTGTGCAGGTTTATAGCCAGGAAGAATAATAAGTCTCAAAATTAAATTCCTTAGCTTAGCACCACTTCTTCATTCGTTTAATACTGAGCATTATCATAATGTAACTCTGGTGGCAGGCAGGAGAAGACAGATGTCATGACATCTTTCAAAAAATGTACTGACCTAAATTAAGCTTAAAGCATATGTTAATATAATTAACAACCAAAATAAAGTCTAACTTGGCAAAACTTTCAACTACACTCCAGTTGGGATTGAAATGAATCCGCTTATGTCTTCATTCCTGCAGATAATGAGAAATTTGAAGATGTTGTCAGACCAATACTGAAAAAGCACTATCATTATTCATGGACAGCATAATCTTTTTTGTTCTTTATCCCTATATTTGTTTTTATTATTTATTTTATTTTAATTTAAATACTTCAATACTTTCAGCAGAAGTCCAATATTACAGGCGTAGTCTCAAGCATTACTCTTTATTTTTTGAGACTTGTACATTTAAAATTCATAACATGTTCAGATAAATAAACCAACAGAGAGCCTTCATACATAAATACGAATGATAATTTCATTATTTAAAACAATGTAAAACACTTTTATGATTAATTGCTATAGCCCTAGCTCTGATCTTCTCTGATAGGCGGCATTTTTTGCTACATGCTGGGTTACCTTGTGAGGTGTATCTGCCAACAAACAGCAGATTAAATCCCAGGCTGACAAAGACAGCAGTGAATAAATAAATTAGGTTCTGGAAATGAATCCTGGTAAAACAGAGTAGCTGAGGAGATTATGGAGGTTTATGATCTATAGCTCTGAGTTGGGTTGCACTACCCAGACAGACCCAGCACACAACTTTGGGGTTTTCCTAGATTCATGCCTCCTGCTTGAAGAGCAAGTAGTAGTTGTGGCTAAGAAAACCTTCACACAACTTTGTCTTATGCATCAACTGTGCCCTTTTCTGGATTGTGATTAGTCACTCATGCCTTGGTCATCTCCCACTTGGATTACTGCAATGCAGTCAACATGGGAATACGCTTAAAGAGTATTCAGAAGATACAATTAGTTCAGAATGCAATGGTGCAGACAGTTTTGAATGCCCCTGAGGTGGCACATTTAGCATCACTGTTATGTGAGCTGAACTGGCTACCAATCTGCTTCCATGTTCTATGTTATTAGTTATCATTTTTAAAGCCTTCTACGGCATGAGTCCAGAATATCTGCAGAACCATCTTCCCCCATAGGATTTCTCTGTCCTACTCATTATGGCAGAAGTGTCCTACTATGAACTCCATCAGCTAAGGAACATTGGCTGGTAGGATCCAGGAGAAGAGTCTTTTCTGCCATGGCCCCCAGATCTTGCCACTGAAGGCGAGATATGTCTTCTCTCTTTTAGCCTTCAGGAAAAATCTTAAAACTTGGGTATGTTGGCTGGCATGGACCTGAAGGAGAAGCTGTTGGCTGGAGGTGATTGATAACAGTAATAGAGAAAATACCACCACATCCTTGCTCTGGTTTTTAGTTTGTTTGAATTTTTGTAAATTTAATCTCTTTTTATATTCATAATTGTTTTGATATTTTATCATATTATAAGCCTCTCAGAGTCACCTCAAACCATAAGATGCCAAATAAATTTAATAATAATATAAATTTTATAAAATTGTAGAAAATGTACAATTCAGCAGATTATTGATCAGATCTTTAACCACAGATGTCACCAAATATAGTGACGTTCCCAAACACATATCCCTCTCTATCTTGCTTCCTAGTATGCTAAAAGCATTGGTTGTAACTGGAGGTTAAAAGAACTTATTTCAAGAGTTGATATATTTGAACCTATAAACATGCCAACATTCCTTCTCATTTTTTAATCACCTAGAACTATTTGGAGCAACCCATGCTCAAAATTGTACTCAGTTTTTACAACCAGTTCTCTAATTCAACCTTAAAACTTGATCTATACGATTATTCCATTGTAAAGCAATATGTTCAGCATACTGTAAGTAATTCCAAATGTGGCTATCTTCTTTAAGTTTTTATCTCCAGCTTGGTTGTAAAACGATACATCGATCAATATATCTTTATCTATATCATATATATCAACCTATATCAAATGATTGTCTTGTAGCAGTAATGGAGAGAAAATACTAACCTGTATCTCAATGTAAAAAGAGTCCTTTATTGCTAAGCAAATCTGTTGCTATTTCTAATCCTGACCCCTGTCCTTCCATTGTGTTTCTCAAAAGCACATATTATTTGCTATGACCCAGAAATTCAATAAAGCCATTGACACATACTGTTCCCTCTGCTATATTTATTTATGAGTGTGAAAAAGTCCTTAACTCTGCAAATCAGTAATGGAGAAGTGGTGCAAGAGAGTTAAACTTTTCATTTTATAATCAAACAAGAGACACAGATCTTCACACCCAATATTTCACCATTATCAACACATATTTTTTTCAGAGATGCAATTATTCACTCAATGTTTAAGGGAGTGACAAATCAATTCAGCACTATTGCCAAGAAAACAGCATGGATGTGCCTTAGCAGCTGAGCTTGACATGGAAAAGATTTAACTTATCCTGTTCAATATTGGTGTGCCAATGCACCAACTTGAACTCTGACTACCATATCATGCTGTTTTGGTAATTTATGTCCCTGTGTAGAATTTCAGGCTGGGCAAATAGAAACCAAGGCATTCAAACTGAACACAATTTTGTAATCCTTAGTCTTAGCATCTTATATTAGGCATTTTATTTTACAACTGTTAAAAAAAGTTTTCTTTTGCAATGCATAGGAAATGCTTCAGTTATTTCTATACATTCAGCAGTTCTAGAGGTCAATGCTTAAACAGTATTTGAAATTACTTCTCACATTTGTACATGCTAATTAACTCTTCAGCAGTTTTTGGCATACTTGCTAAATTTTGCCATAGGCACCCATTTTGATTAAAAATAATAAGAGCAATCTAATGCTTTTTAATATAAAAGTTGAAATCTCTTTACAAACCTCATAATAAACTTGTTCCATCCCACTTCATTTTACATATCTATCCCTTTTCCATGCAACAATATCCTTCCTGGAATTTAATTGGTCCCAAATTTACTTGGATTTAGCAGATCTATTAAAACCTGGCTGTTTCATCAGTCATGAGAGCAGTAGATATTATGTGTATTCCTTCCCCTCATCACCAAATTTGGGGTGTTTGTTTTTGACTCGTATTACCCTGGTGAAAGATTAATGCATTATTATACTGATGTTTGTCTTTTATTGTTTTAATTCCATTTACAGGTTTTTAGGTAAGTAAACTGCTCAGAGGATTCCCTTTTATGAGAAGATAGCTCATAAAATAAAAATAAATATCAGCAATTCATAGAAATCTGCAATGTGGAATGGAATTATTATTCCAATATTACAAATGGAATAGGCATGAGAATTATTGCAATTAGGTAAATAAATGGTTGATTTAATATTTAGAATCCCTTACTTCTACTTTCAATATTCTCATATCAAAGTCTTTTCCCGCTTAACATAACTACCTTAACTGTGATCCTATCAGTAGCCTAGCTTGTTCATTGGTTTGACAGTTTTAACAACATAAATATATTTAAAATATAACCCCAGTTTAAAAGGAATGATACAAGGAAATGATGTGGAAACAAATAGACTTTTCCTAAGGAGTCTATGACAACTATGAGTTGCATTACAAGACATGTAGCAAAAGAATGATATGTTCTCCTGTTTGGCCTCATGTCCTCTGTCCTAGCAAGCATGGCCTTAAAATGAAATATTGTGTGACTTTTGGAGAGTCTTCTTTTTGAGCTTTTCTTTGTTTTCTTTTGAAGGGAGGGGTGTTTTAATAAAAGTAATCATTCAATTTTTCATGTATTGAGATCCTTTAAATTGGCTGTTTCTTTCCCTCACCTGTTGACACATTCAACAGTCATAGGATGGTGGCAAGACAAGATCCTGTATGGGATATACCACCAACAGATATCTAACATCGAGAAATTCTTCCAATGGCTGGAAAGGGCTTGGCTAAAAAAATCAACTCTAAGGCGCTGATCATAGCAACACCAGAACAGGCAACAAAACAGCACCAGATCCAGAGGCACAGGGATCTACCATACTAGATGTGCATAGATGCTTCTGAGATAATTCAATACATAGTGACAGGGTATAAGATGCAGACAGGAACAGCACGCCCTGAATGGCACAAACCAAGTAGTGCACAAGTACATCTGCATAATATATGGGATTGTCCCTACAAGTTCAAATGGAAATTCCATTTGTGGAGAATAACAGGGCTAAGATTCTATAGGACTTTCATATCCAGATGGACAGGAGAAATACTGGCCAATCACACAGATATTGTGGGAGTGGACAAGGACCAGAAGACAGCAAAAATAATAGGTGTAACAGTGCCAAGTGACAGCAATATCCAGAAAAAAATATGAAAAGTTGGAGAAGTACCAGGACCTGAAGGAGGAACTCAACAGATGTGAAAAGTAAAAGCCAAATGGTGATTGGAGCACTTGGAGCTGTGACTTCTAAACTGATAGAGTGGCTCCAGCAAATCCCAGATCCATACAACTGCAAGGCTAGGAACATCTATACAGCTAAAAAAAATACTACACAGAACCCTAAAACTCCTAGGCTTCTGATAGAGGAAATCATATTGAGGAAGATGCATACCTCTTATAGGGATCCAAAAGGATTTATTAACATATATGTTAAGAAAATGCAATGGAGCCTTTAACACTAAGCTTAAAAATGAAACCTTTATTACACAACACTTTGATTTAATTTGCGTTCATCTTTTTAATGTTATACACAATTCTGATTGAAAAAAATCAAATAATGTTATGCTTGTAATACTGACATCCTAATTTGTACTTGCTATTGATAGAATATTTTTTTCTTTTGTTTGTTTGTTTATTTATTTATTTATTAGACTTATATACCGTTTCATAGGGCTTTCAGCCCTCTCTAAGCGGTTTACAAATTTTTTAGAAAATTCAGTCAGCAACTTGCCCCCACAGTCCGGGTCCTCATTTCACCCACCTCGGAAGGATGGAAGGCTGAGTCGACTTTGAGCCTGGTGAGATTTGAACTGCTGAGCTGCAGATCACAGGCAGCTAAAGTGGCCTGCAGTACTGCACCCTAACCACTGCGCCACCTTGGCTCTTATTTATTTATTTATTTATTTATTTATTTATTTATTTATTTATTTATTTATTTATTTATTTATTTTATTTATTTATTTATTTATTTATTTATTTATTTATTTAGTTTATTTCTAAAACTGTAAGTTAAAGTATATAAATAAAAGAATGTTAATAAATTTTATTTATAAACACTATTGAAATAGTAATTTATATTATTATTATACTAAGATCAATAACAATATCATAAAATGGGTAAAAATAAAAAAATGTGGGAAAAATATTGAGATTGAAAAGCTAGTCTTTCTGATGTTGAAAATATGCAATTTCATATACACATAGGCCTAAGAACATTTTTTGCTATAATTTTGTTGAAGATACCAAGAAACATAAACAATTGATATGTGTTTCTTTTCCTACATTTCTTTATTTTTCCAATTGTCATGTCCTCCTTTGATTGTTCAGGTATCTAATAACTCTAACGATGAGATGAAGTTATATGGTGGATAGTTTAAAGCCTAAACTATTTAGTTTAGACTAAATATTAGTCTAATTATTAAAGCCTCAATTATTTAGTTTAGATTTTAAACTAAAATGCAGCCTGACTTAGAAGTACAGACAGATTGAATTTCAGAATGGGATAAAGGGAATAGATGAAAATGGATACAGAAATATTTTGTCCAATCTTAATGTACCTCAACCTACATTCAATGAGGCAATGACAGGGCACAACATTCTAAAAGTCTAACCTAAATAATGTATTTATTTTAAAAAAACCTTATCTAAAATGTTTCTCATTAACTCAGTCTCTAATATGCTC
Organism: Thamnophis sirtalis; assembly: GCF_051295495.1. NCBI lineage: Eukaryota > Metazoa > Chordata > Lepidosauria > Squamata > Natricidae > Thamnophis > Thamnophis sirtalis. The sequence goes on from NW_028261391.1 coordinate 52,357,064, forward strand.
AATATATAAACCATAATAATGCTATTAAATAAAACACAAATGTAACACAGAGATACCATAAACTAAGCATAAGGAAAAGTCTGAACAAAAAAGATACATTTTCAAAGGCGATAATCATCTTCTCCTACACCATTTCCTCTGAAGGCTGTTTTGCTACAGAAGATTAGTAAAAGAAAGAAAAAGACTTGTATTTCCTTCATTGAAATTACCTTCAAAGCATAATTATTCCTACATGTTTTGCCCTGTGACAATAGAATCACAAACTATCCATGTTTAATTGATGCAATTTGATTGGTGGGAATATTGCCTTTGGTGGTTCATTTTCTTTCAACTTCAGTAGGCCAACAAATAACTTCCTAAAACTATATTGAAAGCTCAGCATGTTGTAACTCCCCTTGTTAAAATGTGACATTTCTTTATAGAATACCACAATTTAAAGACTGAATAGAACCAGTTTTAAAGCTGTATTTTCCCCGCGTAAGATGTTGATTATCCTGGTGGGAATTCTGGGATTTGTCATTCAGTGTAACTGGAAGGTATCACATTGAAAAAACTGTTAGGGCAGGGAATATGCAGTGCAGTGTCAATCAGGGGAAGGGATCCATGAGCACTAGAGGAGCAGTGTGATTTCTTCTCTTTTGTAAATAGGAAGTCATTTGGGCCATCCTTGCCTAAATTATCATATTATATCTAAACTTGGAAGCTTGGGAAAAATCAGGGGAGCTTAATTATTCCTTGAATAAGGGTTTTAGTCCTGGTTTTTCTGTATTTGAAATTGGTTAATAAGTAACTCAGAAGTCAAATATAATAAGCTTTAATATGGCATCTAAAAATAGATCATGCTTGAATGACGAAGTAAATCCCTAAGACAAAAGAAATGGAATAGATTTTTGCAAGGCGTTTTCACCAAATAGAGTGCAACAACTTTGGTGTCCCAATGGAGAACAAAGTGCCAAATAGAGCATATGCTTCTCCGGTCACCTCAGGAGGCAAAGATGTTACACAAACATTTCTAGCTTGCTTACAGAACTTGCCGGAGGCCTGGACTGATGCCTTTAGATATAAAGGTTCCTTCATTTGTGCTGGCAGCAACATCTTTTAATTACAGAGAATTCAAAACATTTTGTTGTACAGGTCCTCTGGCACATAGAAGCATAATTCATCCTGCTCTGTATTGTGGTGGCCCACCTATCTTAGTCTACTCAGAGAACCAACCTTTTCAAATACAAAAGCAATGGAACACCTTACCCTAAGGCACTAACCTTGACCCAGACTTCCTTAAATCAAAGACCACTTGGCCATAAAAATGTTTCATGAAGTCCTAGTTTTATGGAGCTCCAGATAAACTGCCAGCCCACACTCACTTGTTCTATGAATAAGCTATGAAATGTATCTATTTTTATTTATTTTCCCATGAACTTGTCCTTTACTGTGGCTTTTTATTTCAACTCAACCAAATGATTTCCCCAGATGTGCTGTCATGGTGTCACTTTGATTGGCAAGTTTTACATCAGCCTCCAGCAAATGCTCATTGTAATGAAAAAACTTGAATTACTTATATGTGGGGGAGCAGGGGCGGAGCAGCAGCCGGTGCAGCTGGAGCGTGTTTGCAGTAGTGCCTCCCAGTTTTATTTTATTTTATCTATTTTTAGTACTCCTACTGGATTCTTTTTTATTTAATTAACATTTTTTGGTGGAGTTAACAGCGTAGAACATAATACAAACAAAAACTTTTCTGCCGAAGAATTAAATAAGCATGGGAAAAAGAAAGAAACGCCATGGCACCAGCCCAGGATCTCTCCCTCCAGTGAAGACAGCAAAACAACCAAGAATTGAGGAGCTCTTTGTTGGCAAGAGATCTGTAAGTAAAACTAACCCCCTCCCCATCTCCAACAATCTGGAGAGATTAGAACAGGACTGCCAAAAAGATATGGCAAATCAGCATTTACTAGACTTTTCCGATCTGGTGGTGGTGGAACAAAATGAAAGCCAACTCTTATCACAAACAAGTAGCCCAATAACTTCCTTTATGGAGTCTAAGTTAAAGACTAAAAAGGCAAAGAACAACCAGATAATTCAGAGTATGGAGAGTTTACCCTGGGAAAATTCAACCGAGTTCATGCCAAAGCAATGCCTTCTCACAGCGCAAACGGTGGTTTCAATATTTGAACAATTTATTGCCATCCAACATGATGTAGAGTCTAGTCCAGAATGCGGCCGCACGAGCGATCGTGGGTGCACCTCGCTTCACCCACGTAACACCTATCCTCTGCGAGCTGCACTGGCTGCCTGTTGATCTCCGGGTGCGCTTCAAGGTGCTACTTATCACCTACAAAGCCCTTCATGGTACTGGACCTGGGTACTTGAGAGACCGCCTACTGCCAATTACCTCCACTAGACCGATACGATCGCATAGATTAGGCCTCTTCCGAATTCCATCATCCAGCCAGTGTAGACTGGCAACTACCCGGAGGAGAGCCTTCTCGGTGGCTGCTCCGACCCTCTGGAACGAACTCCCCGTGGAGATTCGGCCCCTCACCACCCTCCAGTCCTTCCGCGCCGCTCTAAAGATCTGGCTGTCCCGGCTGGCCTGGGGTTAAGAGTCTAATCCCACTCGAATTGTGTGACTGTTGTGTTTTCTTTTTAATATGTTGTATTGTCTTCATGTTGGAAAATTGTTTGTCTCCCCCCCCCCTTTTTTTGAACTGTGAGCCGCCCTGAGTCCCCCCAGGGAAAAGGGCGGCATACAAATAAAGGGAAAATGAAATGAAATTGAAAAAAGATTTAGCTGTTTTTCTTCAAATACAATATTGGGCCCCAAGTACTCCCACTAAAGTTCTGGCAGAAGATTTGATTAACTCCCATTTGCAGGATAAGGAAAAGGAAATAGAGCAAAGAGCCAGAGGAACAGTTAAAGAGACAGATAAAAGGAGGCAGTCCTCTCAGAAAAACAGTCCCCCCCCCCCAGACAAGGCAATGAGAAGAAAAGGTATCAATAAAGAAGAAATCAGGAAAGAATCCCTCCCTCAATTACAACAATCACATCGCTCACTACAAACACAAAGGATAGCTTTTAGAATCCATTTCAATGGACTTCAGCTTCTTCACTATCACAGGACCATGATTGACCTCCGTGCTGTGGAGTGGTTACCTGAGGCCCCAAATTGGAAGCGGATCCTTCTGTCTTTCAAACAGCTCACCATACAGATGTTATTCAAGATGAAGGCATTTTTAGCCTCCTTCCAAATCTTGAATCCTTAATTTTAAACTTGAATTCGGTTCTCAGTAACAGATCACTAGCTCACCCCAAAATGCTAGTTTCAAAAACAAAAAAAATGGTTTGATAGAGATTTTGTTCAACTAAAAAAGATATATAATGAGGAATACAAGAAAAGTAAAAGTGCCCCCTCCGAGGAGCACACTTACTACTTAAAGCAGCTGAAAGCACAATATAAGAACCTTCTAAAAGAAAAGAAAAGTGCGGCCTTGAAGGAGTCTTGGCATAGACTAATTACAGCAGTCAGGACAAAAAATACATACTTTTTTTGGTACATCATCAGGGGACTGGAAAAACCTCCCCTACCCCCAACAAATCAGATTCTGATTCATGCCTGGGAAGAGTATTTTAGGGAGCTTTATACAGATCCTGACTATGTAACCAAGGAGAGCTAAGCTAGTTTGGACCACACTCCTCACTGGCCCCGTTACACCAGAAGAGATATCCCGGTTGATTGGAGCCCTAAAGGCTAATAAGGCACCCGCAGCTGATAATGTCCTGCCAGAAATAATTAAAAAGAATGCCAGTTGGTGGGCTTCACTTTTAGCATCACTGTTTACATTTATAGACAAAACAGGCCATATGCCTAGAGATTGGGGAGTAGCAATTATCATACCAATTTATAAAAAAGGGAATAGAAATGACTCAGGCAACTACAGACCCATTAGTCTTCAAAGCTTTATTAGTAAACTGTATGCCAAACACCTAAATTATAAACTTCAAGATTGGCTAATTTCAGGGGGGATAAGCAAAGACGAACAAGCCGGTTTTAGAGAAAGAAGATCGATGGTGGATCATATCTTGGTACTCCACCATTTAGTACAAAAATACACACATAAAAAGAAATCCTCTCTTTTTGTGGCCTTCCTGGATTTTAAACAGGCCTTTGATTCAATATCCAGGATCACCCTCTGGGAGAAGTTAAAATGCACCACTATTGATAAACGCCTCCTCTTCCTCATACAAAAATTGTATGCCAATTCCACCCTGAAAGTGAGGTGCAATCCCCAAGGGAGTTTAACCAGCTCAGTAAGGGTACAAAAAGGGGTACAGCAGGGTTGCATCCTGTTCCCCTCCCTCTTCAACTTCTATATTAATCCCCTGATTGATCTTTTACAGAATCCTGATTTCCATCCTCCTAACCTAGCACAACGCAGTGCCAATTCTCTTATATGCTGATAACGCCGCTATCATTTCACAAACCCCCATAGGACTGAAGAGAGCAATTAGGGCAACACTCGGCTATTGCAGGCAAAACAAGCTGGTCCTTAACTTCGATAAATCAAAAATTTTAGTTTTTGCTAAAAGACCAAGCCAATACTCATGGAAATTGGAAGGATATAGTTTGGAACAGGTTAGAACATTTAGATACCTTGGTGTGGTTTTCCACTCGCAAGGGACATGGAAGGCACACCTGGATCACACATTGCAAGTAGCCATTAGGTCCTCAAATGCAATCAAACATTTCTTTTATACAGGTGGAGGTCAGTTAGTACCTTCTGCCTTAAAACTTTTTGAGGCCAAAACATTGGCACAAATTCTTTATGGGGCACAAACAGGAATCCTTGCAAAGAGAGACTTGTTAGAAACCATACCAACAAAATTCTTGTGGGCCATCTTAGCTGCACCCAATGGAACTCCAAATGCCCAGTTAAGAATTGAGACAGGCATGCCTCAAATTCAAGTAAGAGCCTGGAAGATGATGATCATTTATTGGCTTAAAATGCATTTCTTTCCAGAGGGACTGTTCTCACTAGTGTTGACTGACAATTTCCCTTCCCCCTGGAAACAAGCAATTGATCACAAGCTGGACTCTTATCGGCTCTCACCATTATTCTTAATGTCCCTAGGCTTTGAGCAAGCAAAGCAAGTAGTAATTAATAGAATGAGGGACATGGAGTTCCAAGAAGAACTAAATAGGTTGCCTCTCCACAGTAGGGACAGAATCAAACAGGGTGTGTGGGAATCAGCAAGATATAGCAATAGCAATAGCAGTTAGACTTATATACCGCTTCATAGGGCTTTCAGCCCTCTCTAAGCGGTTTACAGAATCAGCATATTGCCCCCAACAACAATCCGGGTCCTCATTTTACCCACCTCGGAAGGATGGAAGGCTGAGTCAACCCTGTGCCGGTGAGATTTGAACCGCCGAACTGCAGAACTGTAGTCAGCTGAAGTAGCCTGCAGTGCTGCATTTAACCACTGCGCCACCTCGGCTCTAAATGACCTGATCTCCCCAAAACAAAGAATAGCTTTCTTCAGAGCCAGATTTAACATTCTTCCTTCAGCACTCCTGCAGGGCAGGTATAAGAGAACACCTATAGCAGAACGTGTTTGTATATGTGGTAAAGGAGAAGTGGAAGATAATTCACATGTTCTATTACACTGCGAGCTATACAGAGCTTGTAGGTCTGCACATATTCTCCCTTTATTAGAGAGATTGCCAGGGAGGGAAGACAATTTTTATCTAGGCTTTCTCCTCCAGGACACTAACCCGGTTACCCGTATGCAGTGGCAAAGTTCTGTGCTGCTGCAATGTCTATAAGAAAAAAATTGGCTACAGAAGTATGGTACCATGTTGTACCAATTATCTGGACATACCTTTAACAATCTTTGGACCATTATGTTATTATCCACTTTTAATGTCAATACTTTTTAATTATATTTTAATGTTAGTATTTTTTAATATAGTGTAAAAACTAATGTATATTGCTGGTCTTTGACCGTAATAAAGATCTTACTTACTATATGTAATTTTTGCAAACATAACTACATCACCTTGAATCATCAGTTTGATTTCACAGATAAGAAGATATTAAGTTCAGTCTAACAAGTAAGGTCAAATTGTTAAAAGTAGCTTTTAAAATTCTGAGACATGCATGTTGCTATCAGAATGCAAATCAGTCTGGATATATATTTATTTAACAAGTGTACATATCAATAACGATATTAGTAATGATAGTTGCAATCTAAAGAAAGCTTTGAAAGTATTTTTAGAAACTCTCACTATGCCTCAGGGTGTTCTTAGATGCCACATAAATGAGTATTTACAAGTCATTTGGTCTGACTGTAGAAGAAAAGAGCAGCACCTCCTTCTCTTATAACCATTTTTTACATTTATTGATATATGCAACAGAATTATTTGTGCATATCACATTTACTGTTTGAACTCTATTAGGACTAGGAAGAATAGATGTGATGACATCAGGACTTTAGATCAGAAATCTTTTACTGAAGAGCAGGACACTTCTTCATCAATAGCTCTATTCTGAAGATAAATTTCAAAGAAATGTAGTTTATGGAATAGAATACTTTGGGTAATATAATAGGATTTTGGACTGGCTTCTCTACTGTACCTCAGAAGACATAATCCAACCAATTACACTACTGACCTCACATTTGCTTTTGCATTTACTTTCAACTCATCAGTTCCTCACCCTGAGCTTATTTCTGTTTGCTTTCCCTTCCATCTCCCTGTCTTTCCCCATTTATTGAGTGTTCATCTACTCAATTCCCTGGCAAGAAAAATGACATTCAGGGTTTGTCAATTTTATAGCATAGTACCATCTGGACCACAAACTGTCACCCTTCCCTAAATCCCAAAGCAAATGACTTCTTTTCTTGTTTATGCTATCTAGCCTTATGGTGACTTTTCCTTTATCCCAATGGCTGAATTTCTGCACAAGCATTTCTGGATAATCTGTTTAGGAAGAATTGTCTGAGGCTGAAAATGTTGATTTAAAAGATGATCTGAGTTCCAAATGGCACATAGTCAGCTGAAGAAGACCTCTGCTTATTACTTCAGAGATATCAGGGTTGTGTGTGAGAACATTCTAAAAAAGAATGGGATAATTTAGAATAAAGTTTACCTTCATAGGACAAATAGTTCTAAACTTTAGAAAGAAAATAACATTACTGTCACTTTGAATGTACACTAGTTGGCATACATTAAAATAAAATTGCATTGCAGGCAGCTCTCAAAGTGTCACCACCTCCAATATATATCACATAAACATGACTAAATAAATAAATAAATATCCAGATACCCACATAAATTATATGACACAGAGAAACAACACAATCTAGTTTGGATGTATACATGTACATGGCAATAAAAATGAATCTTGAGAGTTTACTAGACGGATGGCATAGGGAACAAAGCTGTTACAAAATCTGGGAGTCCTATTAGAAACATCCTCCCAGAAGGGAGCAACAGAAAGAGACCATGAAGTGGGTGTGGGGGGTTGCTAACAATGCATTGAGCTCTAAGCACATAGCACTTATAAGCAGTAATTCTGAATAATAGGAAGCAAGCTTCCTATAATCTTCTTAGCTGTCCTTACCACTCTCTGTATGGACTTTCTACCTGAGGCACTGCTGCCACCAAATCAAACAGTGATGCAGTTTGTTAAAATGTTCTCAATTGTACCTCTGTAAAAAGTGGCCAGGACAGAAGGAGAAAGATGTGCTTTTCTTATCTGACACAGGAAATACAGAAACTGGTTTGCATGCTTCACTAAGGATGGTGTGTGGCCGCCACTATGCCAACCAAGAACAAAATGCTTTTCTAGGAGACTGATTAAGATTTTCATTAGATAGATGTCTCCATTTTTGGCTTTTTTCTTAGTGTATTTTTGGAAATTATAATTGAGTAATAACAATTACTATGTAGCCATTAAAACAAGAAGCATTGGTGAAAATAAAAAAAGGTCTTAGTTATTTTTTCACATGATATGATAAGATATTTGCAGAAAGTAGATGAGTAATTAGAGCATAATATTGGAAGGGGCTAAGATACAGGATCATGAAACAGAAATAGATGTTGATTGAAAGAAACTCAAGTTAAAAACACTGTAAAAATACCTTATCACAGAATAGCCAGATCCTTCAAGTTGGAAAGCAGAATAAGAAGAGTATTGAAATTTTGAACATTCATTTGGAGAACATTTCTGTGAATATTGTGGACAGATAAGTAAATAAACCAATGGATCATTACACTGGGTTCTCACTAGAGGCACACATGCCCAGGATCAATTATTGTACTTCAGACACATTATGTGAGATCCTAGTGTTGTAGATGTTTGGAAAGGTGAAAGGAGGAAAAAAGAAATACATGACCAGCAGCAAGATAAATGTACTTAGTTATCATGGCAATGGGTAAACCGTTGAAAGATCTGAAAGATCAGGTTAGGAATAAATTATCAGGAAGAAAAACTTTATGTGATGTCTCTAACAGTTGACACCAACTTGATAGAACACAATCAAATCTAACCACCACACTGTAAACAAATAAGTGTAAAATAAATTGAATATATACAGACAAACTCATACACTAGATCTTCTGTAATGATATTTAAATGGATCACTAAATGGATTAGTGATTTTTTAGTCTACCTAAGAGAAACTTAAATTGTTTTAACTGTTTTAACTTAGTATGAAATTTTATATGATCCCATACTCATCTGGCATGGATAGCTTTAATAAATTCAATTAAATAATATAATTAATAATCTGTGACTATATCTTATGGCCATTTAATTAATTGCTGTGAAGTGTGATCTGTAATAAATAATCAAGACCATATTATTCAAACATGCTTCATATTGCCTAAACCTTAAATATACCTGTTCCTGGCATTTTCCTTTTCTGTCCGACGAACTCATCTAGTATTATGAAAAATCCAGTAGAAATGTTCTCACATAGGAACACCACCATTCAAATTATAATTGACAGGACAGTTTAATCTACATATTTATGAACCCTAACCAAGTACTTAGTAGTTCCTTCTGAAGTAGAAGAGTATCAAGAAACTCTACAAGGAAAAAGATGGAATATCATTCAATGTTTATACATTAATTTGGAACAATATGAAAAATTGTATAAAGAACTCACACTGGAATCAAACATAGAGACTCCAAAATCTATATTCTTTTTTTAAAAAATTGTTAACTGAAACTAATTTTATAACCCAAAATGGTGAAGCGTGCTAAACAAACATCAAAACATCAATTTTATTTCCCATAAAATTGGGAACACAGAAGGAATGGACAACAGAAATATGGCAAGCAGCAATTTCTGTAAAATTATAGAACTCACTTGGAAACTCATTAAAGGTGGTAGTTTTGTCTATCTATCTAAACTGTATGTGATTACATCTTTCTCCCAAACTGTATATTTCATCATAGGGTATATTTTTAAAGGTAGTTTTGGAAAGAATTGTGAAAATCCTGTTCCAGAACTGAACATAAAGTAATTCTTTTTCTTTTGCCAATTTTGTATTTATTCTCTTCTTTCAATCCTGTGTTTTCTTTGCCCCTATTTCTACAAATGTAAAAAAAAACATATGAATCTAAGGCAGTCAAATTGTTATCTAAATCAACTATTTTAAATTTTCAGAAGATATCAGAAAACTACTCCTTTTCTCTTTCCCACAGATAACTTCGGGACTTGTAAAGAAAACATGAAAATAATGTGGAGATAACTATTTAAAATAACGTATTTTTTCAGAGTATAAGACATCTTTTTCCCTCAAAAAGGAGGCTGAAAATCTGGGTACATCTTATACACTGGATACAGCATTTTTTGCTTCCCAAAACCCCATCCCTTCACCAAAATGGCCATGCAGAGACTTTAGGAGGCTTTCAGAGAGCTCCTGGGGGCTGAAGAGGGCAAAAATGAGCAAAAACTGGGCTGTTTTTTCCTCAATTTTGTCCTCCAGCCCCCAGGAGCACTCTATAAGTCTCCTAAAGGCTATACCTCCACATTTTTTGACAAAAAACTGACCTGTTTTTATGAAAAATGGGCCGCTTTTTGCTCGTTTTTGACCCCCCCCCTGGAGCACTCTACAAGTCTCCTAAAGGCTATTCATACCCTTCCTTTGAAAAAAAAACCTAGGTCTGTTTTCGCGAAAAATGGGCCATTTTTGGGAGGTCTGAAGAGTGCAATTTTTTTTAATTTGCCTCTCTAAAATCTTGGTGTGTCTTATATCCTGGTGTGTCTTATACTCTGAAAAATATGATACATTATTTCACAGGGGGAAAATCTCAGAAAGAATATTACAATGGACTCCTTAATATCAGTATTTATAAATGCCTCTGTGTTATCCTAAAACAGTTATAGTGAACCTTTTTTACTTCGGATGCCAAAAGTATGTGTGCTCACACCCATAATTTAAAGCCCCTCCCATACTGTTCCCCCTGCACATGCGTACGTGACTCTCCCTGCTGTCCCGTGCATGCGTGCACAGCTTTTTTGGAGCCTCGGGAGGCAGAAATGGCCTGTTTTCTGACTTCCGATGGGCCCAGTTTTTGCCCTCCCCGGGCTCCAGCGATTTTCCTGGAACTTGGGGATGGTGAAAACGGCCCTCCCCAAGCTCCAGGAAAGGCCCTCCAGAGACTGAAAATGCCCTCCCAGAGCCTCTGTGAGAGCCCTGGCATTGACTGGAGACTCCTGGGAAGGGAAGGGCAGCATGGGCAGGCCAGCCAAAATTCAGCTGGCCAGCTCTCACATGCCAGCACGCGCTTGTGCACACATGCACACTGGAGTCAAGCTAGGGCAATGGCTCACGTGCCCACTGATATGGCTCTGCATGCCACCTGTGGCACACATGCCATAGGTTCTCCATCATGGTCCTAAAACATTCATGTATTCATAAACTATATTCCTACATTAAACAATATGGCTACATAAACAGGAACCAAAGCTTTGGTTTTCCGGTATATAGAACATTTCAAAAAAGTATGCAGTCATAGAATTGCAACTTTTTTCTAAAAAATAAAATAAAAAACACACACACAAAATAGCCTAAAAAGACATTGGAAGATATCTGGGAGCTTATTATAAAGACTCAAATTCAATAAATTAATTATATTGTTCATTGTTAGAAAAGGACGTGTGATAGGAGAAAAAATATTTTTTTCACTTACCAGTAGAATCTATTTGGGGTTATGGATTCTTGTAGAAGTAGCCATCTTCTTCCAAATTCAACTGAACTGTACAACTAAGAAGAAACATTAAAAGAAATACAGTGTCTTAATCTTCTGCCAAACATTCATCCTGTTTTAATTCTCTTAAAGTTTTATGATGTGAATGATTACCCAGATTGTTTTTAACTCTCAGTCTCCTTTTTCACACCTGCCAAGAAGGTTTACAAAAATATTCTCTAAACAAGCATCTTTATAATCTAAAAATATGTTCTATAAAATGTTTCTTTTTAATTATCTCCTATCACTTTAGCTGTCTAATGTGAAAAATGTGTGCAGCAGCACTGCTGCCCAAATCATAAAAGATTTGCTTTAACATGAGATGACAAAATACACTGATTGTTGTCATAGGTTTGTTTTAGAATGGGTCAAATACTCAAATAAATGCACTTGTTATATCTGATATAGATTTAACAGTGTAATACACTTTTTCTACCTGCAACTTCTTCCATTTTACTCTGGAATCAAAGTGTTCCCTAGATTTACCAAAATTTTATTTCTTGAAAACAAAGTAGGGTTTTTTTCTGTCTCACATTCATGTCTTTTAGAAAGTCTTTGGAATTTGAAGTGATGGAAGATGCCAGTAAGGTTATTATTGGAAGAAGGGGACTGGTTGATACGTGTATTTTCCTCATTTTGTTTCTCCTGCTTCCTGAATATCCAGGTTTGTGATTTGATAGTAGCTGTTCCCTGATAACATTTTTCTTTGGAATATAACTGCAAGATTAGAAATGTTGGGGAAGAAATATATAAAGAAAAACAGAATACAGGTAGTCCTTGATTTATAACAATTCATTTAGTGACTGTTCAAAGTTACTATTCTGACCTAGGCTTCCTGAGACAATAAAAAAACACATGCTTAGTCCCCCAAACCCTCTTTTTTATTTCAATGGCTGTGAATTATGTTCATTCAAAGCCCGTAATGAGTCACAAATAGTTTGTAAAGAGTCCAACAGAAGCCTGCCAAAGTCTTTCAGGATAAGGCTGATAAGCACCCACCTTTATCTCCCTTGAAATGTGGCCGAAGACCTAATTGGCAATTAGATTTGCAAGGCCACATGGAGCAGAGTCAAAATGAAGCTTCAGAATTAAACTGACCAGAACAAACAAAGTTGCTTCTTGCAAAAGCTCGTGTGCCTTTGCTCCTCCTTAATGTCTTATGGGAGGGACCATCATCTCCAAGCCTTACTCCCGAGTTTCAGTTTATTACATTTATATGCTGCCCTTTTCCCCCGAAGGCGACTCAGGGCGGCTCACAACTCAACCAGGGAAGGGGAATACAGACAAAAAATTTAAAAAACAAAGCATAACAATGCATAATTTAAAAATATACAACAGTCGTACCATTCGAGACGGGGGCAACAGCTCTTTAGCCCCAGGCCTGTCGGAACAGCCAGGTTTTAAGGGCCTTGCGGAAGGCCTGGAGGGTGGTGAGGGTTCGAATCTCCACGGGGAGTTCATTCCAGAGGGTTGGAGCAGCCACAGAGAAGGCTCTCCTCCGAGTAGTCGCCAGTCGACACTGGCCGGCGGATGGAATTCGGAGGAGGCCTAATCTGTGGGATCTGATCGGTCTAGTGGAGGTAATTGGCAGCAGGTGGTCTCTCAAGTACCCAGGTCCAATACCATGAAGGGCTTTATAAGTGACGACTAGCGCTTTGAAGCGTATCCGGAGACCAATAGGCAGCCAGTGCAGCTCGCGGAGGATAGGTGTTATGTGGGTGAACCAAGGTACACCCACGATCGCTCGCGCGGCTGCATTCTGGACAAGCTGAAGTATCCGAATACTCTTCAAGGGCTGCCCCATGTAGAGCACGTTGCAGTAGTCCAGTCTAGAGGTCACAAGGACGCGAGTGACTGTTGTGAGGGCCTCCCGGTTCAGGTAGGGACGCAACTGGTGCACCAGGCGAACCTGGGCAAATGCCCCCCTGGTCACAGCCGACAAGTGGTGTTCAAAAGTCAGCTGTGGGTCCAGGAGGACTCCCAAGTTGCGAACCCTGTCTGAGGGGCGTACTGTTTGACCCCCCAGCCTGAGAGATGGAATACTTGGCCAATTAGTAGGAGGGAAACACACCAGCCACTCGGTCTTATCTGGATTGAGTACAAGCTTGTTAACCCCCATCCAGTCCCTAACAGCCTCGAGGCACTGGCACATCACGTCAACCGCTTCACTGAGTTGGCACGGGGCGGACAGATACAGCTGCGTATCGTCCGCATACTGATGGTATTTTATCCCGTGCCGTCGAATGATCTCACCCAGCGGCTTCATGTAGATATTAAACAGGAGGGGGGACAGGACCGAACCCTGTGGCACCCCATAATTAAGGGGCCTAGGGGTCGATCTTTGCCCTCCGACCAACACCGACTGCGACCTGTCCAAGAGGTAAGAGGAGAACCACTGTAGGACGGTGCCTCCCACCCCCACCTCCCGCAGTCGTCACAGAAGGATACCATGGTCGATGGTATCGAAGGCCGCTGAGAGGTCAAGGAGCACTAGGATGGAGGCATAACCTCCATCCCTGGCTCTCCAGAGATCATCAATCAATGCGACCAAAGCGGTTTCCGTGCTGTAGCCAGGCCTAAATCCCGACTGGAAGGGATCTAGATAATCGGTTTCCTCCAAGGACCGCCGGAGCTGAAAGGCTACCACTTTCTCAACAATCTTCCCCACGAAGGGGAGGTTGGAGACTGGACGATAGTTGTTTAAGACGGCTGGATCCAAAGATGGCTTCTTCAGAAGGGGTCTCACCACCGTCGCCTTTAGAGCGGGGGAAAGAACCCCTCCCGAAGGGAGACGGTAATAACCGCCTGGATCCAGCCGCGTGTCACCTCCCTGCTGTTAGCGACCAGCCAGGAGGGGCACGGGTCCAGTACACATGTGGAGGCACTTACAGCTCCCATGGCCTTGTCCACGTCCTCAGGGGTAACAGCTTGGAAATCAATCCAGTGATGTCCTTCCAGATTCTCCCCTGGTGCCTCGGCTGGCTCTGCACAATTGGAGTCCAGGTCCGTCCGAAACTGAGCAACTTTATCCACGAGGAATTGGACGTAATCCTCAGCTCTGCCCTGCAAAGGATCACCCGTATCCCTCCTATTTAGGAGGGAACGGGTTATCCTGAACAGGGCGGCTGGGCGCGACTCAGCGGAAGCAATCAGAGGGGCAATATGTGTTCTTTTGGTCATCCTAATTGCCCGAAGATAGGCTCTGATGCTGGATGTTAAAAGCGCTCGGTCTGACTCAGACTTACTGGATCTCCATCGTTGCTCTAGGCGTCTCTTTCGGCGCTTCATCTCCCGGAGTTCCTCAGTAAACCAAGGGGCCCTCCTGGATCCACTGCCTCGGATCGGCCGTAAAGGCGCAATCCGGTTAAGAGCCCCTGCCGCTGCTGAATTCCAAGCAGCAACCAGAGTCTCCGCCGGACTGCGGGCGAGGGTATCAGGAACAACACCAAGCTCCGTCTGAAAGCCCAAAGGGTCCATAAGTCGCCTGGGGTGGAACCACCTAATCGGTTCCTCCTCCCTACAGTGGGGGTTTGGTCTCCGAAAGTCAAGCCTCAGTAGGTAGTGGTCTGACCATGACAGGGGTAAGATCTCGCTACCCCTCAAACCAAGATAACAACTCCACTGCTCTGAGAGGAATACGAGGTCGAGCATGTGACCCGCCGAGTGAGTCGGGCCCCGATTTACTTGGGTCAAGCCCATGGCTGTCATGGAAGCCATGAACTCCTGCACTCCATCAGAGTGTTCACCGAGCGAAGGCAGATTGAAATCCCCCAGAACCATAAGCCTGGGAAACTCAATTGCCAGCTCGGCTACTGACTCGAGGAGCGAGGGGAGGGCTGCTGCAACGCTGTTGGGAGGCAGGTACATTAACAGCAAGCCCACTTGACCCTTGAGGTCCAACTTCACCAGCAAGGACTCACACCCAACAAGCTCCGGAGCAGGGATCTTACGAAGTACTAGAGACTCTCGGATAACAATAGCCACACCCCCACCCCTTCCCTGGGATCGCGGCTGATGAAGCACCTGAAAGCCCTCTGGGCACATCTCTACAAGGGGGACTCCTCCCTCCGGGCCCAGCCAGGTTTCAGTAATACATGCCAGGTCTGCCCTCTCGTCTAAGATTAAGTCCCGGATGAGGGGAGCCTTGTGAACTACAGACCTGGCATTTAGTGACAGCAGCCTGAGACCAGGGTCCTGATTACTCGCGCCATCTGGCCTTGGAGTGGGACTCATAGGGCCGGAAGGAGGGATCTCTGTAACCTAGTGAGCCCTCCTTCCCCGGTAATGGCCAGCCCTAAAGTCCCCGCCATATCTGCCCCTCCCTGTTAAGACCGTAATGCTCCGGCCCTCTCCCGTGCCCGTGGTCCCTCCGCCCACCCCTATAGCCCCCGCGTTCCTCGACAGGCCCTTCGAATCAGTCATCTTCTCACACAAATACAGCCACTCATTCATGCATTCCCCCACATAAGTCAATTAAAACACAAAAAATACAACAGTAATAAAGTTTAAAAAGTGGGTACAGTCATCAATCAGACATACCATTCACACCGCATTCCTAAAAAATTTTGCGCACTGCGTGAGAGAGAAAGTCTTAGTGTTCTTAATCTTCTCCTCTGCAGAGTCCAGCAAAAAGGGCAAGGCCCAAAAGTTTGAAGTGGCTGGAGGGTTAATGTCGGTTGGGGGGAGGTGTGAGGTGCTGAGCAGACTCCCTGCCCATGTCCTGTTCATCCCCTGCTTTCTCTTTCTGCAAAGATTGAGGCGCAGAATAGTATGCAGAATAGTATATGGGACTCTCAGCGAGGCCAGAGGTGGATTCAAGTATCCCACCTCACTCCAGAATGGTGGTCCTGAGGACAAAGGCAGGGGTGGGGACGATCGGGAGGCCAAGACAGTCAGGCATCTGAAAGTGGGACTCCTAAAACAACCATGGATAGCAGCGGCAACAGCGACAGGAGCCGAGAGGCCGGCCATGATAGTCAAAAAGCTGGGATTTCACCAGTCGGTCCGCAGCAATGATAATACACGGAAACAAAAGAGTTGCGATGGAAGGGGGGGATACGTTTGGGTCGGCAGCGGTAACGGCGACAAGCCTGACCCTCAGACCCACAACACCCCAGCATCAACTCACCAACCCCCCTGGGAGGCAGCACACCCAGCGGCTCAGCGGCACCTTGTAAACAAAATAGGGCCGTGGCAATCCGGATCCAAGGCTGAAAAACTGCGTCCACGGTGGAGGGGGGGCGCCCGCTCAACGACCCAACGGCGCCACACAGACAAAGACAGGGCCGTGGCTATCCGAATGCGGCACTGGAACTGCCGCCAGCTGGAGACCACCATCCACAGAAGGAGAGGGGGGGGGACTGCACATCCCAACGGCTCAGCGGCGTCTCACAAGAACAAAGGCAAGCCACGGCGACCCATCAGCTGGAAACTGCCGCCCGTGCTGTCCGTGGGGGGGGAAGGCCGCCCGCAAGCTGCTCAGCACCGCTCAACACCGCTGCGCCGCCCAGAGCCATCCGAGCAGTATTTCTCCAGGTACTCGTTCTTCCAGCACCCTCTCGATATCCTCTTGTCCAGACTTCGCCCTTCAGTAGTCTGCCTACAGCAGAGACTCGATTTTTTTTCAAGATTCGTCTCTCTTCAAGCCCGAGCGAGAAGCTCAGGCAGCCATCTTCCTCGCACAAAAGAGTTACCTCTTATGTCTTAACTCTTGCCTTCTGACAGCTCTGCACATTCACACTCTTCCTCACTGATGTCTGACTCTGTAGCACATAACTCCCAAATGGCCCTGGCCCCCCTCTCTGCATCTGAAGCAGAGCCCTCATCCAAGCCTTCCCCAGACTCCAGCACTGGCCCATGTTCCTTCCCAACCTCCTCACTGTCTGACTCTGCTGCCAGCTCTGCAGACAACCGGAGGACCACAACAATTACAACAGCACTGAAAAAGTGACATGACCATTTTTCACACATGACCACAGCAGTGTCCCCCATGGTCACATGTTTTACATTTGGATGATAGACAATTAGCTCACATTATGACGGTTGGAGTGTCCAGAGTCATGTGATTCCATTTTGTGACCTTCTGGCAAGCAGACTTACTGACGAAGCCAGATTCAGTTAACAAGCATATTATTAATTTAAGAATTGCAGTGATTCACTTAACAAATGTGGCAAGAAAAATTGTAAAATGTGCCAAACTCACTTAAACAATTTCTGACTTAGCAACATACGTTGTGGTCATAAGTTGAGGTCTACCTATACTTGTAGAACTGGACCTCCCATAACCAACAATATCTTTCTCCAATTTTTATCTTTTTTACTTTAGCAAGTATACCCGTATCATATAGCTAGATTCCTTTAATCATGATAACAGAATCCTACAGCTACTATGGCTGATGTCACATCCTGCTAATTTCTCAGTTATGACAGCTGTTGATATCAATACAATACTTTACTTTTGACCCAAAAAATGACCCTCTTGAAAATGAAAGTGAAGAAAGATAGGGATAACTCTCACTGCGTAAATCCCAAAATAGTGAACTTCATTAGCCACCATTCATGCAGGAATGTCTTTGCTGAATTGACAAAAAAAAGACTCTTGTTTAAAGAGTGGGTTCTACCCAGTTAACAATGTGCTGTCAACTATGCTAAGTATATAACTTAATGCAGAAGAAATCTGTTTTCTTACGTTCAAAAGATGAATGCAAGACACTATGGGCAACAGGAATAAAAATAATTGACAGTACTGTCACAATGAAAAGACTTTAAAGGTGCAACAAAACAGAATTAGGTAAACCTGGAAATTTGGATCTTAATCTGTGTCAGATACAAATGATAGAATACTTGGCACAAAAGAATGGCTTTAAATTTTTCAGCAGCTTTATCAGAAGGTTTGGAAGAGCCTATATAACAGAATGTGTTTTATCTTTATAGTTGGGTCAAGTTGACAGTGAGTTCCTGTAATGGGATTTCAATTGTCCTGATTTTTCATTTGCTGGAGAAAAGCAGACAAGTCTGCTGCAATTAAGCAAGGAGGAAGGAAGATGGGACTTATTGATCACCACTAAAAATGACTCTGTAGAAACACAATGAACTTAAAGTGGCAGAATATATTTATTTATTAATCAAATTTATCTCTGGCAGTTATGTTGTTACCTAGTTGGATAATGAAGCATTTGCATGCAAACAATCAAGTTCAGAGAGCATCAAGATCTCCACAGTTCATTTCTGAACAACGTATATTTACTTATATAGGAACTATTTTATTTTAAATTTGGGGGGGGACAGTGGGGACAATAAAAAGGAGTTAAAAGTAATGGAAATAAGGCTGATAAAGAACTACAACTAAATATCAAACAATGGGAGGCAAAAAACAGACTGATCTACTCCAAGAGTGGGTTTTGGGAGGTGAAAAATACTCATTGATGTGAGAAAAAGCCCATTATATTACTGGAAAGAAATGTTTCCTAATATTTGAGACTGCAAAGCCAGAAAGTCCACTGAATTAACAAATTGTCTTCAAAACTGTCCAAATGAATTGGAGGCACTGGATTTGATGATATTTAATTTGAATTGAATCATTCCTTGGTATATTTGCATTATCCAAGAATCCCAACACATCCAACAAGATTCTATGAGAAGATTTTGTTTCCTACTTTTATGCTTCATGCTTCCGGTTTTCAGAAAGATGCAGTACAAATTAGACAACCACAGCACAATAATGGATATTTTGCTGTACTGACATATTACTGTGGGCAAATGCTCTATTCAAATGGTACTCAAACTGTATTTATAAAAAAAAAAAGTACCAAATCATGAAATAGCTATGAAATAGAATTGTGTGTCAGGTTAAATCTAAGCACTCAAGCTTCATAAATTTGACCTTAACTAAGACATCAGATAAATAAAAAACTTTCAATAGGGAGTTTTTGTCAAACATTTGCTGGGGAATCATATTATTGTGGCTAGGCAGAAATTTGGTAGACTGGAAATAACCTAGCTATGTTTTTAATTCTTTGAAAATGGTACCTGTCTTCCAGTTGTTTACACTGCTATATAAAAGTGACAAGGTGTTGCTTTTATTTTTTTTAAAAAAATATTGTTTCTACAACAGATAAAATCAGATAAGCCATAAACAATTGCCTTCATTTTCCTAGGATCAAGTTGGCAATTCTTCATTGTTTGATCAAATTGCAGAATATGCATACTGGAAACAAAAACTATTTCACTATTGATGGGCAAGTTTCTTTTCATTTCCTTCAAATATAGAAAATAAATGTTACACAGAGCACAGATTGAATTAACATCTCAAGATCTTGTCTTCTGTGGAATCCCCTATTTTTCCCATTTTATTTTTTCCCAGTATTATGGGAAAATGTGTGACAACTATTTATCTTTGTACAGATAATTTGTATCCCTAGTTATTCTAAACTGCATTTGTACCATAATATTACATACCTCTATAATTTCATGTTTGTTATTCTAGAGATGTACAGAGTATGGGCATGAAATAGTTTGAACTATGAATGTCATCAATCAAAGGTTGATGACATTTCCACTATTATATTACTTTGAGCTGAGACACTAAAATGAATGAGATTTTTAAGAGATCTTGCATTTATTTCCAAAGATCCATGCAGGAGAATTATTCATTAGTTGTCACCAATTTAAAGATCGTGAAAAGGGGCAGAAGGAGAGAACAATTTGAAAGAGGTGAAAAATGTCACATGGAGGTATAGAATTATTATGTTGAGATTTTGTGTACCAATATAGCACTCTAAATTGACTGGTGTATTTCTTATGAGACCTACCCTCTGGTTTTGAAGTGGGTCTTCATCTTAAATTTAGAGGGAAGCCACTTGGATGCTCTTTGAAAAACGTAAGAAATAAGATTAGGAAAAAGGAGTTTCAAAGTAAAGAGTTCACAATTATATTACTAAGCACAGATAGACATGCAAACATGGTCCTTTTTTGAGAAGGAAAGATGGCTAAATGATTTTAGGTGAATCACTAAGCACTGTTTTTTAGTTCTAGTCAAATGAAGTTTAAAAAAAAATCTATCCACCAACCTGAATTGGACCAGGATGGTAGATTTCAGATCATAAGTGTTCATTTAAGTGCATGTGTACACATGAGTATGTTTGTGTGTATTTCCTTCCATTTTTTGTCCTGTTTTATTAAACAAATAAAGGTTAAAAATATAATTGATGAAGTCTTTTGAAAGCAGTACAAAGATGTGTCTGTGTGTGATCAATTTGAAGGTGTAGCAGTAGAAAGTGCATATTTATTTTAAATAAATCACTGATTTAAAACAAATTATCTTTGATTTTTAAGTGGTAAGCAAGTGGGCAATGATGGCAAAAGTTCCTGTAAGAGATTGTTGCACATTTAATGTACTTATTCAAGGTATCTTGGGAGCATTCACCAACCAAACCTCAGGGTAATTTTCTCAGTTTTCACACATTTCTACAAGCAAACTCTCTTGTGGCAGTTCTTTAGTTCCATCAGGTGAATAATGCAGCCATGAAGGTATTCTGGTTATTATCATCATCTCCTTCCCCAGCTTGGAGCAATACCAATATTACAAAAAAGACACTGAAATAACTTTTTCAGATTGTGTGATGATGCTCTAGTACCTTATAATTTGACAAAAAAATGAATATACTGTAGTGTACTAAACTATGATTTCATATTTCTCATGCTAGGATTTTGGTAACTTATTTTAGGCAAGTTTTTTTTAATGAGAAAGAATTTTTAAAATATGATAGTATTTTTTTAAAAAACAATACATTGTAATGAGAACAATGACATAGAAAACTGCTAAATTTAATTTGATTTGAAATGACATAAGTACATACCAAAAACTATATAAACTGTAGACACAACTATAAATATATAGTCAGAACCAAATAAACATGACAGTACCGTAACCCTAAAGAAAATTAAAAAGGAAAGAAGAAAAAAGAGAAAGGGAAAATGAAAAAAAACTTTTCTAGAGTTTTTAATTAATAACAATATAGTGTGATATATAGTATATTCAATTATCAAACAATGAGTTAAATATTAGTATGTACATTGTAGCACTAGCTCCAACTTTCTTGGCTTATGCACAGCAGTGTGCTAATAAATGTATAACAACCAGCATTGCTGGCTTCACTGCTGCCACACCATGAGCTGCCATCAGCTGACTGGCATGCTAGGCATTGTGGTTTATTTCTGCTCTCAATCAGCACTCACACTTTCACAAACTAGTTCTTATAAAACTGTATGAACCCACTCTAGCATGCACACTACTGCTCATACTGCTACTAGTACTGGTAGCAATAGCAATCCCTCTTTGAGAGAGATGAGGGGTTGAAAAATGTGAAAAAATAAACAAATGAATTAAAACTAGTATTTATTCCACTATGATGGAATCCAATACCCGTGGAATTTGATCAAAGGGACTGTTTAATCTTTCTAAACCTATAATGCAGTGTAACATTTCAGTAAGTACGATGATCCATCTTGCTTTCAGAGCTTCATCTAAGCAACAATCTGATCAGGATCCTTTTTTTAAAAAAGAATACTTTTTGGATAATAAAAGCAGTACATAAGAAAACAGAGCATAGCAATTATTGTTATTTCTGTTTGAAAGCTTATTCCAGTTCATTTAACTAAGGATTTAAAATTATGTCATTATGTCAATCAAGATTCTCAATCATCCAGATAGAGTTGTCTAGAAGTTGAGTCATGGCAACTGGACTTATTTTTCTTTTTGGTTTGAAATGTTTCACTGCTTATAAAAGTAGTTTTGTCGGTCTGAGCAAGTTGATTAGGGAAATCCCATGTGCTAGTTAATAATAGTTAGGCCATCTAGTATTATTGCCATTTCCTTTGTTAGTTAGCCCTGTCCTTCCAATACTCAATAGGTTAAAAATTAACTAATGCAGAAAATGAAAATCCAAGCAACCAGTCAAGTTGCACAAAAGCCATTAATATGATTCACTGGGTGTCTGAGTTCTTATTCATTTATTCTTGATGGGGACCACTGATATTGACCAAGCCTTCTAATAGTTCTCTAAACAAAAGAAAAGATTACTTAAAATGTACTGAAATTAACAGTCCAACCACTTGTTTTTCTTTCCTGTCATGCCATTTTAATTTTTCAAACAAAACAAAAGAAATAACTATTACACCATCATTAATGTGTTTAGGCAAAGCTACTTCTAATCAATGTTCTCTAACATGATTCTCTTTTCTTACACAAGTATTTTGTGAAATGACAAGTACTTGATATCCACAAATTGAAAAGATATTAGCTGTTTGGATAATTTCTTCAAAATCTTTAATTTATATATCAAGATATTTGAAGAAAATAAGTACTATAATTCTATATCAGATAACATTCCAGGGATAGGCAATTGTGTTCAGCAGTAGCCATTGGGTCCCCCCCACACACACTTATTTATGATTTCCAAGGACCAAGGGGAACATGTCCAGTGACACTGAATGTGGGGAGTCAAGCAATGTACTATACAACCAAGTGAAATATAATAAAGATATTTTCTCTTCTAATATTGTTTTATTTTCCTTTTCCAGAGAATAAAGGTGGTGCACAATTGTAAAATAGGGTATAAAATATGAAATAAACATGAAAATATAACAATAAAATTATATCAGCATCATTAAAATGATCAGATACATATATCTACCGATATCCACACATGCACACATGATGAAGGTAAAATCAAACTTTATGTATTGATATTCTTTTTAAGAGTAAAACAAGTGAATATCTACTAGATCCAGAGGGAAATTTTCACACTATTCATACAGTTTAGACATTAATGGCTGTGTGTTGCATTATTTTGAGAGCACAAAAGTTCACATATGACATCATTTGTGTTTTTAATAATCATATATTTCATTTCTCTATCCTGACATAGTTCTTCATATAAAAGCCCTTTTGCCTTCAATTGGTCAGCAAATGGTGACCATTTGGCTATACTGTTTATGTTTAATCTGGCTCAGTGGTGGGATTCAGCCAGTTCATAGCACTTCGAGAGAACCGGTTGTTAACTTTCTGAGTAGCTTGGCAAACTGGTTGTTGGAAGAAATCATTAGGACAGAGAACTGGTTGTTAAATTACCTGAATCCCACCACTGATCTAGCTATACAATAATTTATATTTCTTCCCCTTTATCTGCCTATAATGAAATTTAGGTACAATTCAAGGGTACTATTTCCCCCCCTTAAACTTAGGTGAAATAGACCAAACAAACTGAGTGACTTCAGATAGTACTTTGGCAGGTTCGTAGCCATCTCTTGCTTATTTCTCAGTGATAGTCAGACGTTAACTTTGAACCTGGCAGCTCATTATCAGCTGAAATCTAATAATGTTCTTCTGGAATTTGTTTAATCATTTTTATAGATTAAAAACATATGTACTTATCACAGCCACTGCCATAACATGGCAAATTGTACAAGGCTACAAAGTAGAGGAACTGATTTTTTTCCCCATGTAAGCAAATGAAAGTAGCAAGGGGCCAATTCTATGGTTATTATCGACAGAACTTGGGCAGACTGAAAGTATTTGATAGAATAATTGGAAAAACACTTCCATGGGATATCTATGGAACAAGGCTTTATGAAAACTAATGTATAAATTCCCAATGGTGTTTCTGTGACATTAATGGTGAATTTCTATGTTTTCAGTTTTGATGCTGTTCAAAAGATGGACCACTCACAGAGTAAAGAACAACATAAAAACAAGGACATACAATACTCGAACCTGAATAATTATAAGGTGATTACAAGATAATTACAAGATGGTAATACAGACAATTATCTTCTAAAGATATAAAACATTACAAATAGGAGAATCTCAACCCAAACCTGGAGAGGTTTTCAAGGTCTTACAGAATACCATCAGATGGGAGCCATAAGGATCTCAGGAAAGCCCTCATTCCACAATCTTGTAAAACACAAGAGTGTAAACACAATCTTGTAAAACACAGGGCTGATTTTTGTAATGGAATATATGTTTCTTTGTTATTAGTAAAAATATTCAAAATTAATATGTTTACTTTGACATTTTTGTTTCCTTTGGTAATTTTGTCCCATCCCATTCTTTTAATCTCTCTTTTCAACGTTGAACTCTGTCATATTTATAAAATATCTGAGTCATTTGCTGAAAATGTATGAAGAAACTGAGTATTTCTTTTATTTTTGTCCTAGCAAAATTGTTCATAAACCTTATTTGGGGAGAAAGGGATAGAAATAAATTTAATACTTGGAGACAGGCTATTTGAATAGTGCCTGCTAAATGATATATATGTATTTTTCTTTAAATAAAGTCAATTTGTTCATGCTCAGCATATTTTGCCCTGCTTTGTGACAGAAAGCTAAAATTGTTTTTAGGGATACTTTAAGAATGTGGTGTCTCAAAAATCTAGTAGAATTGACTTGATTTAAATCTTCTAGAGTAAACTAATTCAGTTAACCGCCAGGATTTGTACTTATGAATATTAAAATATTTTGGATGATACTGATGATCTGTTGTGCATGCTTTAAATATGTTGAATCAAATATCATGATACATTAGCTTACATGATTTTATTAAATGATCTAAAGACATGCAGAACTAAATGTCTACATTACCTACAAATGCATGTGAATTCTTTCCCATTTTGTCAGAAAAAGAAGCCAGGTACAAAACTGTTCCCTAACCAATCTGTGGCTTAAGGAAATAGCATCTAAGAATAAAGACAGTCTGGGATAACCATCACCTGGAGGGTAAAACAAATATTTGCTGCTAACTAATGTTCACTGCTGCTTTCTTATCATTCGAATTCACCTGCCTAGTGGCCTGTTCATTGGCCTAATGGCCAGTCATTTGACATTCTCCCATCCACCTGTTGTATCTACCCTCTATAAACAACATAATGCAGGTATCTCACTTACAAAAAAAATTCAGAGCAGGAATGGACAATCTATGGCCACCTAGAGACGGCATTTAATATGTTTTGGAACCAAAAGGAAGAGTGATGAAGTAAAGTGGCTGAAATCAGGATTTTCTTGCTCTTGTCATTTTTCTAGGAAGGATTTTGGAGTTTTATTTTTTATATTTCATAAATCCTCATAGTTTATGGAGTTTTTCCTGCCAAGTGCTTGAAATTGTAATTGGGTGCGTTTCCCTTCCCAAAATCATAAGAAACCCTGCTCTCAAATCATGGTTAAAGAAACATGTATCTCCTCCCCCCAAAAAGGGGGGCGGCGAGTAGGGAGCAATATAGGAATATTGCTTGCCATTCCAGTGCTGCGGGTTGCCTACTTCTGTGTTAAAAGATAGGCATTTAATATGATATACTTTATGTAAAGTTGTGTAGCACCTATCCTGCAAAGACATATTGAGCAAAGCATAAACCAACTTCCATGATTACTCTAGGGCTTCTTAAATTAATGAGGAATTGACCAGGTAAGAGTCTCTGGAATGATGAGTTGCCTTGATTTCCAGAGCTTTATGCCTATTCCAATTTGAATGTGACACAAGAGGAAAATAATTAAATACATGAATGGATACTAACCACATTAATTTAATTAGATGTAGAAGTTAAAGAAATTAAAACAGGTTTAATTCTTTTTCTTGTCCATCTTCTACTTTTCAGACTTACAAATCTAATGTACTCATCAATATATAAATTGAGCCCTTGGTTATTTTAGGGAGCAATTAGAGGAGGTAAATGTCAGGTATATCCTTTGAATCTGCTGTCTTTCCTGATATGCTGGCTGTTAACTGACACTTTATTCTGTCCAATAATAGATTTGGTCCTAGCAGAGCATAAAAGTA
The DNA here is from genome assembly GCF_051295495.1 of Thamnophis sirtalis. Lineage (NCBI taxonomy): Eukaryota > Metazoa > Chordata > Lepidosauria > Squamata > Natricidae > Thamnophis > Thamnophis sirtalis. The sequence continues at coordinate 52,383,153 of NW_028261391.1, forward strand.
ATACTAACCTTCTGATCCTGACTGTATGCCAAAATCCAGTCCTCCTGCTTGGGATGAAAGAGCATGCTATGGATGTAGAAGTTCAGCCGGTATTTTTGATAGGTGGCTCCTTCATCAGAACTGATCAGCAGGCTGCTTTCAATCTCAGGATCCGTAAGCAACATAATCTGTACAGATAAAAAAAGAGAGAACTGGAATTTGAAACAAGAGAAAGGTTAAACAAACAATCTGAAATGTCTAGAAAAATCACTGTTGTGAAATATTATTTAAATGGGCTCTATTTAGCTGTACACAGCCATCCAAATGTAGACAAAGCAAAGACGGTCTTCTAAATGGAAATGGATTCAACAGGGTGTCAAACTTGATCCCACTGTGGGCTCTATTGGGATATTGTTTGTCCTTGGGGACCCAGGGTGGGCCTGGCCTGACCATCAAAGCTGCCTGGGTGGATGGGGTCAGGGTTGGCCAGGGCTGGGGTGGCACAGGCTGGTGCCTCTATGTCTCCAGGAAGTCACCACAGAACAACTCTGGGCCTATCACGGGCTGGATTCGGCCCACAGGCTGTGTATTTGACATGGCTGGGATAGAGAAACAACATTCTACTTAACTAATCCAAGTATTTCTGTAACAGTCTACACAAAGACACATATACCTTTTATTTTTGATTGTGTGCGATACTATATTTTTTAAATGTATATTATGAGTTATATTTAAGTGCCCCATTTCTTTTCTGTTGAAAGCTGTGGAAGCATGGATTTCCCTGACAAAAGTCCACAGTCATTAATAGTGTGATGGTAAACAGAGGCAGTGTCACGGCTCCTTCACTTAATAACCAAGAAAGAAACTCAACTCCAGTTTGCAGAATTAAGAGTACTTTTACTGATTATAAGTAATGAGAAGCTAAGCAAAGCTGGATCTGAGCAAAAGCGCGCAAAAGCATTAGATATCAATATATGATTCATTCCCCTCCCCTTGGTACCCCAGTCCATAGTCCAATTGTATATCTCCACAGCTGTCAGGTGGGAGACATCTTCAAAAATCATCATCAGGTTGGTATGCCAGACAGTTGGCCTTGGCGGGAAACTCCCCTCCTTCCACATGCGGAAACGAATGGTGAGAACAACTCCCAATTAACAGTCCTCCTGTACAGATTATTTCCCTCACCCAAATACCATGCCCTCCCTCCCCATTTCAATGGCAGCTGAAAAGCAAGCAGCAAAACAGAGGCTGATATGCAACTGAGGACAAGAAGGGCCAAAAGAGGCAAAAAAGTGAGAAACACTCTCTCTTCCTCGGGCATTTCCTTTGATCATTATCACATTAAATGCAAGACAAAAGAAGGAAAAGACTAGAGAATGTCATTCAAATCATAGCACAGAATTCACAGAAAGGATAAAAGCCTGAAGGTAACTTCAAGTGCCAAGAAGTATAAAAGCCTTTTCTATCCAATTCTGAAAATTTTGAATCAGCACATGAGTTTCCATTGTGATATTAAGGCAAGCCCTACATATATTATCAGTGATTCCTTTTGCTTTAATTTAAAGATGCAATTTAATTTAAATTGTATCACATTCTACCACTCCCCCATATATTGGTCCCTATACTATCATTCTTTCCACAGGAACCTTTATTTTGCACCATAAGATAAAGAAAAAAATTACATTACCTCTGGAAAGTTATAAAAATTTAAACTTTTTCCTTAAAGAAATAAATCAGAATCTTTCATAGATATCCCAGGTAATAAGCACTGCTGTACCCAGAACTCTTGAAATAAAGGGATTCACATAAAAGCTTCTACTTTCACTATAGTATTCAGCCATTACTAGGGTGACCAGACGTCATCAAAGATATAAACGCTGTCTTCCAAGATGGAGGCACTTTACCTTCCGTTTGAATCTTATTAAATAATTCTCTAAGAGGTTCTACCATTTCTAACTGTAAATTTTTATAGTAAACCGCTGTCAAACCGTCTGTACCTGGTGCTTTCCCTAACTTTAATTGCTTAATTACCTGCAAAATTTCCCCCGAGGTTATTGGTTGATTCAATTTTTGCCTGTGCTCTTCTCTAACTGAAAGTATTTTCTCTTTATCTAAATATTTGTCTATATCTAGACCATTAATTTTATCCCCTTTATACAATTCTGTAAAAAATTCCCGAAATACCTTTTGAATCTCTTCCTGTTGAAACACCTCCTTCCCTCTGTAAATCAGTTTAGATATATTTCGAGTTTTCCTTTTTTTCCTAATCTGATAAGCTAACCATCTGCCAGGTTTGTTTGCGTTACAAAAGGTATTGTGTTTTGCATATAATAAATTAGTAGCTACCTGGTCAGAGATCAACATGTCAAATTGAGATTTTAATATGGTGATAGCTTCCTTAACCTTTGTATCGCCTGGATGCATTGTTAGCTCCAACTCTTTTCTCTTAATTTCCTCTTCCAGTTCTGTTCGTTTTAACCCTTGTTTATATCTATGTGTTTTATTTATATTCATCAGCACTCCTCTCATATACGCTTTGCTTGCATCCCATACGAATTCCATAGATGTACCCTTATTCATATTCAAAACGAAATATTCAGATAACAATTTTTTACAATCATTAATATACTTTTCATATCTAAATAAGTTTTCATTCAATCTCCAAGACCTTCTTGCCTGCACTACCCTTCCCAACTCCATCCAAACTGGGTTATGGTCCGAAAGGACCCTAGCCGCAATCTTTGTCTTCTTGACCCTAGAAAGCAAATCATTAGTGGTTAGTATAAAATCAATCCTTGAAAGGGATTGATGCCTATCAGAGAAGAAAGTGAAATCATGTTCCTCTGCATTTCTTTCTCGCCAAATATCTCTCAATTCAAAGTCATCCATGATGTCAAAAAAAGGTTTGGGTAACTTTGCTCGCATCTTAGTATTTGGGCGAGAAGTCTTCTTATCTCTCTTAGTGTCTCACACCATTCCAATCACCCAATAGTATACAGGAACTATAGTCCCACTGTACTAATTTAGCATGAAGATTTCTATAGAATCCATCTTGCTGTTGATTAGGGGCATAAATTCCCAAAAGTAATGTCTTTTTCCCTTCTAGGATTAGGTCTAAAGCGATATATCTTCCGAAGGGATCTGCTTCAATTAATTAAGCTTTCATGTCTTTTCTTAAGTATACAACTATACCATTCTTCTTTTCCATAGCAGAAGCTACAAAATGTTGACCAAGTTTTGAGTTAATCAAATATTTTTGATCAGTTGATTTGATATGAGTTTCTTTCAAACAAATTATGTCATTCTTAAACTGTTTGAGATAGTGAAATATTTTCTTTCTCTTCTGTGGGGAATTCAATCCATTGACATTCCATGTTAAAATCTTAGTTGTCATCTTTGGTTGGCTGAAGCATTTTTAGAGCTTCCTGCATGGCCTGTTTAACCTTAGGCCTAGCTCCTCCCACTGCTTCCAGACTTGTTATTGTAGCTCCTTGATCGATGGCCGGTGATTGTTGATGTTGTTGCTTTTTAGCTTGTTTCTCCATTCGTCTAGTAATCATGCGACTAGGTCTTTGTTCCATAACACCTTGCGCTTCTAGAAGAGAGAGATGCTCCATCTTATCTGGTGGTTGTGTAGTTTGCTGCCTGTCCTGTCCTTCTTGTGGTCTTTCTCCAGGTCCAGATGATGCAGGATATCCAGCCTTCAAAATATTATGATAAAAATCTCGGGCTTTCCATACAGAGTTGAGGCGATATCTTTGCCTATCAAATGTAAGTATAATGCCAAATGGTGTGTCCCATCTATACTGTATCTGACGATTTCTGAGTTCTTTGACTAAAAAAGCGTAGTCTCTCCTGGCTCTTAACATTTGAGGTGGTATCTCTTTCAAAACAATCAGGTCTTGACCGCCAATTTGAAGCTTAGTGTTATAAGACTCTTGTAGTACCATATTTCTAAGCTCTCTTATAGTGAAGTATATAACGATGTCTCGAGGAAGCTGCTTCTGCTTTGCCACCCAAGAGTTCATGCGATAAACTTTGTCGATCTGCCAGTCGAGGTTGGTCCCTGGTCTTCCCACCAGGCGGTCAAAGGCTTCTGATAGAATCTGTTTCAGGTTCTCCTGTTTCTCCTCACGCAGCCCCCTTACTCTTAATGCGAACTCCATTTGTCTATACTGTATCATAATAATTTCTTTTTCAGCATTTTCCACTTTTTGTTCCACCGCCTCTGTTTTCAATGTCAAGTTGGTATTGGCCTCATTAAGATCCTCTAGACTATCTTCAATTCCGGAAACATGTTCTGTCAATACAGTTACAAGTCTCAGCATTTCATCTTTAATTTTAACAACCCTGGCATCAATTTTCTCATACAACTCCTGTTTAAGTCCTTTTATTTCACCTTTAATTTCCTCTTTTATTTCTTTTATTTCCTCTTTTCCCTCCTGTTTTATCTCCTGTTTTATCTCCTCTTTAAGATCTCTAAGTTTATCTTCCATTTTAATTGTCTGTGCGTTAAGAGCCACACTTAGTTCACTCAAGAAGAATTCTTTCGTTAACAAATCCCCAGCAGGGGGCGTAGGGAGCGGAGGCTGCAACCTTGTGCCAGGCCCTGGGGATGTGCCCCTGGGAATAGAGGGCGACGGTTTCAAATTAGGATTTGGTTTTGAGGCCATTCCAAAATGTATCTTCCAGCAATTAATAAAACTCTGCTGCCTGACTATGCAGCTATAAGTAAAGATGCTGAATTTCTCCCTTTACTTTGAAATTTGAGGCTTGGCAAAACTTTCAGAAAATAAGCATTGTAACAAGACAGTTCAGCAGATTCATCACCATTTAAGTTCCAGATAAGCAAGATTAATGAGAGAATGGAAGTCTTGTAAAATGAAACTAATTAGAAGGCTTCTGCTGGCCGATTGTAAAACAGGTGATAAGGACACTCCTTTGAAATTTTAGAGTTCTGTAGCATTTAGCAAAAAGTTTAAGAAGATAATCATTATTACCGGAGAATCCAGCCTGCTCGGCGCCATTTTAAAAGCCTCTAAGTAAATAGATTTTCAGAGGAAGATCTTGTAAAAAGAGGAAGCTAAAATCTTGGTAAACAATTAATTTCCACGTAGACGGATTCAGCTCGTGATAAAATCAAATAAATCAAAGCTTTGAACTGAGTGGGGGAGACCTTACTTTGTACCGCACAAGGCAGTTTGAAGTTCCCAGCACGGACGCCGTTCTGCTTTGGGCTGGCCCCCCTCTCTCTGCAGGCACAAAAGCTGCAAAAATCGAAGGGCATTTGCAAGCAAAACTATTCTTCTTCCCTTCTTGCCTGAAGGATAAGAAAACCTGTTAAGACGTCAGCTGGATGATCATCTAAACAGATACGTGATCAGGAATTCGGGGGCAGCTAAATTTTAAGCTGCCACCATCAGTAGGCTCCTCCCAGGAAGTCCGTGCAGCACTTTTTTTACTCCCGCGTAGCTGCAGTGATTTGTTGTGATGAGCATGGGGTGACTGGACTGACGGTAAGCCCCTGCCACCACTGGACTAACTGCTGCTGCCTCCTCCTCCTCTAACAGCACCGCTGGATTTGCTGCCCAGCGCTGCAGCTGAGGTGAAGCCGCCAAAGCTCCTGCCGTGCTTTTGAGGAGCCTTGAGGCCATGGGAGCCAGTAGGAAGGCGGCGGAGAGGCGGGAGCAGGAAAAAAGGCCCGATGGCTCCTCAAAAGCATGGCAGCGGAGGAGGGGGCAGGGCAGGGGTAACGCGGTGCCCAGCTCAGGTGCTCCGAGCGGAGGGGGAGGAAGCACCGCTGCTGCCATGGGCAGGAGCTTTGGCAGCTTCACTTCAGCGCCAGGCAGCAAAATTTTTAATCAAGAACACCCCCCCGCCCCGCCCTGCCCGCCAATGGTGTCCCGCTTTACCAATTTTAAAATCTGGTCACTTTAGCCATTACATTTTTTATCACTCTGTAGCCATTTATTATGACTATCCCTCAACTCTTGAATTTTCATACTAAAGCAGGCCAGGTAATCAAAGTTCGACATAATAGTCTCTGGATCATGACTTTTATGTCCAGTAGATGCCAGTCCTTGGGCTTTCCTCTATGCTTGTATCCAGTGACGTGGGTGGGGTTTATGGCTGGTGAGGCAAATGGGCAAAAGCCGCCCTATGTCAGACACAGCGGCGAGGCTTCGGCGGGGCTTTCCGAAAGCCCCGACGTTGTGTCTGACATAGAGGCGTCTCGCGGGACGCCTCTAATGGCGGACACAGTGGCAGGGATTTCGGAAGGGCTCTACCACACCAAGGGAGAACCCATCTTTCTCCCCTCTCCTACAAAACAGCATCAGAAGGAGAAAGGGGCAGATTATATTAATGAAGACATCCCACGCTTAAAATGGTTCCCCTTAGACAGGAAACGGAAAATGATTATAAACATGTCTGCTGAATGGTCAGCCTCCTCGCTTTAACAGTTTTGGGTTGCTGAAACATTAAAAAAAGTGCCAGCCCACGCGCCAGCAGCAGCAGGTAAAACACACAGACACACAGACACAAACACACAATTACTTACAATAATACAATTACTTACAAATTACATTAATTTTGAATTCCTCCCACTCCCTCTGACCCACATACCTTTTCCAGCTCTTTCACAGAGGATTTCAACTCTGCTCTTGCCTGCCATGATGAAAATGTAAAAATGTAAAAGGAAAAAGACAAGAGCTGCTGAGGTCAGACTGGGCTAGCTGCTGCCAGAGTCTCCAATGGATGATTCTGCTTAACTGTTTAAAAAAGCCTCTAAAAAAGTGCCCTCTACAGGAGGAGGTGAGAGAACCACGTGCCTCATCTACATAAGGAATTTTTCACCTTTTAACCCTTGCTTAACTCTGCTCAAGTGATCATAAAGATAGACTAAATGAGGCATGTGGTTCTCCTGCCTCCTCCTGTAGAGGGCACTTTTTAGAGGCTTTTTTAAACAGTTAAGCACTAAGCAGAGTCATCCACTGTGACTCTGGCAGCAACTACCTCAGCCTTTTTTCCTTTTACATTTTTTTTTCTTTTCATGATGACAGTGGTGAGGGCCTGCCTCCCCTGCCTCCCCTGCCTGCACGTCCCTGCTTGTATCAATTTTCTCTGTTATTTCATCACTTTATACCAGATCCCAGAATCTGGATAAATAAATGCTAAAATTGGATTCTTTACTATAGCAGCAATACACATGGAAGACATGGATTATTATTCAAAGAACAGAAAAAGTGTTTCTCAATTTCTCAATGATAAGGAAGCAACTGCTGATTAAAATGAATAACAGATTGTATTTTTAATGGTAAAAACTGTTAGGGCACCAAAACCAAGTGACAGCCACTGAGTTCTACACTCAGATAGTAGTATTTTAGTTTTTGATCATAAGCAATTACTACAAGAAGTATGCCTGTCTATAAGAAAGTTGAATAGATTGAAGGGGGCTATTTTATAAAAAACCAAAAACCTTGACTACACTCCGCAGTCAGCTTCATAAAAGGCACACAGCCATTGGCATTACACTAAGTAGATATATTTCAGCATAACATCATGTTGAATGGCACATCAACAGTGACAGGATTCTATCCCTTTCCACCCAACTCCATGGATTGACAGATGGTTAGCTTCATTATTCAAAATAGCATTAAAATGAATGTATAATAGGTACCCCTTAATTTCATTTAATATTATGATTAGCATATTGATTTATTTTATTCTCTGTGCACTGGGCATACACATATATGGACGTGCATGCATTGCAGACATACTTATTAAATGGAATTAATTTTCTGAATTTGATGCTCTGTTGGATAGAAATAATATAGCAGAGAGTAATGCATAATATTCTAAGTAGCAAGTAGTTGGGACTGAAACTCTCTGCAGCAGTTGTGATGTGAATTCAGATGTACCCATACTTAGATAAGTTCCAATGAAATGCAACATAGACTTTAGTATGATTATTCTAAATAAGCACAAATTTGAGAAACAAAGCTTAGAAGTCTTTATGAGTTGGATTCAGGAATGTTATTACAGTTATATAGTAGATCAGAAACTCATGGCATTTTTATGTTTAACAGTATTATGGCGTAAGTTTTCACTGACTCCTAGCAGCTTTACAGATATATGAAATAGGGAGATTATAAACACTGTTGTAAAGGAAGGGAACTAAATGTGGACAATGAGAATACAGGCAAATAAAATGGAAAATAAATGGATAACTAAAGTTATTATTAATTTGATCCCCATATAGTCATTTAGATTATATTGGAGGTGAGTGATTCTCCAGCAACAAGGGCTGCAAAACAGATCTAGAAATATACAACATGAATATTGATAGAGAGACAGAAACAAGGAGACCATGAGTTCAGAGCCGAGGTGGCGCAGTGGTTAGGGTGCAGTACTGCAGGCTACTTTAGCTGACTGTGATCTGCAGCTCAGCGGTTCAAATCTCACCAGGCTCAAGGTCGACTCAGCCTTCCATCCTTCCGAGGTGGGTGAAATGAGGACACGGACTGTGGGGGCAAGTTGCTGACTCAACTTGCTAAAAAAATTTGTAAACTGCTTAGAGAGGGCTGAAAGCTCTATGAAGCGGTATATGTCTAATTAATAAAATAAATAAATAATCAGTCTTAGCATGGACCTTTATTTATGCAGGCAGTCACCAGGAGTTAAGAAGGAGAAGGAAGAGGAAGGGAAAGGGAAAGAAGTTAACATGCTGTCCCTCAAACTTTGTTCTTTATGTTTTCACATAATGCAGTTTAATAATATAGAGAAGCTGTCAATCAGGTTCCTAGCCTTAGTTGCACTGAATGACATGTCACATTACCTAACAGGAAGGACACTTACGTCAACTCAGTCAGTTGCTTGTCAGGATGCTATAAACACATCCACAGCCTATCCTATCTGTGGGCATTATGGTATTTGTTGCAAGCTAGAATTTTTAATATAGAGATTACACTGCAGGGCAGCACACTTTTTCTTACATCCAAATAGGACATATGTGCAGTGCATTGACACACAATCAATGCATTTTAATAGTCCTATAATAAATTCTATGGAGCTAAATCATGAGTGGTCTTGGCTACTTGTGTTACTGACTTTCTGTCATAAGATGAAATTCCGTGTGCATGAACATCATATAAACAAGCAGAAACAAAGACATGGAAATATTTTATTATAATATTGCAAGTTATTGACTGTCTATAATTTATAGAGAATCATATTGATTGCATCAGTGCCAATGCAGCAATTTTGGTATACACATTGACACAGCAATCAGTACAAATATTTCCCAAAAATAGTTTATAGCAACATAAGTGAAGCCATAATTAACTAGATTTGTTATGCAGATATACAGTTCCTGAACTAGCATGATTAAGGGAAGGGTTATGTCTTCTATAGACTTCTGTCAATTGTGATAATCCTGTATCTATTTATCTGAAAGTAATAGCCAGAGAGCTGTAAGTACCTCCACCTGTGTTCTGGATCCGTGTCCCTCATGGCTGGTTACGAACTGCAGTGAGGTGACACGAGGCTGGATCCAGGCGGTCGTGACCGCCTCCCTTCGGGAGGGGAACTTCCCCGCCGCACTGAAAGCGGCGGTGGTGAGACCCCTCCTGAAGAAACCATCTTTGGATCCAGCTGCTCTTAATAGCTATCGCCCTGTCTCCAACCTTCCCTTCTTGGGGAAGGTTGTTGAGAAGGTGGTGGCCTTCCAGCTCCAACGGTCCTTGGAGGAAGCAAACTACCTAGACCCCTTCCAGTCAGGCTTCAGACCCGGTTACAGCACAGAAACCGCTTTGGTCGCATTGATTGATGATCTCTGGAGAGCCAGAGATGAAGGACATTCCTCCATCCTGGTCCTCCTTGACCTCTCAGCGGCTTTCGATACCATCGACCATGGTATCCTTCTGCGACGACTGCGGGGGGTGGGAGTGGGAGGCACCGTGCTACGGTGGTTCTCCTCCTACCTCTCGGACAGGTCGCAGTTGGTGTTAGTGGGGGGGCAGAGATCGTCCCCTAGGCCCCTAAATTATGGGGTGCCTCAGGGTTCGGTCTTATCCCCCCTGCTATTCAACATCTACATGAAACCGCTGGGAGAGATCATCCGCAGGCATGGGATTAGATACCATCAATACGCGGACGATACTCAATTGTATCTGTCCGCCCCGTGCCAACTCAATGAAGCGGTAGATGTGATGAGCCGGGGTCTTGAGGCCGTTATGGACTGGATGAGGGTTAACAAGCTTGTGCTCAACCCAGAAAAGACCGAGTGGCTGTTGTGTTTTCCTCCCAAAGATTTGACTAATATCCCATCACTCAGGCTGGGGGGTCAAATTCTACACCCCTCAGAGAGGGTTCGCAACTTGGGAGTCCTCCTGGATCCACAGCTGTCATTTGACCACCACCTAACGGCTGTGACCAGGGGGGCATTCGCCCAGGTTCGCCTGGTGCGCCAGTTGCGACCCTACCTGAATCGGGAGGCTCTCACAACAGTCACTCGGGCCCTTGTGATCTCTAGGCTGGAATACTGCAATGTGCTCTACATGGGGCTGCCCTTGAAGAGCATCCGGCGACTACAGCTAGTGCAGAACGCAGCCGCGCGAGTGATTGCGGGTGCACCTCGATTCACCCGCATAACACCTATCCTCCGCGAGCTGCGCTGGCTGCCTGTCGATCTCCGGATGCGCTTCAAGGTGCTATTAATCACCCATAAAGCCCTACATGGCAGTGGATCTGGATACTTGAGAGACCGCCTTCTGCCAATTACATCCCTGCGACCAATAAGATCCCATAGAGTAGGCCTCCTCCGTATACCATCGGCCAGCCAGTGTCGGCTGGCAACCACAAGGAGGAGGGCCTTCTCAGCAGTAGCCCCGGCCCTTTGGAACGAGCTCCCCGTGGAGATTCGTACCCTCTCCACCGTCCAAGCCTTCCGCATAGCCTTGAAGAACTGGCTCGCCCGTCAGGCCTGGGGATAAGGATAGTTACCCCTCCCGAATGATGAATGTATGTTGCCTACCATTTTATTATATGTTTCTTTCTTGATGTTTGTATTCCCCCCTTCCCAGTTTTATGTGAGCCGCCCTGAGTCCCCTCAGGGAAAAGGGCGGCCTACAAATTCTAATAAAACAAAACAAACAAACAAACAAACAGAATATCTACTACTAATACCTGCTAAGAAACTTAAATATAAGACATAATCAAATCGTATAATGATGGCAGTCACTTATGGCTAGTCTCATGCCATTGGTGAATGGGACTCTTGCAAAATAATGACAGAAAATCACCTGACTTAATTGACAGAAAATCAGCTGAGTCCTTTTTTTGTAAAACCTATCACACTCTGAAATTATGACTGTTCTGTTTAATGGAGTGCTGCCACCCAGAAGGCAGCATATGCAAGCTATGTGGAACTATGGCATTACACATAACAGCCTTTGGTTTCTCCTATACTTCAAGACTAGAAAAAAATACCCTGCATATTTCTTCCATTATTAATGGCACTTAAAAAAACTTCCTTGCCTCAGCCACATTTTACTTTCTCACCCATTCTAGGGACAAGTGGTTTATTAAATTGGAGGCAAATCAGAAAACAAGCTTTAAATGTTGTCCCCACAAACATTCCCATGCTTCCAGGACAGCACCAGAATAGAAGCTGTTTGGTCAACAAACAATGGCAATGTGAATGAAAGTTGCTTGTATAGACACTGCATTGGAAATGATTTGCCAACTTAACAAGTTGTAATGTACAAAGTACATTAATGCACATCTGCAAGTGGTACATTTATTCATAAACACATAGACATATTTACAGCTTCATAAACAGCAGTAGTTAAGTCATCCTTATTCTGAATCCTAGATCACCCTCACCAGTGCAGTAAGTCCTTGGATGACTTGAAGAATCTATCTTGGGTTTGGTAGGTTTGCATTTTGGAACTGGAAGCTTCTGAGGCTCCTTCAGTTGCAGCTCTCAAAAATCAGTTGTATTTGGAACAGGAAAGACAAGAAAGTGTCATTTTAACCCTTAAATAAGGAGAGCACCAATTTCAAAAGAAAATAACCCTAATTCTCTTCTGAAGCAACTGAGAAATATAAGAAGTTTTAGTTTCCACCCACTTTGTGATATCCCCTGGGATTTGAAGTCCCCTTAAAGTAATATTAAATTGCCTATTGTCTAATATTCCCTAAGTAGATTTAAAGCACGGCTGTAGTAAGATGACAAAACACAGGATAGATTATAAGTCCATAATTTGGACGAGGAATGGAACTTATTAAGAACTAGGGCATTTAAGATGAATAGTATAAAAGAACATCATATAATGAGCCATATAAGTCTATGAACAAGTCTCCCAGTGGAGGTGGATATACGATTCAGTGTTTATGAGGCTTAATAAAAATAAATGGAGTAGAAATTCCTGCAGCTATGGATCTCCCTGCCTGTATAAATCCCTATCCCCCCCCCCACTCTGGGTTAAATCCTACTCAGTAGCTGCTTTGCCATTAGTTCACCCATCCTCACAATGTTCTACAGATAATGAACTCTGCATCACCCTAGGCAAGTGTCTTGTTAATAACCTTGGCACTGACCATGCATACCTAAGCCAAGCCTGGCCATTTTACATTCATTTTGCAATGACGTTAGCAGTGTAGCTAGGCCACCTGCTGCAAAGTAGGCTACATACAGAGGGGCTTCACATGTCTGTAACTAGAAGCAAAAGACAACAAAGTATGAAGGTAAAGAAAGGAATAACTTGCCTGTAGGATCTGATAGTGCTATGCATTCTTTCTGAATGTTTAGTGTACATAGTGTTTTAATCAGAGTTCAATCAGATCTGTTTTATTTTTACTATTTGTATGTGTAATTTGTGTTTTATTTATTTACATTGCTACATTCATGTAAGGCCAAAAAGAGTGACACGGGAGCAACAAGTTACAACTCAGCAACATCTGAGCTCTTCTAGATAGTCTTGAAGTACATCTGCTAGTATCCTTGACTAGTGGTCAAGCAACTGTAGCTGCTCGAAGAGAGTTATAGTTTACAACTGTCTGGAACAGTTTCCTATCCCTAAGGAAATGTTTTAGCTTCTTCTGTACTTAAGAAGATGGCAAAAACTAATTCTCCACCACCACTTCTTAATGACAGCAGGATTGTTTTTGATTTAATTTTAATTGTCTTTTGATTTTAATTGTATTTTTACTATTTGTATGTGTAATTTGTGTTTTATTTATACATTAAGCATTGCATATATTGAATAACCTCCCCCAAAAAATATTGAATACACTCATTTTATACTCAACTGTCAGAAAAATAATAATAAAGCAGACATCCATTTGAAAATACAAGTTTGTAAGCATATACTTTTGTGTACATTTACTTAGTGGTAGTGTTGATTGGACTTGGCTGAATGCCAAATTTATAGTGGAATAGACATTTTGAAACACTTCTGTGGGTCTCAGGGCAAAATAAGTAGTGGTTCCTTAAAATTATCACAACTAAATCTAAACATTTTTTTATATCTGTGAGTAATTTAGTGTTTCAGGAGCTGCAAAAAGGTAACATTTCTGTAAAAAGAAAAAAGTCTTCTTTAATTTGAGCAAGGGGAGAAAAATTAAGAGATAACAGATAAGCATGATTTACTCTAAGTCTTGTGTAATGGTTAGCTTAAGTCCAGCGTTATGGACTCTTTCAGTTCTATAAAAAAGGTTCTTTTTAGAGCATTGACAGGGTAAGAGGCATAAATATTGCTTCACATTTTGGCAGATCTGTTTCTGTAAATGTCACCAAATGCCTGGACTACTGTAACGCTCTCTACATGGGGCTGCCCTTGTAGAGCACCCGAAAGCTTCAACTGGTCCAGAATGCGGCTGCGCGGGTTGTCATGGGGGCACTCAGGTACTCCCATGTTACACCCCAAATTTGCAGCAAATTTGCAATTGTTGGAGCAATATCTGCACTGGTTTATGGACGGAACATTCAAGGTAGCTCCCGAAATATTTCTACAGGTATTTATGATACATGCTTTAATTGACAATTGAGAACAAAAACATAGGCTGACTATAAGAGGGTTTTCCGCAAAGTGATCGAACTGTGACCTTCGGTTGCGCCCGACAGCATTCTGATTGATTTTGAACAAGGAACTATGAATGCACTGGCAACTGTATTTCCACATGCTACCGTACTTGGTTGTCTGTTTCACCTTGGTCAGTCCTTATGGCATCGTATACAAAACGAAGGCTTATCTAATTTGTATCGCGATGATGAGAACATTAAACTGTACTCTAAAATGCTAATTGCACTGAGTTTTGTTCCTTTGGAAGATGTTGGGTCCGCCTTCGACGAACTGAACGATAGTAAACCAGATAATCTTCAGAATGTTTATGATTACTGGGAAGACAATTACGTTGGTCGTTTGAGACGCAAACGACAAGCTAAGCCGTTGTTCCCTATCACCATGTGGAACATGCGAGGTCGTGTTGCTGATGGCTTGCCGCAAACAAATAACTCAGTCGAGGATTGGCATAACACATTCCAGTTGTCTGTAGCATGCCACCATCCAACCATTTACACATTGGTTCATCATTTCCGTCATGAACAAGACGTAACAGAATAAACCATTAGGCGTATACAGAGCGGAATTACCAACAGTCAGGCAGCAAGCAAGTCTTTACTTCACCCATCAGGATGCCGCTATAGGGCATTGCGTGCCAAAACAATTAGACATTATCCCATGCCATCCCTCTACTAAACACCTAATTTACATAGCACTATCTTATGTCTAAGGATATATGACCGTGTAGTAGAGTTGTATTACTATTAATAGTACCAGAGACAAATTCTTTGTGTGTCAAATCACACTTGGCCAGTAAAGAATATTCTATTCTATTTTTCTTCATAAGGAGTTGAGTCCCCATCTATTCTTCCTCCACACATTGTTCCCCTCTATTTATTCTCCTCCTTGAGAAATTAGGGGTGGAAGATCCCGAATTTGGACCTAAGCATATCTCCACAACCTCTATTTTGGTAATAGGGACATTTTTAACAGCAGCTATTTTATGATTAACCTTTTCTTAAAATGCTAACTCTGTTGGTAAATTTAAAAAGCAAGGGATTTCTCCTTTACATTGTATTCAACATTTTTAAAGCAAACTAAAACAAAAGTGGATATTATTGCAGGGTTTTAGGTAGGCTACTGGAATCAATGATTTTCTATTGGGAAGCCAAAACTATAATCTAGTTCTAAGATTGTTTCTTGCTTGCTCCTACTTTAAAGTCATGAAATATAATAATGAAGAGCAATGAAACAGTCTAAAAGAAAAATTGAGTAAGCCCGTATCTGGATACTATTTCTTTCCATGCTTGATAAATAAAGGGTAAGTAGACTTATGTTTCCTCTGGATTATGATGGGTTTCTTTCTCTTAAACATAAAAAATACAGACCTTTATTAAATAGGGAAATTTAGAATTTTAATCTCTTGACTGTCCAAGCTAGAAAATTAATGTCTGTGTAAAATGTCATTTAAATGAACTCTTTTCTTTAAGAGAGTTCAAGCAGCAGAGAACATGTTAGTTCCATCTTTGAATGTGAGTGCAAGTGGTTGTCCATGGCAAATGTTCTATGAAAGTAATGGCTTTAATTACTGTTTTCAATATCACTGTATTCTGTTAAATGAATTCTGCTTGCTGAATACATGGTTTGAGAATGATCAATTTAACAAAAATAGTACATGGTCTTCATATTTTCTTACCAGTAATAAAAGTTGAAAATGCAAGCCCTATCTTCCTATTTTAAATAGTTGTTTTTAAAAAGACTGATAATATTGAAGCGAAGTGAACAATCCGCCCTTGTTTTGGCAGATTGTTTTTACTTATAGAATTGTAACTATACTGTTCAACAAAAACAACTGCACCTAATTAAATATAGTGATAATTACCAAAGACAGTTGATAAGAGATAGTTTCAAAGAAAACTTTCAGGTAAATATGGTTTGTGTATATGTATGAAAGGGGTAGCTCCCAATTAATTGCTATTTTCATAAATTGCTTCAAATTAGTGGCCAGATTACAAAATTGCAACACAAATTATTTTTAAAAAAGTGGAACAGAACACAGCAAATATCCAATTAATAAATAGCACAAGATAAATAAACAGCATTGGAAAGAGTGAATGTAATAAAGAACATCTATAGGTAAATGGGAAAACATCATGGACTGAAGAATAGCCTTGAATTATAATGAGATAGATATGACATATAGCTTCAACGTTTTTCATGACAAAGGTGAAGTACATCCACATAAGAAGAAGCCACTTATATTATCACTGAGCTGTTGAATAATGAAAACTTTTCCACACATAACCTAGTGTCAGCTTTCTTAATCAAATGGCAAAATGGATCAGAAAAACCATTTTGATGCTGTGATGAACCTTAGGTTTTCATCATAATTTGTTATGAGCTTGTATAAATAAACTGATGGCTCACATGATTAGGGAAGATTATTGCTACACAAATCAACTGCACAGGCAACTAGAGACAGCACTGACCCTCAACCAACCCACGCAAGCCCCCCCCAACCAGTACTTCACCTCCCAATGACCCTCACCAAGACCCATCACAAGACTCTCACTGGTGACTTACATCTGACCCATCACAAGACACACCAGAAGTCTCTCACTTGACATACCCACACCTGACCCATCACAAGACTCATCACAGGACCCAGACTAGATGGAACCCTCACCTGACATGATGTCACCATCACAGGACCTATTGACCACATGAAGCTCTTATAAACAGAAGAACACTGACACCCCCTAAAATCTGTTAAAGGTGTTACCTAGCTTGGTAACAAAATGTCAAAAAACCAACCCACAAGCTCAGAGAATGAATGTTCATACTCATCCTACACCTGAGCTACAGATATTTGCCATAGATATTGCAAGGTCATTGATGTTAAAGACAATTAATTGAAAAATATTTAATATAATGATCATATAATTAATATTACATTAATGTTAACATACTAACATTAATGCTAATATTAAGTGATTATTACTTGTTAAATATTATTTCAATTGAAGAACCAGAGTAATATATAAGAAATAAAATATAGCTCCTAACAAGTCATGATTGGCTGAGAAAAATAATCAAGCACCAGAAAGGCCTATATAACATTCTCTATTCTCCCCAACAGGGGGTTACTGTTTACTATATATAACATGATAAATCCCCTTTGGTCAAGTAATACATGACATATACACAAAGCCAATTTGTTCCATTTTGAATTTTAGCCATTTTGTCTAAAACTAAAATATCTAATTGTAACTAACAAAAGATTTTCATTTCTTAGGAAATGAAATATAAGAAGACGTTAAAGGGGATTAGACAAAACACTATAGGATCAATCTCTTACTATAGATCCCCCATGATAGCAAAAGCGGACTTCCTATACCCATAGAAAATACAAATCAATGTAACTTAATTGATCATAAAGGCAAAGATAGCATTCAGAGATTAATTAATAAATATGACTGTGATTATGAGAGCTATGGAATAAATAGTCATAGCTACTTGATGTAACCAGTTTAACCAGATCAAATTTGCAAGAAAGAGCCATAGCTGGATTCAAACAATAAAATATCTCATGACAATAATGGCTGCTTATTGAATAGACCAAGTAACTGGCTTCACTTACTATTCCCAGTCATAATTATACTTTACTAACCACAACAGATAAATTAACTCAGTACTCTGAGCCAAAAGAAACTAAGATATTGGTTAGCATAATGAGTAAATATAGTGCTTACATGGAAAAATCCCCAAATTCAACCCTTGGCATCTTTAAGCATAGTCCTGCCAACATAGAGTTTATCAGATAAGAAATTGAATGCATTTTTACTATAATGTACATAACCTGTGACTAAAGCAGTAGTAGGTTGCTGTAATATCAGCCAAACCAGTAGTGGAATTCAGGCCTGGATCACAGAACCGGCAGCAACCCAGGCTTGCCACGCCCCCAAACTGGTTCCCTCGTGCACAGTTCATTGTTCATTGTAGTTCATTGAACTGCACATGCATACACAGTGCACATCTGGTTTGCGCGTGGGTTGCAAAATGGCAGTAACGCCGGCAGCAACCCACCCCTGGACTAAAGGCCTCAGTTTGTCAAGCCATGCTATGTCCAAAGGATGCTAGCTAGACCAGATAGATAGATAGATAGATAGATAGATAGATAGATAGATAGATAGATAGATAGATAGATAGATAGATAGATAGATAGATAGATAGATAGATAGATAGATAGATAGATAGAAGTTTATTTATATGCCGCCCTTTTCCCTGGGGGGACTCAGGGCGGCTCACAATCCAAGGGGGAGGGGGAGACAGACTTTTTAACATATAAGACAATACATAATTAAAAAAACACAACATTCATACCATTCGGGCGGGTTACAGTCTTAGCCCCAGGCCTGACGGGATAGCCAGATTCTGAGGGCTGTGCGGAAGGTCTGGAGGGTGGTGAGGGTACGAATCTCCACGGGGAGATCGTTCCATAGGGTCGGAGCTACCACCGAGAAGGCTCTCCTCCGCGTAGTTGCCAGTCGGCATTGACCGGCAGATGGAACTCGGAGGAGGCCTAATCGATGAGATCTAATAGGTCGCATGGAGGTAATTGGCAGTAGGCGGTCTCTCAAGTACCCAGATCCACTACCATGTAGGGCTTTATGGGTGACAAGTAGCACCTTGAAGCGCACCCGGAGATCGACAGGTAGCCAGTGCAGCTCGCGGAGGATAGGTGTTATGTGGGTGAAGCGAGGTGCACCCACAATTGCTCGCGCGGCCGCATTCTGGACTAGCTGAAGTCGCCGAATACTCTTCAAGGGCAGCCCCATGTAGAGCACATTGCAGTACTCCAGCCTAGAGGTCACAAGGGCACGAGTGACTGTTGTGAGAGCCTCCCGGTTCAGGTAGGGGCGCAACTGGTGCACTAGGCGAACCTGGGCAAATGCCCCCCTGGTCACAGCTGACAAATGGTGTTCGAAAGTCAGCTGTGGGTCCAGGAGGACTCCCAAGTTGCGGACCCTGTCTGAGGGGTATAATGTTTGACCCCCCAGCCTGAGAGGTGGAATACTTGCCGGATTGGTGGGAGGGAAACACAACAGCCACTCGGTCTTATCTGGGTTGAGCACGAGTTTGTTAGCCCTCATCCAGTCCCTAACAGCTTCAAGTCCCTGGTTCATCACGTCCACCGCTTCATTGAGTTGGCACGGGGCGGACAGATACAACTGAGTATCGTCCGCATACTGGTGGTATTTTATCCCGTGCCGCCGAATGATCTCGCCCAGCGGTTTCATGTAGATGTTGAAAAGTAGGGGGGACAAGACCGAACCCTGCGGCACCCCATATGTTAGGGGCCTAGGGGTCGATCTCTGCCCTCCAACTAACACCGACTGCGACCTGTCCGAGAGGTAAGAGGAGAACCACTGCAAAACAGTGCCTCCCACCCCCACCTCCCGCAGTCGTCGCAGAAGGATACCATGGTCGATGGTATCGAAAGCCGCTGAGAGGTCAAGGAGAACCAGGATGGAGGCGGAGCCTCCGTCCCTGGCTCTCCAGAGGTCATCGGTCAATGCAACCAAAGCGGTTTCTGTGCTGTAGCCAGGCCTGAAGCCGGACTGGAATGGGTCAAGATAGCTAGCTTCCTCCAAGGACCGCTGGAGCTGAAAGGCTACCATCTTCTCAACAACCTTCCCCACAAAGGGGAGGTTGGAGACTGGACGATAATTGTTAAGAATGGCTGGATCCAAGGATGGTTTCTTCAGGAGGGGTCTCACCACCGCCGCTTTAAGTGCGGGGGGAAAGACCCCCCTGAAGGGAGGCGGTAACAACCGCCTGGATCCAGCCCCGTGTCACCTCCCTGCTGTTAGCAACCAGCCAGGAGGGGCACGGGTCCAGTACACATGTGGAGGCACTCACAGCTCTCATGGCCTTGTCCACGTCCCCAGGGGCAACATCCTGAAACTCAACCCAGGGGTGGTCTACCAGATTATCCCCTTGTGCCTCGGCTGGATCTGCAGAATCGGAGTCCAACTCCGACCGAAACCGAGCAACTTTGTCCGCTAAGAACTGGATGTAGTCCTCAGCTCTACCCTGCAGGGGATCCCCCGTGTCCCTCCTGTTTAGGAGGGAACGGGTTATCCTAAACAGGGCGGCTGGGCGCGACTCAGCGGAGGCAATCAAGGTGGCAATATAAGCTCTTTTCGCTGTCCTAATTGCCCTGATGTATTCCTTGATGCACGATGTTAGAAGTGCTCGGCTCGATTCGGATTTGTTGGACCTCCATAGGGGCTCTAGGCGTCTCTTCCGGCGCTTCCTCTCCCGGAGTTCCTCGGTAAACCAAGGAGGCCTCCTGGATCCACTGCCTCGGAGCGGCCGTAGTGGCGCAATCCGGTCAAGAGACTCTGACGCTGCCGAGTTCCAGGCAGCAACCAGAGTCTCCACCGGACTGTGGGTGAGAGTATCAGGAATAACCCCAAGCTCCGTCTGGAACCTCAAGGGGTCCATAAGTCGCCTGGGGCGGAACCACCTGGTCGGTTCCTCCTCCCTACAGTGGAGGTTTGGTCTCCGAAAGTCAAGCCTCAGTAGGCAGTGGTCTGACCACGACAGGGGTATGATTTCACTACCCCTCAAACCAAGATCACAAGTCCACTGCTCCGAGAGAAATACGAGGTCGAGCGTGTGACCCGCTGAGTGGGTTGGGCCCCGAATTACCTGGGTCAAGCCCATGGCTGTCATGGAAGCCATGAACTCCTGCGCTCCATCAGAGTGTTCACCGAGCGAAGGCAAATTGAAATCCCCCAGAACCATAAGCCTGGGGAACTCAATTGCCAGCTCGGCTACCGACTTGAGGAGCGAGGGGAGGGCTGCTGCAACGCTAGAGGCCTGACACTATACAAAGCAATGCTCTATGAATAAAAGACCAATCAAGGCAAGATAATAGTTGAATTGCTGAAAAATCTGCACACAAATCTGCATCAATTTTAAACGTTCACAAGGAGATAATTGTATAGGGAACTTTGCTCATATTAACTCAACCAAGGCTTTAAGATATCAACTTGGTTTAACTAACATTAACTAACAATTTAAGCAGGAATGTTGTATAGTGGAATAAATATTTTAGTCATATCTTGCTAGTGTCATGGAAAGCACTATAAATACGTTCCTTTTTCTCTGATCATAAATGTTTATAGCTTATTGCTGTCATAAATTATGGCAGACATTAAGAAGAGAATTTTGATGATTCTGTATAAATTGTCCAACAAAAGTCATTTAATGAAAGCAATATGCTTTCAAAATGATATGCATGTTTCAGGTCTGAAGACACTTTATGTTATGTCTGAGACTGGGCAAACGCGAGGTGTCAATCATCTCCACCTGATGACAGGATTGGTCAGTCAATATAGGTGGCGCCTAAGGAAGCTAACATCGTTCTGATTGGTTGCCGGTTTGACAGCTCCGATATAAAAGAGCTGTCAAACCAGAGTTTCTCTGTTCTGTCATGATTTGTGCTTAGTTGATGTTGAATAAACCTTTACGGTTGAACGGATTGCCTCAGTCAAGTAAATAATATTAGTACATAATACTGGCGATGAGGAGTAGGGAAGAAATTTCGCGCAGCCTAGCCTATTGATAGCAGTGATTTTTTTTTTTTACTTAAAATGTCAGCTATTCCGACTTTTGCCCCTTTCTCCACCCAGGAGGAGTCTTGGGAGGCTTTTCTGGAAAGATTCGAGTGTTTTTTTACTGGCAAATGACTTCGCTGAAGTGTCAGAAAACAGGAAGAGGGGTTTCTTCCTCAGTGCTTGTGGCCCAGAAATGTTTAGTATGGCCAGTGCCTGTATATACTGTTCCATGGGATACTTTGATGACTGCTCCATCAAAAATAGCATGTAGACATGCTTTTAGACAGTGTCTACAATTAGAAGATGAGTCAATTTCCCAATATATGGCCAGACTGAGACAGGAGGCAATTCCTTGTAAATTTAAGGAGCTAGATGATGCTCTATTGGAGCAATTTGTATGTGGGTTGAAGGACATTAGGCTGCGGCACCGGCTTTTATCAAAACCTGAAACACCTGAATTAACACTACAGGCTGCTGTAGACGAGGCTAGAGCCGCAGAGCTGGCTGACAAGTCTACGACACAGATTCATAATAGGCATATTGGGGGCCCTCCACTATTTCTATCGTCCTCTACTACCCAACAAATTGGGCAGAATGATTACAATTCTGATGATTCTGAGCAAGTCGGCCGTGTCCAGTCAAAAAATTACCTCAGGAACAAAAAACAAAGTGATGGATGTTGCGGGGGCAAACACCTCCGTTCCACTTGTTGCTTTAAGGAGGCTGTATGCCGACGATGTGGCTGTTTAGGCCACATAGCAGTGGTTTGCCGGGCAAATTTAACTGACCAGACTCGCCAAAATGACCGGGGCTCTGGCTACCATTACTCCAAGCCTCCACGAAACCATACTAATGAATACTCTGCTGTGAATGGTGAGGAAATGACTGAGGACTGGGTCATTCAATCAGCTTCCGGATTGCATAAGGATTCACAAAAACCTTTCATCACTGTACGCATTGAAGGGAAGCCGTGCCACATGGAGATAGATACTGGCTCCACTAAGACAATAATTTCCTGGCCGTCCCTGCAACAACTACTTCCATCGATCTCCAAAGACCAACTCCAAGCCTCCACCTGCCGCCTGTGCGACTATCAGGGAAACGTGATTCCTGTGTTAAGAGTCACATCTGTTGTCCTTGTTGAATTCAAGTCCTTCAAAGCTCGGCTGTCTCTTGTCGTTGTGGCCACACCTCTGGCTACGCTGTTGGGCTTGGACTGGTTTCAGCCCCTTGGACTGTCAATTGATGGCGTGAACTCTGTGTCCAGCGCCAATGACTTTGATTTGTTGACAGCTGAATTTGCTGATGTGTTTAATGATGCCTTAGGTAACTACAAAGGCAAACCCATCGCCTTTAATTTAGACCCAAATGTTCCCCCTATAAGATTGAAGGCTAGGAGAATTCCTTTTTCCCTAAAATCTAAGGTCAAGGCTGAAATTGATAAATTGGTAACTCAGGGGATCCTTGAACCTGTTGAATACTCACAATGGGAAACCCCTATTGTTACCCCTGTGAAGCCCGATGGGTCCATTCGTATATGTGGGGACTATAAGTTGAATGTGAATAGGGCGCTAAATTCGCACCCATACCCCGTTCCTATGGTGCAACATCTTTTGCATTCATTGGGGCATGGGTGCATTTTTGCAAAGTTAGACATGGCCCAGGCATATCAGCAGTTACCTGTGGATCCGGCCTCTGCTGATGCACAAACAATTGTAACGCATAAAGGGGTCTTCCGCTGCACCAGGCTGCAATTTGGGATTTCTGTCGCTCCGGGAATATTTCAAAGTCTTATGGAGCGGCTGCTCCAAGGGCTAGATGGAGTGGTTCCATATTTCGATGATGTATTGATCGCGGCCTCTAGCAAAACGGATCTCATCATCAAAACACGGAATGTCCTATACAGATTTAGGTCAGCAGGGTTGAGGCTTAAGCGTTCTAAATGCCATATTGGGGTTCCTTCCGTCGAATTCCTGGGATTTTTAATTGACAGCAATGGGATACATTCCACTCCAAGCAAGGTTAAGGCTATTCAGCAGGCCCCCGCCCCCCGTTCAAAGCTTGAATTACAGGCCTTTTTAGGGCTCCTGAATTTCTATGTGATGTTTCTGCCGCACAAGGCTTCTGTGGCGGAACCATTGCATAGACTCCTGGATAGTACAGCTACCTGGCACTGGGGAGCGAGAGAGGCTAAGGCATTCAATGAAGATAAACATCTCCTTACCTCCACTGCCGTGCTCATACAATACAATGCTACCCTTCCTCTAACGCTGACTTGTGATGCTTCTCCCTATGGGATTGGGGCTGTTCTGTCCCATGTATTACCTTCAGGGCAAGAAGCTCCTATCGCATTTTTCTCTAGAACGCTGTCCCCGACTGAACGCAACTATAGTCAAGTGGATAAGGAGGCATTGGCGGCCGTAGCAGGCGTCAAGCAGTTCCATGACTATCTTTACGGCCGCCAGTTCCTGTTAGTGACGATAACAAGCTCCTACTGGGGATTTTGTCGGGTGATCGTCCCACACCCCCGATCCTGTCTCCCAGGATGCTCAGATGGACCGAATTTCTGGCTGCTTATTCCTACCGGTTGGAGCATCGCCCAAGAAAACAGGTAGGACATGCCGACGCACTGAGCAGATGTCCACTGCCGTTAAAGGCTCAGGACCCAGCTCCAATTTGCCCTGTCTTGGCAGTGGAGGAGCTTCATCTACCGTTGTCATCCACAGATATTGCGGCGCATACATGCCGCGATCCCATCCTTGCAAAAGTTCTAGATTGGGTTTGCAGGGACTGGCTGGTTGGAGGGTTGGATAGCATGTTCCTTCCCTGTGGGAGGCGACGGTTAGAGCTGTCCATCCTGCAAAGGTGTTTACATCGAGTTGTGATTCCAACAACTCTTCAGGACCAGGTATTACACAGGCTTCATGAAGCCACCCAGGGATTGTATATATGAAAGCCCTTAGCCGCAGTTACGTGTGGTGGCCGGGGATGGATGATGCCATCCAAGAATGGGTGGGCCGCTGTTCTGAATGTCAGGCTATCCGTCCACTTCCAGCCACTGCAGAGTCTAGAGAGTGGGAAGCCCCTACAGGTCCATGGTCAAGGTTACATCTTGATTTTGCTGGCCCTATTCAGGGTACATACATCATGGTAATTGTAGACGCTTATTCGAAGTGTCAACGACAGCTGAGGCTTCCATTGGGATGCTGAAACGCGTTTTTACATGCCATGGACTGCCGGACATAATAGTGTCCAATAATGGGCCCCAGTGGACCTCGGCCTCTTTACAGACATTTTTAGCTATTTTAGGGATCCGACAGATTCTAACGGCCCCATTCCATCCGGCCAGCAATGGCCGAGCGGAACAGGTGGTCCGTTCTATTAAAGAAGCGTTAGCAAGAATGACATCTGGCAATATCTATGACAAAATCTGCCAATACTTAATATATCAACACTCGACTCCCTGCCCAGTAACCAATCAGAGCCCGGCCGAATTCTTGATGGGCAGGAGGCTCAGAACCACTCTTGACAGGTTACACCTGCATTACAATAACATCCCATCAATACCAGGAAATTACCATTCCAGGGAGTTTGCATGTGGGGAAAAGGGTTTTGCACATAACTTTGGGGGAAAACCTAAGTGGGTTCCAGCAACCATAATTGAAATAACACTGACCGATTGGAGGCAATGGCGGAGACATGTCGATCATCTGCACCACCCGGAAAACCCAGGGGGACAGCATCCTGTTGAGTTCTTTTCTAACGATGAAAAACTATACGCCGCCTTCCGGCCTACACCGACCACACCTCTCATTCCGTGTACGCCAGCGACCGTTAACCTGACACCGGTCAACTCACCTCAAACATCAGAACCTCAGCCAAGGGCGGAGTCATCGTGGCTGTCGAGGAAGTGTCGTGAAGGCCAGGAAGTACCAGCGTGTCTGCCTCTGATATCAGCACAGGAGTTGCATCGCTCTGACCGAATACGGAGGCGTCAGGCATATCTATCGGACTATGCTTGCGCAAACTTGGGGGAGATAGGTGTTATGTCTGAGACTGGGCAAACGTGAGGTGTCAATCATCTCCACCCGTTGACAGGATTGGTCGGTCAATATAGACGGTGCCTAAGGAAGCTAACTTCGTTCTGATTGGTTGCCGGTTTGACAGCTCCGATATAAAAGAGCTGTCAAACTGGAGTTTCTCTGTTCTGTCATGATTTGTGCTTAGTTGATGTTGAATAAACCTTTACTGTTGAACGGATCGCCTCAGTCAAGTAAATAATATTAGTACATAATACTTTAGAAAACTGATATCTTTATAAAAAACCATCTTTCTTTTTCTTTCTTTCCCTCCCCTCTTCCCCTTCTCTCCCCCCCTCTCTCTCACTCTCTTTTATTTCTTTCTGTTAATTTGTAACCATCCATGATATGGTTTATCTAAGAACAGACTAACAAGTACAATTAGAACATTAGATCTTTCATGGGGACCACACAAATGAATTTCAGTGGATTTTTGAATTGCCTTTGAATTTCCTTGTGAGAAGCTGGCATAAAACATAAAAGAATCTTCAATTTTTTCTTTCTCGCCCTCCTTCACCCTTCATTTCCCCACTCCCTTCATCCCTCATAAGATCCATCCTTCCTTTCTTCCTTATTCTTTTCCTATATTTTCCTTCTTCCCTCTCCCCTTCCCTCCCTTCTTTCATCCTTTTTTGCACCATCCATCCTTCCTTTCCTCCCCCTTTGCTTGTGGTAAGTTTGCAAGGAGAAAGTCAGTTGGGAAACCAGCAGGGCAGCAGAAGGTAAATGGCTGCTGTTGTAGGGATGGAGGGAGGAGGTATGGGTCAGGAAGGATGCAAGAAATGCTTCATGGATCATGGAGGGCACATATGGATCAAGTAGGTACAAGGAAGCGGCATGGGTGAAGGAGGATATAAGGAAGGTTACAGAGGTGTGCAAGAGGTGCAGCTCAGGTCAAGTAGGCTGTGCAGGCAGGGTGGTGCAAGTTTCAAAGGATGGCTTGGAGTGCTTGAAAGTATACAAGAGATGTTGTGCAGGTTAGGGTTCGGTATGGGCCAAGCAGCATCCATGGGTATGCACAAGAGGTACTCCCCAGGTCATGGAAGCCACACTGGGCCAGCACTGGTTAAGAAAGATACATTGGGTTGTGTAAGAGGTACTGTGAAGGCTGTGTACAGCACATGGAAGTAGCGTGGTCAGAGAGATATGTAATGGTGCACGGGAGCGTTATCTATTCCTAGACAGAGGGACAGACAGACAGAAAGAAAGAAAGAAAGAAAAGAAAGAATTTGACACTAGAAATTTCTATTATTATAATGAATCCATATATTATTACAAGGTAAATGATATGGATTACGGTAATTACTTTATTGCTTTGAGTTTTGACATTCAGGCACAATGTTTGTTCTGGATAAGGATATTTAACAAATTGTTCACAATGGATATAGCCGAAAACCTACTGTATAAGGGGATTACTCAGAAGGTTGTGGAAAAGATAACGATCTACATCTACCTAGTAATAAAACCTCAGTGCAGAAACCTTGGGAACTTTAAATTTTTGTCACAGCTGTAACAGCTGAAAAGAAGAAAAAAGAGGTCTGCCTCTAGTGTCTTTAGAAAAATGTGCATTTGAGATTTCTTAGCATAAGAATTTGATACTTCTTCTGAAATAGTTCTTAATATAGCTCAAAGTCATGGAGATTCATGAAATATAAATACCGTATATCATAGGAAAAAAGTTTTAAAAGACCCTTTTTTGAAAATGATCACGCTAGATAATATTTAATACTGTATATTAAATAAAAACTGCAGGTATGTATATATGTGATATATAGGCACACAGACGTGCACTATATAGGTGTGTTCCTACAAGCGTGTTCCTACAAGTTTAGACCGGTTCGGCCAAACCAGTAGTGGTTTTGCAGCCTGGGTTGCTGGAACTGGTATCAACCCATGCCTGCCGCGCCCCCGAACCAGTTCTCCTATGGGGCCGCCATCTTGATTTTTGGTTCTGCGCATGCGCAGAACAATTGTAATTGCACAAATTAATGTTTTTTTCTTTTTTTAACATGTTTCTCTATTTTTGTGCAAATGCGTACATGTGCGCACCAAACCGGCAGTAATGCCAGGAAGAACCCATCCCTGATATGTGTGTGGGTGTGTATGTGTGTATTTGTGTGTCTATGTGTGTGTGTGTGTGTGTGTGTGTATGTATGTACGTATGTATGTTTTCATAGATTTTCACGGGTGTAGGTATGCTGATCTTGTTTATTCGGATCTTTCCCCATGTAAGATTGGCAATGTTTTGGTGAGGTCTCACTCGCCGTCTTCAGGCTGGTATATGTAGCTATAATACAATAATTTTAGAGCATTTATCTAAATATTTTAGGCCACACTAGGAAAGATGGGCCTCAAACATTTGATATCTTTGGACTACACCTTATCAAATATGGAATAATAATGTTTCTAGCTACTGCTTTCTAATTTGAGATACAAGAAAATACAAGAGCAGTCATATGATTTAGCTGGTGATTATCTGTCCAAATTTCTTTTCCATATTATCCTAGGAAAACAATGGTGATGGTTGAGTTAGAAAGAAAATCTCTTGCAACATTCTGAGTTCCTTAGAAGAACCGTTTAACACAAATTAAACAAACAATTTAAATAATGGAAAAATACAATCAATAGGAGTATCTTTGATTTCATTTTGGGCCTTTTCTTAATATGAATGTTACACCATGATGCCTTTCAAAAGCTGATCAAAAGAAATTTCAGATCTCACTAAGCAAAAAACAATCTATGCAAAAATGGGAGATAATATTTATTTACAGACAGCTGTCTTAAGAGGTCACATGGTAATGAGTTATGTGAACCTTCAAAACAGCTATTTTAGATTCAAGATTGAATTTCCCCCCACAAATCTTAAGAATTTCATTAACTTTGTAGACAGACAATAATTTTTTTTTTCATATAATGACAAAATAACACAATGTAATTTGATTTTCTATAGCATGCCCCACAAGCAAGTCATAAAAGCAGACCTATCAGAGACATTCATTAGTAAGTGCTGCCTTTAGTCATCACTTCTTTGACAGTTGGAGAAAAACAATGTTTTATGATAAAAAGAAGAGTATAGCTATGTCAAATCTCACAAGCAATTATAAAAGAAATTCTGCTTGAATGTTTGTACAGAATAAGGGCTAGAAAGGTGTTGAGTCAGAGAAAATGGACAGCTCAAAAATGGGATTTGCAAACAATAATTTATCTAGGAAATATAAGAAGTAAGTACATGAAATTAGAAAAAATATTGTGGTTGCTCTTGAACACACACACAAACACACACAAATATGATAAAAGAAAATGATGAAAATTCAGCAAAGCAAGTGAAATAAAGGACCATAATCCAAATTGAAGCTTTCACGTTCACATTCAAAAATATAGTGCTCTTTGGACTAATATAAGATTGCATGGAGAATGGACTTAAATAGTAAACTAGTTCTGCTATGCTAGAATTATTTAAGGAATTGAAAAATCAAGGAGTAATTTTGTTAAAACTTGTGAAATTCTATGATATAGGAGTCTCGCTTGTTATTTCTTGAGGTTTCCTATGCCTTAAGAGACCGTAACAACAAAACAAAACCAGCCATATCACACTTTTGTGAACATACTTATCATATGTCAGGATCAGAAGCTGCTGTATGTTATACACTATATGTTGTAGGAAGTTATCACCCAGCCCTCTCTCAGAAAAATGAAATATCCTAGGAAATATTGAAAAGGCAGAATATTTCTTTGGATGTGAAAAGAAAGAAACATGTTTTAAAAGACAGAATAGCTGCCTGTAGCTTCCTGCCCATCTCCACTTTGTTAATGGGCCATTAAGAAGGCCAAGCTAGTCCACTTTACATAATAAAGACTTCTCCACTTCAGCTATAGGAAAGCATGATAATATTGGCCCCAACTGACCACATGGCATCTGAGAACTCAACCAAACCTGGATTCAAAACACAGCCCAGAGAGTTGCCCCTGCATGGCCCCATGGGAGCCTGACAACCAATCAGAATACATTTCTTACACAGGAACAGGAAACAGAGAGGTGGAGTTTGAAGTTTGGCGTTTATTCAATTTGTAGGCCGCCCTATTCCCCGAAGGGACTCAGGGCGGCTGAACAAAAGCCAAGGGAGAGGAAATTACAAAAAGTAAGACAAAAACAATCAGACAATACGAACTTAAAAGCACAACAGACACAGCAAATTCGAGTAGCGGGGGGAACTCAACCCCAGGCTTGCTGGGACAGCCATGTCTCCACAGCCGTCCAGAAGGCCCGAAGGGTGGAGAGGGTCCGAATCTCCACGGGGAGCTCGTTCCAAAGGGCCGGAGCAGCCACAGAGAAGGCCCTCCTCCGAGTAGTCGCCAGCCGACATTGGCCGGCAGATGGGATACGGAGGAGGCCTAATCTATGGGATCGAATGGGTCTGTGGGAGGTAATTGGCAGAAGGCGGTCTCTCAAGTACCCAGGTTGGTGGGACTGAACAGGTTATAAAAAGTCTAGCAAGCCCCTTCTCAGCCCTTCTCTTCTTCTCCATCAATATTGAAGCATGTGATCACCTTTTCTGTTCAGGGATCAAGCCATGTGGTCCTGTCCACCAATAAACCATCTTTCCAAGCAGCCTCCATGTCTCCAGTGTCTTTTTCCCCACTTGGAGCTGAACCCAGAAGGACATTTCTTTCATCAATGTCATGCTCACTCTGTATTTCAAGGCTTAGATAGTTGTTATAAAACCATACATTAGAAACTGAGATTGAAACAAAGCTTGGCATGTGAAAGCAGCCTTTCTCATGAAATGTACCTAAAGATGAATGGCAGTAAAACTCATGACTTGAGCATTAAGAAGTTTGGGGAGGTAGATTCTTACTTTTTTAAAGAAAATAGCTTAATTTCATGCCTGAAACAAGTTTTGGAAATAAGCCAAACTTCAACTGTATAACTTAAAAAATAGAGTAAACACTGTAAGTAGAAAGTTCCTATCATCTTGTAAAAGTAAAAATATGATAAGTAAATAATTTTATTGGGATTATTGACTATTAATTTGGTCCAGAATTTCTTCTGCTTCTAAGCAGCACAGTCTTGTACCCTGTTTTCTCGTGCTGGAAAACCCAACACTTTCTGTTACATATTTTAGCTGCTCCTTTGACCTTTTTCTCAATAAATCTGTCCCCAGAAGTCATACGACTTGTTTTTAGGAGGAGGCAGTTGACTTTCTAGGTTGCTTCTGTGATGCTTAGGGGGGAAAATATCTCTATTGATTTATCTTCTCTGTTTGTTGTTTTTTCTTTTTAAAAAGGCACTAATTGTTTCATCTGCCTCCACAAAATAGTGCTATCCCAAAAGGGTGGGGGGTCTTACCAAACTTTCATTTTATATGAAAATAGCAGAAATCATGAGATCTTGTATGATTTTTTTTTGCATAATCTAGCTTCCCAAAAAATCATGGTCTCATGAAAATTTGAATGACACATATTCAACATTTTTAATGATACCGGTGGGCCAACAGGGTTCCATACATATACTGGATGATTGTGATGGAAAGAAAACCTCACACAGCACAGATGTTTGAGCATGAAATATTGAATATTAGGATGCCCAAGCATGTGTTCCCTAAAAAGCGTGGGGGATTTGCATCATACATTGAAACATTCTCAAGTTAAAAGAAGTTGATAATTTGTTGTTTATGGATATATGCATCCAAAGTGAACAGAGGCTTATCCTGAACTAGGCTTCACTAATTAAACTGAAGCAGCAAGACCAAATCTCACAGGGCTATAATACCCAAGCTAAATATAAAATTTAAAATGCATGTGTTTCTTCTACCTGCCAGGAATAAGGGAAAAGACACAATCCAGTTCTGATGGGTTCTGCTTGGTTTATTGGGTAATATATCAACTAAACCTAAATTAGTCTGTTTTGTTTTCTACTACAAAAATATCTAGAGGCTTGATAGTCCTGGAGATGGCATGGTGCTTTGCAGAATGCATTATTTATTTATGGTCACTTTCCTATCTACATTGTTTTGTCTTGTTTCCCTGCCACTAGTAATTGTAACAAATGTTAATAATAAAGCTCATACAATTCAAAGTGCAGATTGCAAATAATGTAATCTCAATTTAAGGAAAGGATAAAACTAATCCAGACTGAAGATACATAGTCACATTCCTCAGCAACACATTTTACACCAAATAAATTTAGTTCTCAGCACTTGGGAGGCATGGAATGGAAATGTGATAACCAGCAACTGAAGCAGTCCAATGGGCTGCAGTATTGTGCAAATAAGGTCAATGGGGTGTGAATCCATGACATTAATATGTGGTTTCTATTTTTGGTGTCAAAAGCTAGTTTTGCAAATTTGTTTATTTATTTGTTTGATATCCTGCCTTGATTATTTTTATACATGTTCATATTCAACACATGTCCATGGAGATTTTCAATCATTCAGGTCATGGTTGTCCCAAAGATGCTTTTTCAAAAAGCACTTGGGCTTTGTTTTTTGTTGAAAGTGTTTTGCTTCTCATCCAAAAAGCTTCTTAGAAGTGAAGAAACTTTTTGGATGAGAAGCAAAACATCTTCAAAAAAACAAAAACAAAGTCCAGTTGCCTTTCAAAAAAGCAGCTTTGGGATATTCAATACACCTTCCTCTTCCTATTTTCAACAATCCTTTGAGATGGATTTGGCAGAGTAAGAGTAACTGGTCGAAAGTCACTTAACTTTCATGGCTAAAGCA
This sequence comes from Thamnophis sirtalis, assembly GCF_051295495.1. Lineage (NCBI taxonomy): Eukaryota > Metazoa > Chordata > Lepidosauria > Squamata > Natricidae > Thamnophis > Thamnophis sirtalis. The sequence continues at coordinate 52,415,621 of NW_028261391.1, forward strand.
GCTACTATGTTGGTCCATATCTTTATTTACATTAGCATGAAGGTAAACATAGGCATAGCAGCTTTTATATCCAGTTTGGCTCAACTTTATCAAACCATTAAGGCTTAACAAATGACAGCTAAAACCATGACGGCTTAGCAAGGCACACAAAGCTCAGGTGCAGAATCTGACATCGTAATCCTGGAAAAAGTCAATACCTAATAACCATTTGGCCTTTTCTTTTTAAGTCTTTGTCAAGATACTTCTAAATTTCTCTCCAACCACAAATTTTGTTGAATCTGAAAGCAAATTTAAAATTACAAGTTTAAAACATTGCAGCTTTTGTTCAGAATGATGAAGCTTTCCCCCCCAAATGATGAATTGTTGAAGGGCTAAACAAACATTGTTTCCAATTCCAGCTGGAACTAATTTATGTCCTACATAGACCATATGTCTAGCCAGAGAGTAATTTTTGTCAAAAAGAGATACAATCTCTTTCCTTTTGCAAACATTATTTTCCAGCTTCATCAGCTGCATTGTTAATTCCAGTAATGAGAGTTACTTGCCTGTTGTTCAAAAGAAAATTCTATTCAGCAAACATGCTCGGATTTTAATTGAATAATTTATTTGATGAGCTTTTATTTTTTCTTCCTGATATTCAGTCAGCTGTGACAATAATGAAATATCACCCTCAATGTAAATTGGTAACAGAATGGTACTTTTAATGTTTCATGTTCTTAATAGTGAAATGGTGTTCCTGATTTTTAAAAGCAGCTGAATAATAAACTAATCAAATGTAGAATCTTTTGTGAAATGCACATCATCTAACTGTAGTAACAAACATGAAAGTGCAAATTCAAAACTGTGCTAAAATTTCCAAAATAGTTCAAAAATTCTAAACTTTGGGAAGTTTTGAAATATTGTAACAATGAAGCAAAAAGTAAATCAAAGAACTCAAACTATTGTCCTTATTATTCAAATTATTGTCCTCACTATGCATCTAAAGAGAAGAGAGAGAAGGCTGAAAGGAGGCTGAGATAAATGCCCAGATGCCTTTCTTTGACCTTTGCTGGAAAAAAAATTCCTTATAAATGTATGTTTCCTTTTTAAATAACAAGTTCTTGTTACATTGATGGTATGCCAGTCTATCAGTCATTAATGGTCAAAATGTGGTCAGCTATGATGGGATTTTTGCTTTTTCCCATTCCAGAGTGACAGATTCAACTTCTCTAGGCATTTAGGAACCTGAATCTGCAATTCCCTTTTTGTTGTCACTTTTGAGAAATTCCTATGTACTTTAAGGAAATTTTCTCTCCTTTTTATATGATTATATACAGTAGTTTATATGATCTGAAAATTGCCAATTTAAAACTGTAGCCTTATATCTTATTCATATTTACTAAAATCTATATTTCATTGAACTGCAAGTAGAAGATGGTTTTGAACTCTTTTAAGGCCAATGGGACTAATGTTTCAATATTTCAATTTGGATTTTGCATTTGGGTTTATGGGTCATGACTCATCTACAATTTGCAAATCTGTTCTGACAGGAAGGTCAGAAATAAAGATGGTAATTCATCAGAGATGTTAAACTCTATTGAATGATTAACATTTGCATGAGTCCCATAAGATAAAGCATTTAAATCAGCACCTGGCCATTTTCTGAAAGCTTTCTTTTTTTAAGCTTTTCTTTAAAGTTTTAAAAAAATCTATTTAAGAAAGAACTTTCTCAAAGTTTGAAACTGCAATAACAACAGCTTCTGGAAGCTTTGTATTACAGTTCATGAATCCTGCAACCTGAGATAATAGATAGATGCTGATGAATAGATGATGATGATGATGATGAAGATGAAGAAGAAGAGGAGGAGGAAGAGGAGGAGGAGGAGGAAGAAGAAGAAGAAGAAGGAAGAAAAAGGAAGAAGAAGAAGGGTAGGTAGGTAGGTAGGCAGGCAGGCAGGCAGGCAGGCAGACAGACAGACAGACAGACACTAAGTCAATTAGACTTAGTAATCACTGACAATTTCAATAGCAGTTTAAAACATGTATTGGGAAATTTAACCATTAGGCACTGCATGTCATAAGAAAATAAACAGGGATATTACAGTAAGCTAGAATTGATGATGTTCCATTCATATCAAACTGCATTATGTTTAGATTGGATTGGTGTTTATTTGTTGTGATGGAGATGGTACTAGCTGAGATAAAGTGGACAAATGTAGACAAAGAGATGGTACTACCTGAGATAAAAGAGGGGTGGATAACCGCTATAGTGCTGCCAAAGACAGGAACTCACATCACCGGAAAGGAAAGTGAGGTAAAGCAGAGAAACATAAAAAGAAAAAAAAAACATACATAAAAAGGAACCAAAATGCAAAGACCATCTCTCCCGAGATTATTTAGCTCAGTAGCTGTTTAGGAGTTAAACTGGCATCAAAAGTAACAAACTGGAGATGGAAATAAACACAGAAAGTTTTCTTCCTGAACGGATTTCAGTGACCCGAGAGATTAACCTATGCATCTCAATGCTACGAGCTTCCTGAGTTATTCTTGAAAGGGGATAAACTCTAATGACTGTATTCCATCCTTGCAAAAGAGGCTTCTGCTTCTCAAGCTTCTTTTCTGTGTCTTTGACATCTTTTTTTGTTATTGGTTTTGAACTTATGTTATTGTTGGAGGGGACAGAATGATGCTGATGTTGTTTTCTGTACCCAATTTTCTACTATTTTGTAGTCATTCCGGCTGTCAGTATTTTGAATCTGAAATTGTCCATTGGGAAAAAAATAACTCATGACATTTTCCTCAACCATTTAACTGAAGTAGGGGAGCCAAATTATTTTTTAAAAAGTGTAATGAAAGTTAGAATAAGTAGCACACTTACTGACCACCTTGTAAGAACAAAAAAATTCACAGTTCAATCATGTAAATTCTTTTGAATTTCTTTCTTTTTTGAAGGAAATTATTTTCTACATCAAATTGAAAAGTGAAATGCTTCAGACTCATACTAATCATCCTTGCTTAATGACTGCTCTGTTTAGTGAATCTTTGAAGTTACAACGGCACTAAAAAGTAATTCTATGACTGGTCATTGCACGTGACCAGTTCAGCATTCTGCAGTTATGTGATCAACATTCGTGCACTTTACAACTGGCTTCCGACATTCCCTCCCCACCCACTTACCTGCTTTCCAGCTCCATTCTCCTGTTCAGGGCAACAAAAGAAGATCAGCTGGGAGGCATGGAGCCAGCAGGGGTGGAGCCAGCCTATTTGACTGTTCTCTGAAATACTCAAATGTTCCGCTACTGGTTCTCTAGAACCTGTCAGAACTGGCTGAATACCACCTCTGATGTAAACCTAACTTACTAAGGAGTATTGTGCACTGATTAATATATAAATTGAGCCAATAGTTACCTACTTATTATATGGGTATATGTTGACAATAGAACTGCCCAGAGAGTGCTGTATAGCACTATAAGGCAGTATATAAGTTTAAGTGCTATTGCCAATTCCATAAATCTAAGGATTATCAAAATTATAGGTCATAGGCACAGGGTACCTGTAAATATCACTCATAAGTTTTAGACATTTAGACATGTATCAGCTTGGTAACACATTCAAATATTAAATCCAAAGAAGTCAAATTTTGTTACATTTCCTAAACAAATGAGGAAATGAAGTAGATAGAAAACATCAGTTATAGTTTTGGGATTCAAATATGGTTCAGATATTCTTCTGACATAATTAAGAGGTTATCTAAAATGAATAATTCTCTGGAAATAATAGAAAAAAATTGCATAGTTTTTGTCTCCAAGTATTTTTGAAAAGCATTGATCCTGGCCTAGTAATTTTTCCATGTAACAAAGAAAAAAAAATTCGTAAAGGCATCCCAAGCATAGGTTAGGAATGAGCGATGAATTTGTGCACAATGATTAAACAAAGTAGAAGGCATATAAAAACTATATATTTAAACTATGCAACCTGTTGTGATTCAGCAGATGTCTGCTGTGAGTTTTTTCGGGATACAAGATTCATTATGCAGCTGGGGCTTGTTAGGGGCAGGTTTGGAGATAAAAGGACGGATGCTGCCACGCCCTAGTCGCAGGAGTCAACGTTCCTTTGTGCGTTCCTTGATCCTTGATCATGGTTTCTTTGCTGTACACTTGGAAAAGTGGTTTGACTTCTGTAACCCTGATTTGTAGAGACTTTGGAAGAAGGGCTTTGCTTTCGTTTGATTCACCTTGTATTGAAGTAAGAAAGATTTGTGTTTCAGTCCGTTATCTTCTGGCAGAGACTTTAATTAGTTTATTTTTGGGCTTGAAGCCAGTTTGAACTGAGAACTGATAAAGAGAAGTCCCTTTCATTTTGTTTGCCTGTCTTTTGTTAAGAGCCGTGAAGGGGGAACAGAACAGCAACCTATTAAAGTAAAATCAGAGATGACTCTCTCATCAACATGAGTGTCACTAAGGGAGGAAGCAAAGGTGGGTTCCTACTGGTTCGGACTGGTTTGGCCGAGTAGGTAGTAACTCATCCGGCCACGGCCCCGACCTGGTTCTATCGGCAGTGCTGTAGGCACTGCCATCTTGTTTTTTGCTTCTGCACATGTGCAGAAGCATTTTTACCTACTGTGCATGTGCACATTGCATGCATCAAATGTACCCGCACCCAGCTGCAGTTCCCTGAGCGAACTGACAGTAGAGGAAATCAGAACCCACCCCTGGGAGAAAGTGAAAGAAATATATTGTCACATGATGCAAATTGTGCCCCTTGTGTGCTTGCCTGACATAAGGAACAACCCTAATGTAGTTGCTTTCCAGAAGCTGTGAAAATCTGTCTTTTCCATCAAATATTCTGGCATAAAGGGAAGAAAGCCCAGCATTTTTAAAGTATTTTGGGAAGATATTTTTTATAGCACAAATGGCACATTAGAATTTTAATTTGTTTTTATTATTTTTGTATTTGCTAACCACCTAGCACTGCTTTATACAATACTGCTGGCCATATTTTTTTTTAAACAAATAAATTCAGTCACTATTCTGCTTTTTTTTTCTTTGGCAAGCTTATGGATATCTATGTGGTTTATGCATTAACTGATATTTCTAGTAATATATGATTATCCTGGAGAAAATCAATCTATGTGGCCATTAAAGTCAACACAAGCTTGATGGCATATAATCAATCAATATATCTATATTATTGTCATTACCATAATTCACCCAGCTATTAGAAATGGTTTGACAGTTACATATTTAGTATATGAGTTCTAAATCAACACTGAAAATTTTGTTAGTATTTCTCCCAGCCAAATATTGATTTCAGACAATGTTCCTAGTTTACTTAATTCATATAATTTATTTTTCTTTTTTCTCCAACTATGTGTTATTTTCTTAGGGAAAATATATTTATAGGCATATACAAATTTGGGGTATAAAAAGGATAAAATAAAATGGTTTTATTTCTGCTATGATCCAACTTTAAATTTCAGAATATTTTTTAAATGTTATATGGAGACCTCTTTTCTTAGTTAAATAAAAAAATACAGTTTATTCAGGTTTTTTCCATGCTCTTTTATAATTTCTAAGTTATGATTCATGAAACCATGGATTTATTTGCTGGCTTTGGATATTGTATTAACCATGATTTATTTGGTTGGATTTGCACAACATATCAAGACATAAACTATGATTTACAAGCTACAATGGCAGACTTCACTGAACCACATTAATCATGAGTGTGACAGGATAAGCTAGCTACTCATGAATATGGACTTAAGTCGCATCTAGCAGAGATCAAAGACACAGCATCCCTCTTCTAGAACAATTATCCATCCTTTCATTGCATACTACAGAGAAAAATAAGCAAAGAATCCTACCTTTCAATTGTAATATTGAAGTTGTTTAATTGCCCAATTCCAGAAAAGAAAGAAAGGAAAGGAAAGGAAAGGAAAGGAAAATTAATGGGTTATCTGAGCCTAGGGACTGGGAGCTGGAGTGATACAAGAATTCTATGCATGCTGTTTATATGATCAAAGAAATATTTCAGCTGGGCAGCTCCCTTGCCGATAATGAAAAACTGATTAGAAACAGATTATAAAAATTAGCTAATGCTTGATTTTCTGATTCCCTATAAAGTTACTAGAAAGCCTCAAGTTGAGACAATGGGATATGGAAGAGTTTCCGCAATTGGGAAAACAGTCTGCTCCCAATAAGCATGGAGAGTCAGCATCACAAACAAGAAAACAAGATTTGTCTTTTGAGCTCTACCAGAGCCAAAGAAAATTGGTTTGATGCCAAGGCAGATGATGTCATGGGAACAGAACAGTGTAGCACTGATACTAGATCAGTGCAACTGCTTTGTATACAGGGACCCCAGGATCATTCTTGATTATTCTCTCATTTCTTTTGTAGCAGTTACTCACAAAAAATATATATGATTTTCTCAAAATGAATTAACTCATGGAGCCGCAGGATATGATAGACAATTTGAATCGCAATAAGCAGAAAAAGATCAATTGTTTAGAAATATGTTTAGCAATAATTAGGCAATTAATAGTTGAGGATCGGCATTAGTATTCTCGGTAGCTCCATAGGATTGTATGAGAGCTTTTGATTTCACATGCTATTGTGAGTGGGGTGGTGCATTGAAATTGTAGAAATTGCAAAATAATGGTTGTTTTTTTTTTAACTGAAAAGCCAAGCACCAAAACATTACAGGAGTGAATAGGGCACTATCCAGATAAGTAATCCAGTTGACAGCAATAAAACAAACATGTTAAAATGTCCTAAATTGTCCCAAGCTGAAGGATAATTCTGCACTGCAATATGGATTTCAGTTAAGTTATGGTCTTCAGTCTTTTTGTTATTGTTGTTTTGTCAAAAAACGTTGTGCTGTCATGCTGATCAAAGTATGTTGCTGAGAGAAAGTATTACATACTCCCTGAGCTTGAAAAGAGCAAGGTATATTGAGACAAAATGCAGTTTGCACTATTTTCCTCCACAATTGAAAAAATCTCAAATGTGAGCCTTAAATTTTAACTAATGTAAATAAACATATATCATAATTTATAGAAAATATATTTTAATAATGTTTTTAAATGGAACATTTAATGGTAGCACAAGGATATTAAAATAATCCTCTTCAGTCAAATGAAAATTGCTTTCTCAGAGCTACATCCATTTGATGTTTCAAAATTATTGAATGCAGGAGGAATGGTTCTCTGATGCTTTGTAAAAATTCCACCACATTTTTTTCCACTCACAATGTCTCAATAGATGGGAAATAACTTGAGATCCAACAGGTGTATAATCTATTATATCAGAGATGGGATGCTTCCAGTTCGGGCCAGATCGGCCAAACCGCTGGTAGCGGTGGTGGGAGGCTCCATTCACCCACCCGGATGTTTCTGCTCATGTGCAGAAGTGTCACGTGAACGAGCGCGAGATGCAGAACAATTTGCAGTCAACTGCACATGCACAGTCACTAAAATCCAAAATGGTGGCGGCCAAGTGGAAGTAAGGGAACTGGTTCAGAAGCGTGGCAGGTTTGGGTCACTGCCGGTTCTGTGACTCAGACCTGAATACCACTACCAGTTCGGCTGGTTCAGCCGAACAGACAGCAACATTGCATGGTAGTTGCATGGGGGTTGCGAACCGGCAGTAACTCCGGCAACAACCCACCCCTGCCCAGGACAGAACATCTGAATTTGAGAAAGAAATTTGTTATTATTCAAACAGAAAGTCAATGATTTTGATTTGTGGATTTAAAATTAATATTTGTTTGTTTGTTTACAGGGGAAGATAGGCATCATTTCCAAACCCTTAAAGCTGTTTTAAGGATTAATTCTCTTATTTTCCTCTCTTTCAGATAATGGGATTCTTACGTGATCACATTAGCAAATATATTATGCAAATTCATTTGCTGTACCAAGAAAAATATGGAGCATGAACTTCAAATCTGTCTCTGAATTACAGAAAATTATCTTTCTTATCAATGCATTTCTCAAATGACCTTTTTCATTGTCACATAGTGTAAGTTGCATTCTAAAGTTAGATAGATGTAGGTCACTGTTGGTAGTTAAAACTATAAAAAACACAAACTGATATTATTCACATATGCTTGTATACTGAGCAGGCTAATGGTGTCATACAGTAAATATTTGTGAAGTCCCAGCAAGAACTTTTAGCAAAAGCAAGTAAGTACAAATTCAATCTATTCCTCCTGAATATTATTATAAGTGATTCAAACAATTTGAAAGAACTACATGAGCCATACATTAGCAAAAATCTATCCACATAAAAGCACTCATAGACTGTTGGTACTTTTACCATATTAAAATGATCTTTTATCAGTATCAGTGTGTCATGCTGCAAGGTCAATACCTTTTTGGTGTACATGTGAAATCATGCAGAATGTAGAAAAGGAGTATAGCAATTATGCATTGATTGGAAACAACTGATAAAGCATTTTGCTTAATATTGGTTTCCTAGGCCATGTAGTCCAATTATATTTTCTTTCTAAATATCTTTAATTTTGACATTCCAGTCTTGAATCACAAGCAGCATATCTTGCTTACATGTTCTGTCAATTTCAGATTTGATCATAAACTTTATCATCCTTCCCCTCTTCTCCATCAATTCATTAATGCCTAAGATGTAATATATAGTCAACTCATTTCATCTTTCACTATTTTGAGCTTTCCCAAATTCATGATTCTTACATTGTAGTACAGTTGCAGTTTACTGCATGGCAATAAGAGCAACTATATGTCCCAAAAGCTTTAATCTAGCCACATTATAATATAATAATTATTCCAAAAGGTCTCTAATAGCATGTTGAGTTCATCTTATCTGAAGGCCTCATCACTGGCATTATATCATCAATCATTTTCTATTTCCTATTCATGGGCTTTCTTGTTAAATTATGGCAGTTGTTTATCTTTCTCTTCTCCCATGCGTTATAAAACAATAGTTTTGCTATTGTCTCTGAAGTGATAATCTTTCTACAGAATCTTCCTATATTACTATTGCCCATTGTAGGTAATTCCTTGCTTTAGCACAGGCTGTCAAACTGGCAGTCTGTGGGCTGGATACGTCATGTGCAGGCCACACCCACACCAAAAACATTGTGATATGTCACAATCTGGCCCATGCCATCATCAAGTTTGACACCCATGGTTTAGTAGGACAGCTGGGATGGCTTCAAGCCTCAAAGGGTTATATACTTTGGGGCCTACATTCCCAATGCTATTTGCTCCTCCATCCCAGGAACAAAGCCACAATGAGAAAAGACAGCAAGACTTGGGAGGTAGATAAGGTTGGAGATTTTTCTTTTAAAAATTAGTAAAAGAAAAATGTTAGGAGAAGAGGATGTTTTGTTGGTAAGACCATCCAAAAGGTTGGGTTTTTAAAATATGCCAGGAGATAGGTCAGAGCTAGGTATAATATGAGGGCAAGCCATTTCATAAGACTGCTGTAGAAAAGGTGCTTCTTCAAACAGAAACCTATAATGTATATTAATCACATGGGATTCAAAGTGATAACTTCCTTAAAGGAATTATAGAATTTCCTATTTGTAAATGATTGGTAACAAATTTAACAGTCTGTACAATCTTTGTAGCACCATTGGCTATCAGTGCGCTTCCAGGTACAACTCAAGGATCTGTTTCGAAACAAAGAAACTTGAAAGCTTGTCAAATCTATCCTTGCTTGATGCATCAATGCAGACATCATTTTATATTTCTTTTTTATACTTTTTCCCTTTAAGCTAGGGCAGATCAGTTGTTAAGCAAAACATGACATCACAGAGCCATTCAGTGATGGAAATTCTGTTGGCAATTGTTAGGTGAGTATTGCATAGTCATTAGGTCATACTTCTTCTGTCCCTGCTTCATCTCCCTCCCACCCACTTATCTCCCCCATCCCTATGCCTTTTGGCTACTCTACATTCTGTCACCCATCCATGCCTTTTCTCTCTTGTCACCCCCAAATAATCTTCACCATCTAGCCTAGGATCCAGGCACTGGATGAGGGTGCAACCCTGGAATGTGCACAGAAAGCACAGCAGTGGCAGAGCTTCTTTGCAAAAAAGTTATCATGAGCCAGGGAGGAGGCAACATTATGGAATTAGTAAAAGAGGCAGAATGGTGGAATGGTGCAGATGGAGGATCTCATTGTCCACCACTGGCATGAGGAACAGTAGCTCACATTATTATTTATTTAGAATATGCAATGTTACATTATCCCGGAGACTACAGTACTATTACAAAGTAGTTTGTCTACTTACAATTGTGAGTCTATTCTGTTCACACTCATGAGCTACCCAGAATGCACTACAGGGGGAGGATAGCTCCCTGCTCATAAGACTTCATGGCATACTGCAGTGTAAGCTTAGCCTTTTTCCACCACCAATGTTCGTTCCCTCACGTTTTGGCAGGTGTGGCACTGGTTGAATTCATACTGCTGCTCGAAGCCCCATTTTTCTCCACTGAAGTGGTACCTATTTCTCTACTTTCATGTAACATGCTTTCAAACTGCTTGGTTGGGTGAAGCTGAGGCAAGTAATGTGAGTTCACTCTGTCACATGGTGCTAAAACTCAAACTGCCAGAGTATAGACCTTCTCCAGAGTCATTAAGCCCCTGAGCCACCATGCCTCTGTTAGCTCACAGATCATGAACAACACAGTGGGAAAAGGAGATGGTGGTAATTTCCTGGTCAAAGGTGACAGGTGTATCAGAGAAGCTGTTCAGGGAGGAAGCTATTCTGTTCTCTTTCTTTATAATTTAAAGTTTAGTTATTTCTAGGATAACAGGATGGATTGATGGATGCATGGATCGCATGCATGCATGGATAGCATGTCTTATAGGAAATGGATCTTTTTCTGGCATGAAGATTCATATCTATATCATAAAATACTTCTAACAAAGTAACTCAGAGAAAACTTTATATCTAGTTTTGAACATGAGAATCAAATATTTATAGACTTTGCTGAGGATGTTTTGTTTGCTTCTATAACTCACCTCTTAATATCAAGAACAGAGATTTATATTTTCTCTATGAACTTTGGATTCACTGTGATGATCAATTCTTTGTTAATAGATAAACCCTATACCATTAGCACTACTTAGCACCTGACAGCAAATCAATTGCATATCATCCAAGCAAAATATTTGTTTTCCCTTAATGTGAATATCAAGACAAATTAGATTGTGAGATTATGGCAAGAATTTAGTATTGGTGTTCTATGTGCCAATATAATAATTTTAATTAGTAAACATGCTTTGGTTCACTTCTGAATTTTCTCAGTATTTGAAAATATTTTCAGGTAATTTTAAAAGAAAGGTATTTATCTTTACCTAAATAAAGATAATCTTTGTTAATAGCTGAAAGTTCTCATGTATTAGATATAGAAATTGTTCTAACCCCCACCTTGTTCGTTCAGAAATGAAAGCCAAATGAAGCTTGCAAAGGAATGTCTTTATCAGTCCCGGCTCGAGCTGGCTGCGAGCCCAAAATAAACACAGATAAAAGGTTCTGGCAAAAAGTCTTCACTCAAACAAATACCAAACAAAATTACATAAATCAAGACGCTTATCCAAATGCTTTTCTCAATGGTTACACACGAACGGAGAACAGAACGGAACGTTGACTTCTGCAACCAGGGCGTGGCACCATCAGTCATTTTATCTGCAGGAGGAGATCCTAACAAGCCACAGCTGCTTTTTGCATGCATCCCGAAACCACTCACAGGAGGTTTCTGATGAGTCACAACACTATCTCGCACCGCAGGGCCCTTCCCCCAGGTCTGATGGTCCGGATGCAGTCGGAATGGGTTGTCCATAAGATAGGCCCACAATCATCTCCTGTGTTTCCTCCTTTGTTCCTTACGCTGAGCATGTGTGCCTCCTTATATAACTCCCAAATACCTTCAGGAACATTCCCCTTGATCCAATGCTCCCCCGGTATCCGGTGGCGTCGACACCCCATCCAGGGTCCTCCACCTGCTCCAAGGCCGACCCACCAGCCCCCGTACTGTCGGATTCTGGTGGCAGCTCTAGCAGCTCCTGCCTGGCCACAACACCCTGTCCAGGGTCCTCCACCTCCTCCAAGGCCAACTCATAAGACTCCTCGCCGTCGGAGTCAGGCGGTAGCTCCACCAACTCCTGCCGGGCCACCACACTATCCCCCACTGCAGGGCCCGTCCCCCGGTTCCAACTCTCAGGGTGTGGCCTGGAAGGGTTGGTGACAGCCCCCACGGAACACAGACCAAGACACTGGTACCCCGCCGGGATCCTAGAAACGAAGTCCTGTGCTGCGGGGACTGGAGTGGGCAAGGGCTGTAATCTTGGCGAAGCCCTCCTCACAGACCTGGCCCACTGGCACTGGACACACGACTCCACACACTTCCACACATCATTTCTTAAACGGGGCCACCAAAACGTACGGGATGCCAGGCGCAATGTCCGGAAAAAACCCCAATGTCTCGCTGCAGAAGCACCATGAACCTAAGAGAGAACCCATCTACGGATGTGCCCTGCGGGAACATAGAGCCGGCCCCGATACTTCAAAAGATCCCCCTCCAAAGTTCATGGGGAAGCCGGCCCTACTTCCGCCTTTCGTTGCTCCACCCATTCATCACCCCGCTGTGCATCCCGTATCAGAGACTGTATGCTCATGGGATGATAAACTGCAGCACAGGATGCGACGGATAGAACAGTCCGAGGTGGAAGCGAGTCCGCAGGATCAGAGTTCTCCGATTTCCTAGGCAGGGCATCCGCCCTTGGATTCCACACCCCACGAATGCATGCTACATTGGGCGAGCGGGGTATCAGAGCCGCACAAATGTGCTAGTTGTCTGACATGATAGTTCGTTGCTGAGGGACGGCCGCAGTCTGCGCAACCCTTCTATTCTTCTTGGGGCAACTCCCTGCCAGGTGTCCAGGATCCCCACAGTAGAAACACAACCCCTCAGTACATTGTCTGTCCATCTCTGTACGTGACACTCGAGGTCTGACAGCAAGCAACTCCATGGGCACCTCCCATTCCACTGCAGTCTCTTGAGATGAACCGGCACACTAGTGGTCTCCTGGAATGCACAGCGAGGCCTTCGCCTCTGCAGCCGAGCATCTATCCGAAGGCAGAAGTGGACCAACGTGTCGAACGTCGGTGGCCTGTCCACCCTCGCCAGTTCATCTTGGAAGGCATCAGACAACCCGTCTTGGAAAGTGTCCATCAGAGCTGGTTCATTCCACGCTGAATCCTGGCTATGCAGCCTGAATTCACTCACATAGTCTTGCAATGAACCACTCCCCTGCTGCAGTGACTTAAGACATCTGGTTGCTGTTTCTCCCTTAATAGGATCCTCAAACATACGCTTAAAGTATTGACAAAAACCCTGGAAGTCATCCAACAATGGGCTAGGCTGAGTTAACAAGGGTGTTGCCCAACGGGCAGCTGTGCCTGAGAGCAAACTAATAATAAATCCCACCTTCGTCCGGTCAGTGGGAAAGTCCTCCGCTCTCAAACTCAGGAACAGCTGGCATTGTCCCAGAAGTGCTGCAAACATGGCTTGATTTCCAGCAAACTTATCCGGCAAAGCCACTGGACACTTCCTCCTTGGCTGGGGATAGGGGGGTGGGTTGAAGCTCTCTGCAGCTGAGAAATTTGATCAGCCAATACTGTTATTTGCTGGGCCAGTCTGGCGTTCTCAGCGTAAAGTTGCTCCATAATTTTATGAATGGAGGTTTGTCTGGGCAGAAGTCAAACTGTTCTGACCCCCACCTTGTTCGTTCAGAAATGAAAGCCAAACAAAGCTTGCAAAGGAATATCTTTATCAGTCCCAGCTCGAGCTGGCTGTGAGCCCAAAATAAACACAGATAAAAGGTTCTGGCAAAAAGTCTTCACTCAAACAAATACCAAACAGAATTACATAAATCAAGGCACTTATCCAAATGCTTTTCTCAATGGTTACACACAAACGGAGAACGGAACGGAACGTTGACTTCTGCAACCAGGGCGTGGCACCATCAGTCATTTTATGTGCAGGAGGAGATCCTAAAGAGCCACAGCTGCTCTTTGCATGCATGCCGAAACCACTCACAGGTTTCTGCTGAGTCACAACAGAAAATGATTTATTCTGTAATCTTAGAGACCTGCTGCCAACTGTAGTGTTTAATGCACTATATATATTCAAGGATTTGTATTTGATCTTGGGCACTGTACTGAGGACACAATTCAGTCTTCAATCACCTTGTAGGGAGATTGGTGACATTAATTAATTAATTATTGTTTATTTTATAGGTTGCACAGTAGTGGTATTTGCTCAAATTTTAGTCTTGTTTTTTGGGCACATTCTCACAGTAAGTGGGAGCCCTTTTAAAGATCTACTCCAGTTCTTTTCTCTGCATCTCTTTCTCTGTGAAGTGATTTTATTGTTTAAACCTTGAAATTCTACCAAGACCAAAGGGAGAAAAAAGCCTGTAATTTCTCAGCCTACTGATACTGTCTGTTATCATTACTGCTTTACACTTTTCTACCACCATGGGATTTATATTTGTTAAATCCATATCCAGTCTTATAAGTATATTGTAAGATGAATTTTCTTTAAAGAAAAAGGCTACTCCAGCCTGTTATTTCTAGTACTGGTACTAATTAAAATCTACATAATATATGTAAACTGAAAAAAGGAAAAGTACGATACTATTACTTTATAATTTATTAAAGTAAATTAAAAATAAATGCATTCAGCAAAGGAAAATATATTTTAACAATAAAATTAAATATTGTGACATTGCCAGGGTGCCTACTTTCAAAAAGAGATGCTTAGTCTGTTACGGATGAAATACTTTCCTTCTGTTCCTAAATCTGGGCTCAGTCAAAACAGCATATTATTTTAATGTAGTTTCACTCACATATGCAAAGTTCTATTTAAATGAGCTTTTTAGGGCTCAATAAAGTACTTTGTTTAGTTGACTGATCATAGAACTACAAACCGCAATATATTTGAATGACTAGGAAATGCACTCATTCTCCGTAGGTCTTCTAACTGGAGTTTTCTATATTCATGAATTAGAAGTGTATTCATCTGCCAGCTTTTCCAATCCAGCAATATGTTTTGTTCCTTCTGGGTAAAAAGATACAATTGATATGCTCCCTATCTGTGGCTATTGCAAATCTTGGAGTCTTAGTAAACATAATTTCCTATAAATACAGGAATGTTTTCAACATAAAGCAATCTTAAAGGTTGGAAATTCAAAGCAAAAACATATCTATAGCTGTTGCCAATTCTGGCTTTTAGGATTCTTCTCCTTCATAAGCTCTTTCCTCTTAATAGCAGTCTACCACTAATTTTCATAATGAAACAGCCCTTTTTGAATACACCTTAGTCACTTCATTCCATTGCACAATCAAGACAGATGTGATAAAGCATCTGATGAAATAGTTGAGCAAAACATATGTCACAAATAAACGTGTTTGCTTTCAGAATACAATGGGATCTGTTTATTTGGTTGCTTTTCTGTGAAAACTACAACTTCTTTTCGTAAAGATGAATCTTAAAAATGGCATTGTGAAAAATAAAAATACTAATTCTTTTCTAATCACTACATAGTTTTGTATAATACTTTCATGGAACAGAAACCATATCCTTTGTCATACTTTTATAGAATGAAAATGAATGAAAAATGAAAGAACTCTCAGTTGGATCAACTCATATATTAAACAAAAATCTTCAAATCACATTTGGTTCAACAAATTCTTCTTGTCAGAGAGGTAGAATCTGTGGCCTTCCAAAGGTTGCTGAAGAAAATAGCCAGCATCTTCCATCAGCAGCCGTGTTGGCTAATTGGAATGGAATGCTTAATCCATCAGTATCAGAAGGTTACAGGTTTTTCAACTACCTTCTACATTATTCTTAGCTTAATGGTGAGTTATTATTATTGAAATTCTGATATAGCTAATTACACAGTACAAAGATATCAGAAGATTTTACCCTGGATTTTAGTTAAGAAAAGAAATGTAAATTATGGCAATGTGGTTTTTGGCAATATTATAGAAGAGGTTTTCATTGTCTACTTCTGCTTTTTTTTCCAAGTTGGGATTGTCAGTGTTCCATCCAAATACTAATCAGGTCTGGCCTGCTTAGCTATTATAAAAAATCAGCCATATTCTATTAAGTGCTTCCCCTACTGTAACAAGGGGAGAAAAAATCTAAAGGCACAAAAAGAACCTTGAAGTATAATTCTTCATTTTTAGGATGGTGGCTGCTGAAGAGATTGAAGATCAAGAAGTGCTGAAAGGAGAGAGTTATGCTCTAACATATTCTAGTTATATTACTGCAATCTTCTTTACTTAAGGCTGCTCTTAAGTATGACCCAGAAGTTGGTTGTCCATAGACTTCTGGGGCCAATTCAAGCTGCTATTATTGCCCATAAAATCCTTCCAGATCTTCGTTTCTATTATGTCTGTCTACTCCAAGTGGAAATTGCACACCCAATTTATTCTAGCCAAGAAGAAATCTTATGGGTACCATATAAACAGCAACTTCCTCACATTCAAACAGCTTGCCATGTAAAGTCAGGATGTCCTCCTCACTGCTGAAGTTGTTAAAACAATTCTCTTCTGTAAGGGTTTTGAGAAGTAGAATTCCACTTAAGTAGATAACAAAAATGATTTTAATACTTTCTTTTACTGATTACTGTTTTTGCATTCTTCAAATGAAAGTCACCCAAACTTGTGAATAGCCAGTATGCAAATGATTGTATGAATGTATATACATAGATATGTATGGATAAATGTATTTCAAACTATCTTTTCACTGAATTTGCTCTTTTTCTTACTGAATGTTTCTTAGATGGCATTGTCCATTATGCATTAATCATGCCAGCTTGCCTTTGCCAAGTCACATTTTATTTTCCTTGTGAATTGGAAGCTTTTAGAGTTGACAATTGAATGATTAAACAGAGATGATCTAGAGCTTAGCCAATTCATCTCTCTCTCTTTTTGGCACCATTCTGAATAGCCATTGAAGAATGAGCAGAATCTGTCAATGGCACAGGAACTCAAATAATTTTAACTCTCCTCTATAAAAAGGGGAAAAAAGAAAAGAAAATGATTTTTTCCACTAATGTTAGAGAATGTCCTTGATTGTTGTGTGGGAACAAAATGTGTCCAGGAGTGAAAGAAACCCATATGAAACAATTGTCTCTCCTGATTGTTTGTGAACAGTAAATCACAGGAATGGAACTATAAATGACACAATGATTGGCAGTAGTTTCTACTTGCAAACGCTTAACTGGTCCATTGATAAATTAGAGGCTATATTTTGCCCCATTATGACGTGTGTAATCCAACAAGATTGGATGTCCCCATCAAGTTAAAATAATGTTACTAGGACAAAATATTTCTTTGGGATTCATCACTTAGATGATAAAATTTCTTACTTGATGCTAAAATTAATAAATCCTGCTTTTTTGTTTTTGGTATCATGCATGAGACTATTCAGTTGCTTTACTTTACTTGCATTTCTACTGCTTTCTATCAGATTTGATTGCTCCTGATTTATTGAACAATTTATTTATCACATTTCTACATACCCATCTCACCTAAGTGACTTCACAAAATAAAATGAAAAAGCTTCTACAATTATTCTTTTCAATTCTGTGCTACATCCCCTATTTTTAGAAATAAATGGTTCCTTGCTGCTTGCTTCTAAAAGCAATGAGTCATTGCTGCTTTCAAAGTCCAGGATACCAGAAATTTTAAGTTTGGGCCAAGGATATAGATCAACGATAAAACAAAGGATACAAGTTCAGTCCTTAACATTTCATGCCAAAAATCCCAGAGAGCTAATTATGAACAATTGTAAATTAGAGTGATTAATTATTTGATTCTGCATAAAGCAGATTTCACATCTCTTGCCTGTAATTTTTCATAGCAGTAACCAGAATAACATTCTTTTCAAACTTTGTGCAAGTCACTACAATAAAGAGATAATGTAATTGCTTCTATGGAGAGAATCCACTGAATATACAGTAGTCTCGATTCTGCTTCCTCCTCCATTCATTTTTGATTATCAGTAGAGGAGAATGTTTATATCTACTCAACCAGGTTGGATGTTGATAGTTACAAAGTTCAACACTTCCATCCTTCACTGACTAAAACAGGGCTAGAACCATTTTCTCCTAAATGATACAATTTTATTCTATGCAAAGCAGTGTCAAACTCTTTCATTTTATCATTGATGCCCGTACAATAGATAGATGTTGAAGATTCAAATAAATAATTCAACAAACTTGTACTCTAATTCCTTCTTTAGGGTTTATTTACTCTTACCTATATCCAGGGCTGCAGAAATCCATACAGTCTCTAGATGATAGTGAAGAGAGTTTGCTATCATCTTGAAATGACAGTTGGTCTTACCTGAACTGTTGTTTTAGGAGGTTTTGCAGGATTAGCCAGGATTGGTATTGTGATGTCCAATTGGCCTCGAGTTAATTTGAAGCCATACCTCTGTGATCCTTGCTTCTGGTTCCCAGTTTCAACGAGTCAAGATCACTGCAAAACACCTGAAAACAAGTCATAAGGGAACACACCCTATCCCCTGAACTCCCCCAACCCCTGGACCAATGCTAGGGCGGGAACCTGGCTAATCCTGCAAAACCTCCTAAAACAACAGTTCAGGTAAGACCAACTCATTTTCCGGAGGAATTTTGCAGGATTAGCCAGGATTGGGACAAACCCAAGTTAACATCCCTCGGGGGGGGGGGCATTATTGGTCCTGGGCCCTCATGCGCTACCACCTGTTGTAACACCCTACAACCAAACACCATATCAGCCGATGCATACGCATCTAACCTGTAGTGCCTGATAAAGGGAGACGAGCATGCCCATGTAGCCGCCCTGCAAATCTCCACGACAGGTGCCTGTGTGTGCCAGGCCGCTGAGGTAGCCACACTCCTGCTGGAGTGTGCTGTGATGCCCTGGGGCACCAGAAGGTGCTGAACCTCATAGGCCAATGCGATGGCCAGTTTGATCCACCTCCATATAGCCAAGGAGGACACTGTCTTCCCCAGGGAAGATGGATAAAAGGAAATGAAGAGCGCCTCAGACTTCCTGAGGCCCTCCGTGAGCCTCAGGTAAATGCGCAAGGCATGCCTGACATCCAGCCGGTGCCAAAGGCGCTCCCTATCATGAGACGGGTCCGGACAAAAATTTGGTAATACCACCTCCTGCGACCAGTGGGAAAGGGAGTTAACCTTGGGAACAAAAGTCGGATCCAATCGCAGATGACCTGATTATTGTGAAATGTACAAAGATCCGACCTGGAGGACAACGCCCCCAGTTCGGAGATACGACGGGCTAAGGTGACCGCCACAAGGACCACTACCTTAAGGGTTATGAACTTCAGGTCAACTGTCCTCAGAGGTTCGAATGGTGCTCCTGTCATTACTTGGAGAACCGTAGTGAGGCTCCATGTCAGAAAACTGTGGACTACCGGGGGACGGAGATTCCCCGCACTCTTCAAAGACCTCTTAATTAACGGGACCTGGGAAAGTTGAAGGAGCCCCTCTCCCTGAATAATTGTGGAGGGGGCAGCCACCTGTCTCCTGAGGGTGCCATGTGAGAGCCCCCTATCCAATCCATCTTGCAGGAACTCCAAGACATGCGGTACTGAAGGCTCACGAGGATTCACTCCCGAGACCTCACACCACTCTGCAAAGACCCACCAAGTGGAATCATAAATCCTAGTGGTGGAACCCTTGCATGAAGCCTCAATTGTGGAGATCACCCTCTGTGAAAGCTGGGCAGCCCTTAGGCGCCGCTCAATCTCCACATGGCTAGCTGCAGCCACTGTGGCTCAGGATGCACCAGGTTCCCCTGTCTGAGGTTCACATCCCTCCCTGGGATCCTCCACGGGTGTGACACTGACAGGCACATTAGTTCCACAAACCATGCCTGGCGCGGCCAGTAGGGCGCCACTAAGATGAGCTCTGCCTTCTCTGATATCACTTTCTGAACTATCCCAGGGAGAAGGGGAAGGGGAGGGAAGGCATAGAGCAGGTCCTCCAGCCACGGAATCCGAAGTATATCGACTCCCTCCGTCCCCCGAACTGGGAACCGAGAGAAGAACTGATCCACCTGAGCGTTCTGCGGTGTGGCAAACAAGTCCACCTCCGGATGGCCAGACATGGAGCAAATGGCTTGGAACAGTTCAGAGAAAGGCTCCACTCCCCGTGGTTGACCGTGGCCCGACTGAGCCAGTCGGCTTGATGGTTGTTCACTCTTGTGATGTGCTCTGCCCTGAATGATCGAAGATGCCTCTCTGCCCAGGTGCCAAGTGCCATTGCCTCGGTTTGAAGAGCCCTGGAGTGTGTGCCGCCCTGTCAGTTGACGTGGGCCTTCGCCGCCACATTGTCGGTCAGCACCAAGACATCTCGATCCCTAACAAGGTCCTTGAAGTGCTGCAATGTCAAGTGAATAGCTCACAGTTCCAGCCAATTTATATTGTGTTGGAAGTACAACCAGGTCCAACGCCCCTGTGCCATCCAGGACTCCAAGAGAGTTCCCCACCTGTACAAGCTGGCGTCCGTTGTCAGGATGAGGTGCTCCAGCTCCCTGAACTCGCAGCCCTCGTGTAGCACTGGGAAGAGCCACCACCTCAATGACAGCTGCACCTGTGGTGTCACTGAAACCTTTTCCTCGAAATTGCTGGAGTTTGACCTCTGATGCGCAGGAGACACAACTGGAGCAGCCTCGTGTGTAGACTAGCCTGGCACCAGGTCTATGCAAGAAATGAATTTCCCCAGGAAGCTGGAGAGCACTACTACAGGAACAAAATGTTGACTTCTAACTTGTCTAACTAAGGCTAACAAACTAACTCTACAGTCGTGGGACAGGAACACCTTCCCCAGCTTAGAGTCTATGATGGTCCCCAGGTGAGGAATCCTGGTGGCAGGAACGAGGGAACTCTTATCTAGGTTAACCAAAAAACCTAACTGCTATAGTGTGGTTTCCACCAATGAAAGATCCTTCCTTGCTCGCTCAAACGATGCTGCTTGGACTAAGATATCATTGAGATAGCATTGGACCCTGACAGAGCACTCATGGAGGTAAGCCGCCACTGCGGCTAGGACCTTAGTGAAGATCCAAGGCACCGACACCAAGCCAAACGGTAGGGCCCTACTGACAGTGGCTACCTAAATAGGAGAATCTGAGATACTTACGACGGCCAGGGAAGATTGGGATATGGAGATAAGCCTCCGTCAGGTCAATGGAGGCCATGTAGTCATTGTGCCTGCCCCCCGCTAAGATAGATTTAAGCAATGCCATCTTGAATCTTCTATAGACTAAGTGAAAATTTAGCAGTTTAAGATCCAGAATCGCCCTCCACCCCTGCCCCCCGAACTCTTCAGAATGACAAAGAGGTTGGAATATAAACCTGACCCCACTTGGTCTGGTGGAACCTGTTCCACCGCCCTAATCTCTAGGAGGTGTCGGATCGCCTGCCTCATGAGAGAGCATTTATCTTTACTCTTGGTGACCAGAAACGTCCGAAAATGGTTCAGCGGAATGGAGAGAAACTCTAGGTGCAGGCCAAATCTGATGGTATTCAGAACCCAGGCATCAGTGGTAATCTCAGCCCAGGCACTGGCAAACAGAAGCAGTCTGCCGCCGATGGGTGGGATCACTATTGACCTATCTGCCCCGGTGGTAGGGATGGCATCTCCCCCCCGAAAGGGCCTCTTCCCCTGGGGTTGGAACCTAGGCCTATCCATGGTATAGTGCCTATCTGACTGCCTATCTGATCCCAGAAAATACCTCCTGTGCTGCGCCTCCTGATCTGACTGACGATAGGACTGCTTCAGAAAGTAAGGCGCAGATTTTTGCTCTGAATTCTTTGCAGGCGTAGACATGACCTTCTGTTTATTCTTGTCCTCACTGAGGATTGGGTCCAATGGGGTACCGAAAAGGGATCCCCCGGAATAAGGCAATGATGCCAGGTGCCACTTCGCCTTGTTCTCCGCTTGCCACCCCCTCAGCCACAGGAGATGTCGGGAGGTCACCGAGGCCGCCATTGCCCATGAGGCATACTTCATGGCATGCAGAGTGGCATCTGCAGAGAATTGAGCAACAGCAACCAGCTTGTTGAGATCTTGATGAGTACGCACCTCCTCAGGCGGAATCCTTTCCTACATCTGTTGTAGCTAAAGGATAGATGTGCGGCTGAAGAAAGACGCAGAGGCAGCTGCCTTGATGGCCCACACGGAAGACTGCAATGTTTTACGAAGGGTCGGCTCCGCCTTCTTGTCCTTGGCCTTCAAGTAATCAGCCACATCATCGGACACCACCATTGACGTGGACGCCAATGCAACCACTGGAGGGTCCACTGTGGGCACCTGCAATGCCTCAGAGAAACTAGGTTCCATGTTAAAGAACCTCCTATCTCTACTGCTGGTCTTGGGAAATGTTCCTGGCTTTTCCCACTGCTTTTTAACTACCTCTGGGAACAACTTAAGGGCAAGGATGTCTTCCTTCGCTGGAGGAGGCTCTAAATAAACTCGATCCTCCATCTTTTTCTCTGGACCACCCTCCTTGGCAACCGACTTGGTGCCCTCCGTCTCACCCAGTTGCGCTGTGGCTCTGACCTTGCATAACAGTGACTTGAACAAATCTGGAGGAAACAGACCAGAGAATGCTGGTGCCTCAGGTTTTGAGGGATCCTCATCATCAGACAAATCTACCTCTCTCTGAACCTGACCCCCCACCATGGAACCCTCACAAGCCAGAAAAGGAGAAACAGGCTGGTGTACCTCCAAGGGGGAAGCCTAGACCTGGCCTGAGCAGTGGCACACACCTCCCAGGGACCTTTGCCACCATTGTGGGTTGCACAGACCCCTTCTGTAACCCAGCAGAAATTCCATGTGAAATTGCAGAGGAGATAAACTTCTGAATGCTTGCTGGAAGCTGCTCCATGTCTCTAACGAAAGAATCCTCCTCCTCCTCTTATGCACAGCCGTCAGACTGTGGAGCCAATGATGGCCTGATGGGACTATCCCCCCTGGCCCCGCTGCACTGAAAAGGATCCCTTAGATAGGGGCCCTGTTCCACCATGGAGAGTGGGGGGGAAGGTGAAATGTCCCTGAGATACACTGGGGAATTCCCCTGTGAGGAGACCTAGACCTGGATCTAATCGGCGATCTAGACCTCAAGGGAGAACTACCCTCTGTTCAGCCCTGGACACCTGCTTTTCCAGGGCCCTGTGCCTCCTTTCCTCATCCTTCTGCAAGGCCTTGGAGGATTTTCCAACTGCTGCAGTTTTTCGCAGTCTCACAGAGGCTGTGGGCCTCACTCGGGCCCCACTGGAGGTCCCCGCCCCAGAGGATATTGGGGGAGGGATCCGACCTCTCCTATGCATCTGCCATGGCACCAGGTCAGGGCTCAACCAGGCTCAGCCCACCAGAAATAGCAGCGACCAAAAACAGCTTCCCCCAATCACTCATGGCCTCCACGTGACAAAATCAGCCTCTGGTAGACCTTTCCTGCCCCTTTTGCAAGCAACGTGGCTCCGGGCCTCCTGCCGTTGATCTGGGCCTGCAGGGTCTTGCCGCTGTCGCCGCTGTCAAAAGGATAGCCACCCAGGAAGGCAGGGATGAAAACGAGGCTTCATAGTAGCCTCTGTCCCAGACCAAGCGGCCTGCAGGAATTGAGGCCCCAAAATGGCCACTGTAATGGCGTCCTGCCTCTAAAGCCCCAAGAAGCAACTTTTAAATCCCTTACCGGTGGCTGGGAGAAAGCCACACCAAGGGGAGGCTTCCAGGTATGAGATGGAGGCAAGGGGAAGAAGGCAGGGAGAAGGAATTTTCAGGATGGCACTGGATTGTTTTTGGAAGAATCAGGAACCAAAAGCAACCTGTCTTTCTTCAGCCAGATAGAGTTGAAACTGGAAACCAGAAGCAAGGAGCATAGAGGCGTGGCTTCAAATTAACTCTGTCTCGAGGCCAATTGGACATCACAATACCAATTCTGGCTAATCCTGCAAAATTACTCCCAAAAATTGTATGGATTTCTGTAGTCCAGGTTCAATATGTGTATGCTCTTTCCCTTCACTCCATCTCACATTATTTTTAATTGCACTAGTAAATGCATTCATTAAATAAATTTAGAATGCAATGTGGTGGTTCTTCTTCTTATACCTAGATTTGGGGGGGGGGGGTATTTAAAGATATAAGATAGCAGCATGGCTTCTCTCCCTGTGCCTGTAGTAAGAGTTACAACTAATACTTCGGCAAAGAGGAAGGCAAGGAGCTTTCTATTAGGAAGAGGATATAATGGAGATGGTGGGAGGACTCTCAGCAAAAGAAGGAAATCTGTGAATTATCTTC
Source organism: Thamnophis sirtalis (assembly GCF_051295495.1). Classification (NCBI taxonomy): domain Eukaryota; kingdom Metazoa; phylum Chordata; class Lepidosauria; order Squamata; family Natricidae; genus Thamnophis; species Thamnophis sirtalis. The sequence goes on from NW_028261391.1 coordinate 52,439,971, forward strand.
TTCATGGGTGTCAAACTCATGGAGTCACATTGCTGTTATGTGATGTTTTGTGACATTTTCCCCCTTCATGGAACTGTTGTTGACATGGCCTGCACATGACACATTTTGCCTGTGGGCCACTAGTTTGACACCCTTGCTCTTTCTCTCTCAGCTAAAAAAAGTGTAGTAGTCTTGCCGAAGCTATTTAGAAGAAGGATTCACCTTTTTAGCTAACACTGCATAGGATCCCTTCCAGTATGAAAAAGATGCTCCCCACTTTGCTATCTGGGGCTACTGCTAGGCAGGATTAGGCTCAATAATAGAATTTCACAGGCCCACAGCTGCTTTGGATTTCAATTCCAAGAAAGTATATTTGTGCTGTTGCATATTCCATAGCCATTTTATGGGCTGAGTCTGAAATCTCGCACAACTGTATTCTCCAATAAGGTATCATTAGAATACAGAGCATTTCACCAAGGCTATCATTGGATGCGCCATCTTGACAAGAATTTTGGGTAGAATCTTGTCAGGTGGAATCTTGTAGAACTTTAGGGTGGAATCTTATCAAATGTTTCATTTTTTTTAAAGCCGCTCTTCATCCAATTATGTTTTGTCTACTTTGTTTCATTTCTTTTAAGAACATAGTTTTTCTCCATGACTATGTACTTTTTGCATTGGTCCTGAATAACTCAGATGGGTTGTGGACTGCAACAGTCCAATGGGTGAGTGTTTGTGTCACTTTATGTTCCTCAAATGCAAGCTTCCCAAGTGTCTTTGCCAGGCCCACCCAAGCTTGCTCCACCTGGGCATATTATATCAGTTCTGATAGATTTGGCAGTATTTTCCCTCTGTGCTTGCTCTCTCGGCCAACATCGCCCTGGCTGGTTTACAGTGCCATCTGGTTCTCAAATACCAATCTGCCAAACTTGTTGCCTGCCAAGTTTGTTCCACCTGGTAATCTGCTTCTCTCTAATCTGATTAGAAGTCTGGTACTATCTGGATTTCTACAATTGTCTTACTTAGGGGGATAAATCATCTCAGAAAATGAACATGCATGCCTTTTATTTTTGTGGCACACAAATATATCCTATGACACAGAACATGCTATGCATGCTTTTTATTTATTTGTCAAACACAGCTCATCATGAAGATAATTTTGAAGGACATTGGCTTTAAATCTCAAAGATAGTAAATTTACACTAACAAGTCTCAAAGTGTAAATGTACTATCTTTGAGAGTTAGAATTCAATGTCCTTCACAGTTATCTTCATGAGGACCTGTGTTTGACACACACAAGTCAAAGGCATACATAATGGGGCAGTTAAGAAAGGAAATCATCAGAGAAGAAAAGTAAACTTACTATCTTACCAAGGTGGCGCAGTGGTTAAATGCAGCACTGCAGGCTACTGCTAGATCAGCAGTTCAGCGGTTCAAATCTCACCGGCTCAGGGTTGACTCAGCCTTCCATCCTTCCGAGGTGGGTAAAATGAGGACCCAGATTGTTGGGGGCAATATGCTGACTCTCTGTAAACCGCTTAGAGAGGGCTGAAAGCCCTATGAAGCGGTATATAAGTCTACTGCTATTGCTATTGCTATTGCTATCTTTAAACTCTTGGGTTTGGAAGTTTTGGAAAATGCATTTCTCCCAGGAACCATAAAAAGTCTCCTGACTTGTACACAGAATCCCTGGAGTACATCTAGGATTGGTCTGAGATATGTTTAAATTTCAGATCCACAAACATTTAATGGATAGGCAAACAGGCTAAAAATAAGGCTTTTCCCAATGTGGATTGGGGTTATGGCTGTGAATGGTCATTTTATTTCCAATCCAGGCAATTGCTGAGTATTTGCTGATGTTAATTGCTGATTGTCTCATTTATCAGTACACACAGTCTTTATTGTCCTTCCAAATGAGCATTGCTAAGCGACATTGTAAAAGGGATGAAAGCAAGGTTAATGTTGCTTCAGGTTTCATTCATTTTTTGACTGTCTATATTTTTATTGTAGGCGGCCACAAATGTTACTTTGCTTTTGCTGATGCTAATTGATTGTTACACTTCTGTGCTGGTTTCATCAAGGCAAATAGGACTTCAGTTCAGCACTCAGCACTCTGAGGTTCAAGAATAGTTGACCAATTTACAACACACCTTGGGGTCAGATCTTATTTTTACATTCTGCATGAAAGAGGCAGGCTGAAGTCTCTATGTTACAGTGAGCCAAGTTTATACTGCCAGGTGATGCTCCAAACACATGCTGTTTTGAAGAATGGGAGGAAAGTTATGAATGCCACCTGTTTTGTGCCTGACTCTTTTTCTGTGCCATACCTGTGTATCATTGTATCTTACCTCATCACGCTGCTTCTGCTTTTTGTATTACATAACTAACACCAACAATCCAACTCTGAGTCATCACAGGGATCACGGAACCTTTCTTTGGAAGACACAAGCTTGCCAAGTAACTATGGCAGCCCCAGAGACAGCTTGCCAAGCATTTATGGCAGCTCTCAGAGACAATAAACCCATAAAAACCAATCTCATTCTTCCAAGTCATATCCAGAAGTTACATTTTGTCAACATGTCCTAGTCAACCTGCACCTTCTCCCCATCTGGTAATCTGAAATTCACAGACAGCAGAACAGAATACCACTCCAGGACAAATTAAAATCTAAAAGGTTACTTTTAATCACAATTTTGAAAGTTTAAGTTTTTAAGATGAACTGTGGCACTGTATTGGTTCATCCATCTTCTGTATAAATGCTTTGCAACACGACCTACAATTGTAAGTTGTTGGGTTATTCTTTCTTTATCCCTCTCTTTCTGAAAAAGGTACAAGAAACTATTTTACAATGTTATCTCAATGAAATAAGTGAAGTTACCTGGATGAAATCTGGCAAGATTAATGTCCTCTAAAAATATTTTCCACATTATTTTGATTCCATTTTGTCAAAAAAGCAAAACAGACTCAAAGGAGTTTTAGACATTACACTACTTGTTCTAACCCCCCTCTGTACGCCGACACAAGGTTACTGTTAGCCACGTTTTATTCACAGTAATTACTCACAGACAAGACTTTGGCAGCAACCCAGACTCCCACAGATAAGGGATACACACAAAAGCTTCTCCAGCTTAGTAAAACGGTTGTGTCCTGCAAAAGATCTCCTCCCAAAGTCTCTTCTTATATACACTCTTGGGAGGAGCCCAAATCACAACCACCTGGGCCTGATTATCTCTGTAATTGCTGCCTGCACTTATCCGCCCTTCTTTGCCTGGTGTCCGGGACCAACTCCCTTTGCTCCTCTCCACTGCTCCAGGGCCTGACATAATGGACAAACTCCCTTTGGCTTTCACTGTTGCTCCATGCCTCAGGCGCCTCCTGGTGGCCAACCAGCCTCTCTGGTCCCTGCTCGGAGTCTGAACCCTGAACTCATAGGGTCCCTCACTATCGGAGAATGTCGGCAGCTCCAACGGCTCCTGCTGGGCCACAACACTACTGTAATCTATAATTCGATTATCTAAGTAAGGATCATTTTACTGAAGGACTAGATCTTCACAGCTTTTCTAAACAACAGCAGAATGGGAGGGGGGAGCAACCAGATCCTTGGAGGAACCTCATTCTAGAGAGCTAGTGGTATTATAGCCAAGTTTCTGAGATCCTGAGAGATACCAGCATTTAATTGAAAGAACCCAGAGCACAATCATCCCAGGATCAAATCAGCTAGGCAGATGTTATAAGAGACAGAAGTTCCTTCGGGTAACCAGTTCTTATGCCTTTTATGGATTTACAGGTAACAACCAGCACTTTCAATCACTCCTGGAAGCAAACTGGCAATCAGTGCAATTTGTGAAGCAAAGACATGTATGTTACCATGCAAGGTGCACATTCTAGAATACCGTATATACTCGAGTATAAGCTGAGTTTTTCAGCCCACTTTTTGGGCTGAAAAAAGCCGCCTCGGCTTATACTCGAGTCAATGAAAAGAATGCAAAGAATTTCCTTTAACAAGGAGCTGGCTGTGTGTGTGTGTGTGTGGTGTGTGTGTGTGCGTGCGTGCGTGCATGTGTTTTGAATGGAGATCTCATGGTTTCGATTGCCAAGTTTCGATTGCCGCGAGTGGATGGCAGTGGGATCGCCGCCCGGGAGTCGCCAGAAGCCTTCCCTTCCTGCCCAACACGCTTGTTTTAATGTGCGCGAGGCGACTGACGAATCAGCTGAGCGATATATTTCCCGGCTGCCTAGTGAGGCGCGCGGGTCTGCCTGGAAGGAACAGTGGCCGCGAGAGAACGGAGTGGGTTTGTGATGTCACCGCCTTCGGGAGAGGTTGGAATGTTTGCTCTGTTTCTCGAGGCGGTGAGAAACGGGGGGGGGGGGGAGAAGGAATCTCCGGATAAGGTGAAGACGTGTTTTCTCTTTAAAATTATTTTTTGAATAATTCTGTAAGATTTCTTTTTCTACTTGGAAGTTGGGAGGGCGGGATGTGTGTGTGTGTGTGTGTGAGAGAGAGAGATAGAACATGGAACATACATAGAATAACCAGAGATGGAAGGGGTCTTGCCCTTGGAGGTCTTCTAATCCAATCCTCCGCTCCCTGCTCAGGCAGGAAACACTAACGTCCCTGTGGAAAGTTTCTTCTTACTTTTAAATTGGATCCAGTTTGACCGCATCTGAATACTTTCAAAGAATGCAAAGAATTTCCTTTAACAAGGAGCTGGCTGTGTGTCTCTGTGTGTGTGTGTGTGTGTGTGTGTGCGTGCGTGCATGTGTTTTGAATGGAGATCTCATGGTTTCGATTGCCAAGTTTCTATTGCCGCGAGCGGATGGCAGTGGGATCCCCGCCCGGGAGCTGCCAGAAGCCTTCCCTTCCTGCCCAACACGCTTGTTTTGATGTGTGCGGGGCGACTGACGTATCAGCTGAGCGATATATTTCCCGGCTGCTTAGTGAGGCGCGCGGGTCTGCCTGGAAGGAACAGTGGCCACGAGGGAACGGAGTGGGTTTGTGATGTCACCGCCTTCGGGAGAGGTTGGAATGTTTGCTCTGTTTCTCGAGGCGGTGAGAAACGGGGGGGGGGGGGAAGAAGGAATCTCCGGATAAGGTGAAGACGTGTTTTCTCTTTAAAATTATTTTTTGAATAATTCTGTAAGATTTCTTTTTCTACTTGGAAGTTGGGAGGGCGGGATGTGTGTGTGTGTGTGTGAGAGAGAGAGAGATAGAACATGGAACATACATAGAATAACCAGAGATGGAAGGGGTCTTGCCCTTGGAGGTCTTCTAATCCAATCCTCCGCTCCCTGCTCAGGCAGGAAACGCTAACGTCCCTGTGGAAAGTTTCTTCTTACTTTTAAATTGGATCCAGTTTGACTGCATCTGAATACTTTCAAAGAATGCAAAGAATTTCCTTTAACAAGGAGCTGGCTGTGTGTCTGTGTGTGTGTGTGTGTGTGTGTGTGCGTGCGTGCATGTGTTTTGAATGGAGATCTCATGGTTTCGATTGCCAAGTTTCTATTGCCGCGAGCGGATGGCAGTGGGATCCCCGCCCGGGAGCTGCCAGAAGCCTTCCCTTCCTGCCCAACACGCTTGTTTTGATGTGTGCGGGGCGACTGACGTATCAGCTGAGCGATATATTTCCCGGCTGCTTAGTGTGGCGCGCGGGTCTGCCTGGAAGGAACAGTGGCCACGAGGGAACGGAGTGGGTTTGTGATGTCACCGCCTTTGGGAGAGGTTGGAATGTTTGCTCTGTTTCTTGAGGCGGTGAGAAGCGGGGGGGGGGGGGGGGAGGAATCTCCGGATGAGGTGAAGACGTGTTTTCTCTTTAAAATTATTTTTTGAATAATTCTGTAAGATTTCTTTTTCTACTTGGAAGTTGGGAGGGCGGGATATGTGTGTGTGTGTGTGTGTGTGTGTGTGTGTGTGAGAGAGATAGAACATGGAACATAGAATATGCATATAATTCATAGTACTCCATGGATTATTTTAATTATGATTCTAAATTAGTGGAATTTGCTGCTCTCCATTTCAATATCTGTAGGTATCAGCTGTACTCTCTTTTTTTTTAATGGCTCTCACTTGAGATTCACATTGTAAACTGGTTTCCTTTAATAAATAAAATCCGTTTTCTTGTACATTATTTCTGCTGTCCTGGAACTTTTTCAGTTTCATTTAAATGGGGATGTACTTGTAACAATAGGGTAGAAAACAGTACTGATTTCTGAAGGAAAATTACATGGAACTGAGGATGCAAAAAATCTGATCAATCTTCATTTTTTGGTCTGAAAATATACAAGTGGTTTTATGTGCTTCTGTTCTAACTGAAGGATGCACTCACAGTTGTGATTCTGTGAACTAGTTGCAGCTTGTTTCTGTACCATTCTGTGCCATGTGCTTTCCAAGTTTCAAAGCCTTGGATTTTTGCATTTAATCACTTTCTGATTCAGATTCCTAGGTTTTCGCTTGCATTAAAACATTAATGTTGATTTATAAGATCAGTAAACTGGATATTCTATTTTACAGTTATTGTAAATGCCATTTATTAGACATACAAGCCACAACAACTTCTAACACTCATAAGTATGAACCAGTTGCCAAGCATCTGAATTTTGATCACATAATCATGGGGATGCTACAAAGGTCATAAGTGTGAAAAATAGTCATAAGTCATTTTCAGTGCCATTTTAACTTTGAACAGTCACTAAATGAACTATTGTAAGTTAAGGACCACTTGTAATCTGTTTACACTCATGTAATTTAAATATTGCCATAGCTAAGATTATGCCAGGATATTCTACACAGCAAGACATTCTTTAAAGCTTGCAGTCATTTTATGGGCATTTTAACTTGCTGTGGTATAATTTTAGAATACATCTGAATGTAGGTAGTATTTATTTGAAATAAATATTCAAAAACATTATTGGTATCTATTTTTATTTTTGAAATTTACCGGTAGCTGCTGCATTTCCCACCCTAGGCTTATACTCGGGTCAATAACTTTTCCAGTTTTTTGTGGTAAAATTAGGTGCCTCGGCTTATATTCGGATCGACCTATACTCGAGTATATATGGTAGTTGGTGTGTTTCCATATGGTTTTCAAGAGCAGCACAATGTATACAATGTTGCAGTAGTTGAGCTGTGAGGTACCCTGGGGCATGAATGACTGTCTGAAGGGCCCTTGATATAGGAAAGGGCACAAGAGATACAACAAATGGTATTATGCTTTCCTGGCAACACCTGCTTTTAAAATAGGAGCTGTGAGCCCAGGAAAAACTTGAGATTACTAGTGCTAATCCACTCAAAGATGAAATAGCTTCAGATCTGGATGGTTTAAACTGTCACAGCCACTTGGTCTTGGTACAACTGATTGGAAGATGGTTCCACTCCATCCAAATTTGCATAGACTCCAAAACTGGGGCAGAACCATGATAACTTCATTTGGGTCTCAAGACATCATTGTGCATAATCTTGGGTATCATCAGCATACTGATGTTACAGAACCTTAAACCAGCAGATGACCTCACTTAACAGTTTCATGCAGATGATGAAAAAAGGAAGAAAGAGTAGATGCTATGGCAGCACCAGAGGTGGGTTGCTCCTGATTTTACTACTGGTTCGTTTCACGCGAGCTTCGCAGTTCTCTTCATGCGCGCTTCGCAGTTCAATGTAAATTGTTCTTTGTCCATGTGCAGAACAATTTACAGTGAACTGCGCATGCCCACACACTACTGAACAACATGCCAGCAATGACAGCAGCAACCAGGCAACCGGTTTAGGGATGTGGTCAGCCTGAGTCACTGTCAGTCCTGCAACCCAGGCCAAAATACCACTATTGGTTCAACTGAACCGGGAGCAACCCATCTCTTGGCAGCACCATACAACAGTGCCCCAATCCTCAAACTGTGAAGCTGGCTTAGAAAGTTACTGTAGTTGCGAGTATTAAAAGTCCCTGAGAGATCAAGGAGCACAGGGATAGATGGACTACTACTATTCCAGCTTCACTAGAGTTCATTGACATTTGTGACCAAGGCTGCCTCAGTACTCAATTCAGTCTGAAACATAACTGAAATTGGTCTAGGTAATCCATTCAATAACCTTCCCCAGGAGAGTGAATTTAGAGACTGGTCGGTAATTGTCAAAAACCATTGAATGCAAGGATGGCTTTTTGAAGACTGAATCACAATATCTTTCAAGGCAGGAGATAGCCCCACATTCGTGAGACAGACTGACACAATAGCCTAGATTCAAATGCCAGTCATCTTCCTGACTACTTTCATAATCCATGTCAGTCTTAATAGCAGGACAAGACTTTCTGACTTTCTAAAAGAGGATGAACTAATACTATTTCATTGTAAAAATGAAATGAAATGCTTTCTGTTATTCTTAAACAAGGAAGACAGAATGAACCGGATCATTGGAAATGCTAATCACACTTATCGTTTTCCCAAGATCTCTGAACTTACTGGGGATGGAAACTAACAGGGAAAACAATAGGCACATTCTCATAGTATCTATTCAGGAAGCACAAGGATGGCCACAGAATTAATGGTTGCTATAGATCAATGGTTCCCAAAGTGGGCAGTACCACCCCTGGGGGCTGGTGGGATAACGTAGGGGGTGCTAAGAGGCAAGGGGGTGGCAGGGGGGGCACTGAGAGGTAAGGGGCGGTGGCAGGGGGTGCTAAGAGGCAAGGGAGATGGCAGAGGAGTTCTGAAGGTGGCCCCCTCGCAGGGCGCAATTCTGCCTGGAGGTAATCACTGTGTTAAGACACTGAGACACGTCTCTTAAATCTGGATGGAGTGGGGAGTGGGAGGGATCTCCTTTGGCTCAAACAAACTGCATCCAGAGTTAGGTCACCTGAAGAGATGGATTTGTTTGAAGCTGATCGACGGTTCGGATGCGAAATCAGGTTCAGTGAGTAAGGGGCGGAACTGGCAACCTGACACCTGATCGTCCGCACCTCCAGGAAGGCTTTTCCCATCAGCGCTTTTGCCTGTGGTGGGACTTGCCACCTCCTTCCAACATTGGGACATCCTTCAGGTGAAGTATAAAAGCAGCTCTCGGGATCTGCCGGTCTCTGCTTGCGACAGGAGGCAGAGCCGAGCACGTCTGACAGCACCAGCGGAGAAGATGGAAGCCACGTTGGGCTACTGGGATATCTGAGGGGTAAATAATCTGCGTAGAGGAGAGGTCTTCAATCTTGGAGACCCTGCCTGGCATAGAGGGAGGCTGGGTGGCCATTGAAAAGTGTCCCTGTCTTAGTGCCTCACTCCTGCGATGCAGCAACCGAGACTGAGAGGCTGCAGGTGGGTGGGCGAAGCCATGAAGCATTTTCTCAATGTTTCGGCCATCACTAGAAAACAAAGCGGAGAGAGCTCCTGAGGCAAGGGGCATGTTACAGAGGGCTGAGCTAAAGGCTAGGGTGCATGCCCCCTTTGAGTTCATTCCACAACCGGGGGGAGGGAGTTGGGACCATTTTGGTGTACAGGTAGTTCTCGACTTACAGCCATTTGTTGAGTGGTCGTTAATAGTTACAAGTGCACTGGAGGGAGAAAGGGATTTATGATCTTTTTTCACACGATGGTTGCAGCATCCCCATGGTTACGTGATCAAAAGTTTGGACACTTAGCAACTGGCATGTAAAACAACTCGACAAGTTGCCATTTACTTAACAAATGCAGTGAGTCACTTAACCACTGTGGCAAGAAAGGTCACAAGATAAAGGTAAAAGTTCCCATCACACAAGCGTGCTAGTCGTTTCTGACTCTAAGGGGCAATGCTCATCTCCGTTTAAAAGCCAAAGAGCCAGCACTGTCCGAACACGTCTCCGCGGTCATGTGGCTGGCATGACTCAACAGTGAATGTGCATGGAACGCTGTTAGCTTCCCACCAAAGGTGCTCCCTATTTTTCTACTTGCATTTTTACTTGCTTTCGAACTGCTAGGTTGGCAGAAGCTGGTACGAGTAATGGGAGCTCACTTCATTATACGGCACTATACGGATTCGAACCGCCGACCATCTGAAATGACAATCTCAGCGTCTTAGCCATTGAGCCACCGTGTCCCCTAGAAAGGTCATAAAATGGGGCAAAATTCATTTCACAACTGTCTTGCTTAGCAATGGAAATTTGGGGCTCACTTGTGGTCATAAGGTGAGGACTACCAGTAGTGATTAAACTTTAATCAGGATCTTCTTTTGATGGAAATTCCAGATTGGGTGATAAATCCATTTCAGATACTGAGGAAGATGGGGGAGTGGAGGAACAACTCATAGAGCTGCAAAATGACATTGAGCTGAAGCCAAAGTTTAAGAAACCGTACCAAGAGTTTTGGTTACAGAAAGAAATTACTGATCACTATCCTGCAATATGGACAGTGGTTAAGAAGCTCCTTGTTGTATTTCCAACTTCATATTTGGTGGAACGTGGCTTCAGTGTGGTCAGCCAACTTCTCTCCAAGCAAAGAAATCAACTCCAGATTACTGAACGTGGTGATTTAAGATTCCTGCTAAGTGACTTAAAAGCAGACATTGGGAAACTGGTATCCCTTCATCAAGCCCATCCATCACGTTAAGAATTTACTGAACAGTGAAGTAGTTCCTAAATTTTACTGAGTTTACTAAGTTACTAGTTACTAAGGTTCTTGATAAATGACTATAAGACTTTGAAAACCTGGTATCACTGGATCATGTTCAACAATTTTGTTGAATTAGCATTAACTAAAAAGTTAATGTTGGATTTTGAATAAATGTGAAATTAATTGTTACAGTTTTGAATTTTACTGTTACTATCTTTCTTCCATCGTGCAAACTGCCAAATCACATGATCCCCCCAGCCACACCCACCAAGCCATGCCCACAGAACTGGTAGTAAAAAATTTGAATTCCACCACTGGGTGGGGGGGGGTACTGTAGCACCAAGGGGGCGGTGGACTGAAAAAGTTTGGGAACCACTGCTATAGATGGAGTAATTTTGTGCCTTAATGCCAGATTGTATGGAATGTAACTTTTAAATGGTTCAGATTCAAAAGTTAGCATTAGAATTTTAAGAATGCAATTTGCATTCTACTAAATCTAGAACATCTGGTTTTTTTAAAAAAAATGTTGACATGCTTTCCTCCTAAATTTGGCCTGATTTGAACATTCAGTTTTATAAATTCCTAATTAAGATAATGAGAGCAAGTTCTGAATGTGCTTCTGTGATGCGTCTATTTCTTTTGGGAAACCCCCCTGCACCCATATGTAACAAGTATCACAGAAAAGCACGCGGGTGGGGAGAGAGAAGGGTAAGAATTGATAGTGGGGAAAACTATGAATTAAATACTTGTGTTACTGTTACATTATGCATTTGACACTGCATAGAAGAACAAATTGGACAACATAAGATTCAAGATGGAGAAACAGGCAAGTACCGCATTCAGTCAAGGCAATCCTTTCTCCTCCTTATAGCATATAAAATAATGTATCAGACAGAGGTGATGTTTTGTAAAGTATTGCAATTTAATTGGAAAACAACCTTCTGATTGCTTAGCATTTCAAAACTATGTTATTGGAGATAGCACCAATAACAAATAACTTTTTCTATCATTCTCATGACAAATCTGATTTTATTTATCTATATATTTATCAAATTTATATACTACCCATCTCACTAACTGAATGACTCTGCCATTAAAGCATATAAACAGACACAGTTAAAAACAGAACTGAAAAGAAATTACACTGCAGAGTAAATGAAGCTCAAGACACAGGAGAATCATCAAACCACTAGCTATGCCTATGGTTGCATACCATTCTTAGATACCCATGCCAGTTGGCAGAGCCAGACCCTCATGAAGATATGGGGCAAGCCTCATCTCTGGGGACAAGATGTTCCGTATGATGGGGGCAATGGCAAAGAAAGCTCTCTTCCTATACCCACAAGTTGAAATTCTTTAATCAACTGGGTTTGTAACACACCTTTCCTGCTTGCTGGGTGACACTGGTTGATGTAATTGGGACAAAATGGTTCTTCAGTTAGTCTGGTCCCATGCCATGAAGGACATTAAAGGCGGTAATCAACACTTTGATCTAGAAGCAAAGTGCACCCAATGCAACATATATAACAGAAGTGTTACATGTCCAAACTTTGCAGCATTTAAAATTGCTCATGAAGAAACATTCTACAGCAGTTGCAGCTCACAGATACTCTTCAAGGCATTCCTATGTAGACTCCATTGCAGTAATCCATTCAAGACATGACCCAGACATGAGGAACTGAAAAATGGGCTTCCCAACCCAGGAAAGGGTACAACTGATGCAGCATACAATGTTGAACAAAAGTCTTCCTAGCCACAAATACAACCTGGTCCTCCTTCTATGAACCAAGAAGGCCCCAGATTACACATCAGGTCTATCTGTAGCAATGCAATCCATCCAAGACCAAAGACAGTAAACTCCCAGGTAAAGAATTCTCCTACTCATAGCCACTTGTCTTACCACGGTTTAACTGAAACCTGTTAAACTGGGTTTTCCCCCCCCACTATTTCCTCTAAGCCACACTTATAGTTTCTGCCACCCCTCTAAACATTGCTGATCTCTCACCAACTACAGTAAGGGATTATGGAAACTATAGTCAAACCATATGAAAATCCAAGTTTGCTTATTCATTGTCCACAGCTGAAACCAGAGAGAAGAGGCTTAATTTGTGCTCTGATTTTTCATGGATATATTATATTTTCAACATTGTGGCTGAGTCCTAAAATAAAGAAACTAATTTGCTTGTGAGTAGAGTTCAGAACTGCCCATTTATGTATTTAAAGTCTGGCAGCCAACCTCTTTTGTGTGACAGGTTCTAGATAACCAAATCTTTAGTTTGGATTTTAAGGAGAATTCTTAGAATTCTCAGTCACAGTAAAAATGCATCTGTTCTTTAGTACTTCTAATCCATCCTCATGTTGGCTGTACCTTATACCGCCTTAAGAAAATTCTAACCAGTTCATAACACTTCAGAAGCTTGGATGCTCAGAAACTCGAAGCTTAGTCCAGATGCAACCTGAACTGAGGCTACCACATACATTTATTCACAATTTCCTTCAAGCTGTTCACCCCTAATCTTCAATGTCACAAAAGCACTTTCCTTCTGGGGAGAAGCCATAGTAAACATTTTTTTTAAGGAAACCTACTTTAAATACCAAACTGCATCTATTTGTAGGCACAGCAACAACCATTAATGCAATTTCCTTTCTTGTCTTTTCCATAATTTGGCTAATTTCTGGTTTGGGTGCTGTTGAAGCAAGTTATAACATTTATCTGACATGCAGCTCACACATTTCATGATTTTGCTGAAGCAAAGTGTTTTCATTGATGCCTAAAACAATAGTCAGAAGTTATAACTGAATTTATCTAGGAGGAGGAGGAAGACGAAGAGAAGGAATTAGCAGCATTAAAATTAAATGGATAGGGTTCTTGTTTGATGAATATCTTATAAGTACTGTAATGGAGTTCTTAAGCTTAATTATTCTTTTGTACATAACTATACAAATATTAGACATGTTCTTAGAAAAGACTTCTCTTTTTTTCTCTCTCTGTCTCTCTCTTTCTCTCTTTCTTTCCCCTCTAAAGAATTATGAAGCTCTTAAAAGCAAAGTGTACATTTTCAAAATATTTTACACACCCACATTTACATACATACATGCATACATACACATATATACACATACATACACACACACATACACACACACACACATGAAATAACAGACCACTTGATTAAAACTCTCATGATTCACTGAGTTACTGCTGTGTGATAGGAACAACTTCAAATGCAAATAATATTAAGCTAATTTTTTGTATATTCATTATAATCCTTTTAATTTTAACTGCTCAAGAGATCTCCTATAAGTCTTGAAAATGCTGCTGGTATTATTTGACATCTACAGAGCTGCAGAAGATTAGTTATCACTAGGAAGAAAATAGTATTTCGCTGAGCATATTCTATTTTGGAACAGCCAGGTGTGGCTTAAAACATTCATTAAAACAGATAACAGAGCATTAGCAACAGCCACACATCTAATGCATTTATGTTTTACAGCAATTACAGAAAAAAGGAAAAGAAAGTATACCTATCTGTAATATATTTACAAACCAACTGACCAATTCCAGCAAACAATATTCTTAATACAGTTGGTCTTTCATCTATATAGCGGTGAAAATTCATGGAAGAACCATAATTTACAAAATAGTGATAAAGATCCCCTCATGATAATATCACATTTTGCATTTCAGAAGCTAAATGCTGCACTTATATGTGGTTGCAATTTTGATCTGCTGTCTACTTCAACATTGATATGAGATGTAAACTTTGAAGTACGTGGTTCTAAGATGTGAAAAACTTTCTAGATCAGTAATAGCAGCTTGAATGGCAAACATCATTTGCAATAATATAGGTTGAATTAGTCTTTTTCCTCACTCCACTCCTAAAAACATATAGACTATTGAATTCTGTATCATTTGCTCTCTAATGTCATATTGGATCCCTTCATACCTTTTAATGCCCATTTGGAGATAATCTGGAAAGTTACATAGAATATTCCTTTGGAAGTCACAATTCAATAGCAAGTGAAAAAATACTCTTCTGTGCTAATTCAAAAGAGTTGGAATACATTTTCTGGTGCACAAAGGATGAAATAGCATAACAATAGAGTGATACAGAATAAGCAGAATGTGGTACTATATAACAGGTTAAGTAGAAGGCATAGAATTGATTTAATTAGACCAAATTAGGCACATTTAGGTATGCCTAATACCAGATAATGGTAGCCATTACCTTCCGTTAAACAAAAAATAGATGTAAATGCAGTAATCATGATGGATAGAGGATCTCTCTACAGACCCATCTTTTGTTTCCAAAGCAGAAATACAGCTAAACTTTTTTTTAAAAGAACATACAGTAGAAGGAAAATGTGCTTTAAATTATGTACAAATACAGTTTATAGGGAAGGTATTGGAAACTATTTTCAAATATTCTGAATGGAATAAGCTCCATTTCATACATAAGGAAGACAATATATTTTTAGGTATAAAGGAAATCAAACTCGTGAGCACTTTTTCATAATGGTTCAGTAATTTCTTTAACAGATCAAAGAAAGGAAATGTCACGGCTATTACAAAGAATATGCATTCATGCCGTTGGTAGTTAACCCTTTGTTAAATTAAGGTCAGCCCAGTGACTTGATATATGATATAGTATTAACTTAAGTAGCAACTGG
Source organism: Thamnophis sirtalis (assembly GCF_051295495.1). Taxonomy (NCBI): domain Eukaryota; kingdom Metazoa; phylum Chordata; class Lepidosauria; order Squamata; family Natricidae; genus Thamnophis; species Thamnophis sirtalis. The sequence goes on from NW_028261391.1 coordinate 52,455,178, forward strand.
CCTTCAAGCCTGTCAGAAATAAAAGCAAGCTTAACAGTTGTTCCTGTATCCATTATTTGCATTCCTCTAAAGCATATGAAATCAGCAATGCCAAAATATATTCAAGAAGTTTTTTTTTCTTTCTTTCACCATTAGGTAGCCTGCAATGAATCATAAATATTGCCCAATCTATAAAATGCTACTGAGTAACCAGACTGTGATAATGAGACACTAAATATATCAGATTTTGCAATATATAAAAACTTCTGTGTTAATTATTGGGGAAGGGGGAGAAGAGGGACACAACTTTCATCTAAATTATACTTGCATAAATTATCCATCATTAGGGCTATCTTCCCTTTTATGAATTTAAGCAACATGCAAGTTTTCACCATTCACTGCATGCTGAACTGGTAAGTCAGGAAGATCTTACATGAATGCTGTAAGATTGTAAAAAAACATGTCTATCAAATCTTCAATATATCATTTCTTAAGGGCAAGCATGTAAGTCTCTTGTCAGATAGTTAAATACAACACTGGAATCAAGCACTCAAGTTGTCAAATGAAAAAGGTGTTAAGACATACAATTTTTTAAAAGAAATTTTGAACTGCTCAATTAACCTACAACTGCATTTTAAGTTTTCTCTTCCATAACTTCTTAAAATCACTGAACATTTAATCATGTTTAGGGAGTTGAGTGTGTTAGATGTATTTGTGCATTCTTGAGGTAAATAATCAAGATGCAGAGACAATTAGATATCACTAAACATGAACAGAATATTATAATTTATAGTCATCTGGACTTTTGCAGTCTTGATTTGGCAGCCCTATTAAATCTTTTTAAAAACTGACTTGTAGGAAGTTATTACCCAGCCCTCTCCCAGAAAAATAAAATATCCTAGGAAATATTGAAAAGGCAGAATATTTCTCTGGATGTGAAAAGAAAGAAATATGTTTTAAAAGACAGAATAGCTGCCTGTAGCTTCCTGCCCATCCTCACTCTGTTAATGGTCCATTAAGAACGCCAAGCTAGTCCACTTTACATAATAAAGTCTTCTCCACTTCAGCTACAGGAAAGCATGATAATATTGGCCCCAACTGACCACATGGCATCTGAGAACTTAACCAAACCTGGATTCAAAACACAGCCCAGAGAGTTGCCCCTGCATGGCCCCATGGGAGTCTGACAACCAATCAGAATACATTTCTTACACAGGAACGGGAAACAGAGAGGTGGTACTGAACAGGTTATAAAAAGCCTAGCAAGCCCCTCCCTCAGCCCTTCTCTTTTTCTCCACCAACATTGAAGCATGTGATCACCTTTTCTGTTCAGGGATCAAGCCATGTGGTCCTGTCCACCAATAAACCATCTTTCCAAACAGCCTCCATGTCCTTTTTCCCCACTTGGAGCCGAACCCAGATGGACATTTCTTTCATCAATTGGCGACCCATGGATGGGACTCCAAGCTAGCCTAACTAATGGATATGGCCCAGGTAAGCCTCCCATGCCGGCACAGACCCCATTGAGTCTGTGGGTGGACTTTATCTTGGCCTTAACCATTGGATCTAGGTTTTAAAGTGATTTTGAGTTTGAGCTTAAAGGCTGCCTGGAAAGAAGGTGAGTACCTCTAAATTTTAATTCTCTAAAGTATAATTTTAAAGCATGACAAAGAACGGGAAATGTGTGTATGCCTGCATGTGTGAGATCCTTCTCCTGATCACAGCTGAATCTTGGTTCCTCTGTGTGTTTTACCAAGAGAGCCTGGAAAGTATTAGGGTCATGCTAGAGCACAGGACCTTCTGTTAGGGAAAAGAGAGTGTGTGTGAAAATGGATGGAAAAGTGAATGAAAATTTTGTTGTTGTTTCTTTTGTCCTGTGAAAGCAAAAAAGCAAAGGCCTATTGTGAGTGAAAAGAGTAGAGGTGCCTGGTACTACGTTCAGAGGGACAGAGGTCATCAAGGATTACTTTTTTGATCCTTAAAACCCAGGTGATTCCCCAAGAGAAAGAGGCCGAATACTTCATGGGGGAATTGAAGTCCTTTCCAGAATCTTTTTTTTTTCTGAAACTTACAGTGGGTGACACCCGGCTAGGCCAAAGTGAGCCCTGCATGTAATGGATCATGGGAAGCGTTAGCTCGTGGGTGGCCAAAAGTGCCCTCGGAGATTTCCTTAGATGCCAAGATTTGGGCTGAGAACAAGGAACTTGCGTGAGGCTTTGCTGAAAGATAATACAGGAAAACTAATTTGGCTACATAAAGGTACTTAAAAGGGAAAATGTTGGGGTTTCTTCTTTTTTTCTCTTGTCTGTTTGTTTCTTTCTCTGTCTTCTATGTAACCACGTGGTTTGTTTGTTAAGACTTGTGCCTTCCCTAATTTAACAGATTTGTGCTGGGAACGACTAGGATGTGTAAATCTGAGAGTGCTTTCCCCCCCCCTCTTATTTTCTCCTTGTCCTTGTTAAATGTGTGCCTAAGTCTTTGTGCACCCTCAAGATAATTGTAACTAAGATGTCTCCAATCCAAAAGACAAGAATTTTAAAGTGTTCAAAGAAAGAAAAGAGTAAACTGGCAGAAATTCCCTTCGCTCAGTTTGTTGGGCCCAGAAAACTGACTGACGGGATGGTAGTCTTTATTTTGTGTCTGTTTGGCCAACAGAAACAGAGTAAGGAGAAGTTTTTTTTTCCCTCCTTCCCTATACCTTAAAGTAACAACCCAGGAAATGTTTTAAGTTCATTTACAGGAAAAGGTTCATCCTTGCATTTATTGTGTGTTTAAATGATTTTACCTGTTTATTTCCTTCCTGAAGCATGTGAATCCAGACCCTATTTCTCATCTGTGATGTCTTCATGGTGTTACCAGTTTATCTGTTTAAGTAACTGATGATTTTACTTTTCAAACTCTGCTTGCAAGCTTTCTACCCACCACTAAGCCCCTCCCTTACCCGTAATCCTACAACAATGCCTTTTCTGTGGGGGAGGGAACCTTGTTCTCATGTTTTTCAGCCCTGGAAGATTGTACTCTTCAGGTGAGTATAGATTTTCCGCCTTTTGGGGGGGGGGGAGGAGAGTGTTGCCTTGTGTGCATGTATGAGATGAAGGAAATTCCTACTAAAGGTTTGCCTTCAACCCGAGTAAAAACCCTCTGCACATCTATCTGACCAACCTACTCTATTCTATCCTAAAGTAGAAACCTGGCCTCTAAAAGGCAGTTTTGATTTAGATTTTGTCAACAAATTTGCTGATTTTCTGGCCACCATCAGATAAACTGAAGAGAAGTTCTACCTGAGTTTCTTCCCCAAAGTGACAAAGGAGTCCACAGGAATATGTTAGAAAGCTGTTGCAGCAGTAATAGCTGTCTTTAAAAAGAAGAGTAGAGCTCGAGCCCCACCCAGATGCAAATGATGTGTTAATGAAAGTCTCCATACATCTTGGTCTTTAAAAATATGCCAGCGCTCGCTGGGAGATTCAACCTAGAACCCTGGTCAATGCAAACAATGTGTGGACAAACATCTCTATACATTGTCTCTATAAATCTTGATCTTTAAAAATATGCCAGCGCGGGCTGGGAGTTCAAGATATATATGAGTTTGGATCTTCAAAAATCAGCCAGCATGGGCTGGCAGATCCAAATTTTGAAACGGAACACCCCAGGGCAGAGACAGGTATTAACAATCTAGTGCTTAAGGAGATAGAACAATGGGCATAACTTTGAGCAAAATAAGAAATTTAGCAGGTAATAAGGTAAAGCCTGTCTGAATGGGAAGACCTAGGTAATTGGACTTGATTAATTTGATAAATTAGTCTGTTAAAAATTCCTAGGTGTGCATCTATACTAATAGCATGTAGAATTGAATGGCATTGAATTGATTGTGATATGTTTGACCAGTAGCAAAATAAATAAGCTTCTCAGCTTGGGCTTGAAGCTGTGGAGAAGGGGAATGTAGTTAGGATTTAAACTGCTCTCTGAGTTTCCCCACTGTTTGGAGAATGAGCCACATGTTCCCCAATAAAAGAAAATTGAAGATTTAAAGGGACAGAACCTTCCCCAGGCCTGAAAGTGTTGTTCCATGGTATTTGTGCATGTATGTGTGTGTGTAATCATTTCCAGACCTGGAGGGAAGTTGAGATCCCTTAATAGAAAATGGAGATCATTGCCTTATGTACAGCTCCCTGAAATAATTGTAATAACTGCTTTGCATGATGAAAGAATGAAATGGGATTTTTGTATGTGAAATTAATTTACACAAGCAGTCTAATTGCAGTGCAAATGTGAGTATGTTGATGGTAAAAGTTGGTGTGAATGTACTTTGATTCCCTTTCATATAAAGAAACAGTAAGTTGCAAGGTTGTTTAATGGTATGTGTGTGTATGTTTGTGTGTTATCATTTCCAAGCCTGAAGGGAGGGTGAGATCCTCTAATAAAAGAAAATGAAGCTTCATGGCTTGTGAAAAAAACTTCCTGAAATAGTTACAATGATTGGTTGGCATGAGCAAGCATGAACGTCTGATTGCAGTATGAATGTGAGTATGTGTCCCTGATGCCCCAGGGAGTGATAAGTGAAGGGATCCAGAGACCTGTGATTGCCTGCATGAATCGTCCCCCCTTCTTCCTTCTGGGTCATTCTTTGGAGGGAAGCAGGAAAGGTGGGGAGAGTGAGTGTCTGCTCATTTTACCATGAGTGTGTGTATGAAATGCCCCCAGGGATACCTGTGAATGCCTCTGCATTCCCCCTCCTTCTTTCCCTCCTTCCTTTTGGGACATTAAAAGAGACTGAAGTTTTTCTGCTCACTTTAACCACTTTTTTCTCTCTCTTCTGAGAAATTTGGAGTAAATGGGTGACATGCTCCTGCACCTTTACCTTTCACTGTTGTGATCTTTTCATCTGCATAGAAAAGTTATGCGGTTACATTTCTTTTTCTGCTCTGAATACAATTTTGATTTTTTTTCTTCTGGAAATTTTTGAGATTTAAAATGCTTAATTAAATCAATAAAAAGAAAGAAATTTTGCTTACATTTGTAAATGTTTTAACATACTTAATGAGAATTTCCTTCCATCTGGATGGAATCTGATATTTTGGAGTGTTGACTCAAAGTACCTTTTTTTAATTGCAATTTTTTTTTAAAGCTGTTCTTCTTCCTTTCCTCTTTTACACCTGAGTGCATTTTTAAAAACTTATGAGTCAAGGTGCTCTACCCTATGATATTTTGTTTGTTTGTTTGCAACACAAGTTGTTGTCCCTTTTGGAAATTTACTCATCTTACTGCAAAAGTGTTTCAATCATAGAGGCAGTGGGAATGTCATGTTCCATGAAATTTACATTGTCTACCTTCTGGAATAATGTTTGGATTTCCACGCTTGGACAGAATGGGTGAGATTCCACAACATGAGACTAAAGATATGTCTATAAAGAACTGTATTCTTGGCTTCTCTTTTTCTTCACCTCAGAAACAAAGGACTGCTAGCTCAAACCATAATTTTTGAATTGGCTGCTGGTGATTGCATCCTGATAAAACCTGACATGAGGGGAAAACAACTTAGCCAAGCCTGGGACAGACTCTACCAAGCCTGACTGACCACTCTTACCAGCAAGCTAAGCCTAATGCCATCCAGCAGTTATGAAAGAACGGACCCTGAGATGAAGAAGTAAAGATCAAAAGACTCTCTTCTATCCCCTGAAGACAGCTGTAAAGACTACAGGGGAGGGTGAAAATTGATCCTAAAGTTTTTTTTTCTTTGCTTCCTTCACAGAAATTCAGTGTAAGGTTTTCTTTCTTGTCTCATTTATATTGTAATCAGTTTAATGTATTCATGTAAGAATAATATTTGAGAATGGCTAGCACAGCAAGTTCTGAACACCTTAGATTTCTGTCTAGTGAGAGGGAGATTTTTAATCCCATGGGGGAGGGTCAATTCCCCTCAGGCAATTGCCCCAGTTGAAGAGCTAGCAGAGAAGATCTAAAAAAAAAAAAAAACCAAGCCCTCACTGTGACAAAAACAACAACAACAACATGCTGCCCAGTAAAGCAGGATATGTTGCACTGGTGGTCTCATGAGTAGGAGTCCCCAGGCTCATTGTGTGTAATTTTACAAATACTAAATAGCCTGGACTGCACAGTAGCTAAACTCAATTTGGCCTCACTAAAATAAGAGCTAGGGCAGGTTCAAGAACCATCCCTTCAAAACGGGCAGCCTGTAACTTAAAGGGAAAGCATGGCTGTGAATAATTTTGGGATTTCTGCTTGCTTAAAACCTGTCTGAAAGCTCACAGAAAGTGATATCTGATACTAATAGGCATGGAAAATTGGATACTGTAAATTTCTTTCCAGAAATTGTGCCCTGGTTGCTAGACCTTCATGAGCTCTTTGAGAGCCACTGAAGAGATCCTTCTGCTGTCTCTCTCAATGCCTTTTCATCAGAAGAATTAAGTCTCCCTGGTCTGACCAATTTTAATCTTTTGTCAAGAACATGTGCGTGGAACGCACATGTTTTGAAAAAAAAAGGAGGGATTGTAGGAAGTTATCACCTAGCCCTCTCCCAGAAAAATGAAATATCCTAGGAAATATTGAAAAGGCAGAATATTTCTCTGGATGTGAAAAGAAAGAAACATGTTTTAAAAGACATAATAGCTGCCTGTAGCTTCCTGCCCATCCCCACTCTGTTAATGGTCCATTAAGAAGGCCAAGCTAGTCCACTTTACATAAAAAAGACTTCTCCACTTCAGCTCCAGTGGGGGATGGGATTAAAAGCATGATAATATTGGCCCTTTACTCAATTGACCACATGGCATCTGAGAACTCATCCATATCTGGATTCAAAACACAGCCCAGAGAGTTGCCCCTGCATGGTCCCATGGGAGTCTGACAATCAATCAGAATACATTTCTTACACAGGAACAGGAAACAGAGAGGTGGGGCTGAACAGGTTATAAAAAGCCTAGCAAGCCCCTCCCTCAGCCCTTCTCTGCTTCTCTACCAACATTGAAGCATGTGATCACCTTTTCTGTTCAGGGCTCAAGCCATGTAGTCCTGTCCACCAATAAACCATATTTCCAAGCAGCCTCCATGTCTCCAGTGTCCTTTTTCCCCACTTGGAGCCGAACCCAGAAGGACATTTCTTTCATCAGACTTTAGTCAGATTATTTCCGATTTAATATGCACACAGTGGCAGTCTCTTGCTCTATGGTAGGTTTGCCACAGGAATGTTCTGTAAGTTCTCAAAGGACAAGACTCCATTCTTCAGAAAAGCACACCCACTAATCTATTGTGTTCCATTAAAATTAATTAAATCCTGAGCTCTGTTGCTATTATTCCAAACTACTGAAAGAATATTCTTTAATGCTTTAGTGAATTGGGAAATGCATGTCATTTCTACTAACTTTGATTGTAAGGGTGACCTCAGTGTTTCTGCCTACTTTATTATAACTATGTGGCGTGAAGTTTCTATATGAAAGGCATTTTAATAATTAACTAGTATTGCTTTCAATTTCTAATATCCATGAACACAATTATATAAATCTCTCTTTTTGTCTTGGAAAGTGCTGCATTCTTCTTCTTCTTCTTCTTCTTCTTCTTCTTCTTCTTCTTCTTCTTCTTCTTCTTCTTCTTCTTCTTCTTTTCTCTCTCTCTCTCTCTCTCTCTCTCTCTCTCTCTCTCTCATTTCGATTACAATATAAAAAGTAGTACAAACTAAACTTAAAGAAAAAGAAAAAAACAAGAAATAAATAAAAAGTGCAGGAAAAATGGCATAAAGAAAAAGAAAAGAAGAGTATAATTTAAAAAAGAATGTATAAAGAAGCAAATTCCAACATTTTTTCACAAGAAGTACTCAAATTTAGGAAATCTTCATCCACTCTAAGGTTCTAACCAGATAGCTCTTTATCCCCTATTCCATTCCTTATGTAAACACAAATCAATAAAACATCAACTTTTCTATCCTGATGTAATCAAAAAGTTCAAGGATTATCAGAACTTAGTGGGAGAAATCTTATTTCAACCTTGATCAAATAAACCAATTTATATTCCGTTTACTTCTAAAAATTTTTTAATTCAATCAAATATTACCATACCATGTGTTTCTTTGTTCAGTTCTTCTATATCCCATCATACATTATTCCTTTTTGCCAGACACTTTATCTATGTTTATTTTGGGCTCGCAGCCAGCTTGAGCCGGGACTGATAAAGATATTTCCTTTGAAGTTCTGTCTGGCTATCGTTTGTGAACGAGCGAAGAGGGGGGGTCAGAACAGTTTGACTTCTGCCCCGACAAACCTCCATTCATAAAAATATGGAGCAATTGTACGCTGAAAATGCCAGACTGACACAGCAAATAGCCGTATTGGCTGACCAAATTGCTCAGCTGCAGAGAGCTGCAAAACGCCCCCAGCCAAGGAAGAAGTGCCCAGTAGCCATGCCAGACAAATTTGATGGGAATCAGGCCATGTTTGCCGCGTTTCTGGGACAATGCCAGCTGTTCCTGAGTTTGAGAGCGGAGGACTTTCCCACTGACAGGACGAAGGTGGGATTTATTATCAGTTTGATCTCAGGCACAGCTGCCCGTTGGGCTACTCCCTTGTTAACCCAGCCTAGCCCTTTGTTGGATGACTTCCAGGGTTTTTGTCAATACTTTAAATGTATGTTTGAGGATCCTATTAAGGGGGAAACATCAACTAGACGTCTGAAGTCACTGCAGCAGGGGAGTGGTTCATTGTAAGACTATGTCAGTGAATTCAGGCTACGTAGCCAGGATTCAACATGGAATGAACCAGCTCTGATGGACACTTTCCAAGACGGATTGTCTGATGCCTTGCAAGATGAACTGGCGAAGGTGGACAGGCCACCGACATTTGATGCGTTGGTCCACTTGTGCCTCCAGATAGACGCCCGGCTGCAGAGGCGAAGGCCTTGCCATGCATTCCAGGAGACCACCAGCATGCCGGGTCATCAAGAGACTGCAGTGGAATGGGAGGAGCCCATGGAGTTGGATGCTGTCAGACCTCGAGTGTCACGTACAGAGATGGACAGACAACGTGCTGAGGGGTTGTGCTTCTACTGTGGGGATCTTGGACACCTGGCAGGGAGTTGCCCCAAGAAGAATAGAAGGGTTGCGCGGACTGTGGCCGTCGCTCAGCAACGAACTATTGTGTCAGACAACTGGCACGTTTGTGCGGCTTTGATACCCCGTTCGCACAATGTAACGTGCATTCGCGGATGCCCTGCCTAGGAAATCGGAGAAATCTGACCCTGCGAACTCGCTTCCACCCCAGACTGTTCTACCCATCACAACCTGCGCTGCAGTTTATCATCCCGTGAGCATACAGTCTCTGATATGGGATACGCAGCGGGGTGACGAATGGGTGGAGCGATGGAAGGCGGAAGTAGGGCCGGCTTCCCCGTGGACTTTGGAGGGGAATCTTTTGAAGTATCGGGGCCGGCTCTATGTTCCCGCAGGGCACATCCATAGACGGGTGCTCTCTCAGGTTAATGGCGCTTCTGCAGCGAGACATTGGGGGTTTGTCCAGACATTGCGCCTGGCAGATCGTCAGTTTTGGTGGGCCCATTTAAGAAATGATGTGCAGAAGTGTATGGAGTCGTGTGTCCAGTGCCAATGGGCCAGGTCTGCAAGGAGGGCTTCGCCAAGATTCCAGCCCTTGCCAACCCCGGTCCCCGCAGCATAGGACTTCGTTTCTAGGATCCCGGTGGGGTACCAGTGTCTTGGACTGTGTTCTGTGGAGGCCGTCACCAACCCTTCCGGGCCGCACCTCGAGCGTCAGAACCGGGGGAAGGGCCCTGTGGTGGGGGATAGTGTGGCGGCCCGGCAGGAGTTGGTGGAGCTGCTGCCAGACTCTGACGGCGAGGGGTCTTATGAGTTGGCCTTGGAGGAGGTGGAGGACCCTGGACAGGGTGTTAGGGCTCGGCCGGAGTGGTTAGAGCTGCCGCCAGACTCCGACAGTACGGGGGCTGGTGGGTCGGCCTTGGAGAGGGTGGAGAACCCTGGACAGGGTGTTAGGGCTCGGCCGGAGCTGTTAGACCTGCCGCCAGACTCCGACAGTACGGGGGCTGGTGGGTCGGCCTTGGGGAGGGTGGAGAACCCTGGACGGAGTGTCAACTCTGCGCAGGGCGGGAGGAGACGTGGTGGCCACCAGATACCTGGGGAGCATTGGATCAAGGGGAATGTTCCTGCAGGTATTTGGGAATCACGAAGGAGGAAACACAGGAGATGAGTGCGAGCCATCTTATGGACAATCCATTCCGACCGCATCCAGACCGTCAGACCCTGGGAAAGGGCCCTGCGGTGGGGGATAGTGTTGTGACTCTGCAGAAGCTTGCTGTGAGTTGTTTCGGGATGCAGGATAATGAGCAGTTGTTGCTCGTTAGGGTCTTCTCCTGCAGATAAAAGATGGATGGTGCCACGCCTTAGTTGCAGAAGTCAACGTTCGTTCATCATTTGTTTGTTCGTGAGTTCAGTTCCGTTCCTGTTGGAGTTCGTGTTCATGATTCAAAGATGCACTTGGATAAGTGATTTGCTTTCTGTAAACCTGATTCAAAGAGGCACTTGGATAAGTGACTTGCTTTCTGTAAACCTGGTTTGCTGTAAGAGTTTTGTTTTTGCATTTGCTGTGTAACTTTTTGCCAGAGACTTTATCTATGTTTATTTTGGGCTCACAGCCAGCTTGAGCCGGAACTGATAAAGATATTTCCTTTGAAGTTCTGTCTGGCTGTCGTTTATGAATGAGCAAAGAGGCGGGTCGGAACAGGTATCCATCCTGCAAATTCTAATTTAAGTGTCAATGCATAAATTAGGGCATATTTCTTCCTAGGAAACTTTATATTTCCAATGTTATGATCATAGGATTTAAATAATAGTTTCAAATATATTTAGAAGTATCATGTTGGATGAAAATTAGTCCTCCATAAGATTTATATATCACAGGACATGCTTATTTATATATCACAGGACTTCGATGATTATGTTTTTGTAAAAGTTGAAGTAAACTATGATGTGATATTGGGTTACGCTTGACTTCATAGTGATATGTTGGGTATCAGTGCAAAGAAATACTTGACAACTATTCTGATTTTGCTATATGCTACAGTGGAAAACATGTCTTGCAAAAAAGCATTTTTTCAACAAAGAAGAAAAACTCTTTCTCTGGAATCATAGGGAGAATGTAATAAAATGCATCCAACACACATCTGATAATGAAGGTTTTCTGTTGTGTGAAGGTACATTTGTTGTGCTTTCATGTCATGGAATTATACGGGTGAGTAGTTGGGTGACTTACCATAGTTCTGTCCATGCATTATATGCCCTGAGACAATTACATAAACAGACCTAAACAGATACCAGAAACTGCTTGTCTGTTGCCATGCTTTTTCGGTTTAACATCTCTAAGTTGTTAATATGTTTTTGAGAAGAGTAATATAATTGAAACACAAGAATTTAATTTTTAATTATTCTAAAGCACTACATTCTGCTCCAGCTCAAACTGCTATTTTCTTCTTAATTTATGTCTTTAGAAACTGAGAACTATCATGGGTAGTGGGGAAAGGGCAAAAGAAAATAAAGTTACAAATTAAAATTTAGGTGTCACAAATATCTTTCTATATTGCAATGTATTGTTTCCCACTAGAAGAACACTTCCACCTTATATTGGTAAATATCCTTGGGCCCTGGTTACTTTTTAAATATATGAAGAATAAAGCACTTAGACAGGAATTAGATCATTAAATTAAAACTCTAGCACATTAACTATACTTTACTTCCTATCTTGCTAAGTAATACTCTTTTTGAATGTCTTGATTTTTTTAAAAAATCCTACCATTTAGGGTGAAATTTTATGTGCTATTACTTGGGACTTAGCTTCAGCTGAAATTAGTAGAACCAACTATGAAGGAAATGCATGTAAAATTGAACTGTACAAAATACTAAAAACCAAAAAAATCTTTTGTATTCTTTCCCACTTTTTTATCCAATGCTAAAATAAATGTGGTGCATTATTGTGCTATTATCTTTCTTAAGTGTCTGTTATGCACCCATATGCACCCTTAGACAATATGGGGAAACACATAAAGCCATCAAGAGGCTTTCAAAGTGACAATGAAGTGGTGATGCCTGTTATATTAAGAACACTTCAGAATGGATAGCATAGCTATCATCAGTGCTCACTACCATCATGGCACTAGCAGAAATAAGCACCCTTTTTGCTGCAGAAAAACAAAAACATTTTTTTAAAAAAAAAACCAGTGCCTTAGAACAGAACATAGTTAAATGAAACTGGGGCAAAAACCCACAAGGGGTGAATTCCAAAACTGGTTCATAGAAGGATATTCTAAAATTAAATCCTTTAAAATCCAAATCTCCAAAATCATTTAACAGAGCCATGCAAGATGGTGGTTACTATATTAGACCAAACAGGGAAGACCCAAATTCCAATCTATTTAGAGATGGTTTTGGGTTAGACATTCTATATCATTTACAGAAAAGGGATGAAAGAAATGTTTTAAAACATTAAAAAGTCATCACATTTTCAACTAACATAGCTATCAGAGCTAAAACTCTCTGCGTAGCAGAAGAAATGTAAAAATAAGAGAGCTCTTTGAGCTGTGGTGGCGCATTGGTTAGAATGAAGTACTGCAGCTACTTCTGCTGCCTTCAGTTTGGCAGTTCAATTCTCACTGGCTCAAGCTTGACTCAGTCTTCCATCCTTCTAAGGTCAGTAAAATGAGGACCCAGATTGTTGGAAGGCAAAATGATGACTCTGTAAACTGCTTAGAACAGTGATGGGCAATCTTTTTGGCGTGGTGTGTCAAAAATCGGCAAAAAATCGAGCATAACTCGCGTTGTGTGTCACTTCGACAAAAACATAATTTTGCGCAATTTATAGTTTAAACTACAAAAATGTATAATTGCAATATATAATTGTATTTAATAAACCAAAAACAAATTATTTAACATACCTGCTTAGTAACTTCTTTGTTCATCAGTCGATTTCGTATGTTGCCCTTGATATTATTGAACTTGTTTGGGGTGCCGTGAACCAGGGCTGTGGAGTTGACTGCTTCCAGATCCACGTCCTCATCAACATGCCGCTCCAGCCCGCCCCTGCTATGAATATTCCTAGTGATGCGAGGGCGAAGAATATGAATATTCATAGCGGGGGCGGGCCAGAGCAGCATGTTGATGAGGACATGGAGCTGGAAGCAGCAGACTCCACAGCCCTGCCGTGAACTGAGATAAGTGTGGTGCGGTCGTAACCGACAGTCCCAGGAGTAGACTCTCTGTGCCGGCCTGACTGGAGAGAGACGCGCACTGTTCCCGCGCTCCTCTCCTGCGGGTCCTCCCTCGCCGCACTGATGACGCGTGTGTGCACGGCACGCACGCCTTACCAGCAGCCCCTGCGCTCAGAAAGGGGCGGCGGCGATACAGTAAGTGAGTGTGGGCGGGGGAGATCACACGTCCCGCCCCCCCCGTTCCTCCAGCACAGATTCTTTCATCCTCGGTGGCCGTGCAGGAGCCAAGGATGAATCGCATGAAATCCTGTGCGTGTCACCCCAAATGGCTACGCGTGTCAGCACTGACACGCGTGTCATAGGTTCGCCATCACTGGCTTAGAAAGAGCTGTAAAGTAAAGTGGTATATGTCTAAGCACTGCTATTGCTATCACAATATTAGATCTATAATGTTGTATATCTAAATCAAGAACTTTTTAAAAACGGTTGCATGGCTTTATAATTTCTAGGCTATATTAACAATGTGGCAGAAATGCCACAGAGAAACAAATATCTGGGTATGGTTTTGCTTCTGAAAATCCATTCAGCAGGGAAAAAATGAGTTCTAGAGAATCTGTCCCCGCCAATATTTTAGAGGACAGGTTCTCATTTTGGGATGCTTCAAAAGATATTCAAGGTCTAAAGGCAGAAGGACATTCAGAAAGGAGTAAGAGGCATTTAATATATTTCTCATAACTTTAGACTGAATAGCTTCACAGTTCAATAGATGAGGGAAAAGACAAAGCTGGATACCAAACAATAAGTAGCTCAGTTCTCATGGTGTCCTATGAATCTTGATAATTTCATCACAATGATAAATGCACCATTGCATAACAGGATCTTCCCATGTGCATGCCAGGATCCCAATGCAAGTATAAAAGAGGCATAAATAATACCTAAAGACTGATAAGATATATATGTGTCTCTGTGTTTGTTAGAATAAAAACAAATATTCCAGTTAGTATGGAAAATTAAAGCAGAGCGTAATAGTTCCTGTTTCTCGATATGATAAGAAACCTTGATTCTTATTTTCTGCATTAGCATTTAACATTATAAAACATAGTTAAATTAGATCTTACATACTTATAAAATTTGGTTTGTTTTTAAAACACTAATTCTTTTTTAAAAAAAATTGAATTCCTTTCAGTATTGAAATACAGATTTAATCCCCCAAATGGAAATGTCAATATTTTACACTATGCAATTGGCATTTGGATTGCAATAGTTCAAATGCATGCCTGTTCAAATATCAAAGCCTACTCAAATGGGATGTCTGACAAATGAAGATCCGAGAACTCAAATAAAGCAAAAGTCATGAATGTGTTCCAAATCAAAATAAGGGAGTAAGTAAAGCAAGGCACTTTCTGTATTTGGAGGCATCTCCTTTAAAGAGCATGACCTTTATATTTCTGTCATTAGGTGTCTAACCCTGCAAGCATAGCTGAACAGAGCATTGCTTCAAATGTGAGACATGCGAGTTTCTAAAAATGAAAAATAAATCTCAGATATTTTAACACTTGAACTATTGTGAAAAGAAAAGCAGGTACTGCAAAACAACCACAACACATTCCATTCTCTAGTTACCAACACATGCCAGGTTGAAAAATAATTGGGGTAAAAAGTAGCAATGGTAAAAATCAAATAAACCATATTGCCATGCATTCTCTAGTTTTTCCCTTGTTTCTGATTTTTTTTATGTTAAGTGAAAAAAGTGTACAATTAAGAAACCTACATTAAAAATAGATTGCGAATCAAATTATGTGGTGTCCTTAGTAATGTAGAATCAAAAATAAAAACTGGGAAAAATAATATTTAGTGCTGCTAAAGGGTCACAGTTCCAATTATCATTCATCCTATGAAAGAATATGAAACTGATTTTAATTGGAGCCAAAGAGCAAAGGTCAGTTTGCCAAGAACAATGGGAATCTCTGGTAATAACTGAGTAGATTGTCTGATAGGAATTTGTGAATATCAGGAAGGTTCTTGAAATCGGATCATAAAAATAGACTTTATTCTAAGAAATGAATCTCAGTAACAGGACAACATGCCATTTTGATTGTCTTAAATCCTACATTCATTAGGAAAAATAAATAAAAACTTCAAAGAAATGTTAAAATTAATGTTTAAAAAAACATGTTTAAAATTAAACTTTTGACCATGTGTGTTTCTTTTCAAGACCACACAACAATGTCACTTCTTGTTATTTCTGCATTTTAAATCTGCAGCACAGAAACTACCTTCTTTTTCAAAGAAACTTTGTTTCTCTCCCTCTCCAACCATCCCCTTTCCTTAATTCAAGTAGTATTTATGCCAAAACCAGAAAATCATCCTGACTTTTCTCAGAGGAGAACAGCTGTTTCATTCTCTTTTTTATGCTCTTTCATCATGAAAGGTTGATATCAATTGTGTCCCTTTTTTATTTATTAATTAAGTGAAGGCCTTACCTTTGACAGAATGAGAAGTAATCCTGAGACTGAAAAACAGACTGTACCTCTTCAGAATAATATTCCATGTAACAAAAGTATCTTGTAGTTGGGAGGATAAACTGTTCCAGAGACAGGCTGCATAGTCTTTCTAAATCTAAAGCAATGCTTCAAAGCACATGGGAACACATACAAAACACCTCTTTTCTCATCTGAAAAGCAGCTCATCATTTTTGCATGCTCAGTTGTTTAAAAACTTTTCATAGATTTATATTGATGTATGTGCATGCACAGCCATAGGAACATCTGCAAGAGCAGATCAACATTTGGAAAATAATGTGTGTGATCTCAATACTGAAACCAATCCTTTTGTGTCATCAGCACACAGAAACCACCATCTTGAAGATTCTGACATCCCCACCTGCAATCTATCTATCCACCCATCCACCCATCTATTAATCTATCTATCTATCTATCTATCTATCTATCTATCTATCTATCTATCTATCTATCTATCTATCTATCTATCTATCTCTACACACACACACACTCCCTTAATAGGGAGAGAGCCCCTCTTTGAGGGAGATGGGTGGTTTAGAAATATGAATAATAAACAAACAAACAAACAAACAAATAAATAAATTAGGAAAGAAGAAAATGTTGCTATTGTATACCAAATGCAAAATGTACAGTAAATACATCAATCTTCCTTATAAATCAAAGGTTAATAAACAACTCCTGACACTACAACATTGTGCAGCTCCTCCTTCATTGATTTTCTTTCACCTTGCTATATACATTCCTAAATGACATAGAACTGTTACAGAGTGAAGTCCCCATGTAAATGTATACAATTCACTTATTTTAATGAGATATTTTTGTCCTGTTTGCTATTAAAATCAGATCTTCTTCCATGGCTTTTAGTTGTAATAAAAAAATCTTGATTTTTGAATAAACGTATAAACATTGTTTTTATACTTTGTACTAATTTTATGTCTGGTTTTTTTTGTTTGTTTGATGAAAAGAAAAAATGCAATATTTTAAAGTTACAGAAGAACACACATTAATTAATTAATTGATTGATTGATTGATTTTATGTAGTCTTTCAGGTTCCTATGCTGCCAAAAATCCTTTTTTTGCAGAAATCTCCTTCTGGTGCTGGACTCTGGGACAATTTTCTGCATTAAATTAATAAAAGAGATATGTGTGTATATGTTTATGTGTGCGTGTACACACACACACGCACACATGTGACACAATATATATATTGTGTCACAACTCCTGGTATGCCCAAATATGGGAGGAAGCATACTGCTTCCTTTCTCTGTCTATCGGCTCATCCCAAGAGACCATTCAGATAGGAAGCCATTATTTTTAATGTTGCCTTTGTTACATTTGTATTGCATTTGTGCTGATAAATAAATAAAGGGAGACTAGTATAGATCTATTTCAAGCTATTTAGCTCTCATCAGCTAGCCATACCCTTACTGGGATTTGAACCTGTGCTGTATTACATATTAGGCAGTTGTGTTAGCCACTAAGCCACAGGCTCTCCTCCTTTATCAGCTAGGCCAGGGAAATAGGTATATATTGTGTCACAACCCCTGGTATGCCCAAATATGGGAGGAAGCATACTGCTTCCTTTCTCTATCGACTCATACCAAGTGCAATACATACATACATACATACATACATCAGTGACGTGCGGTGAAGCTTATGGCTGGTGAGGCAAAAAGAAAGAAAGCGGCTTTTGCCCCCCTCCCCCGGCAGCAGCTATGTCCGAAATAGAGGCGTCCCGTGCCCTGCAGCTATGTCTGACCCAGCTGCGGGGCGCCTCTATGTCAGACAGAAGTGGTGGGCCGCTTTCTTTCGGCTTTTGCCTGCCCCTCAGGGCAAATACTTCCACCTTGCAGGGGCCGGAGCCGCAGGCCACCAGGAGTACATCCTGCCCGCAGCAGAAGAGCGCCGGTTCCTGCCCAGGCTGGAGAGAGAGCCGTGGAGGTGAAAGGCGAAGAGGGGTGGGGGGTGTTCCAAGAGGCCCCCTCCCCTTTTGGCACTCCGCAAGCCAGGCCCGCAGCAGCAAGAGGCTCCAGCAAGTGTCCGCAGCCCCGGTTCCCTCTCCAAGCAGCCCCAGGAGGAAACAGCCAGCCCTGCTTCCCTCCCTGGACTTTCTGGCAGTGGAGGACCCGCATTCCGCTCCCTCTTCCAACCCCTGAGTGGCCAGCCTTTCGCTCTGCGGCTCTCGCTCCAGCCTTGTCCGGGATCCTCCTCGGCAGGCCTGCCGGAGCTCTGGAAGAAAGCGGCGGGAGCTGAGGCTGGCCACTCGGGGCTTGGAAGGGGGAGCGGAATGCAGGTCCTCCACTGCCGGAAAGTCCGGGGAGGGAAGCGGGGCTGGCCCGTTTCCTCCCGGGGCTGCTTGGAGATGGAACCGGGGCTGCGGAGACTCGCCCACGGTCGGCTTCTCTGGAGTGGAGGGGAGGCGATAGAAGCAGAGCGGAGCCTCTTGCCGCTGTGGGTCTGGCTTGTGGAGTGCCAAAAGAGGAGGGGGGCTCTTGGAACACCCTCCCACACCCCTCTTCGCCCCACAGCCAGGACCGTCCTTGCGCCTCAAGCCGCGTTTCTTCCTGCAAAGCCCTTCGGGCGTCAGGCGGAGCTCTCAGGTTGTCCAATCCAGTTCCTCCCAGGTTCAAAACTACGGAGGGAGGGCCCTGCATTCTTCCCTCTTCCAACTAAGTCAAAACACACGTCTATCCTTCCCCGCGCAACACAAACACTTTGCGCACGTCCGATTGAAGAGGACACCGCGGAGCTGCTCTTTGGCGACAAAAACTTCCCTCTCCGTCACTACGGGCTAAAATTGCGATAAGCCTTTGTTTAAAGCGTGTTGGATAATAAGGCCTCTCTCTCTTCTGCCGTTGTTCGTAGGCACCGAATGTAATGAACTTTACTCAGGAGTAAACTCAAGCGCCCCTTTCATTTTCAGGCAGAGACGCGCCTTGATTTATAAAGACGGATCTCCCAAAGGCGAGTCAGAGCTAGCTTGCTTTTTGTTGCCCGGGAGCCTCGAGAAGACGGCCTCGTCTTTCGCTTCTCTCGTCTCCAAGTGCTCTAGCAAACGCCTCGGTCCACGGACGCCCCACGCCCCCTTCGGCTTCTCAACCAGCTCTACTCACGGCCCGAGCACCCTCTCCGCTCTGCTCCGCGTCTCCTGCAATACAGCAGGCTCGCCATTTCGAGAAGCAAAAGTGTTGCTACACGCAGTTGTTGGAAAATGATGTTAAGCTTGATTAAGCCCATTCCTTCCCCCGCCATCACTGTGTCCAACAGGCCAGGCATCTCACGTTTATGGCAGAAATAAACATGAGATGCCTGGCCTATTGGGACACAGTGGCAAGAACGTCCCTGCCGCCTCTGCACTCCGCTGCCTCGCCCCCCGCCTCCTCCGACCCCACCACTGTGAAGAAAGAAATGCACGCACACACACACAAAAATTCCTCACAATAAAAAATTAATTTACAATAAATTTGAATCCCCTTTCCCTCCGTCCGATCTACATACCTTTTCCAGCTGTGGAAACTCTCTCAACTCTCCTCTTGTCCGCCCAACGTAAGCGTGCTCAACGTAAGCATGCTCATAAGGCATGATTCGCTGCTCCCAGATCAGGAGACGGGAGAATCACTGCCTCCTTTTCATATGAATTTTTTTGCTTTTTAACCCTTTGTTAACTTTTAAAGGCGAAAAATTCCTTATGCAAAGGAGGCTCCGAGTTCTCTGGCCTCCTCCTATAGTTAACACTAAGTAAACAGCAAGCCACTGTGACTTGGAATCTGGTAGCAACTACCCTGGCTTTAATTATTTTAAAAAACTTCTTTAAAATTCTTTCCTTTCCCTCAGGAGACTGGTGAGGCCCCACCTCCCCTGCCTCTAGTGCACGTCCCTGACATACATACATACAGCAAGCAAGCAATTTTCATTTTTTTTTCATTTATTACGATTTATAGGCCGCCCTTCTCCCTGAGGGGACTCAGGGCGGCTTACAATCACGGGAAGGGGGTGCAATAATACAAGACAAACAGTGAGTAAACAAAATAGATAATAAAACACCAACTTGCATTCAACAGTCAACCAACACTCGGGCGGGTAATTTAAAAACTTATCCCCAGGCCTGCTGGGAGAGCCAGATCTTAAGGGCCGTGCGGAAGGTCTGGATGGTGGTGAGGGTACGAATCAATAGCAATAGTTAGACTTATATACCGCTTCATAGGGCTTTCAGCCCTCTCTAAGCGGTTTACAGAGTCAGCATATTGCCCCCAACAACAATCCGGGTCCTCATTTTACCCACCTCGGAAGGATGGAAGGCTGAGTCAACCTTGAGCCTAGTGGGATTTGAACAGCCGAACTGCTGAACTGCAGTCAGCTGAAGTAGCCTGCAGTGCTGCATTTAACCACTGCGCCACCTTGGCTCTGCGCCACCTCGGCTCTACATACATACATACATACATACATACATACATACATATTCTTTAAATCTATGCTGTATTTATTAAAGTTAAGCTTTGCCCTTCACACTTGTCTTTGCTTTCATGTAAAGTAGGAACTGGAGATCAAATAACAAAGGATAATTCACTTAATGAATTTGCTTTGAAAATATACATTTCTTATTAAATCAACTTTAATATTTTTCAGCTGATCTATGTTGGAAAAATGTAAGAAACATCTCTATCCCATGGATATTTACAACTTCATTTTATAAACAGGTCACTTGTAAATGTTTCCTGCATCACTCAACATTACTTTTTTTTTAAACTTTCAGTTATTACAACAAATCTTTTTTGTTTGCTTGTTTCTATTATCAACTCTGTATGTCCCTTTATACACATCTTTTTTCCTTCTGTCTATTAAACCAAACATTCCATCTCCTTGAATTGTCCAACAGTTGATCCATGTTGATGATATCCACCAATATTTCCTTAGGCAAGGAAGAGGCATCTGTCCCATAGTCTCTTCTTGCCTCACTAGATTCAGCAAGGACAGCATAACCTTGATCCATTCAATTAAACAACACATTGTTGGACTTCCCTCTCTGTGACAGTTTTGCTTATGGAACAGCATTCCTCTGGAGATCTGGATGACCCTAACCCTCCTATCTTTTTGTAAGGTATTAACAATCTAGCTATTTTCTCAGGGATTGGGATCACCTTTGCTTGTTCATTTGGTCTCCTTACAAGTTGGTTTTGTGATTTGCAACCTTAGAATTATGATTTGGTTTGTTAAATTGTTACTTTAACCTTGTGCGCTTTTCTGAAAGAGACAGGGATATAAATTGTTTAAGTACATATTTAATAAAGGTTTAATATATGTAATCTGTGCTCCAAACAAAAGTCTGGACATTAAAGACTCAGTATGACCATATACATAGCAAATATCTCACATTTTTGTGAATGTATAAAAAAAATATTTCTTCTACTTTTTAAAGAAAATAACTATTAATTATTACAACAGAAGAATAGCTGCTAACATCTTGTGTTGAAAATTTGAAGAGTTTATAATCCTATATTATACAATACTAAACACATATTATTAATCATAGCTTATAAGTATAAAAAGGGAAAGACTGAAGGCATCTACCACCCTTTTATTTTTAGAGAGATGCACTGTACAGCACAGCAATTAATAATGAAAGGTTTGAAAGATATAAAAGCAACAATTAATGCAGGCAGGACAAGAGAAAACAAGGCCTAAGCCTACAGGAAATAATCAATATCTAATGAGAAGACACTATGCTATTAATAGTATGAACGTGCTGGTAGATACTATCAAGTTGAGTTTTATTAATTAACTGAAAATGTAAAGATACAATGGCATTGAGAAGTACAAGGAACAAATGTACTAGTTCTTTAGAAACAACACAATGTAGAATTTATGAGCATACAAGTTAGCCTGTAGCTTGTTGGGTGAATCTTTTTTTTCCATTTCAAACAAATTTAACTTTGATTCTTGATTGCTTTAGGATTTTACTTGGCCCAAACAATCTTAAAAGAAAAGCACTCAGAAGTGTAATTTTTATACAGCTTTATACAGAAAAAAAATCAGAGCATTAAAAGAAAATATTTTAAACAACTTACTGGAAAATCCTCTGAATATGTACTTTGAAAGCCACATTCCATTTAATCACTAGTGATTGCAGGCTTAGTTGCTTTGAAATAAGAACATACAAACATTTTATTTATTTATTTGCTTTTATTTCCTATTTTTAAACTGCCAATTTCCCTCAGCTCCCTTATCTTTCAATCTAAAAACTTATTTCTGGATATTAATATATTTTTCTCATCCCCTATTGACACAGAATCTTATAACATTATATTAAACAATATGTTTATTAGACATTGGGGGGAATCTGTTCATGAAACTTGTTGACAAAAAATATGCAGCAAAAATCCTTTTGTAAACTTGACATATAGAGCTTTCTGTCCCTCCTGCAACCTTTTTCTCCACTATTATCATTACCATGTTGCACTATAATTCAGTGACATGGTTTTGCCTGTAAGCATGCTTTTGTAATTGTAGTATCTCTAAAATTTATATTTTGGGTATTATTACATTATTTTTATTATTATATATTGATCCAAAAGTAGAAGTAATTTACTCAAATAAATCCCAGGAGGGACTGATAACAGTTTAAATAGCAAATAATATTTTCTTTCATATGTCTCACAAAATCTTCTGGGAATAGCAGAATTATTTCTTGAATGATCATTATGTTGACACAGGGAAAAAAAAACTTTTTAAAAAAATAAAATAAGGAAAAATGAAAATAGGACAAGATTAAAGAGAAAATTCACATTCGTGATAAATAGTTTTACAATCATCCATGCAGGCTCTTAGATACGATATATTAAAGGCTGCTGGGGAAATAAATACTTTAATGGTTCAATCAGAAAATTATAGAACTGGCAATGACTGAACAGATAGGATTTTTTTTCTAACTCATTTATACTTACTAAAGTGTGCTACACTAAAACACTCACAATTTATTAATGTTTACCAACCTTCTGTAATCTGGTATATTTATATAGCTACAGTTTTAACTAACTAGCTCATGGATAAAATATGAATGAATAATCAGAGATTATGAATAATGAATAATAAGAGATTATTATAATTCATTATTTTTCAGTGCACAATATAGGTACAATGAGGTTGGTTGAGCTCCCTCAGTGCACACACACACACACACCAACACAATACAACTCAACTCACAGTGAAGACAGAAAATCCCTAACCCAATAAATCATATTAACAAACCCCCAGTCCTGTTTCACCAGTGTGAACATGTTACACGTTGTGCCAGCCCTGCAAGTCCATCATACTATGTAGTTATGATGTTATTTTGCATTCCGGAGTCTGACAGCACACGGATAGAAACTGATCTTCAGCCTGTTTGTGTGGCTGGCTATGTTTCTATATATCTCCTTCCCAATGGTAGGAGGGTAAAGAAGTGCCATCCAGGGTGTGAGTCATTCCTGAGGATTTTCCTCACTCTTCTAAGGCAGCAAGCCTAGCGATCTTATCTAGTGGTATCAGGAGACAGCCCTCAATGCTTTGTGCTGTGCTCACCACCCTCTGTAATGTTTTTCTATCTGAGGTTGTCAAACCAGCATGCCATACCGTGATGCAATAAGTGAGGACACTTTCTACTGTGGACCGGTAAAAGGGGGTCATCAGTTGTTGTTCCACCCTGTTTTTGTGCAAGGCCCTAAGGAAATTGAGTCTCTGTTGGGCCTTCCTGGCCACGTGGGTTGTGTTATTTATGGCCAGGGACATTTACCCATCCCAGACTGAGCGGATATATTCCAGTTGCCATTTATTAAAAATGGGACCTAGAAGTAGGGCTTTTGAAGTGGCACGTATCTTATGAAATGGAATGAAGTGGAGTGGAATGGAGTAGAGTGGAGTTCTGCTGAGAAACAGATAGCCCCTAATTTTCTTGCCTTTTAAGACATGGTTCTGTCATCAGGAGTTGGTACAAGGTTGGAGATGTACCCAGCATATGTATGTGTTCTTGAGATAGAATGTTAGGTGTTTGATACTTTATAAGAGTTTTAGCTGTCAAGAGTTGTTTTATATAATCTGACAAGCCATACAAATATTTAAATAAATAAAATATAGATACAGAATTGTATTAATATTCCATATTAAAAGACATCTCAGACTTTATTCACACTACTTTGGTTTGCAGTAAGACATCACATTTTTGTCATACATTTACAAATTGTTTTGTTATGTGCAGAAACAAGATACAAGCTCTAGAAGGAATAATTTACCTCTATTTACCTAAAGGGAAAAACACAAAAAAGCACTGTTCTATTTTATCTGCTACAATTATATAGTCAAGTTGTTTTTAATACTTTCCCAAGTTCCTTATTCTCCATGTTTTCTGTTTCTGAAATTTCCTTAGTTCTATTGCACTGTCTTGAATCTTTCTAATAGGTACTTCTATACACTATATTTAAAGGTCACATAATAATCTGCAAGTTTGACAAATATTTTAAATATGGACACATTAAAGTATTTGTTGTTGTTAGTTGTGAAGTGTCTGAGCCATCGCAACGCCATGGACAATGTCTTCCAGGCCTTCCTGTCTTCTACCATCCTCTGGAATCTATTTAAGCTCATACCTACTGCTTCAGGGACTCCATCCATTCATCTCATTCTCTGTCATCTCCTTCTTCTTTTGCCCTCAATCAATCCCAGAATTAGGCTCTTCTCCAGTGAGTCCTTCCTTCTCGTTAGGTGACCAAAGTACAATTGTGTGAAAAAGTCCTGCAAGCTTTACGGTTTATGACATTTTTGGGATAGGCCATTGATTTTATGATATTTTATGCTAACTGATCTGAAAATATTGTTATATTTAAATAAATACTGGTAGTTTTTAAGTGAAAAACATAAGCTTTTTGCAATTTGGTGCTGTTTGGATGGGGATTGTGAATTTTCTTGCATGCTTACAATGACTATGAAAAGAGATTAGCTGATGCATACCCAGTGGCATACATGTTGCAATTACTAAGGCCGATGCTAGTATTTTGTTAACATTTTTATTGTTGTGGCCCTGAAAAGGATCATTTAGGTAACCAAACATGGTTACTAATATGAAATTGGCCAGCCCTTATTGCTTGTCACCAGGCGGCATCGCTTCGGCATAGACTGTATAAGCCTTTGCACGTGATCTTTGGTGACAACGTGGTGCCAGGCTGCAATAATGGATTAAATCAGCTCCTGCTTGGTCTTTGGATGCTTCTTGCTTATTTCATAACCAATCTTGGCCCACAAGTTCTCAATTGAGTTTAAATCCAGGCTCTGAGCTGGCCAATCCAGGAGTCGAACACAATGCTTCTTCATCCACTGCTGGATGGACTTGGCTCAATGACAAGAAGTGTTGTCATCCTGGAAGTAAAAGCCCTTCCATACAAGTTGCTGAAGGAACCATGGTCTTTTCCAGGACTTCAACATACTGCTTGGAATGCATAATTCCCTGCACGATATGTATCCAACCAAAACCAGAAGCAGCAATACAGCCCCAGATCATCACATGCAATGGATACTTCACAGAAAGATTCAGGCACTACAACCTACATTTTTCAGCTGGAAATCTTCTGACATGCTTACTGCACTGATTCCCAGACAAGTAGAAATTGCTCTCGTCACTGAAGATGACTTTGGCCCATTGTTCGTTGATCCACAGCATATTTCTTTGCCTACACACATCGACGAGAGTGGTGAGCATCTGTGAGCAAAGGTTTACTTTGAGTCCTGCAGCTTTTGAGCCCTCTGGCAAGCAGTCTGCGACGCACTGTGCTTGTACACACTTTTGCATCACATGTTTCACCCCGAATTCTTGTAATCTGAGGTGAGGTGAGCTTCCTGTCAGCCATCAAAATACATTGCAGAACCAGATCTTGTCATTTTGTCAACTTTCTTGGTCTCCCAGAGCGGAGCCTATCATCAACTGAACCAGCTATTTGGTGTTTTTAAACCACTCTGCTCACTGTGGTGCAAAGGCATTTCACTCTCTTGGTTATTTCTGTACCTCTCTTCATGAAGCACAATGATGCGATGCCACTGCTCAGTATTGGTGAAAGCAAAGGCCTTCATCCTTGCCCGCAGCCAGAGCTAAATTAAATTTCTCAATGCTTTTCATGCCTATTTATAATCAGAGAGTATGACAACATTGATTGGCTCATAGATTTAGCCTCTGTGTATTTTGATTGGTCAGCCAAAGCTCACTGCTGATTGGCTACTTTCGATCCTAACATTCTCGAAAATTCAAGTTGTGTTTGTTTTAGGACATAAACTCACTCAAAACCTTTAAAAGATTTTGGTTATATTAATACAAATTATGCATCTTAATCCGACTAGAGAAATTTTCATCAAAGTACTAATTTTATGTGGTTTCTATGAGTGAAAGGTTGATTAAACATGTAAATACAGCTTAAAACTGAAAGCATGCAGGACTTTTTCACACAGCTGTATATACAAGAAAAATTCAGTGCGGGCAATTTCCTACTATTAGATTGTTGGCTTAAAATGTAACTAACAGCCCCTCTCTCTTTCTGAACACATTTTCAAATTGTGATTGTATTGTAAAATGAGAATTGACAAATGTAGTACCACAACTTTATTAAAAATTCTAGTGATGAAAGTTTCAAGCATCTTCTAGTTCAATAGAACCAGTGCAGTCAAGAAAGCAACGTATTGTATGAGCTGAAATGCATTTAGTGTAAAAACATCATTTTATTTGGTTCAGAATTATAAGCATTGTGAGGGCTTTTAGTTATAACTATTCATAGAATTTCCTGAATAGCTTCGGATTGCAAAGATTGTCCCTCTTGAATAATTGAAACATTACCACTTTGATGAGTAAGTAGAGACTGCCATAGAGATTGTGGGGAGAATCTAAGGCAGATACGAATTTCTCTGCGTAGTTCAAGAATAGAAGAGAAAATGTGTGGTGGTATTTCTGCAGTCGTAACTTACAAATTATGTGGCATATTACGCCAAATAAAATTAAAAGCATGTTTATACAGCAAATGAAAACTCATTGCAACTCATTGCAATACGTTTAAGGAAAAGAATTAGCATTTTTTTTCTTTTTTAGAGTTTTTGAACAGCATTACAATCAAGAAAAAGAAATTAGATTGCTAAAGAGAACCCATTGCAGAAAAAATATGGTAAAACAATGCAGTAGTACATTTAAGTCAAAACTTTGCACAATGTTATGGTTTAGTAAAGGGTATCTTGAAACTAGAAATGTAAATAAAAATTAACATGCTTTAAAAATAATGAACATAAAATGTATCTGTATGACCCTTGAATTCGAAAATAACTAAGGAGAATAAAGCTCATTTTTGGATATGGTAAAAGGGATGTGAGGAAAAAAGTAAATGGCTCAAAAAAGCGCATCAGTTCAAAAAAGAAAATGAAGACCATTTACCCAGCAAAGATCTTATAACAAGAGCTAATAGATAAGCAATTCTCCACAAGGAGCAGAATCCAATAGAAAAGTAAGAACAAATTTAAAAGCTGTTATGTTTCACTGAAATTCAAAAACAGTTTTCAGTACAGGTTCTGAGAAAGAAAAAGGAACTAGACTGAATAGGAAATAAAATGATGGAGCCTCAAGAACAGAAGGGAATACAAGTATTACCTGCAATACAGTGGTGGGTTCCGGATCCCGGTGCAACCGGTATGGTGCAATGGAGCTGGGGGTCCACCACATGCATGCACTCAGCACGCGCGCAAGTGCACCCATATGTACTTACCGCATGCGATGCTCCAGCTGCTCATCGGAGCATCGCGCAGGCGTTGTACGCTCCGTGCGCAGGCGTGGAAGCCCCAATTGGCTCAAATACAGGTAAGGAGAGTGGTCAGGCGGGTGGGCGCTCCGGAGCACCGTACTGGAACGGTACCTGGTGCTCCCACAGGTACTGGTACGCCCGTACCGGGGCATACCGGTCATATCCTACCACTATTGCAAGAAGACAAATAGGAGGGGACATCTCTATAGTGCAGAAAATATTTGATTACTTCATAATACTGATGCCTCCTGGAATTATGGATAGTAAATAGAATGAAACAATTGTCAAGGCTAATCAAATCTACTAAAAGGCACTCCTTATCTAGTCAATCCAAATGGGATAAATTATACCTCCCAGATTTTGAAGTTCTAAGAAGAACATGGGGACCCAGGTGGCATTTTCTCTCATTTTCAGTGCATGAAAGAGGATTGCAATGGGAAAGAAAGTTGCAAGTGAATAGCTAAGGAAACAATGTTGTTGAAGAGAATTTAAGAAACTATGATAGGCATTATGTAGATGAAGAACCGCAAGAACACGTCTGACTGAGAAGAATGTGCTTGTAATGAATGAATGTAAATGTGAATGTGAATCATGTGATGGGTAGGAATTAAAATCAATAGGTAAAAACTACATATAAAGCATCAACTAGTCATAAGATGAGGGAAACCTGGCTTGGTAATAGCACACGTGATAAAGAAAGAATTTTAAAAATCCTTGGTTTGTCATTGAATACAAGGTGAATATTGGAAAGTATTCTTCTCAAGAAACTGCTGGAGACTAACCATTTATTAACGTAGCTGACAATGAACAAAGTAACAAACTTAACTGACAGCCTTTTATATGCGGCTGTCAAACTGTTAACCAATAGGAAGCTCCCCCAGCTTCCTCAAGCCTGCACACGCGCCAGATTCAACGGCGTCCTTTTTCCCCATTGATTGACTAGTCTTTCTCGAGACTTCAGAACGTAGCACTCCTTCCCCCTGGATGGAACACACATAGTCTCTGAGATATGCGGGCTTCCTGGATATCCTTTCCGATCTCCGCACTCCGTTCTGTTCCGCTGAAGCAGACGTTTGTTCTTGACTCTCCACTGATGTTGCTGCCTCCTCCGCAGGCTCCTCTAATGGGCCCTCCCCTTCTGGCTGGTATAGTTCAACAGGTAAGGGCTCACGTGACAAAGATATTGGAAAGGTAGGTGCATTGAAACTGGATGGGTAGCAGGCTGGACACACATTTCTGTCTTCTGAAAGCGGTGGCAATGATGCATAATTCAACGCTGGGGTAATATCATGCGGTATTAACTGTTCATTGCAGCGCCACAGTTGATCTATGCGGCGTCTCCATTGCCGGCCATCCTCTAATTGGACCCTATAAAACACGGGCCAGTTATTTGAATTACCCGACCTGGTACCCATTTAGGATCCCCTATGTAATTTCTAGCATATACTCTTTCCCCCAACTTAAACTTCCGAGTGTGTTCTGTCAACTCTGGAGCCGCATTTGCATGATAATGCGGGTGTAACCTGTCTAAAACGGTGCGAAGATGCCGTCCCATTAACAACTCCACTGGACTTTTACCTGTTATCGGGCAAGGTGTTGAATGTTGTCCTAATAAATACTTATTTATTTTCTGTTCCCACGGACCTTACCCCAAACGTTGCAAAGTGTCTTTAGCTGCACGGACTGCCTGTTCCGCTCTACCATTACTGGCTGGATGATAAGGCGCTACCAATACATGTCTTATATCTAAGCCTGCTAAAAAAGCTTGGAACACTGCTGATGTGAATTGCGGCCCATTATCAGACACTAAGGTGTCCGGTAGTCCGTGAGTGGAAAATAGTTTCTGTAATTCTTTAATAGTGTCCTCTGATGTAGTGGTATTCATGGATGCAATTTCCACCCACCTTGAAAATGCGTCTACCACAACTAAAAATGTATGCCCCTTTACTGGCCCAGCGAAATCTATATGAATTCTTGCCCATGGAGATTGTGGTAATTCCCAAACCCTAGGTTGAGCAGCTGCTGGATTAGGGTGTGATGATTGACAAGGAGAGCAATTGGCTACCCAATTTGTTATTTCTGCATCCAGATTGGGCCACCAGACGTAGCTACGGCCTAATGCTTTCATTCTAGCTATGCCGGGATGCCCCTCATGTAGACGTTGTAGAATTTGCACTCTTAAATTTTGTGGAACTACCACTCTGTTTCTCCATAAAATACACCCTTTTACTACTGACAGTTCCAGGCGCCTCTTTCAAAATGGCAAAAACTGTTCAGACTGCCCTCCTGCATGGCCAACCCCTAGTGACCCATTCAATTATTTGCGATAAAATAGGATCATTTTTAGAATGGCTTGCTATATCAGAAGCGGAGAGTGGTAATTCTAAGTCCTCTATTAAAAGACTTCTGAAGCTGGAGCTGGGTCTTGAGCCTTCTAAGGCAACAGACATCTACTTAAAGAATCAGCATGCCCCATGTGTTTTCCTGGTCTATATTCCAGTTGATAGCTGTATGCTGCAAGGAATTCAGTCCATCGAAACATCCGAGGTGACAGAATTGCAGGAGTTGGCTTGTCTCCTGCAATTATGGCAAGAAACGGTTTATGGTCGGTCTGACTGTAAAAGAACGACCATATAGATAGTGGTGGAACCGTTTGATTCCAGCCACTGCTGCCAGCGCTTCTTTGTCCAACTGACTGTAATTTCTTTTCGCCTTGGACAATGAACGCGAAAAATATGCTATTGGAGCCTCACTGCCATTTGGGCATCTATGGCTGAGTACAGCCCCTATGCCATAAGGAGAGGCGTCCACAGCTAATATTAAAGGTAGTGCCTCATTGTATTGCATGAGGACAGCAGACGACGTCAGGAGCGATTTGACAGCCGTGAATGCTTGTTTCTCACGATTGCCCCATTTCCAAGTCGTAGATGCGTCTAACAATCAATGTAAAGGTTCCGCTACAGAAGCCTTATGGGGTAAAAACATGGCATAAAAGTTTAATAAACCCAGGAAAGCTTGTAACTCTGTCTTATTGTTTGGAGCTGGAGCTATCTTAATAGCTGCTATCTTTGAAGGGGCTGGGTGAATATCGAGGTGGCACAGTGGTTAGAGTGCTGTACTGCAGCCACTTCAGCTGACTGTTATCTGCTGTTCAAATCTCACCGGCTCAGGGTTGACTCAGCCTTCCATCCTTCCAAGGTGGGTAAAATGAGGACCCAGACTGTGGGGGCGATATGCTTACTCTGTAAACCGCTTAGAGAGGGCTGAAAGCCCTATGAAGCGGTATGTATGTCTAACTGCTATTGCTATTGCTATTGCTACCTCGGGCATCAATATGAAATCCGAGGAAATCTACCACCTGCACTCCAATTTCACACTTATTTTTCTTCAATTTCAGACCAGCCTTCCTGAAACGGAGGAAAACTGTTTTAAGTTTATTTAGTAACTCCCCCTGACTCTGTGCTGCGATGAGCACATCGTCAAAGTATGGTAATACTCCAGGTAACCCCTGTAGTAGCCGTTCCATGGTGCTCTGAAAAATGCCGGGTGCCACGCAGACTTCAAATTGGAGTCTACGGCAGCAAAATGCTCCCCTATGTGTAACGATAGTTTGGGCATCTGCCGTTGCATCATCTACAGGTAAAGCTTAGCAAACAGGCGTCCACGACCTAACAAGTGCAACAGGTGTTGCACTACAGGTACTGGGTAGGGATGTGCTTGCAATCCTTTATTGATTGTTGTTTTATAGTCAGCACATATCCTTATGGATCCATTTGATTTAATTGGTATTACTATTGGGGTCTCCCACTTCACGTAATCTACTGGTTCTAATATTCCTTGCCTAATTAGTTTATCTAGCTCCGCATCCACTTTTTCCTGCAGCGCGAAAGGAACCCGCCTAGCTTTAAGCCTAATGGGTGTTGCATTTGGATCTAGATTAAAAGAAATTGGTGTTCCATTATATTTACCCAATTCATTGCTAAAAACGTCCTCAAATGCCCATGTCAGGTCTTCAAACCCGGCAGCAATTTCTGTAGTGTGAATTCCTGCAATAGAGAACCCCAATGCCTCAAACCAATCTAATCCCAAGAGTAAAGCAAGCGGACCCTCAACAACTACTAATGGTAGTGTGCCCTTAAAATTGCCATGCTCCACTTGAAATTGACCACTACCCACAATTGGAATAACCCTTTTTTGGTAATCCTTTAAAATGCAGCTAGTTGGGACTAACTCTGCTCTAGAAATTGTGGGCAGGATTCTTTTAAGGCTGCCCCAGGAAATAATGGATCTCGCCAACTCCGTGTCGATCTCCATTTTACAAGGAGATCCCTCAATTACAACAGTGGTAAACAACTTCTGACAGCTGGGTTTTTCTTCAGAGGCTGTGTTGACAGTTCCTTCTTCCTCGCTGTCCCAGTCGATGGCGTTGCAGGTCTCCCTGGCATGGCCT
Source organism: Thamnophis sirtalis (assembly GCF_051295495.1). Lineage (NCBI taxonomy): Eukaryota > Metazoa > Chordata > Lepidosauria > Squamata > Natricidae > Thamnophis > Thamnophis sirtalis. The sequence continues at coordinate 52,487,154 of NW_028261391.1, forward strand.
GATCGTCTTTGCGCCACTCTATTCCCATTACGACCAACATCTGTAGCAGGCAGATTGGCATAGCAGACATAGGCTAGGTGACCCGTCTTCCCACAATGCCGGCAGACAGCTGATCTAAACTGGCAATTGGACTGCAGATGGTCCCCTCCACAACTCAGGCAGCTTGCCTGAGAAGCATTCGTGGCTGGCTTCCATCTACCATCCCTTGTCAAATTGATACATGCTATTTCGACACTCACTTGATTCTCCTCTGCTTCCTCAGTAGACTGCTGGTTAACTTCGGCTGCTGTTGAGGATGGCATGTGGGAGGCTTGACATTTCTGAATTACAGCAGCGGACTGGGCTGCCTTTTCAGCCGCTCAAGCTTCATCTAAAGGCACGGCTAAGGCTAGCTCTGTTTTAGCTAACAGGCGGCGCTGAAGCCTTAAATCCCTGCTACCATAAATTTGTTGCTCCAGTAATGCCTCGCCGAGATCTGGAAACTCACAATAAATTGCTGCTTGTCTGAGAGCTACCATGAATTGGCTGACAGTCTCATTTTCCTTTTGAACACACCGGCGAAATGCGAAACGTCTAGCAAAACGGGAGGGAGCCGGTGTGTAGTGTCCCTTTAGCTTGGCTATTAAGACTTCCCAAGGCACTGTCTGCACGGAGGCAGGGGCTGCCAATGCCCGGGCCATGGAGAACATCTCCGGGCCACATAAACTCAAAAAGTAACCTCTCTTCCTCTCTGTGCTAATCCCCGTCAAATCATGGGCGATAAGGAAACACTCAAAGTGCTGAATAAACGCCTCGCACGACTCTCACTTGGTCATAAAAGCTGCAAATGGAGGTATAACCATCATGCTGGGATCGTTATCAGTCATTATCTCTGTATTAGCTGTTATTCTCTGAATCCCCTTCCTCGTCGCCAGTGGAAAGTATTCTCCTCAAGAAACTGCTGGAGAAAATGTAACGCTAACCATTTATTAACGTAGCTGACAACAAACAAAGTAACAAACTTAACTGACAGCCTTTTATAGGCTGTCAAACTGTTAACCAATAGGAAGCTCCCCCAGCTTCCTCAAGCCTGCACATGGGCCAGATTCAACGGCTTCCTTTTTCCCCATTGATTGACAAGTCTTTCTTGAGACTTCAGAACGTAGCAAATATGATTCTACAGTATGACATAGTAGCTAAAAAGCAATTTTAGGTTGCATTAGCAGAAACATGGTTTTCAAACCATGGGAACGTGGTCAGATGTTACCTTAAATAGTGTGTCCCATAATGATTATTTTTAGGAATATTATGAGAAATTGGACCAACAGCAAAGGATCAGGAAACTGAAAATTGACAAGATGAGGTTGAGTAAATTGAAATTTTTTAGTCTTGAGAAAAAAAACAACTGAGGAAAAGGGAATATGATAACACTTTTCACATACTTGAAAGATATCACACAGAAATAGATCAAAACTTATTCTTTACTGTCTCAGAACACAAAGTAGAAAAGAAAGGTTTTAAAGCAGAAGACAAATTCAAGTAAGCATTAGGAAAACCCTTCTAATGGGAAAAACATATTGATAGCAGAATTAATTCCCACGTAAGATGGTAGAATCTTTGCAGAATATTTCAAATATAATGGGGAAAGCCATCTGTTTGGGATAGGTCTGTGATGGCGAACCTATGGCAAGTGTGCCACAGGTGGCACGCAGAACCATATTTGATGGCATGCCACCCATCAGCTCCAGTGCGCATATGTGTGCTGGCCAACTGATTTTTCACCTTTTTGGAGGGCCAGGGCAGGCCGTTTTCACCTTCTCCAGGCTTCAGGAAAGCCTCCAGAGGCTGGGGAGGGTGAAAAACGGTCCCAATAGGCCAACCGGAAGTTTGGAAATGATCTGTTTCTGGCTTGCAGAAGGCCTCTGGGGAGCCGGGGGAGGTGGTTTTTGCCCTCCCCTGACTTCAGGAAAGCTTCCAGAGCCTGGGCACGGGACTTGCATGCATGCACTTGGTGAGGTTGCACGTGCATGTGCAGGTGGGCGGGGAGACTGAGTGGGCACACGTGCGCGATAGGGCATGTGTGTGTGCAATTTTGGCATGCCATAAGAAAAAGATTTGCCATTACTGGGATAGGTTAATTTGAGTTTGTGCACAGAACATAGGATTGACCTTGAAAAACTAAATAGTCTTTCCAATTTTGAGATTTTTGGAATAACAGTGGTGCCTTTTGTTAGATCGGCGGAAGGAAAAGCAGAGGCGTCTGAGGTAACCGTAAGAAACTCTTTATTACAGGCAAGAACAGTAACTGTAGGTAGACCGGCACCTCTCCTCTGTCTGACAGCTTTTTATATGGAGCTGTCAGACGGATGAGCCAATAGCCTTGTGTATGACAGCCCGGCAACCCGCAGGCGCGCCTGATTGGCTAAGGTGCGCCTGGCTGCTGCCGAGCTGTCATTCGTAAGTCCGAGGACTTACGAGGCTATTACACTCCTTCCCCCCCCAGCGATGCGCATGCATCAGAAATGGCGCATGCGTAGTCACGCAAGTAGGCGGGGGGACGGCAGACACGCCCTGAACGCCTTAGTTGGACTGCAGGCGTCGACTGGTGAGGATGTCCCTGTAAGAGCTCCTCCCTGTGGGGAGTGGAGCTCCAGGTGATGTCACAGGAGCGGCCTAGCTGGGAAGGCGGAACAAAAGGACGAGGTAGGCTGGGCGAAGGGGGCGCGGCTGAGGATGGTGGTGGATTTGGAACTGGCCGGTAGGCGGCCTGGGGCTGGGGAAGGCTGGGCCGAAGGAGGCCTAACTGGTTGGGAACGGGCATTGCGGGCTCGGTTGGAGAGGCGGAAGAAGGGCCAACGAAGGGAGGAATTGACCCCGAGGCCCTGGTAGGGAAAAGGCCATCGGATTGTCGGAATGCGTCCACTGTTGCGGAACTGGGGCCGGTCGCGAGGCGTCGGTGGCCGGCCTCTGCGGGTTGGGTTGAGCTGGATCGTCCTGGTTGTGGCGGCTTCTTAATTGATCCAGGTGCCGCCGCCACACGGTGCCATCGGATATTCTGGCCCTGTAGGAGACAGGTCCTGTTACCTCGGTGATGGTGGCAGGCACCCACCGAGGGTCCCCAGAGTAGTTGCGAGCCCCTACAGTGTCCCTGGGAAGGAAGGAACGGGAGGGAGACCCCAGGTTGCCAGGCTGAATTCCTGAATAGAGGGGGTGTAGTCTATCCAGGGTGGTCCGCAGACGACGACCCATCAGCAGCTCCGCGGGGCTTTGCCGTGTTAGGGGGCAAGGAGTGGAGTGCTGTGCCATTAGGTAAGCGTCCACCCTTGCCTGCCAGTCGCCTCGGTTGATGCGGCCCAAAGCCTCCTTGGCCGATCGGACCGCCCTTTCTGCCCGGCCATTGCTGGCCGGATGGTAAGGGGCGACTGGTGCATGGCGGATTCCTTGGGTGGCCAGGAATGTTTGGAAGGCAGCAGACGTAAATTGCGGGCCGTTGTCGGACACAACTGTGTCCGGCAACCCATGGGTAGCGAACAACCGTTGCAGGGCCCTCACTGTGCTCTCGGCTGTGGTGGAGTGCATTAAGACCAGCTCCACCCAGCGGGAGTAGGCATCTACAGCCACCAAGAATACCTGGCCGTGGAAGGGGCCCGCAAAGTCAAAGTGAATGCGGGACCAGGGCCCGCGGGGCATCTCCCACTCCCAGGAGGGGGAGGAGGGGGGAGATGGGCGGGATTCCTGGCATGGGACGCAGTGGGCGACCCAGGCCTCGATCTCGGAGTCCAGGCTGGGTCCCCACACACAGCTTCAGGCCAGCGCCTTCATGCGCGCGACCCCGGGGTGATCGGCATGGAGCCGTTGTAGGACTTGGGTGCAGAGGACCGATGGGATGACCACGCGGTCGCCCCAGAGGAGGCATCCTGAGTGGAGGGAGAGTTCCAACTGGCGGGACTTGAAGGCCCGGCAGTCCTGGCGGACAGCCTCTGTAGGCCAACCTCTCAGGACCCATGCCATGACTTGGGAAAGGACAGGATCCGCTTGAGAGTGGGAGGCCACGTCAGTGGAGGTCAGGGCAGGTCCAGCTCAGCAATGGAGAGGACTGACAGGCAGGGGACCGGCTGGGGGTCCTCGCAGGGGAGGGGGCAGTGGCTAAGGGCATCGGCATGCCCTAGATGCTTGCCCGGACGGTAGCATAGCGCGTAGGAGTACACAGCTAGGAACTCCGTCCAACGGGTCATCCTAGGGGATAGGATGGGAGGGGTCGGCCTATCGCCAGCCAGAAGCCCAAGGAGAGGCTTGTGGTCGGTGTAGAGTGTAAAGTGCTGACCATAGATATAGTCGTGGAACTTTTTAACCCCGGACACCGCAGCCAGAGCCTCCTTGTCAATCTGGCTGTAGTTCCTCTCGGCGGAGGAAAGTGTACGGGAGTAAAAAGCTATGGGGGCTTCTGAGCCGTTGGGAAGGACATGGCTCAGAACCGCCCCCAAACCCACGGGGGAGGCGTCACATGCCAAAGTCAGGGGCAGCTTGTCACTATATTGGACTAAGACTGCCTCTGACGTCAGCAGGGATTTGACAGCTGCGAACGCATGCGCTTCGCGGCTGCCCCAGCGCCAGGCCGCGGATCAGTCGAGCAACCGATGCAGTGGCTCGGCTAGTGACGCCTTGTGAGGAATAAATGGCGCGTAAAAATTTAAAAGGCCGAGGAACGCTTGGAGTTGCGCCTTTGAGGTAGGAGGGGGCGCGTTCCTTATGGCCGCTATTTTGGAAGGGGTGGGGTGGATTCCCTGGGCGTCAATCAAGAAGCCAAGGAATTCCACTTGGGGCACAGCAAATGAGCATTTGCTGCGCTTCAATTTTAAACCCGCGCCCCTAAAACGGTCAAGGACCTTCCTTAAGACTTCGATGAGTCCTGAGCGGCTGTTTGCAGCGATCAGAACGTCATCGAAGTAGGGGACGACCCTGGGAGCCCATGGAGCAAGCACTCCATGAGGCTCTGGAAGATCCCCGGGGCAACGGAGATGCCGAATTGGAGGCGGCGACAGCGGAAAGCCCCCCGGTGGGTGACGATGGTTTGGGCAGCCGCCGCATCGTCATCCACAGGGAGCTGCTGGTAGGCCTGTGCCATATCCAGTTTGGAGAAAATGCAGCCCTGCCCCAAGCAGTGGAGCAGATGCTGCATGACAGGGACTGGATAGGGGTTTGCCTGGAGGCCAAGGTTGATCGTTGACTTGTAGTTGGCGCAGATCCTGATGGACCCGTTGGCCTTCACGGGGATGACTATGGGGGTCTCCCAGCGCGAATGGTCGACGGGCTCCAGGACGCCCTGCGCCAAAAGCTTATCGAGCTCGGACTCAACCTTTGGCCTCAAGGCAAAAGGCACCCTGTGGGCCTTCATCCTTATGGGGGCAACCTGGGGGTCCAAGTTAAGGGAGATAGGGGTGCCCTTGTATTGGCCAAGTTCCCCATTAAATATGTCAGCATAGTCCTTGAGGACTGCTGCTACATCAGGGGGTGTGTCCACCACAGTATGCACTCCTGTCAGGGATAAACCTAAAGGAGTGAACCAATCTAGGCCCAGGATTGATGGGAGGGGTTTTAAGACAATCAGGGCTTGGAGGACTGCACAATGGCTCCCATAAGAAACCCGCACCCCATAGCATCCCAGGGTGGGAATATTAGTCCCCTGGTAGTCCTTTAAGACAGTGTCCGATGGAGAAAGCTGGGACTTTGACGCATGGGGGCATAGTTTAGTGAAGGTAGCCCAGGAAAGGAGGGAGTGGGAGGAGCCCGAATCGACCTCCATTAAGCAGGGGGAACCCTCAATGGTCACTTTAATGGCGATCTTCTGCGTACCTGCTGAGGCAAGGTTGATCAACACCGCAGGGGTGGCAGGCACATTCTCGGTCAGGGCATAGCAGTCTTCATGGCACGGCTGCTGGCGTCTGGCCGGTTGGTTCTTGGGAGGAGGAGGTGGGCCGTAGACGGGAGGCTGTTCGGCCGGTGGAAGAGGTGGCAGGGAGGCCCGGCAGACCTGCGCCAAGTGGCCCTTCTTGCCACTTGAGCGGGCATGGGAGCCTCCGCAGCTGAGGCAAGCAGGGGCTGCCGCAGGAGCACGGATCAGGGCTGGCTGCTGTTGCTGAGGCCGGCGAGGGGCGGCCCTTAGGCGATCCACTTGATCCGTGTAAAATTGTTCAGGCAAGGGTGCCAACTCGTCAATCAGGTTGGTAATGTAAGTAAACGGCTGTGGTGGTGCAGGGGCAGGCCCCTGTGAGGCTGGCAAGGCAGGCATAAGAGCGGAAGCGGCCGCTTGTGGTAGATAGCGGTCGATCTCCACTGAGGAGAGGTCGGCAAGCTCGGCGGCCCTGGCTTCGTCGATGGCATAGACTAGGGTGACTTCCCAAGGAGCTGACGCCTCAGGAATATATCCTTGAGGCCACACACAAATTGCTCCGCTAGGTTGTCTTCCAAGTCAGGGAAGTCACATTGTGCCGCGGCGACTCGCAGAGCCTGTAAGAATTGGTTCACTGATTCGGACGGCTTCTGCACTCGCCGGCGGTAGGCGAAACGGCGGGCGATCTGAGATGGGGTTGGAGCATAGTAAGCTTGGAGCCCCTCAGTTAGTTCCTCCCAGGACAGATCGTATACAGCCCAAGGGGCTGCGAATGAGCGGGCCTTCGCGAACATCTCGGGTCCGCATGCGGTTAAAAAAAAACCGCACTTCCTGGCTTGAGAATAGCCTTGTCGGTTGTTGGGGATTAGAAAGCATTCGAATCTTTCTAAAAATGCGGCCGAGGACTTACGAGGCTATTACACCTTTGAACTGGTTTTATCATGCTAGAGGGTAATAAATATTGCCAATAAACTCATATTTAAATGATAAGGAATATCTCTTTGTTCCTAGACCACTGAGTCCAAGATCGATGTGATTGGAGGTACAATGTTCCATTCCTTGATACTCACAAACCAAAATAAATTCAAGAAAAGGGCAGAGATCTTGAAGGAGTGGGTAGGGAAAGGAAGCCAGTATCTGCTTTAAAAATCAATCAAGGCTCTTTTTCTACACAATTTAACAATATTATTCTTCTGCTGATGCTACAAACCAAAACTAGAGTAATTACTTAAATTGCTTCTTTACATCATTCTTTGATTGCTCCTTACATCATTCATATTTGTGCTATGTACAATATTTTTTAGCAAATGAGACAAAAGTGACATAAAATTCTAATCTCATCGAAGGAAACACTTCACACCAGAATATTAATTAATGTATCTTCTGTCATATGATGCAGTAGGAAGTTCTAAAATAATTAGATTGATTAATAAACAGAGATGTAGTGAATTTATTTCTTGAGAGCTTAAGATTTTGAGGCAATTTATCTTGGAATATGATTTCTTTATTGCATTTGTACAAACATTTGTTATCAACTTTTCTCCTCCAAAAAAAAAGGGTCATTCAAAGTGTCTAACAAATATAATCTAATCCAATATAAAGAGATGTAGTACAAAAATATTGACATCAACTGCAAAATAGAATGTCCCTTTTTCATTAAACTTTGTAAAGCTAAACACCAACATTAATTTCAGTGGTTTTCTTGCTACTGAAATTATTTTAACAATTTATCAATAAAATTAGCTAAATATAAATTTCTTTATTTCTTTCTTTTTTCCCCTCTCCATCTCTCCTCCACTCTTTCAGTGTCACTTTCAACTCTTAATATAAAGCTAGGTATCAAACATTTGTTTCCAGTATTCTTTATGTAAAATGTTGCAAGGCAGAGACATAAGTCAAAACCATGCAAATAAGTAAACAATATATTTATTTTATTTATTTAAAATATATTGTTGTACTTTCATAGACATGCTTTGGCTTTTAGAAGTTCATTTACTAATATCATATGTGTACACACAAGATAACTTTCTTAGTGATGCATCCCACATCTTAAATGCCATAATTTAAAAAGAATGGTCATCTTCTGCTTTATTTGAAATTATTTTAGACAGTAAGCGTAGATTTATTTTTTGTTGTACTGGTATAAACTTTTTTATTATCTTGTGGGGCTGCATTACTAGTTGTCCAGGGAAGCTTCTAGATTTTTGCTAATTATGTAAAACTTCAACAACTGACCTACCCCTCTGGAATATGCAGTCTCCTAAAATCTGATTGACCTCCTTACTCTCGACATTCTACAGTAATAATATTTTTAAAAATGTGTTTGAAAATTAAGATATCTAACAAAAAATTGTTTTTTAACTAACCTTCATACTGTAAATGTTTTTGCTTTTCCTGTATTTTTGTTTTAATTTTATAATATTCATGATAATTGCTTTACAAGTTTTACTTAGATCTTACTACTAGAGTCTTCATGTGGCTGAATAGAAAGCAACAACAAAACAAATAAATGAAATTCTTCTCTCCTGTCAAGCACAACTACCTTGTTCTTGAATGCATTGATTTGCAAATCCATATCCTTCACTGCTGTATACACTCTGTCTTACTTCTGCTGAAAAGCATTGATCATCTGTATACAAAACGTCCCTATCCTGAGAAGAAATAGCTCCATGTCCAAGCTGGAAAGACTAGACATACAGTACTAAGGCATTATGCAGGCATCATTGCAACTACAACTAGACCTGTTTATTTTTTCATTTACAGGTTCATATACAACAGTTTATTTAGTGAGCATTTGAAGTTACAACAGTACTGAAAAAAGCGACTTATGACCATTTTTCACACTAATAAACACTGCAGCACCCCCATGGTCACGTGATTAACATCCAGTTGCTTGACAACTGCCTCACATTTATGATGGATGCAGTGTCCTGGAGTTATGTGAGCCCCTTTTGGGACCTTCTGACAAGCAAAGTTGGTGGGAAAACCAGATTCATTTAACACATGTGATTCTAATTTAAGAACTGCAGAGATTCACTTAAGAAATGTGACAGGGAAAGTCATAAAATGGGGCAAAACTAATATAACATAAATTTCTCACTTAACAAAATAAATTTTGGGCTCAATTGTGTTTGTAAGTTGAGGATTACATGTATGTGCTTCCATCAGGTTTTTACACAACAGCATAAGCCATTAACATGATATAAAAGACTGATACTATATATATATATATATATGTGTGTGTGTGTGTGTGTGTGTGTGTGTGTGTGTCTGTGTGTGTGTCTGTGTGTGTGTCTGTGTGTCTGTGTCTCTGTGTGTATAGATAGGAAGAGAAAGAGGGAGGGAGGAAAAGAGGGAGAGAGAGAGAGAAATGTATCATGATTTTTTTTTATTCTTATTGACCACATAGATGGATATTCTCTATGACAATCTATTACTTCAAATCTCCCAATGGGATTCATCACCACTGTAATTGAATCTATCCACCTTGCTGTTGGTTATCCTTCTCTTCTCTACACCTTTTCCAGAATTAAACCCTTTTCCAGATAGCTGGCTTATTTGCATAATATGTTCAAAGTAGGATAATTTGAGACTGGTCATTTGTGCCTCAAGCAGTAAAACTGGATTTAAATGTTCAATTATCTCTTTTCATCTTCTTCCACAGTGTTCTCAGGAGGCTTCTCCAACCAACACGAAAGTTCGAAAGCATCTATATTCTTCTTTTCTGTTTCTTAAACCCCAACTTTCATTTTGATGAAAGGTAACAATAATAATGGCTTGCATGATTCTGATCTTTGTAGGTATAAACACATTATAGCATTTGAATGTATTTTCCAAAGGCCTTCGTAGTCTACAAGTGCTAGTCTATAGGGTATTTCTTGTTTTGTTTTGATTTTACTGTTGATGTTGATCCTAAAAGGCAAAAGCTATCCACTTGCTACTTCTACTTTTTTCTGTCTCTCTCAGGGACCTTGGAGATCTAGTCTAGTCTAACCTCTAGCTCAAGCAGGAAACTATACATTCTAGACAAATGGTTGTCCATCTTTAAAACATCTAGTATTAAAGCATCCACAACTTCTGGTGGCACTCTTTCTCTCTGTCTCCCTCATACACACATAAACAGACCCAGTCTCACACCCAAAGATACTATGGGTCATGTGTGTCTTACTCAATGTCAGGCCTCCTACCAGAGGCCTGTGAGTTTGAGGGCTCAAACTCTTAGCTATTCCTAGCCCTGTACTCTTCTGGATAGAGAGCTCTTTCTGATGCTGTTCCTGGGATCTTTTGGAGCAATTTTCTCAGCTTAGGAATCACAGTCTCAAGTACTCCTACCATCCTTGGAACCATTTTGGCCTTTACTTTCCATATCCTCTCAATTTTCTCCCTCAGGCTCTGATATTCTTCCTATTCATACTCCTTCCTGGTGTTGCTGTCACTTGCCACTGCTACATCAATCATTACTGCTGTCTTATGGTCCTTGGTACCTGGGGGAATAGCCAGTACCTGCTTGTGTATGTGGATCTGGAACTTCCATAGGATCTTAGCCCTGTTATTCTCCATGATCTTTTGTGAAATCTCCTATCTTGGAGGGTCTAGTTCATGCATCATGCTTATGTTCCCCTACATAATGCTAACTTACCATGTTTCCCCAAAAATAACACAGGGTCTTATTTTCTTTTGACCCCACAAAAGAAGCACTTGGACTTATTTTCGGGGAAGTCTTATTATTTTGTAGGTGCAGGAGGCGATGAGTGTGGTCACCTCATGGCTGCTGTTGTGTTGCAATATTTTGAGGGAGGGCTTATTTTCAGGGGGAGCTTATTTCAGTGCATGCGCTCAAAAGCCCAATTGGGCTTATTATCCTGGGAGGTTTTATTTTGGGGGAAACAGGGTAGTTAATTGCACCATTCAATGTATGATGTTCCTGTCTATATCTTAAACACTGCTACTATTTGTTCACTGGTCTATGAAGCCTTTCTGTACAGTGTAATATGGTAGACCCCTACTTCTATGGATCTGGTGCTGAGTGCTTGTTTTCATGATGCTGTGATTAATGCTTAGTGATGTTTTACTCCAATCCTTTTTAGCCACTGGTAGTATTTTCCTGTGCAAGCCACATTCAACTATCTATCAATGATACATCCCATGCAGACCTTGCCTTGCCACTATATGGTGCCACTATATGGTGGTACTATGGCTATTGTAGTCTCTATTACCACTGTATGTGTATATGTTCTTTAAGAGTTCACACTACGTTTGTACCTGTGCAACTACCACTGTCCAAAATAGAATTCATCATTTTTGAAAAGGCTTTAACAATTCATCCTTAAAATATATGCAATAGGAGGATCATAGCCCATTTGGACCAGGAGCTTTTCCTAATTTAATCATTTTATAACCTCATAATAGATATAGCAGAATTACCTCTGAAATATATATACTTCATTTAAGTATTAAAATTTAATTGCAGAAATTGGTCATTTTTCTACTTCCTGACAAAATACACACGTATCTCTAGGTACTTTTCTTCTGCATCCATATATTCCTTATCCCATTCTAAAAACCTCATTTAAAATTAAACAAGATTTTCTCTAATATCTTTACCATGCTCCTTTGGAATTGCTTTCAATCTTAAACAAAATTATTTCTCTCTTAGTTCCAAGGAGTGCATCTCAATCTTGATAATTTTAAGATATGTGGACTTCAACTTCCAGATAGAAGTTAAATTCCACATCTTTTAAAGTTGAATTCCACATCTCTTAAACTTAAGAAATATTAGTCTAGATCACCTTCATCTCTCAATTTATTATTTTTGTCTTTTACATTTTACTTCCTCTTTCTGGATTCCAAATTAGAGAAAAAGATGGCCACCACCAGAACAAAAATGTAAATTATGGAATAGAGAATAGGATCTTTTACAGAGGGATGAAAGAAAAAGGGATTACACCAGAAATTTTACAAAGGACATGTGAAGAATTAGAGAAGAATGTCATGCATGAATATTTACATCAGTGATTGCATCAGTTAAAAGGGATATGGTAAATAAGAATACAAAAAAATGAACTATTAGTAATACAGATGACTAGAGAGTTAAACAATCAAAGAGAATTAGAAAGCTTGGAAAATAAGTTTTTAACTTTCGTAATTCAAAGTGTTGATTTGTTCTTTCAATTCCATATAACTATTTTCTTAATTTTTAAAATTAGTAGTAATTGTTTGTGTTTGTGTATATTTATGGAATTTATTGATGACCAGCAATGCTGCTTTTCTATTTCACATTTGATCTGACCTAACATCCATGCATCAGTGTAACTGCAGATGCATTATGGAAACTCCCCCTCCTCCCCCCAAAAATACTTTTAGCTTTCTTTAAAAGCTTTTCCTTTGGTAACTCAAATTTCTCTTCTAAGGTAAGCTATTTGTAGGTAAAGAAAATGAGAAAAATATAACCACCTGATTTTTATGAGTACTTCCACATTAAAAACCCTTTACAAATTGTTTCTCAGTAGGGTGCCTGTATGATTAAAACCTTCTAGGCTTTGGGATACATTTTCTCTGCAGGATTTTTGTCAAATCCTTTTCATTTCACTATTGGAAGCACTTAAAAGGCAAACAACTTTAAATACAATCTGGTCTCTGTAGATGTCATTCGAACATCTTAATGAGTTTTTTTTTTTTTTTCAAATAATGAGTTCATCCTTATTTGGCAGGAATAAAAATGACTTCAGGCTTTCTACCAGCTATCGGCTCCCACTTGTTGTACTTCTAGAATGGGACAAAGCTTCACATCAAACTTTCTATCTAATGTATCTCATTTGTGAAATTATCGTAACTTCACCAGAATCTTCATCTTCATCATCAACTATTAAGTCAAGTCTGACCCTGAGCCACACTCTCTCTTTCACACAGCCTCATTTAGATCCAGCATGGTCATCTCAGTGTTATCCTCTATAGTGTCCACACAGCAAAAACTCTACCAGCAAACTGTATTAAGGGTGCATGGACATTTCACTGTTGCTTCCTCCTCTCACGTCTTCCCCCCCTCTTTTTGTACTGTTCAGAAGTCCTACTTGAACATATCAAGAGGCTTGTACTGGAATGAAGTTCTCAATCATGTAGAGATTGCAAATCTTTGATAAAGTCTACCAAAGGTACTCTTGTGGGATTTAGTAATTACTCCTTTAGCTATCTGCATTGAATTAATGCAATATTTTTATTTATTTTTTCTTATTTGCTTATAATATTATTTTGAAGTATTTCATTTCTTGATGTATTACTGCATAGTGTTTTTATTAGTTTAATTTAACAAGGATTAATTTAGTAAATTAATGTTTTGAGGTCTTTTGGTAGTTAATATGAGCCAGTGACATGCAGTCAGGGGAGGCAGGGCCTCACCACTGTCATCATGAAAAGAAAAGAAAAAATTAAAAGGAAAAAGGCTGAGGTAGTTGCTGCCAGAGTCACAGTGGATGACTCTGCTTAGTGCTTAACTGTTTTAAAAAGCCTCTAAAAAACTGCCCTCTACAGGAGGAGGCAGGAGAACCACGTGCCTCCTCTACATAAGGAATTTTTTGGCTTTTAACTCTTGCTTAACTCTGCTCAAGTGATCATAAAGATAGACTAAATCTTTATGATCACTCGAGCAGAGTTAAGCAAGGGTTAAAAGCTGAAAAATTCCTTATGTAGAGGAGGCACGTGGTTCTCTTGCCTCCTCCTATAGAGGGCACTTTTTTAAGAGGCTTTTTTAAACAGTTAAGCAGAGTCATCCATTGGGGACTCTGGCAGAAGCTAATCCAGCCTGACCTCAGCAGCTCTTGCCCTTTTCTTTTTACATTTTTACATTTTCATCATGGCAGACATGAGCAGAGTTGAAATCCTCTGTGAAACAGCTGGAAAAGGTATGTGGGTCGGAGGGAGGGGGAGAAATTCAAAATTAATGTAATTTGTAAGTAATTGTATTATTGTAAGTAATGTGTGTGTGTGTGTGTGTGTGTGTGTGTGTGTGTGTGTGTGTGTGTGTGTGTGTCTGTGTGTGTATTTTACACGCCTCTGCTGGCCCGTGGGCTGGCACTTTTTTTATGTCGGACATAGCGGCAGGCCTTTTGGGCATAGCAGCAGGGCTTTTGGACATAGCAGCAGGGCGGCTTTTGCCTCTAGCGTCGGGGCAGCAGGGCGGCTTTGGTTCCATCCAGCATTGATTCTTTGAAGCTTTCCATAGGTCCTCCATTGGTTCCATCCAGCATTGATTCTTTGAAGCTTTCCATAGGTCCTCTCTGCTTTTAAAGTCTTCCGTTGGTCTAAGGAAGTTTTTCCTTTATGGTGGACATAGCAGCAGGACGTCCAAAAGCCTCTATGGCGGACACAGCGCCAGGGCTTTTGGACGTCCAAAAGCCCTGCCGCTCTGTCCGCCATAGAGGTGGGACGCGTCCCACCTTTATGTTGGACATAGCGCCGGAACGGCCAAAAGCCTCTTTCTTGACAGCGGGCAAAAGCCGCTTTCTTTCTTTTTGCCTCACCAGCCATAAACCTCACCGCACATCACTGATAGGAGCAGAAGAATTGCACACTTGGAGAGCAATATTGTTCTGAGCACCATTAACGTGTTAAGTGGCTGCACTGAAATTTAGCTGCTGAACTTTTCCAATATTGGATTACAATGGAAAGATTCTCCATTGTAATTTTGGATCAGGAACCTTGGGGGGGGGGGGCTTGCTGGCCGCCGCTGCTCTACTGGCTTTGGTTGCCGTGCCTATTATTTTCACCGCTATTTCCATCATTTCAGCTGTCGCGGCCGAGTTTTCTTGCTGGGGAGGAACGGGTCTGTTTGCCTTGGCCACCGTGGGACTGTTTCATCTGCTCCAGCCCCCGTGGCTCAGCTGCTCTGAGAATTCAATCTACCTCAGCTGCTCTGCCGTCTTGGAGGAACCTTGACCCTGCCTCCATTCTTCCTGCTCCGATTGCTGCGTTCACCATCCCACCTTACCCAGCTGTCTGGAAGAGCTTGGAGGAGTTTTGGGGGGCTTGCGGACTAAGTCACTATTTCATCCACTTTGGCTGCCAGGCCCGCCATTCTATCGCCCCGACTGCTGCGGTTGACCTGCGGCCAGGTTCTTCTGTTTAGGGGGGAGCGAGTCGCCGACCTTACTGCTTCCCCATCTGCTTCGGCCACTGCAACTGGACTTGTTGTTTGAGAGAGCCAGTCACTTTTCCACTTACCTCGGCCACTGCGACCACCATTTCATCTGCCCAGCTGCTGCGATTTAGCCCTGCTGTCCCCAGGGAGCCATCAACCCTGTTGCCTTCCACCTACTCTACTTACTCTGGCCCCCATAACCATTATGCTATTTGCAGTCCTGGCCCTGTTTTCTCTTTCCGGATTATACCGAGAACTGGAGGGGACGAGACTGCGAACTTACCTCCTGTTTCAATCCGGTGCTTATGCCCCCCACCTCCATCTGCAGCCATTCTACCCAGCACGGACTTCAGAGCCTGTCCTCTGGGATTCTTTCCGGGACTCATAGGAAGGGAGAGGAGCGGAGGACCTCTCCCTCCTTTTCCTTTTGCTCACTGTTTTCCATCTTAAAACTGCACAAACTCAGTTCTCCGCAATTTTATGGATGAGATGTGTATGGTGTGATTGTTGATGCTTGTACCCACTTTTATTAATTTATATTACCATTGTATTTTGTATTTTTAATTGACTTTTGTGGGGACTGTATGGGTGAGTGGCCGTGTACGTATGAGAGGACTGGGAGTACAGCCTGGTGCCTCCTCCACTGAGTGCTATTGCAGAAGTGGTAGGGGGCCCAGGCCTACCTCTGGTCCTAGAATGAATGATATAAATGGCCTGCCGGAGAGAGCGGAGGCTACGGGAGGGGAAATGGAGTCTACGGGTGTGGGGGTGGGCTGGAGCATTATGGTCATGATGGGACAGGTACGACGGGAGATTCAGGGCTAGCCATTACCAGAGAAGGAGGGTCCACTATGTCACAGTGATCCCTACTTCCGGCCCTGTTAGCTCCACTCCAGGACCAGATGGCGAGAGTTGTCAGGGCCCTGGTCTCAGGCTGCTGTTGCTTAATGCCAGGTCTGTGGTTTATAAAGCTCCCCTCGTCCGGGACCTAATATTAGACGAGGGGGCAGACCTGGCATGTATTACTGAAACCTGGTTGGGCCAAAAGGTAGGAGTCCCCCTCACTGAAATGTGCCCAGAAGGATTTCAGGTGCTCCATCAGCTGCGACTCCAGTGAAGGGGTGGGGGAGTGGCTGTCATCGTCCGAAGGTCATTAGTTCCTCGTACGATCCCTGCTCCGGAGCTTGTCAGGTGTGAGTCCCTGTTGGTGAAGTTGGACCTTGAGGGTCAAGTGGCCTTGTTAACATATCTACCTCCCAACAGCGTTACAACAGCCCTCCCTGTGCTCCTTGAGTCAATAGCCGAACTGGCGGTAGAGTTCCCCAAGATTATGGTGCTGGGGGATTTCAACCTGCCTTCGCTCGGCGAACGCTCTGATGGAGCGCAGGAGTTCATGGCTTCCATGACAGCCATGGACTTGACCTAAGTAATTCGCGGTCCGACTCACTCAGCGGGTCACACGCTTGAGTATTTCTCTTGGAGCAGTGGAGACGTGATCTAGATTTGAAGGGCATTATGACCTTGCCCTTGTCATGGTCTGATCACTTCCTACTGAGGCTTGACTTTCGGAAACCAATTCCCTGCTGTAAGGAGGGGGAACTGATTAGGTGGTTCCGCCCCAGGCGCCTGATGGACCCTATGGGATTTTAGACAGCGCTTGATGAAATACCTGACGCTCTCGTCCACAGTCCGGCAGAGTCCTTAGTTGCTGCTTGGAATACAGCAGCGGCGGGGGCTCTAAACCAGATTGCGCCTTTATGGCCGCTCCAAGGTAGTGGATCCAGGAGGGCTCCTTGGTTCACCGAGGAACTCCGGGAGATGAAGCACCAAAAGAGATGCCTAGAGCACCGCTGGAGGGCTAGTAACTCTGAATCTGACCGAGCACTGATGAGAGCCTATATCAGGACTTATCTCGTGGTGTTACGGGCGGCAAAATGTGCGCATTTTTCCGCTATTGCATCTGCAGAATCGCGCCCAGCTGCCTTGTTTAGAAGAGCCCGCTCCCTCTTGAAAGGGAGGGATGCGGACAATCCTTTACAGGGTAGAGCTGAGGAATTTGTCCAGTTTCTGTCGGATAAAATCGCTCGGATTCGGATGGACCTGGACTCCAATTGCACGGTACCAGCCGAGGTACCGGGGGAAGGTCTTCAGCGGATTTTATGGAGCAAGTTTCAACTTGTAGCTCCTGAGGAAGTGGACAAGGCCATGGGAGCGGTGAGTACCTCCACCTGTATACTGGACCCGTGCCCCTCCTGGCTGGTCTCGACCAGCAGGTAGGTGACACGTGGCTGGCTCCAGACAATTGTTAACACCTCTCTCCAGGAGGGATCCTTCCCACACCCCCTAAAGGATGCGGTGGTGAGACCCCTCCTGAAGAAACCATCTCTGGACCCAGCCATTTTGAACAACTATCGTCCAGTCTCCAACCTCCCCTTCGTAGGGAAGGTTGTTGAGAATGTGGTGGTCTTTCAACTCCGATGGACCTTGGATGAAACGGATTATCTGGATTCCTTTCAGTCAGGTTTCAGGCCTGGTTACAGCACGGAAACTGCTTTGGTCACGCTGATCGATGATCTCTGGTGAGCCAGGGATAGGGGTCACTCCTCTATCCTAGTGCTTCTTGACCTCTCAGCGGCCTTCGATACCATCGACCATGGTATCCTTCTGCGACGGTTGCAAGAGGTGGGAGTGGGAGGCACCGTCCTACGGTGGTTCTCCTCCTACCTCTCGGACAGGTCGCAGTCGGTGTTGGTAGGAGGGCAGAGATTGACCCCTAGGCCCGTCAATTATGGGATGCCGCAGGGCTCGGTCCTGTCCCCCCTCCTATTTAACATCTACATGAAGCCGCTGTGTGAGATCATACGCCGGCACGAGATTAAATACCACCAATACGCGGACGATACCCAATTGTATCTGTTCACCCCGTGCCAACTCAGCGAAGCGGTAGAAGTGATGTGCCAGTGCCTGGAGATTGTCAGGGTCTGGATGGGAGTGAACAAGCTTGTACTCAATCCCGACAAGACTGAATGGCTATTGATGCTCCCTCCCAAGGATGGTCCAGCTATTCCATCTCTTAACCTGGGGGTGTGTGAAACTTTACGCCCCTCAGAGAGGGTTCACAATTTGGGAGTCCTCCTGGATACGCAGCTGACATTAGAACATCATTTGTCGGCTGTGACCAGGGGGGCCTTTGCCCAGGTTCGCCTGGTGCACCAGTTGCGACCCTATTTGGACCGGGAGGCCATTCGGATGGTCACTCACACCCTCGTCACCTCAAGACTGGATTACTGTAACGTGCTCTACATGGGGCTGCCCTTGAAGAGTGTTCGAAGACTTCAGTTAGTCCAGAATGAAGCCGCGCGAGCGATAGTGGGGGTACCTAGGTACACCCATGTTACACCTATCCTCCGCGAGCTGCACTGGTTTCCCATTGGTCTCCGGACACGTTTCAAGGTGCTAGTCATTACTTTTAAAGCCCTACATGGTTTAGGACCTGGCTACCTGAGAGACCGCCTCCTGCCATTTATCTCCCAGAGACCAATAAGATCACACAGATTAGGCCTCCTCCGGATTCCATCTGCTGATCAATGTTGGCTGGCGACTCCCCGGGGGAGGGCCTTTTCTGTAGCTGCTCTGGCCCTATGGAACGATCTCCCCGTGGAGATCCGGACCCTTACTACTCTGCCGACCTTCCGCAAAGCGATTAAGACCTGGCTGTTCTGGCAGGCCTGGGGCTGTTGATTTATCCAGCCCCATTCTAAGCTATATGAAAGTTGTGCAATTTTAATGTATGTTCCTTTTAATTTTTATATGTTCCCCCTCCCCGTTTATCTGTAAGCCGCCCTGAGTCTCTCGAGAGTGGGCGGCATACAAATCCTAATAAAGTGAAAGTGAAAGGTAAGCTAAGATTCCAGAGAGCTGTCATCTAAGCACATCTCAAATTTAGTAAAGCCTTTTATATTACAATCCTTTTCTAGATGAAAGATCTCCATTTATCAAGAAACTTTCTAGATGGAAGATTACCATTCATCCATATGCAATTAAGTTAAAAAGGAAAGGCCCAATATAATTTAAAGGCTAAACCGCTTGTTTTTATTTCTGTAGGATATATACAAACACAGCTATGTACATAATAACTAACAAATCAAGTCAAATATGACATAAAAGCAACCATATTTTTTAATTTACCTTACGCTTATTTGTTGGGCAGACATAAAGGTAGCTCAAAATGGTCTTCAGGCCCACTTTATCATTCATCTTTTCATATGTTGTCCCATAATCAGTTGACCTGCAATTCCAGAGAACATTAGTAAGTAAGCATAAACACTACAGCAAGAATAAGATACAAACTGTTTGTTTTCAGCTTAAAACAAAATAGCTTTCAGGAGGTGGTAGTCATTTTTGTTTTGTTTTTGTTTTTTTCATGATTCATATTGTATATGATTACACAAGTATGTACTCATCCCTTCATGTGATGAGTTAATATTTGCATTTAAATTATGTTAGGAAAAATTAAAATTGCCTCTTCAGTGCCACTGAAAATAAATGTTACAGTAAGAAATGTCAACCAGGTTTGAAGAGGTAATATTTGTCATTAATGCAAATGTCAGGATAACAAGAGGCTGAATTAGCTTTTGTCTATTACTATGTTCTGTCATATTGGAAAATACTGTTGTCCTTTCAGTTATCACAGTTTTGCAAGTATTACTATTTAATCTATTTCATGATTTATTTAGTAATGCTTCAAAAGGCTATGGCCAGACACCACTAACCAAAATTATGAATTACTTGCTTTGTATCACTTGCATTGTTTCTATGTATATTTTAATTGAGTTTTAAAAAAATCCTAGTTTGATAAGAAACCTTCTTAAAATGGAATCTTGTGTTTTATTATTACCAATTAATTTTTAAAATATATAACTATAATAGATACACTAAAACAGATTTTGATATTTGGAATTCTATACTGTATGAATTTCATTACTTGATATTTCCTAGAGCATCATATATATTGATGATGACTTATTTGGTTCACTCATAAATATTACAAGAACAATGTAAACACCAAGGAATTTTGATAATGATGAATGACAATAATTAAACAGCCAGATCATGAAGATAAAACATAGTTGTGTGAAAGGCAAAAATTCTCAAGATAGTCTTGTAGTAAGTGCCATACAATTAAGATATTCATTTCATATTCTTCCTGACTACTTTATATGTATAATGCTTTGTTTCCTAGCAACTGAAAATAAAAAAGAAATAATATGAACTGATAACACTTACTCTACACATGAGAAACTCTCAATATGACATGAACAAATAATACCAAGGGTAATTCATTCCTACAATTAGAAAATAGTACATACCATTCAATCTTAGATTTCTTGATATTTACTGAAGAAAGTGGAAGACAGGGGCATGCACAACAACCTGACCCATATACTGGTTATGTATATTCACCAAAATCCTAGTCTCTTCAGTTTGTCCTCAACTTACAACAGTTTGTTCAATGACTGTTCAAAGTTACAACAGCACTGAAAAATATGATTTATGACTGTTTTTCATTTACAACCATTGAAGCATCCTCATGATCATGTGATCAAAATTCAGGCACTTGGCAAATGACTCATATTTATGATGCTTGCAGTGTCCAGGGTCATGAGATCACCTTTTGAGACCTTTTCTCACAAGCAAAGTCAATGGACAAGCCAGATTCATTTAATAACCATATTGCTAACTTTATAACTGCAGTGATTCACTTATCAACTGTGGGGAAAAAATTTGTAAAATGAAGCAACATTCACTTAACAACTATCTCACTTAGCAACAGAAATTTTGGGCTACTTTTGGGAAGAAGGCGGGGCTTAGCAGTGAGAAGACGGAGTTTCAGGCTATTCCTGAAATTGCTCTATTCCGAAGGATTTTTGGACGGGTTCTTTGAACTCTAGCTGTCCCGGAGACGACAGTGAAGGTGAGGAGAGACCCAGGATCTCAGAGACACCCGCAAAGTCTCTGGGGGGGGGTATTAACTCCTCGTGCCAATTCCTTTCTGGATTAGCTGCGTGCTAACTGAAACTGCAGGTTGCCCCTAAGAATGGCAGAAGTGATGTCATCTGGTAAGCTGATTTTATTACTCAAGAGAGACTGTCCGCATTAAAAGCTTAAGCTAATTGAAACCAAAGAATAGAAGAATTTAGCGGCGAACTGGTTTTTTTTTAATGGATTTATGGCTGGTGGCTACTTTACTTCTTAAACGCTTCAAGGAACTCTTCGACATCCCCCCCTCTGATTCTCTCTAAGTGGATCGTAAAGTCAACTTTCTACTAATTAGCCTGTCACGATCTGACATCTTTACTACCTGGCTGTGTTTACGATCAGATAAGATTGCAGTTTTCAGCGTGTTTATATTTGGAATTTCTAACTATGACACATCATGGCGTCTGAAGCCTCATTTCAGATTCTTTTCTCCGCATGTCAAGAGCTTTTTGACTCTTTTCAAAAATTGGAAAGAAAACTGGACCATATGATTTTAAAATATGAAGGAAAAACTGAGATTGTTGAATGTTTGAATGTTCCTGAAATACAAATGGAAAATGAGAGAAATGGTGTCTGGTCTATCTCAGAGGAAGAAAGGGGTGGGGGAGCCATAAAGAAGATTCATTTAAAGAGACAGAGTGCAGGAGAAATGGAAACTCCACCCTGGAGAATTAAAGTCAATCTGAAAAATTTTACAAGCCCGGGACAACATTATTATTCCATCACTGACATTCAGAGCCAAAAGGTGCTAAGATATTTTTGTTTGGACTTGCTTATAAAAACATTTGGTAAATCTATTCAACGAATGGCAACTGGATTAAGAATATTTTGCTGTTGGAGGGACACAGGCTGACAGATGCAAGAATATAACTTAAAATTAGCTAAATCTGATTATTTTAATTTGTAATAGATACAGCTGAATAATAATTGATATTGATGCTAATGTATATAATGTGGAATTGGCTGATAGATTGAAGAAATTTAGCTAATCTAATTGCTCTCTTTGTAACAGATATAGCTGAATAATAATTGATATTGATAGTAATGTATATAATGTGGAGTCGATATGATAAATAACAATTGGATATGAGAAAACATTTTTGGATTATACATAAAGAGTATTAATTACAATAACTATCACTATTATAAAAACTAAATAAAATACATACAATCAAATGTTAATCAACACTGGGAAAATGTTATGATATATGATATAACTAAATATTATGGATGTCCAGCTAAAATAGGATATGAGGATTTGATGTAAATAGAGGACTTTATAAGTAGTAAATGAAATGTCAGCATGTGTTATGGATTAATTTTCTGGTATAGCTAAGGATGAAGGATATTTAAACAACTATAGGTAATTAAAACTGGAGGTATAATGATGTTAATATGGTAAACATTTGAGTTAAGATATTTGAATTAATATGAATTAATGGAAGAGAAGCACCAAAGCATGTTGTAACCAGCTGATATACTTTTTTTTTTAATAGATACCTGTGTTTTGTTCTTTTTCCCTGCCTGTCGTGTTTTTTTTTTTTTTTGGTCCTATTTTTTTTTTGCCTTTTTCTTTTGATTTTTTCTTTTCCCACTGGTGTGGGCAGGTATTGTTCAAGATTATTACTTGTATTAATACTTTTAAATAATAATTACAGTCAAATGAAAATGGATATATAATAATGCTTAAGTTAATATGAGTTATGTTTGTTGACCGTGGAGGATCTGTAATCGATTGATTCACTTTCTACAGATGTAAAGAAAGATGCTGTACTTGTTTCAATTAAAATTAAAAAACATTAAAAAAAAAGAAATTTTGGGCTACTTTGTGGTCGCAAGTTTATGACTATCTTTGGCTCGCATGCCATAAGTGGGGGGAGTGCAGGGGGGTCATGTGTGGGCATGCCGCACCCATAATTCAAAGCGCAACCCCCCAGTGTGCATGGGCGCACTACAGGCGCTCCTCCCATTTTTTGCATATTTTGCTTTTTTCGCCCTCCCCAGGCTCCAGAGGCTTTATAGCCTCCCCTGCCCCCCTCCCCAGATGCCCTTCGGAGGCTTCAGGGACCTTCAGGAGGCTTCCCTGAAGCCTCCGGAGCAGTCAAAATGACCCTCCGAGCAAACCAGAAGTCATTTCCTGTTTGTTTGCTTTGAGTGCTCCGAAGGCTTCAGGGACCTTCAGGAGGATTCCCTGAAGCCTCCGGAGCAGTCAAAATGACGCTTCGAGCAAAAGGAAGCTCATGAAGCCTCCGGAGGGCCTCCGGTGGGCTGAGGCTCTTTTCGCCTTCCCCAGGCTCCTATAAAGCCTCTTTTTCCCGTTCCTAGCATTTTGTCACATGTGCTAAAATTTACTTTTTTGGATTAATTAAGTACTGATTCATTGGTTGCAATAGGAATGTCAAGATCCCGACTGACAAACCAAGAAATGGCTTCTTGTTGTTTTCTGCTGTCTGGAACTGGCATTTCACAGGTAGCTCCCCCACCTGCCCCAGTCTCTGTGGCAACTGAGAAGTGGCACTGGTTGAAATCAGCACAATTTCACTTTGAAATTAATAAGGAATTGACATACTGGCTTGTCATTAAAGTGTGACATCATCACCTGATTCCTGACGAGTTTACTTTATTTATTTGTATCCCACCTTTATTATTTTTACAAATAACTCAAGGCAGCAAACATATCCAACACACCTTCCTCCTCCTATTTTCCCCACAACAACAGGTGAATTGCATTGAGAGAGACTGACTGACTCAAAGTTACTCGGCCTAAGCTTTCATGCCTAAGGTGAGACCAGAACTCAGTCTCCTGGTTTCTAGCCTGTTGCCTTAACTACTAGACCAACTACTAGACTCTCAATAGCTATTTTAATATTTTATTTAATTTTGAAATGTTTATTTTAATTTATTTATCCACAGCAAAATATAAAACAGTTTAGCACCTGATTCTATTCCAGCAAGTAGTCATTATTCATATTTTTAGGAATGATAATTTCAGTTACGTTAAATACGTGCCTTAATAATAAGATTGAAAAATAAAGGAAGACTAGACCCATGTCTGATAGTACCATTTTTTTTCATAACATGAAAATTACCTCTTTTAATCAGAGGCACTCCTATTTTCTAATTTTTTCTAATATCTTGTAACTTTTGATTTCTATGAATGCAAACAAAAGCTAATACTAAGAAATTTTATATTGTTCCTCATGATCTTCTGATTTTCCAGATTTTTCCCCGTGATCATTTATGCAAATTGCAACTTACTCTTTCTTTTATTGAAAGCATGATTATGATTTATGACTTAAAACAGAACTCTATTTTTTTGAACTAGTATAGAGATCACTGAGATGACTCACAATGAGATATTTTTAAGGTGAAAATACATGTAAGCATTGCGGTCAAAGGATCAACAGTTCTTTGATAACTGAAATGTCATCCTATGTATGCCAAAAGCATACTTCTGCATTTATTGTGCTTTTACTAGCTGATATTTCCTAGCTACTATCCATACAGCTGCCCCAATTTCTTTAGCTCCATTTCTTCATTTTCTTATTAACATTTCCAAAAACCAACAATATTCATTTCAACATCATAATAACCATTGACAGCCAGATTGGTGTTGTAATTAAGGTATCAGATTAAAACAGGGACATAGTGAATTCTAGTCCCATTTTGGTCATAAAGTCAGCTGGGTAACCTTGGTCTATTCATTTTTCTCAACCCTAGAAATACAGAAATAGCAGATTAGCTGTGAAAAATCTTGCCAAGAAAATATGTGTGTGTGTGTGTATCCATTAGAGGTGCAAACAGAATGGCAGTTGGACTTACCTGAACTGCATGTTTCGACGAGAAGTGTGGGAGGAGTAACCATTGGGTATTAACCAAATCTGCTTGCCTATTGGAGATTGAGGAAATCTTTGGAAGCCACACCTCCTGCTGCTCCTGTGGCCACCCAGATTAACCGAAAGGCTGAAACGGCATCTGAAAGGAAGCAAAAAAAGAAACAGCCAACACCAATTCTTCCTAGCCGTTGCTTGAACCTGGACGTGCTCAGGCCCTACCTCACGGCGCGGGGCGCCATAATGGGCGGGAAGTGACTCCTCCCACACTTCTCATCGAAACATGCAGTTCAGGTAAGTCCAACTGCCAGTTTCCGAAGAGAAGGTGTGGGAGGAGTAACCATTGGGACATACCAAAGTTAGTTGTCCTGGGAGGGAATGGATGGGTCTGAGCCCCCCTGCGAGTCCAGGACGCCCTGAAGGACCCTCCTGCCAAAGGCGGCGTCCGCAGAGGCATAGGCGTCCAATCTGGAATGTTTAATGAAGGGAGACGGGGAAGCCCAGGAGGCCGCTCGACAAATCTCTTCTAGGGGAGCCTGGGAAGACCAGGCGGCTGAGGTGGCAGCACTTCTAGTGGAGTGTGCTGTGATACCCTGTGGGACCTGAAGACCCCGAGCCTGATAGGCCTGCGAGATGGCTGCTCTGATCCATCTGCTGATGGTGGCCGAGGAGACCTTAGCCCCTCAGGTGGAAGGTTGGAAGGACACGAAGAGGGCCTCTGATCGTCAAAAGGGCGCTGTGCGCTTCAGGTAGATGCGCAGGGCTCTTCTAACATCTAACTTATGCCAGGATTTCTCCCTCTCCCCGGAGGGATGGGGACAGAAATCCGGAAGGATGATCTCTAACCCTCTGTGGAAGGGGGAGTTGATCTTGGGCATGAAGGAAGGGTCAAGTCTGAGGACGACCCTGTTATCTAGGAAGGTGCAGAGGTCTGCTCTGCTGGAAAGGGCGTTGATCTCTGAGACCCTTCTGGCTGAAGTGATGGCTACCAGAAAAACGACCTTAAGGGTCAGTAGCTGGAGGGAAACCTCTTTTAGAGGCTTGAACGGAGCCTCCGTTAGAGCCTGGAGGACCGTGGGGAGATCCCAGGAGGGGAATCGATGGACCGCTGAGGGTTTCAGATTCGCCGCCCCCTTGAGAAATCGCCTAAGAACCGGATGTTGAGATAAGGGAGGAGCGTTCACCCCCCTAGGACGGTGGAAAGTGCGGAAACCTGACGCCTAAGGGTGCTGGTGGCGAGGCCTTTCTGGTGACCTTCCTGGAGGAAGTCAAGAACCTGAGGAACCGAGGCAGTCGTAGGACAGATACCTTTACCCTGGCACCAGTCTGAGAAAGCCACCCAAGAGGCATTGTAGATGCGGGTGGTGGATTGTCTCCGGGATGCCTCTACCACCCTGATGACCTCCTCGGAGAACTGAGCCTGTCTCAGCTGTTCCCGCTCAAGTGCCAGACGGTCAGATGGAGCCACTCCGGGTCCGAGTGCTCTAGGGATCCCTGGTGAAGTGCCACCTCCCCTGCTGGTATCCTCCAGGGAGGAGCTGTGGACAGGTCCACAAGATCTGCCAGCCAGGGGCGGCGCGGCCAAAATGGAGCTACCATTATCAGATCTGCCCTCTCCGCTACCACCCTCCTCCGAACCCCGGGGATGAGGGGAAGGGGGGGAAAGGCGTAGAGAAGACCTGGAGGCCAGCTGCAGCATAGGGCGTCCGTGTCCATGGCTCCCCAGGTCGGGAACCTCGAGACGAACTCCGGTAGCTGGGCGTTGTGCGGCGTTGCAAACAGGTCCACCGTCGGATGGCCGAACCTCTCGCAGATCCTGTGGAAGATCGAGGGATGGAGTTGCCACTCTCCGTTGTCGATCGTCTCTCTGCTCAGCCAATCTGCTTGATGGTTCTCTGTTCCGGAGATGTGCTCCGCTTTGATGGACACCAGGTGTTTCTCCGCCCAGTGACCCAGACGCAGCGCCTCGTCGCGGAGAGCCTTGGAGTGGGTGCCTCCTTGTCTGTTCACGTGTGCCTTGGCCGCTACGTTGTCTGTCAGGACTAGGACGTGTTGACCTCTGACCATGTCCTTGAAGTATCGGAGGGCCAGGTGGATGGCCCTGAGCTCCAACCAGTTGATGTTGTGCTTTAGATCTGTTGCAGTCCACCGACCTTGGGCAATCTGGTTCTCCAGGTGGGCCCCCCAGCCGAAGAGACTTGCGTCGGTGGTGAGCGTCGTCCTTGGTGGATCTCTGAAGAGGCAGCCTCTGTTCAGAGCTGGAGACAGCCACCAGCGGAAGGATAGCAGCACCTGGGGTGATACTCGGATCTTGAAGGTCGCGTCGCTCGTCCCGGCTTTCTGATGTGGTAGTAGGAGCCACTGGAGCTCCCTGGCATGCAGTCGGGCCCAAGGGATGATCCCTATGCACGAGATGAACTTCCCCAGGAGCCTGGAAAGAAGAACTACAGGGACAGAGCGTGACTTGCGAACCTCATGAATCATCTTAACGATGCTGTCCTTGCGATCCTGAGAGAGAAAAAACTCCCCCGCTACGGAGTCGATAATGGACCCTGTGAAGCAGCCTGGTGGAGGGCACAAGGTGGCTCTTCTCCAGATTAATGGAGAACCCCAGGGATCTGAGAGTGTCGATGGTAGTATTCAGATCCCTTGCAGCCGAGGCAGAGGACCTGGCCAAGACGAGTATGTCGTCTAGGTAGCAAAATAAACGGACAGGGAGGAAACGTAGGTGACCAGCAGCTGCAGCTAGCACCTTGGTGAAGGTCCTGGGAGCTGAGGCTAACCCGAAAGGCAGGGCCCTGTATTGGAAATGGTTCCCTTCATGGGAGAATCTCAGAAACCTACGGTGTTCCGGGGCGATCCTGATATGCAGGTATGCCTCTGTAAGGTCGATGGAGGCAAGGAAGTCGCCCAGCCGGATGCCCTCCAGGATGGATTTCAGAGAAGCCATTTTAAATTTACGGTATACCACCCTGGAGTTGAGTAACTTTAGGTCCAGGATGGCTCTCCAACCCCCTGAGCTTTTGGGCACTAGGAAGAGGTTTGAATAAAATCCTGACCCCTTCTCCCCCTCTGGGACCCTCTCGATGGCCCTGATGTCGAGGAGATGTTTAATGGCCTTGGCCTTAAGGGCCCTCTTGTTTGGGTCTGAGGAGGAGGTGAAGGTGCGGAACCTACTGGGGGGAAGGGAGCGGAACTCCAGGCGAAGCCCGAGCCTTACCATCTGGGGAACCCACTCATCCGATGTGATACGCTCCCAGGCATCCACAAACATGGAGAGGCGACCGCCGATGGGGTGATCCGGGGACGGATCACTTGAATCTGCGGAGGGGGCGACCGCCTCCTCCACGAAAGGGCCGCTTCCCCTGGTGTTGGCCCCTGAACCTATTCTGAAATTGTGTATCCCCCTGCCTTTGAAATCTGGGGTTTTGGTACCTCTGGCCTTGGCTGTCTGCGTCAGGTGATCTGTAGGAGGTCCTCCTAGGGTACGGTGCATGGCGAAAATCCGACCGCTTGTTCGTTGACGGGAGGATCTTCTGCTTGTTTTTATCTTCCACAAGGAGAGGATCCAGCGCCGTCCCGAATAACTTGTCCCCAGTGTAGTCTGCGCCGGTTAGGTGCCACTTCATCCGGGATTCCGCCTGCCAGTGACGTAGCCAGAGTAGTCGCCTAGAAGCAACTGAGGAAGACATAGCTCGCGACGCATACTTTACCGCGTCCAAGGTGGCGTCCTCTGAGAATTGCGTTGCCGCAAGCATCTTGGAGATGTCCTGCAAGAGTCGCACTTCAGATGCTGGGGTCCTATCTCTCAGTTGCTCTAGCCACAGGACCGTGGACCTATTAAAAAAAAAGAGGCAGAGGCGGCCGCCCTGATAGCCCAGGTGATGGCCTGGAAAGTCTTGCGCAGAACAATGTCTGCCTTCTTATCCTCAGGCTTGAGGCAATTAGCGGTGTCTCCTGCTACGACCGTTGAAGAGGATGCCAAGGTTGCCACCGGGTTATCCACTTCAGGAACCTGCAAGGCTTGGACAAAGGCTTGGTTAAGATTATAAAATTTCCTTTCATTCCCCCCTGGGGTGGGAAAGGACCCTGGCTTTACCCATTGTGATTTGAGCACCTCCATGAACATTTCTGGGGTGGGAATTTCCTCCTTAGCTATGGGGGGCCTATGGAAGGGCCCCTTCTTCCTCTTGCTTTTGCCCTTGCCAGAGGACTCAGTTGCTGGCTTAGGATCCGGGGGTGGATCCAGATCAGCTGTGGCTACTGCCTTGCGTAAAAGGGAGCTGAATAAGGGGGGGGAAAGGCCCGCTACGGTGGAATCCTCCTCTGCCTGGAGGTCTTCATCCTCCGAAAAGCCCACTTCCTTTAGTTCTCCTTCCTCGAGGTCGGATGCCTCACTAGCCGTAGATGGGGAGGGAGACCTGGCTTCCCTTGCAGCCGAGGTGCTAGGGTGATCGCTCTGTCCTCTGGGGGGCTCCTGAGGGGCCCTGCTCCTGGGAGCCTGTGGCTACTGAGTTAAGCTAGAAGCCATAACCTGGGCCAGAGCTCTGGCTAGCATGTCCTGGAAGCTGCTGGTTAGATCAGGCAGCGCAGGCTGAAGCTCTGGTGGTTGGGAATATTCCCTGGGTTCAGGGGATAGAGGTGCTAGGCGAGGCCGGGCTGGGCTGGCTGTTCTGCGGCCAAAAGGATCCGCTCTCGAATCCACCAGGGGAGCAGGAGAGAGAGGAGGAGAAAGAGAACTGTGCCTTCTCAGAGATCCCCCTGGAGAGGCTGGGGATGGTGATCTGTGTTCAGCCCGGGCAGAGGCCCTGCGGGGGGAGCGGGATCTGGGGGGAGAAAGGCTGATGGTCGCCCTGTACTCCCTGGCCGAGGCCCTGGTTGCTCTGGCCTCCTTCCTGGGGGTTGGGTTCTTGGTGGCTGGGGATCTGCCTCTGGGAGCAGGGGGAATCTCTCTAGAGGGCCCTTCCTCTGGATCCGCACCCCCTGGGGCTCTGGGTCTAGAGTTTTTGCTCCTAGTCGCCTCCGCCATTACTCACGGTTCGTTGCTCACCCACGTGTTCCTTCTGCAGCCGGCTGTAAATGGATTCCCTTCCTAGGGATAGGATCCGCCGCTTCCTGGTCAATTGTGGACTCTGCTGCCGGCAGGCAAGGTCCTGAGTTCTCCCCCCGGATCACCGGCGGGGCAGAGCAGAAAGGAAGCCTCTTCCGGCTTCCTACGGCCTTGTGAGCACTTTCGGCGTCGGGACGCTGTTTATGCGCTCCCACGTGCTCCTGAGATGGCAACGATCCAAGATGGCGACTGCTGGTGCCGTCGGGAACCTCCTTTCGCCGCTGGAACCCTCTTCACGATCCTGGAAGGGTTCTGGGTTCTCCGGCTTTCCTGGGCTCCTCCGATCATCGCCTGGATGTTTCCCTGCGATCCTGGGCCTTCCTGGGGCTTCCACCCCCTTTGGAACGATCAGGCAGCCCCGCAGTAGTCTGCGTGCGCGCGCTGGCAAGCCGAGGCTTGAGTAAGCGGCGCGGAGCACAGCAGAAGGCAGGTGAGATCAATTTAAATTGAAATCCTTGCTGAAGCTTTGCTGAAAGGAAAAAACTCCTGAATTTCGGATAGAAGGGAGAGAGGAAAAAAACACTCCATTCAGGCTGAGATTGAGGTTAATCTGGGTGGCCACAGGAGCAGCAGGAGGTGTGGCTTCCAAAGATTTCCTCAATATCCAATAGGCAAGCAGATTTGGTTAATACCCAATGGTTACTCCTCCCACACCTTCTCTTCGGAAACCTCATATTATCTCAGTTACTACAATTCATTTGCAGAAATTGCATATTTAAATTGATCATTCTGAATTATGTAAAGATTTTCCACATTTACAGTAATAAGTTATTGTAAAATGCAAAGAAATCATAGGAATAAGTCACTTTTTATTACATGTTGCTTTTGTTTCAAAACAGCATTAAAAAGAAAGGGTTATCCCATCTTGAGTATTGTGGTCAATTGGGGAACATTTCTCCAAATATTAACATTACCCTTCTATTCTATTTTGTTGGATTCTCAAGAGACTGCAGCTTTGTTTTGGTTTTTGGCAAGGTTTTTCAGAAGTGGTTTGCCATTTTCTCCTTCCTAGGGCTGAGAGAAAGGGACTACTAGATCAAGGTTACACAACTGAGTTTGTGCCTAAGGCATGATTAAAACTTATAGTCTCAAGATTTCAAGCCTGATGGAACCACTATTCCAAACTGATTCTCATTATTAATCTAAACACATAAAAAGTATTTTTCTAATACATTATAAACTCCTAATTGCGTTTTTTACTCTGTTTCTCTGCATTGCAGAGATGCTTATTTCCAGGTGTTTTTAGAGAATGCCAATTGTCCTCCTACTTTTTTCCTTTCACCTTTCTTTCATTTCAATGCTGTGGGTAAACATACATATCCCAATTTATTACATAGGAAAAGCAGAATTTTAAAACTATTTATTTATTTATTTCTCGGTGGCCTAATTCAAGGCAAAAAAAAAATCTGCATTTTCCCCCTAACGTTTCTCATTCAATCGGATGAAAAAGTATCTGGTTTTGACATTTCTCTGTGAAGAGAAGAAACGTTTAGTGAAGTATGGGGATCTTATACTTCTTTGATTAAGTAGTAGCTAAAACATGTGTCAGTAGAGTGTCTTTATTATACAGTCTTCTCTTTAGTGCTTTCCTGGCTTTGTACACCTTTATTATTATCCAGTGAAAGATAATAAACAGGAACTGCTCCCACTGGCTTTCATCAGATTAGGAACAATGGACAACCAGAGAGATGTGAGAATGAGGGAAGAATGCATAACTGAAAGCAACTATAGGAGGAACACTCTCTAGCATCTCTAACTATAAAGCAAGTATCTCTTACAAAAGATATAAACAGGAAATACCATTAAGTTTTCATTTTTTGTAACCTGGGAGTGGTACTTAGTGCCTCTTCCTCCCAGATGTCTCTCACACATCTTCATCTTAGAGATTAGTTCTCCTGAACCAGGAATAGTAAGAGAAGGATGAAGAAGAAAGGATAAGAAAGAATTGGATATTGAAGATGTCTGTGATTCAGTGCTATTTTGTAGGTGCAACAAAGGGAGAAAAAATAAACATTTGATTTTATTCACCATTGCTTTGTCTAAAAAAAAACAAATTGTACTCCATTCCCAATACATTCACACAGCTCTTGCCTGATGAATTTAGCTCAAACATGGTGATGCATACCTAGATAGCTTAGGTATTGTTATATTTGGTGACATTTAAATAACTTCATTATTATTCATTGTTATTTCTCTCTCTCTCTTTTCTCCTGTCAGAAGAAAATTTAATATAAATGAAATTTATATTATGGTATTGTAACAAGGTACTTGCACCCATTATTTAAAGTCACAAATTCCATGTACATGTGCTCGGGCCTGCATTGGTTCCTGGTAACATTTTAGGAAGGATAATAGGCAATCTACATCCACTGAACACATGAACTGTAAGAAATTGTCATCTATTTTCTTTAGAAGTACATAGGGAGCCAGATATAATGCATATTTTAGAGTATAACTTAATAACATGAAATTTATTTGTTCATTTATAATTCCAAATGATGAACATTTTAATGGGAATCTTTCCTTTCCAGATTCTTAAGTGACTAATTAAATTTTACACTTATTCTACTACTTATTTTTTTTTTGCCAGCTGGTATATCAGTACTCTATAGAAAAATTATACATTCTTTAAAAGCAGTTTTAGACACTTCTAATCTACATGTACATGTGCTCGGGCCTGCATTGGTTCCTGGTAACATTTTAGGAAAGATAATAGGCAATCTACATCCACTGAACACATGAACTGTAAGAAATTGTCATCTATTTTCTTTAGAAGTACACAGGGAGCCAGATATAATGCATATTTTAGAGTATAACTTAATAACATGAAATTTATTTGTTCATTTATAATTCCAAATGATGAACATTTTAATGGGAATCTTTCCTTTCCAGATTCTTAAGTGACTAATTAAATTTTACACTTATTCTACTACTTATTTTTTTTTGCCAGCTGGTATATCAGTACTCTATAGAAAAATTATACATTCTTTAAAAGCAGTTTTAGACACTTCTAATCTACAATATTAGTTGAATTCAACAGCTGAGCTTCTTCCCTCTTATGATGTAATCTAAATTGGGGGGGGGAGGCAACATTTTGTTTTGTCCAGTGAAATTCTGAAGACCTTTGGGATGCAAAGGTATTCTTGGAAAACAAAAATTCTTGTTCACATTTCCTCAAGTTCTCAGCCTTAGCCACCCTCAGGAACGTGCAGTCACTGGAGGCAGGGAAGGCGGGGCCTCACCAGTCTCAGGAAGAAAAGGAAAGCTTTTTTTAAAATAATTAAAAAGGCCAAGGTAGTTGCTGCCAGACTCCAAATCACAGTGACTTTAAGTCTGCTTAGTGTTAACTGTAGGGGGAGGCTAGAGAACTATGGGCCTCCTTTGCATAAGGAATTTTTCGCCTTTTAAGAGTTAAGCAAGGGTTAAAAAGCAAAAAAATTCTTATGCAAATGAGGCACGTGACTCTCTCACCTCCTCCTGCAGAGGGCTTAAAGGCTTTTTAAAAACATTTAAGCAGAGTCATCCATGTGGTGACTCTAGCAGCAACTATCCTAGCCTGCCTGGCCCTGGCTAGACCAAATCTTGCATTTTTGACACAGCTGGAAGGTATGTGGGTCAGAGGGAGGGGGCAGGGGGGAGGAATTCAAAGTTATTGTAATTTGTAAGTAATGTTTTATTGTGAGTAATTTGTATGTGTGTGTGTGTGTGTGTGTGTGTGTGTGTGTGTGTGTTTCTTCACTTCACTCAAACAAACTCTCTCTCAATTTGAGAGTTTGTTTGAGAAGAGAGGGAAGGGGCAGAGGCAGGGAGGGCAGCCTTGTTTGAGAAGAGAGGGGCAGCCCTCTCCCCCCCACCGGGAGCCCCATCCTGCTCCCCTCTCCCCTTTCTTCGCCAGCTGCCACCTCGCCCCCCCACCTCCTCCGTCCCCGCCGCTGGGTCCGACAGGTATCTCATGTTTATGTCCGCCATAAATGCGAGGCGCCTGGTGGACACAGAGGTGGGACGGAGGAGGCAGGGGGCAAGGCGGCAGAGCGCAACAGTGGTGAGAAGGAGCACCCCCACCACTGTGTCCAACAGGCCTCTTGCGTTTATGCCCACCATAAACGCGAGACACCTGGTGGACACAGAGGGGGGACAGAAGAGGTGGGTGTGAGGTGACAGAGCGCGGCAGTGGGGAGAAGCAGCACCCCGCTACTGTGTCCGCCAGGCATCTCGTGTTTATGGCGGGCATAAACGCGAGACCCCTGGCGGACACAGAGGCGGGGACGGAGGGGGCGGGGGGCGAGGCAGCAGAGCGCGGCAGTGGCAAGAAGGAGCACCCCTGCCGCTGTGTCCGCCAGGCATCTCACGTTTATGGTGGGCATAAATGCAAGACGCCTGGCGGACACAGAGGCGGGGACGGAGGAGGCGGGGACAAGGTGGCAGAGCGTGGCAGTGGCAAGAAGCAGCACCCCCACTGCTGTGTCCGCTAGGCGTCTCATGATTATGGCTGGCATAAATGCAAGACACTTGGTGGACACAGAGGTGGGGATGTCCCCACCACTGCCACGCTCCCCGCCTCGACCCCGCACCTCCTCCGTCCCCATCCGCTGAGGGTGTTCCTTCCCCCCAAGCCGTTTCATGAACGGCTGCTAACGAAGAATCAGGCCCCCGCCAGCCACGGCATGATTCAACCTCTGCTTTTCTTTTCAAGGCGCCCTTCTCTGCCTCCCAACCACTCCCAAAAAAACCTCCCACTTCCAACCGGTTTCCCCCTTT
Organism: Thamnophis sirtalis; assembly: GCF_051295495.1. Taxonomy (NCBI): domain Eukaryota; kingdom Metazoa; phylum Chordata; class Lepidosauria; order Squamata; family Natricidae; genus Thamnophis; species Thamnophis sirtalis. Next base: position 52,521,896 of record NW_028261391.1, read on the forward strand.
TTACTTTTTTTTTAAAAATAAAGGATGGCATTGCCAAGCGGAGAGCGACATGCCAGGGGGAAATGCCAGACCGACCGAGGCTTTAATGGGCTATGGAGGTGAAGGGGGATTAATTGGGTTGGCTCTTGGTTGGCACCGAGGGCGCCCCGAGTGGGTTTCATGGGGAGAGGGCGTGGGGCAGGGGCTTTTCTGCAACTGGCTGAGCCGTGAATGGAGACAGCTGTTTTCCAGCTTCTTTATGGCTTTGTCAGCAGCGGGATCGCTTCATGCGGGTGCGATTCATATGCAAATGGAGATGCGGGGAAGCAGGGAGGTTGGCAGGAGTTGAAGAAAAGAGGAGGGGGGCGAAGTGGGGGAGCGCAGCAGCGGCGGGGACATTCTTGCCGCTGCTGGGCTCTTGCCTCACCAACCATAATCCTCACCGCACGTCACTGGCCACCCCTGGTCCTTTGAAGGAATGGTTGGCAGGATTTATTAAGAGTAGAGCTTGGTAAGACTTATGTCCCACCTTCTCTTTGGTGGTGATAAACAATTGTGCAAGCGCCATTGCACTTTTAAAATCTTTTTATTTCATATGAAATCAGGAACTGATGGAGATTGCAGTGGATAATATGGTGGTGTGCAGCCACTTTACAATGAGTCTGAAATCTTAAAGACTATGATAGATTCTAAACCAAAGACCATTTGGTTTAGAATCTATCATAACCATTAATTTAAGCGGAGAGACTATAACCATGATTAGGGATGCTGGGAATGTGTTAAGTTGCTAAAATGATGAGGTGAAATCATGTCACTTTCAGAGCTTTCAGAACGATTTTAACAGGATCCTTTGATAGCTTTAAAAAAGAGCAAATGAGTAAATTTGTTTTATTTATTTATTACATATGTTTGCCGCCCATCTCACCACAAAAGGAACACAACACGCACTGAAAATGTGAGGGATGAACACTTTATTCATTTTCCTTTTTAAGTGGAATAAAGCTAAGGCAAATTTTGGCTCCTTCAGAATTGGCAGCACTTCAGATCTGACATTGGTGAACATCATTTTTGAAAGGGCTTATCTGTCAGCTGAAAGGACAGCATTCATCCATTTATTATGTTTATCATATTCTCAGCATGTTTTTAGTATATGAAGGTCAAAAAGCATGAAGATGAGCAAATTTGCTTTAAACTGCTTTGAGGGACTGAATTTATTCCATGTGTAAGGGCCCAACTGTTAAGTAATAGCATTTTTTCATCTACAGATATGATGATTATAACACATTCTTATTTATCTCAGATCTCATAATAGTACTTCCAGAAATTACTGATCAACCTCATATTTAGGATTCAAGACCTGTTTTTTGGTGATTTCTTTTGACTATATGTTATTATCAATCACTCTTCACACATGCATGTTTATAAAATCTTTATTTTCTAAAAAATTAACTCCATATTCTTAAGCCCCACATACTTAGCTAACATCAACTTAATTTTTTTCACATAGCTACCCATCTTAAACATGTAGCTCTGGGCAGCTTCTAGATGCAGATAATAAGGAAGTCAGAGACACATTGAAAGTAACACCTATGACAGAATAAAAGAATCCACCCATCTGCATGTTTATTATCCCAAAAGTTAAATTTTGTGCCTTTTCCTCCTGTCTTTTCAAATTAATGAACAGCTAAATTTTCCTCAGCCTTGAAACTCGATGACATCTGCTCCATATTTTAAACATAGTTTTATTTGACCTGAAACTTACTGGGCTGCACTTCACTAGCTTCAGCTCTTATATCATCCTTATAATCATGATGTACCCCATGGTCTTTTTCTCTGCTCGAGATTTCTTATTTCTCTTACTAAGTTATACCAAGTCTTTATTAATTTAGGGAATTAAAGCTAAGAACTAGAAGATAAAAATAATAATCATTCAGTATTAAGGCTGCAGCATAAGTTATTAAATAAAACTATTATTTTATGAATTAGGAGATAAAAATAAATACAAGTATATACTAAAATATTTTTGGGAGAATAAGGAAAGGAAAAGTATACTGCAATTTAATAAACTCCAGTGAATGTGTCACCTTATTTGATCCCATAAAGCAGGGGTGCCAAACTTGTGACAACATATTGTTGTCATGTGATGTATCGTAACTCTCCCCCCCCTTTGCTAAATTGAGGATGGGCATGGCTAGCACATAATGCATCTGGCCCATAGGTGTGTATTTGACACCCCTGCTATAAAATATAAGTTAGTTTTTTGTAATTAATTTCTGGAGCTTTGAGAACGAGTATAGATGCTCTGAAACTTCAGTTAAAGTTTAGTTCTGAACTTGGTCATCAATTTTTATTTGGATACTTCAGTTTTTAAGACTCATCTCAATTAACAATATTCTTCATGCTTTCCTCTTCAAAGCAAATTTATTTGAGTTTTAAATATAAAAAGATTATACTCCAATATTTTCAATGTGACCTTTTACATTTTGAAGTTTCATGTCTCACTGCAATCTGTCTTAATTGTTTTTCTTTCCCGCTTGAAAAAGTGTATGTGGGTTTATGTGAAATTTTATACCTGAAATATAAAATGAAATTATATCAATTTTCAAGTATTTAACATCTGTTGCATTTACATAAATCTTCTGACCCAGGAATATGGGTCAAATAGACAGTTTTGAAATGCAGAACAATTGCCTAAATAAACATTTTAATGAATAGATAGATATCTTTTTGGAATTTGGTTTCAAGTAATAGAATTATAAGACCAATCAAAATAATGTGTCTGTGCTCACAATAGCCTCATTGATTTTCTTTCTGCAAGCTTCTCAGGCTTCCTCATTAACTTGTGCGAAGGTGTCAGGGAACACCTGTAAATGAAGATCATGTGACTGCAGCAGTTCAGCAGTACTGAAAGCAAGAACTTTCCAAAATTTCATCCCTACTGAAGTAATGGTTTCTAGCTTTCTGTAAGTTACCCTATTGAGATACCCATAAGTTTTGCCTTATGATGCATCAGTTTGGTCAGTTAAAGGTTAAAAAGTTACTGGGTCATCATTTCAGAGCTATTTCCATTTGTAAACTGAGAAACAAAATGGCCATGAGTGGGCAAAAGTCAGTTCAATAAAATTGACTTCAAACTTCCTGCTATTGAGATTCCTTGTGGGAAATAGAGAACATCAGAAGCCTTCCTTCCTTCCTTCCTTCCTTCCTTCCTTCCTTCCTTCCTTCCTTCCTTCCTTCCTTCCTTCCTTCCTTCCTTCCTGTTCCTTCCAATAATTCTGCAATCTAACATTGAATTCCATTGTTTTAGAGTATACCCATTCTCAATGCTATGCCATCTTAGCAATAGCAATAGCACTTAGACTTATATACCACTTCACAGTGCTTTTACAGCCCCCTCTAAGTGGTTTACAGAGTCAGCATATTGCCCCCAACAATCTAAGTTCTCATTTTACTTACCTCAGAAGGATGAAAGGCTGAGTCAACCTTGAGCCTGGTGAGATTCAATCTGCCAAATTGCAGGCAGCCGGCAGTTAGCAGAAGTAGCCTGCAGTACTGCACTCTAACCACTATGCCACCACAGCTCTTAAGTATACAGGTGATAAATTTGAATAAATTTGGCTCACTGGTTGAGGTCTCTCATAAAATGTCTGATGTAATGATGTATTTGCCTTTTAATAATCACAGAATGCTTCTATTCATTCTTTATTGAAAGAACTTAGTAGGAAAAGATATCATTTGGAAGAGACAGTTATTTTGTCTGATGTTATTTCTCAGATCATTTACAATAGGTTAATCATGGCTACATAACTTGAGAAGTTTGTTAGATGGAAGTTGCAAATTGTCTATCCTTTGCCTTCAAAAAGTGGCAATTGGATTTTTCTCCAGGGAATAGGGACACATAACAGTGAGGTAAATATGGCCATAGTGTCAACATCAGCAGAAACAATAAGTTGTGCAAGTTCTGCATTTTTCCTCTCTTTCTTTATTAAGATCTTGTTGTTGAAGGCAGGTATTTTCAAATTTGAGAACTCTCACAATTATTACTGTTCACATATTCTCTAGTTATTCGTCCATTTTCTTCTCCATCTTTTTTTCTCCTAATTTTCATCTTTCCTTCTGATTCTGGAAACATGCAATCCTTTTATTCTGTGTTTCATCATCTCGTTTCCTCAATACTGCATTCCAGTGATGACCATCTCTTTTCCACCTCATTATGATGAAAATAATTTAATTTAATTTAATTTTTATATGAATGTTGCATGTGGTAAACTATCTCAAAATAGTTTACAATCCCTACTGTTTTCCCCATTGAGTTGTAGGAAATTGTCAGAGATGCTTTAAAAATAGGATCATGTGACCTTCTGAGATCTAGGGCAGGACCAATCTACCTCATCTCTGGTGGTCAAAGGTGTACACTCAATTTCAGATTAAGAAGCAGTTTAAACATGAAACAGTATGAACAAGGATTAGGAGCTATGTATTTTACTGACACCCAAGTTATCCAGTTTCTATTCCACCTGCAGCCACAACAACTCATTTGGTGACTTTCAGACCAACCTATATCAGAGTGCACACAGTGTGACTATTTTGAGAGAACCCAGGAGCAAAATACAGCAGGCAGAGGTTTGTCTTTCAAATAGTGTTTTATATTCATACACATACTAGGCAAAATCAGGCAATCATCAACTACAGCACTGAAGCACACACGGAGTGACAACTTCACAGGGCCCCATATATATACCAAACATATCAACGCAAAAACCTTGCTGACTCATTCCCTGCCTTATATTATTGTAGCAGCTGGTCAGCTCTTAAAGTGTTTCCCTGATACTCCTCCCCCTCTCTCTCCTGCCGGACCGTCCGTTTCAGTCGCGCAGAGAACTTCCACTTGCTTCCAGGGCTCCCGCCGCCCGGCAGAAGCCCCTGAACCACGTGGAAGTTCTCTGCGTGAGGTGAAACGGGTGCCCGCCCCCTCGCTCTCCTGCCGCGGCATCCGTTTCAGTCGTGCAGAGAACTTCCACTCGCTTCCGGGGCTCCCGCCACCTGGCAGAAGCCCCTGAACCGCATGGAAGTTCTCTGCGCGAGGTGAAACGGGTGCCCGCCCCCTCGCTCTCCTGCCACGGCGATCCCAAATTCATTCACTCAGCCAGGGCGTTCTCCCAGCTGGGAAATCCGAACTCGCGGAGGAAAATCCTTTTCCGTTTAACATTCCAACACCACAGCTGTTTGCCTTTGCCATCATGACAGACCAGTCCACCTTCGACAAGTCACAACTCCTATTTTTAGGTATCCTGGCAGCCCTGGCAGAAAGGGGTTCTACAGAAGTAGATAAAATGGCAAACTTCACCACCTGACTTTCTATTCCACAATTTATTTATTTTTGCAATATCTTGTAAGAGATGTACCTTCAATATTCCCCCAAGGGCAAAATTTAAGTGAATACAGTATTTTTTAAAAAGGATTCTCATCTGAATCAGAATAATATGTTTCAATAATATCTGGAAGTTGAATCATGGCAACTGGACTTTTATTTTTTATTTTTTTGCTATTCGTCTCAGCTTTCAGACACCTGGATGACCTAGAATCTTTATTGACATATTTCAATAATATTGAAAATTTGAATATTCAAATATAAGAATTGAGAAACAATCTTTGAAAGGTGCAGACTGATACCCCCATCCCACTTTCAACACTACAACAACCAGATTAAGATCAAATTCAGCTCCAATAAATACAAATAGTGCTTGACTTGCAACCTTTCATTTAATGACCATTCAGTTACTATGGGAGTGAAAAAATGTCTTATGACCGTTTTGCACACTTTGACCATTTCGGCATCCATTCAGTCAAGTGATCAAACTTTGGACACTTGGCAACTGGCTCGTATTTATGATGGTTGCAATGTCCCAGGGTCATATGCTCACCTTTTGCAACCTTCTAACATACAAATTCAATAGGGAAGCCAAATTCACTTTACAGCAGTGATTCACTTAACAACTATAGCAAGGAAGGTCATAAAATGGGGCAAAACCAATGTGACCACTGTCTGTGATTCCTTTGTTCCATCAAACTATATACCAATTATCCCATATCCAATAAAATTCTGATTCTTCTTTTCCCTGTATTTCTTTCGTTAATATATCCATTTCGGCACAGTCCATAATTTTTCTTATTATTTCTTCTTCATTTAGGTTTAGTTTATTTTTCCACTTCTGGCCGAAAGCTATCCTTGCTGCTGTAAGTATACGTAATATTAGATATTGTATTTCTTTTTTGTATTTCGTCGGTATAATTCCTAATAGAAAGAGTTCAGGTTTCCAATCTAACTTAACCTTTGTTATTTCTTCCAACCAATTTTTTATCCTTTTCCAGAATTTTTTTGCCTCTTCACAAGTCCACCATAAATGATATTATGTGCCATGATGTATTGAATCACATTTCCAGCAATTTAGCGAGGTATTTGTTGAAATTTTGACCAACCTTGACGGTGCCAGATGCCATCTATAATAAAGCATTTTGTACTGGTTTTCCTTGTATGGGATTGATAGTGTCATTCTTAAATTTATTCCCCAAAATTTTTCCCATTTGTCTAGTTCAATGTTATAGCCAAAGTTCTGTGCCCATTTTATCATTGGTTCTTTTACAATTTCCTCTTCCATTTGATACTTCAAGAGGAATTTGTATATTTTCCCTATCATATTTCTGTCCAGACTTTGAATAATTTTATCCAATTCATGTGGTTCTGTTTCAATACCATATATTTTAGTGTCTTTATTGTATTTAGTTTTAATTTCGAGGTAGGTTAGCCAATCACCTTTCATATTCTGATCTGCCAATTCTTCAATTGTTTTAAAATTTCCCTGTCTGTCAATTAGATCTCTGTATCTTAGAATTTTGTTCCAATCTGTAAAATTTGGGTGTGTCGTTCTTTCTGTTGGTGATAGCCAATTTGGGGTTTTCACATAGTGGATTTTTTTGATTTTGAGCCATTGTTGCAGTAAAGTTCTCCTAATTAAATGATTTTGAAAGTATTTGTGCGTTTTATGTTTGTCATTCCATAAGAAATTATGTCAGCCTGCCAGCCATGGCCTTCTAAGATCAGAATTCTTTTATTCTTTAACTCAATCCAATCCTTCATCATTGTCATTGTTACTGCAGTTGCGTATATAGGCTCCCTGTGTGCTTCCATCCATCGCTACGAAGATCTGCTGACTCTGCCTGCCTGCTGGTAAGTGAGCCGGGTTTTTTTCTTTTATTTTTTTAATGTATTTTAAAATAATATTTTATTTATTGTGCATATGATTTTTTAAAATAGTGGTATTCTGTGTTGATTCTTTTTTTAAATTGTCTTAGACTATTTAAAAAAAGATTCTATCCAAAATAAATTGAAACAAGCCATTTTTAAAATTTCTATGCACAATACTTTGAAATGGACTCAGGAGTCATGATTGACACTGAGTGAATTTGCACTTTTAATAATCAGGAAGATACAATGGCATTGAAAAAAGTGACTGATGACCATTTTTCACACTTAGCGACTATTTTCACACTTAGCGACCATTGTGGCATCCTCATGTTTACGTGATCAAAATGTTGATGTTTGGCAACAGATTCGTATTTCTGATGGTCGCTAAGTGTGAAAAATGGTCATCAGTCACTTTTTTCAATGCCATTGTATCTTCCTGATTATTAAAAGTGCAAATTCACTCAGTGTCAATCATGACTCCTGAGTCCATTTCAAAGTATTGAGTATAGAATTTTTTAAAATGATTTTACTTCAATTTATTCTGTGTGGAATAGTTTGAAATGGTGACAGTATAAATTATTGCTGGTGTAATACTTAACAATGGTTTTTAAGGATTTCTTTTATTTATAGAATACCTTTTTTATTATTTTGGGGGGATTTTTATTTTTAAATTGTTTATAAAATATATTTACTACAAGAAATGTTCCTTTTTGCAAATGTTTTCTTTGTGATGCAATATGTTCAGATCAGGTTTATGTGTCTCAAAGTGGCTGCTATTCTATGGGCAGGCCAGGTTGGTGCAAGGCAGCTTTGCCAGATTTGGTGTGTTTCACCCTCGTTGAATTTTATATCGTATAAAATCATATAATTTTAAATTTTTTTAGATTATTAACATAATGAGTAAGAAAAGAGGATGCAAATTCAACGATGATCTAAGAAGTGAATTTCCTTTTCTTAAAAAACCCAAAAGCGATCACATAGTAAGATGTGAGAAATGTAATGGTGAATTTTCTATTTCGCACGGTGGGAGGCATGATATTACAAAGCACTTGGAGACGCAGAAACATAAAAGATATGTAGATGCTGCTGCATCTTCCTCCAGAATGCAGGAATATTTTCGTAAACCAACGTATGCAGACGAAGAAAAGAAATTAGCATTAGCAGAAGGACTTATGTCTTTTCATGCTATTAATCACAATCATTCCTTCAGATCTATGGACTGTACATCACAAGTTGTAAAAAAGTTATTCAACAAAAAAATTACCTGTGCTAGAACAAAATCCGAGGCAATTGTGCGTAATGTGCTTTCCCCATATGCATTTTCAGAATTAAACAAAAATCTAGAGAAAATTAATATTGTATCCATATATTCTGATGCATCTAATCATAAGGATATCAAATTATTTCCAACCCTTATTAGATTTTTTGATTCGGAAACTGGAATACAAATTGGAATGTTAGATTTTGTTTCTTTGCCTGGCGAAACTTCAGAAATAATTTTCAGTTCCATTGTTAATATTTTGGAACAAAACAATTTAAAACACAAAATAATTGCATATTGTGGAGACAATACGAATGCAAATTTTGGAGGAAAAGCGAGAAGAGGTACAAATAATATTTTTTATAAATTAAACAAAAAGCTTAATCAAAACATTATTGGTGTTGGTTGTGCAGCGCACATAATACATAATGCCATTCAAACAGCTGCTGACTTGTTGCCCATAGATGTGGAAAATATTATTGTTAAAATATATTCTTATTTTTATATATACACTGTGCGCGTTAAAATTCTTAAAGAATTTTGTGAAAATGCGGAAGTCGAATATCGCAAAATACTTGGATACAGTAAAACGCGCTGGTTAGCTCTTTTGCCAGCTGTCAAAAGAATTTTGCAAATATACGATCCTTTCAAGTCCTACTTTCTATCACAGGATAAATGTCCTAGAATTTTAGAAGAGTTTTTTGAAAAAGAATCTTCAAAAATTTGGCTAGAGTTTGTACACAATCAAGCAGCTCTTTTTCAAAATAGTATAAAACTTATTGAAGGTGACAAAATTTCGGTAATCGAAGTAGCAAATGAACTTAATAATTTAAAATTTCAGTGTCAAGAGCGGTTAGAAAATATTTTTATTCCCATAACTATCCGTAATAGTATAAGGCAGCTAGAAGAACAAGGTGCAATAAATCGTGCAGACACCATGAATCATGTTAAAAAGTTCTATAGTAACTGCGTAGATTATTTAGAAGAGTGGACGGTACATTATAATGATATTGAACATTTTAATTGGGTTGCATTAAAAAAAGAACTTGATTGGCATGATGTGCAAAAATCATTCGAGCATATTAATCAAAATTTCCCAAATAGTGATATTTCTGAAACTAATCTTTTTACTAAGGTATCATATTTAAAACAATATATGAATAAAGAAAAGGTTGAATCTTGGGCATCAGCAAAAATGACAATAGAGAACAAATGGCTAGAAATATTTCATCATTTTCAAACAAACCATATTTCATACAATAATGTATTAAAAATTGTGGAATACGCGCTGTCCTTACCAGGAACTAATGCTGCGACTGAAAGTGTTTTTTCTACGGTAAATCAAGTGTGGACATCAGAAAAATCACAATTAAGTGTTGAGACTTTGAAAGCCATTTTATGTGTCAAATATAATTTAACAAATTCGTGTGAAAAATTTCATGACCTTTTAAACAATGACAGCAATCTACTAAAAAAAATTCACTCAAGTGAGAAATATGCCAAAGAGTAAAATTATTCTGTACATAATTTTTGTCAATATATTTAATAAATATAAATGTAAATAAACGTATTATATTTGTACTGTACATAATTTTTGTCAATATATTTAATAAATATAAATGTAAATAAACGTATTATATTTGTAAATTGTAGTTATGTTTAAATAAAAAAATATTACAATACTATTTTTGTGATGTATGAAATTTTTTGTTGCTCCGTATAAAATTTTTAATCAAGCCCCCCCCCCCCCCGGTCAAAGATTTTCCAATCTGAAAATCTGGTCACCTTAAGTATAAGATGCAGGTTTGATATACATGAATATATCAAATAATCTACATTCAACACTGCTCTTATATCAAAAATATGACCAACCAAGTAACAGATGAAAATAACATTGCACTAGATGAATTAAGTAATTTTAATACAGAAGTATACTTCAAGCAAATAAACCAACATAAAGGTAGACAAAATATATATTTGATTTTTCCTGGATTTTTTTATGCCAGCAGTATGATGCAAGTATTTCTTTAAACAATAAATGGTTATTTCCATATTTATATCTTGGATATTGTCTATTATTTTCATTCAGATGCTATGTTCCACTTCCATAGACATATGGAAGATTAGTTTCACAGACAGGTTGCTCAACAATTTCAGAAACAAAAAAAAAAGATTATTTAAAGAAGCTAGTTCAAGGGCATAACTGGTGGATGCTTTCACACTGACAATTAGCACTGTAAATAGACATAGGTTTAAACACTATGCACACAATTTTGGCTAGCCAATGAAGGATATAGAAACATAACATCAAATTTAATATCCATATTTATATTAATTCATACTAATCCAAAATATGAGCATCATTCCTTCAATAAAATATATTGCTCCTTTTATGCTGTAGTAACTACATAAATTAATATAGTAAATGCTTTATATTTAATAAAAGACAATTTCACATTTGAAGCAAATATTTGTTGTTGTTAGTTGCAAAGTTGTGCTTGACCCATTGTGACCCCATGGACAACGTTCCTTCAGGCCTTCCTGTCCTCTACTATCCTGTGGAATCCGTTTAAGCTCACACCTACTGCTTCGGTGATTCCAATCAGCCCCCTCATTCTCTGTTGTCCCATTCTTCTTTTGCCCTCAATCTTTCCCAACATTAGGGTTTTCTCCAGTGAGTCCTTCCTTCTCATTAGGTGACCAAAGTATTTGAGTTCATCTTCAGATCTGGCCTTCTAAAGAGCAGTCAAATTTGGTCTCCTCTAGGACTGACCATTTTGATCACCTTGCAGTCCAAGGGACTCACAGGAGTCTTCTCCAGCATCATAGTTTTATTTTTTTATTTTTTTAGTTTGTCACTCATGTACAAGATAACAGGAATAAGAATAAACAGGAATAAGAACACAGGAGATGGGTACAAATAAATGGGGACAATAGGACAGGGGACATTAGGCACACTGGTGCACTTATGCATGCCCCTACTGACCTCTTAGTAATGGGGTGAAATCCACAGTAGACAGTTTAAGGTTAAAGTTATGGGGGTTTGAGTATGTTTGAGTTCAAAGGTCTCAATTCTTTGGCGCTTAGCCTTTCTTATGATCCAACTTTGCAGCCATACATTGCAACTGGGAAAACCATAGCCTTGACTATACATACTTTTGTTGGCAGGGTGATGTTGCTGCTTTTTAGTATGCTGCCTAGATTTGCCATAGCTTTTCTCCCCAGGAACAAGCATCTTTTAATTTCTTGGCTGCAGTCCCGATCTGCAGTGATCTTGGAGCCTAGGAAAGTAAAATCTGTCACTGCCTCCATTTCTTCCCCATCTATTTGTCAGGAATTGGGAGGGCTGGATGCCATGATCTTAGTTTTCTTAATGTTGAGTTTCAAGCCAACTTTTGCACTCTCCTTCTTCATCCGCATCAAGAGGCTCTTTAGTTCCTCTTCACTTTCTGCCATTAGAGTGGTAATATCTGCATATCTGATGTTGTTGATATTTCTCCCAGCCATCTTAATTCCAACTTTTGATTCATCTAGCCCCGCCTTGTTCTCACTTCTTATCCCACATACAGGTTTTTCAAATTACAAATAAGATGGCCTGGAAGCAAATATAAAATATCTAAAATGATTAGCATCAGTATTACATGTTAAAATGAAAATGGTTGCTATTTTGAAAATCTGTTTTAGCAATAGCAATATCATTTAAACTTATATACTGCTTCAGAATGCACAGTGTACATAGTTTGGATGTGAGACTGTCTGAATTAGTAATCAAGCTAATTGATTTTTGTTACCAGGAATGTTTTATAAAGAAATCAATTGTTTTAGGAATAATTTCTTTATTGAATATTAATGTCAAATAATTAACTTTCTTACAATTAAAAAAAACTTTGGTGCCACATGTAATGATAAAATGTATGCAAAATTATACAGTTTGGGGATATATTGGAAAATTGAAAATGTGCATTTTCCAGAACAATTTCTAGAAAAAACATTTCTGAAATCTTCCTTTTCTTTAGTCTCTAAAGAGTCTGTAGAGTATACAATATAAAAGAATAGATTAATTTTCACAAACCAGATCACTTCTATAAATTATTGAGTCAGGTTTATTTGTTGAACATTTATGTTAAATATTCTTCATGAAGTAAAACCAATATCTTGAGCTTCTTCATATTTTTAAAACATCATCCAGACGAGCATATGAGACCCTTGTGTCATTAGCACTATTTTTATTACTATATATATGAGGATTATCTGGGTCATAAGGAAGTACATTTATAGCTTCTCTTGGGATATGGAGTGGTAATTTGTCAAGACACCTAACCTGAGGTCAGTTTCAGCAGTGGAAAACATATTTTTACAGGAAATGAAAGCACACAGCAGAAGATTAATATAACTTATGAAGCCTGAATAAAAAAAATGCTACAGAAAAATGGCCAACAGTGTGTATTATGTATCAAGAATACAACAGTATGCTGTAGCCAAGGAGAAGTGGTCAAGCAGTGTATTACTGAATTGATACACTGGTGTTTATGTGTCATGGAATTATAGCCTGATGTTTTTGAAATGAGTTATTTCATGTTTCTAAAATGATATTTGTAGTTCAATGCTTGCAACACATCAAATGGTGTCTTATTTTTTAGGCTGTCAGTATATAATAGAGTACAAGTAAAAATGGACATAGATTCTGTGACAGAAATAAATGGTATATCACAAGATCCATTTACTATTAGTCTATAATTTACAATAGTGTTTTCAGTGCTAAGGCACTGGTACTGTATGACCTAGGATGACTCAGAAATTCATGTACTTTAATAAAAGAGGAAATTGAAATGTTTTGTTCTTGTTCCTTCTCTAGAGATTTCAATCAAATAGCTTGACTTGCTATTAATCTTCATTAAGGTACAAAATATATGCATGTTATATCAAATGTAAAGGAATGTCACCACAGAATTAAGTATAAGTCTCTTTCAACAACAACAAACAAACAAATGAAGAGCAGCAATGTCAAAATTAGGCTATCACTCATATCTATTTTTGTTTAAGGCTTTTCATATCCTTAAATGTTTTGCATGGGGGGATTTTTACATTCCTTAATGAGAGTCCATCTAGATCCGCCTGATAATCAGACTGCATCTCTAAAAGCAATGCAAAAGAAGGCAGGAGCGAGCTACTCAATACTGTTGTTGAGAGAACTCTAAAGATATGTCCAGTAGGAGTGAAGATCAACATAAAGGGGTGGAGTGAATAAAAGCTTTATTTGCTAAATAAAAGCAAATAAATTGGAAGATGCTGCAGTTGCATGGATCTGGAATAATGTTTTCATTAATTGCAATGAACTCTTGGGTATATAAGGCACCTTAACCTTCAAATGGTTCTTCCCGCCTATCTACCTTTTGAAATTTATGGTTACCATTTACACCAATTTCAATTTCCATTAATACTATGTGCAACTGCTGTACATTTAAAAGAATTTAATCATGTCCTGGTAACAGGCTTAGCTTATTGCTGAGGCTTCACATGGAACTATCCAGTAAATTTCTTTTGAAAAGGTCAGTTTAACATTTCACAGTAGGGTCCCATTGAAGACAAATTAGATTTTACCCACTTGTCTTGTATCTGATAAAACAGGGCTGTCACTCAAAAGGTAGAGGAGAGCTGTGATTGCCAGAGCATCTCATCAAAAGACCAGCTCCTTCTTGCATATACTATCAGCATACTTGAGAGCAAAACTGTAGCTTCTAATATATAAACTAAAGTATAATAAACTGGGGTACCATTTTTTAAAAAAATTAATGTTAATATTTCCTTCTTCCATTTGACATGTATGACAAATACTTTGTGATTCATAAAATTACAGCAGTGCTTTCCTATTCCTATTCAAGCCCAAATATGGGGCTCATTGTTATTATTCTCAGCAATGAGAACTATTAATATTCTTAGACTTTATATACTCCTGGGTGACAATGCTTTCCATCTTCAATTCCTTCCAGGTTAAAGCCCAAATGTTATCTTACCTTGTTGTGACCAGTTGAAAAACCATGACACCATGTGAATAGGCTCTGTTTTCATCCAGCCTTCCTATGTTTACATGATTTTTGTGAGGCTATTTCTCCATACCTCTGCTGACTCTGCTGACCTCTGCTACATTTAGATTCTTCTACAAACCAGCACAATATGTTGGGATAGAAAGTTGCCTTTGTGGCAAAATGGACTTTCCAACAAAGGAAGCATAGATAATTCTTCCTGGAATCAGGAATTATCACCAACCATTTGGGAAACAGTTTTTTTTAATCATACTACTACTATCTAGTTTCCCAAATCATCAAAGAAACTCATTATAATTAAGTGAAGCTGAGCTTAATAGATATAAATTCTGTAGAGAAAACCAATAGCCGTAAGATACATTGGGATAGTAATGTCATCATTTGTTCACTTCAGGTTTATTGCAATCCATTGTTTTATTTGAATATCTGTCTCAAGATATGTTTAATGGAGCTTCCTGGGCGGGACTTACTGATGGTAGCAGCTAAACACAGCTGCTCCCGTATTACCAGTGGCGTTATCTGTTAAGATGATCATCTATCAGACATCTGACAGACATCTTCCTCTTCGGGAAAAGAAGGGAAAGGAGAGAAGTTTTGTCAAGCAAATGCCTTTCTGATCTTTGCAGCTTCGGTGTCTGTGAAGAGAAGGGGGGGCCAGCTGAAGGCAGAACTGCTCCGCGCTGGAATTCTCCGGCTGCCTTGCAGCCCCAAGTAAGCTTCCCTCCCACTCAGTTCAAAGATTGAATTACTTGATTTCAAAACGAGCAGAATTCGTATGCGAGAGCATTAATTGTTTATTTAAATCTAGCTTCTTTGCTACAAGACCCTCTTCCATTATTTTATCTATTTAAAGAGGTGTCTAAAATGGTGATGAGCCAGTTGAATTGCTGAGTAACATTGTTTATCTAATTATACGGAGTTTCAAAACTTCAAAGAAAGGGAGTGAATTTCGCCTCACAGTCGGCCAACAGATCTTTACTAATTAGTTTCACTTTTAAAGTTTTAAAAGACTCTTTGCTAATATAGAGACATTCAAAACAGAGGTGAATATGCTGAACTGTTTTGTTACAATGCTAATTTTTTGAAACCTTCTGCAAACCTTCTGCAAAGTCCTATGAAGTTAATAAAAAAAGGGGGGGAGGAACAGCCGGCCAGCAGTTTCTTATTAATTAGTTTCACTTCTCTGAAGAGTTTACAAGACTTTCCTCTTATCAACTTTGCTAATATATATTTCTGATATAGAGAAGTTTAAAATGGCGCTGAATATGCCGAGCTGCTTCGTTACAATGCTTTTTTTTAAAAACCTTTTGAAAAATCCTAAAGAGCTAACAAAGGGGTGATTTAATACCTTTTTTTTTTGTAAGCTGCACAGCGGGCTAGTAGAGTTCGATTAATTGCTTGAAGATAAGATTTATAATGGCATCAAAATTAAATCCTGGGCTGAAACCTCCTCCTAGAAGCACATCCCCAATACCTGGCACAAAATTGCAGCCTCCACCCTCTATGCCCCCTACTGGAGATGTGCTAACGAAAGAACTTTTTTTGGAAACCTTCAGAGAATTCAGAGCGGAGATAAAGGAGATAAAGGAGGAAATAAAAGAGTTTAAGGCGGACTTATATGATAAATTTGATACTAGGATTGCCAAAATAAATGATGATATGCTGGGACTTGTAACTGTACTGACAGAACATGTTTCTGGAATTGAAGATAACCTAGAGGTTCTTTTATTATTATTATTATTATTTTATTACACAGACAACAATGGGAGAGGGAGAAGATGGGGAAAGAAAGAAAAAAGGGGGGGGGGGAAGGGGAAACCCATCTTCACATACAATATGTCATTTGATCACAGGTGCATATACATCCCGTATCTCTCTGTTGTATATTTAATAAACACCACAATAAACTAGGGTTTAAAAAAAAAAAGTAAAACAAGAAAAAAAAGGTGGGGGGAGGGGGGGAGGCCAAAAAGGCAAAAAAAAAAAGTCCAAAAAAAGGGGGGGGGGAGGAAAAAAAAAGCCATCATCACATGCAGCATGTCGTTTGGTTACGGTTGTTTTAACATCTACATCTTCAAATAATATTTACCATCTCAGATATTTCCTCTAATGTAGCTAAAGGCCTCATTTTCCTTCTACAACATATATTCAATTAACATTAGCATTGTTTTCCCCCAGAGAATATATTTCTATTCATTGTTAATCTTGCATTTCATACCTTCATACAGAGATCTTATTCCTTCATTGTTCAACAAGTCATCGCTGCCTATATATACCAGTTTTCATTTGTTCCCCTATTAGAATTGCCTTATCAGCAGCGAAATATCATTATAGTAAGTTCTTAACCTTATACATTATATCACCAGACCTTATATTAGTACTTCCTTATATCATTGTTAAATTATTTCACAGCATAATTATATCATCATTTACTTTTTCCAACTGAGGCATAAGTATATCATTTTTCATTTCCAAAGTTTTGTTTTTTTTCCCTTAGCCATTGATAAAACAAGTCCCATATCTTATAAAATTGCTCATCCTCTTGCTCTCTAATTTCAAATGTCAATTTACTCATTTCGGCACAGTCCATTATTTTTCGAATAACTTCTTCCTCTTTTGGTATTGTTTCATTTTTCCAGTTTTTTGCAAATACAATTCTGGCTGCTGTTAACACGTTTACAATCAAATATTTTAAGTCTTTGTTGTAGGTTTCTGGTAAAATTCCCAATAAAAAGACCTCTGGTTTAAAGTCTATTTGTTTGTGTATCATTTTCTCCAACCACATGTGGATTTTAGTCCAGTATCTTTTGGCTTCAGTGCAAGTCCACCACATGTGGTAGTATGAGCCAGGTATCTGGTGACATTTCCAGCACTTTTCTGATTTATTCTATAACCTAGAGGTTCTTAATGAAGCTAATATCAATTTGACATCCAAAACTGAGGTGGTGCAACAAAAAGTTGAAAACGCTGAAAAACAAATTATTATGATACAGTACAGGCAGATGGAGCTGGCATTAAGAATCAGGGGGTTGCGTGAGGATAAACAGGAGAACTTGAAACAGATTTTTTCAGAGGCTTTTGATTGTCTGGTGGGAAGACCGGGGTCCAACTTTGACTGGCAGATTGATAAAGTTTATCGCGTTAATTCTTGGGCGGCAAAACAGAAGCAATTTCCCCGAGATGTAGTTATATACTTCACCACAAGAGAGTTCAGAAACATGATACTACAAGAGTCCTATAACACCAGGCTTCAAATTGGGGGCCAGGATTTGATTGTATTGAAAGAAATACCACCTCAAATGCTAAGAGCCAGGAGAGACTATGCTTTTTTAGTGGAAGAACTCAGAAACCGTCAGATACAGTACAGATGGGATGTACCATTTGGTATTATAATTACATTTGACAAGCAAAGATATCGTCTCAACTCCATATGGAAAGCTTGAGATTTTTATCACAATATTCTGAAGGTGGGACACCCTGCACCATCTGGATCTGGAGAAAGACCACAAGAAGGACAAGATAGACAGCAAACTACACAACTACCAGACAAGATGTACCATTTGCCCTCCCCGGAAGGGTAAGGTGTCATGGAAAAAAAACCTAGTCGTATGACTACCAGAGGAATGGAAAAACAAGCTAAAAGGCAACAACCTCAACAATCACCGGCCATTGATCAAGGAGTTACAGCAACAAGCTCAGAAGACATGGGAGGAGCTAGGCCAAAGGTTAAACAGGCCATGCAGGAGGCTCTAAAAAAGCTTCAGGTAAGCAAAGATGACAACTAAGATCTTAACATGGAATGTCAATGGACTGAATTCTCCACAGAAGAGAAAGAAAATATTTCACTATCTTAAACAGTTCAAGAATGATATAATTTGTTTGCAAGAAACTCATATCAAATCAACTGATCAAAAATATTTGCTTAACCCCAAACTTGGTCAACATTTTGTGACCTCTGCTACGGAAAAGAAAAATGGTATAGTTGTATACTTAAGAAAAGACATCAAAGCTGAACTAATTGAAGCAGATCCCTTTGGAAGATATATCGTGCTAGATCTAATCTTAGAAGGGAAAAAGACATTACTTTTGGGAATTTATGCTCCTAATCAACAGCAAGACGGATTCTATAGAAATCTTCATGCTAAATTAGTACAGTGGGACTATAAGTCTTGTATACTATTGGGTGACTGGAATGGTGTGATTGACACTAAAAGAGATAAGAAGACCTCTCACCCAAATACTAAAATGCGAGCTAAGCTACCCAAACCTTTTTTTTGACATGATGGATGACTTTGAATTGAGAGATATTTGGCGAGAAAGAGGAATATGATTTCACCTTCTTTTCTGATAGACATCAATCCCTTTCAAGGATTGATTTTATACTAATCACTAATGATTTACTTTCTAGGGTGAAGAAGACAAAGATTGCGGCTAGGGTCCTTTCGGATCATAACCCAGTTTGGATGGAATTGGGAAGGGCAGTGCAGGCAAGAAGGTCTTGGAGGCTGAATGAAAACTTATTCAGATATGAAAAGTACATTAATGATTGTAAAAAATTGTTATCTGAATACTTTGTTTTGAATATGAATAAGGGTACACCTATGGAATTTGTATGGGATGCAAGCAAAGCGTATATGAGAGGAGTACTGCTGAATATAAACAGAATACATAGACATAAACAAGGGCTAAAACGAACAGAATTGGAAGAGGAAATTAAAGGGAAAGAGTTGGAATTAACATTGAATCCAGGCGATACAAAGGTTAAGGAAGCAATTACCATATTAAAATCTCAATTTGACATGTTGATCTCTGACCAGGTAGCCACTAGTTTATTATATGCAAAACACAACACTTTTTGTAACGCAAATAAACCGGGCAGATGGTTAGCTTATCAGATTAGGAAAAAAAGGAAAACTCGACATGTAACCAAACTGATTGATAGAGGGAAGGAGGTGTTTCAACAGGAGGAGATTCAAAAGGCATTTCGGGAATTTTTTACAGAATTGTGTAAAGGGGATAAAATTAAGGGTTTAGATATAGACAAATACTTAGATAAAGAGAAAATACCCTTAGTTAGAGAAGAGCACAGGCAAAAGTTGAACCAACCAATAACCTCAGGGGAAATCTTGCAGGTAATTAAGCAATTAAAGTTAGGGAAAGCGCCAGGTACAGATGGCTTGACAGTGGTTTACTATAAAAATTTAGTTAGAAATGGTAGAACCTCTTAGAGAATTATTTAATAAGATTCAAACGGAATGTAAAGTGCCTCCATCTTGGAAGACAGCGTTTATATCTTTGATACCCAAAGAAGATCAAGATACTACCCAACCAAAAATTATAGACCTATCTCATTACTTAATGTAGATTATAAATTTTTTACTAAAATACTAGCAAATAGGTTAATGTTGGTTATTCAACAATTGATACACACCGACCAAACAGGTTTTATACAGGGGAGACAGATGAAGAGTAATGTTAGACTAATTATTAATGCATTAGAATATTTGGGAAAGAACAACCAAATTCCTGCTGCGTTCATATTTCTGGATGCTGAGAAGGCCTTTGATTGAGTTAACTGGCAATTTCTGTTGAAGATATTGCAAAAATACAGATAGGAGATAGCCTTTTACAGTCAATTAAAGCAATATACCAACAGCAAACAGCTCAAATCATCGTCAACGGAAGTTTAACAGACCCTTTTCAAATTGGAAAAGGTACAAGACAGGGCTGTCCTTTGTCCCCACTATTGTTCATTATAACTTTGGAAGTATTGTTGAATAAAATACGGGGCTTGGATGGTCTAAAAGGGATCAAGATTAGGCAGCAAGAATACAGAGTCCGCGCTTTTGCGGATGATTTGGTCATAATATTGGAACAACCGCAGGAATCTAGTATGGTTTTAATGAATACGATTAATCAATATGGTCAAGTGTCTGGTTTTAAAATAAATTTAGGAAAAACAAAAATATTGGCTATAAATATGAATACTAAACAAAAGTAAGAACTAGGAGGGATGCTAAGATGTGAGGTAGTCAAAAAAGTCAAATATCTTGGGGTTAATATTTTAACCTCAAACAGGAAATTATATAAGCACAATTATGAACCACTTTGGCATAGTATACAGATAGAGATGAAAAAATGGGAGAAATTGCACTTATCTTTGCTGGGTAGGATAGCGGCAGTGAAAATGAACATCTTACCAAAATTTTTATTTCTCTTCCAAATGTTACCTATACTTAAAAAAGATGCGAATCTTTTAGAATGGCAGAAGGGTATCAACAAATTTGTATGGGCAGGAAAGAAGCCAAGGGTAAAGATGAAAATAATGCAAGATGTACGTGAGAGAGGAGGCTTGAAATTACCTAACCTAAAATTATATTATGATGCAGTGGCGCTATCTGCAATTAGTGATTGGACTCATTTAACCAACGATAGAATACTGAATATCGAGGGACACGATCTGGTATATGGTTGGCATGCTTACTTGTTATTCAACAAAAAATTGGATAAGAATTTTAAAAGTCATATTTTAAGAAATGCTTTACTGCGGGTCTGGAAAAAATACCAATATAAACTAAATGACAAGATACCCATGTGGGCAATTCCTAGACATGCAATTGAAAATATGAATATAACACAAAAACAGGATAGAACCACCTACAGACAGCTTCTCACTTTGGAAAGGGGGTGTGTGTACTACAATTAAAATCTTTAGAGGTATTGAAAGAGGAGAAGGTAGTTCAAACATGGTTCCAGTATGGGCAATTACAGGCCAGGTGGAAAATAGACCAAAAAAGTGGTTTTATCCAAGTTGAAGATAATTTGTTTAAACAAATAAGAGATCAAAGTATAATGCATATAAAGAGGATATATAATGTACTAATACAGATGGATTCGGAAACAGAATTAGTTAAAGATTGTATGATAAAGTGGGGTCAAAATATTGAAGAACCAATAATGTTGGACACATGGGAAAGAATATGGGTAAGAAATGTGAAATTTACACAAACACAAAACCTGAGAGAAAATTTTTATAAGATGTTCTATAGATGGCATTTAGATCCTAAAAAGCTGGCTTCTATGTATCCGAATGTACAGCCTAAATGTTGGAGGTGTGGTTCTCTCGATGCTACATATTATCATATATGGTGGACCTGTCAAAAGGTTAAGGCATTTTGGATAAAAATGTGATGGATTATGCAAAATATCTTTAAAAGAAGGATAAAGTTTACTCCTCAGTTATTTTTACTAGGTATATGTACTGACTTTACAGTAGTAGAGACTAACTTGGTTCTGCACCTAATAATGGCAGCAAGACTGTTGGTGGCGCAATACTGGAAGAAGGAAGACTTGCCTACAACTCAAGAATGGACATTGAAAGTTACAAACCTAGCCGAGATGGCTAAAATATCGGCATATCTTAAAGATCATTCAAATGAGAGACATAAACGAGACTGGAAAAAATGGATTGACTATATACAAAACAAATACGGGACTAAGAAATTCCAGATAGCCTATGCTTAAGATCAGGAATAATCTAAACTGTTCAAAGTTAGTGCAACAGGAAGAAGCTGAGTTCAATGTAGAGATGTTATTAACTTCTTTTTTTATTTCTTTTGTCTTAATATATTTTAGACTGTGTTTGTTAAAAATCTATACCGTGTACGGGCTCTGGGAAGTCGGGAAGGGAGGTGGGGTGTTAGGGGGGAGGGGGGATATATAGTATGTGTTAGATTTCAATGTAATGCGATTTCACATGTATACTGTTTCTCTTTAATTTCACTGTAAAAATAGGACAAGCTGAATATATTGACATATAGTAGAATACACCAAAGGGAGGAGTAGCGGGATAGAAGAAAGAGGGGTAGAGAGGGCGGGAGAGAGGATTGGAGGGAGGGTGAGAAGGAAGGGAAGGAGTGGACTGGGAGAGAGGAGTGGTAGAGGGGGAGGGGAAGTAGGGTAGAGGGGAATGATAGAGGGAAGATGGAAAGTTGGAGGGGGGCGAAAGAATGAGGTGTATGGAGGGTTGAAGAGGTATAGTGGGTTTCTATTTTGGGGGGTATTGTTGACAAGAGGAATTGCTGTATTTATTGTTTAATGTTGTATGGCCCCGGTTATGCACAGTATATATGTGACTGTATGAAAATGAAAAATGGAAAATAAAAACACATTTTACGGGGGGGGGGGATATGTTTAATGTATGAATTATATTGAATTCTTTTATTCCTTTTGTTTTCAGGAAAAATGTAGAAATAACCTTACAATACTTCATAAAGAGTTGGGTTATATGTTAAATATAAAACAGCACTGTATAAAATAAAGGAGTCATTTGAATGAAAAGTTTCTTTAATTGTACCTAGATATGCTTTACGTAGTTACAATTAAAATCTTCTAGATCTATTGACAATTAAATGAAAAGAAGCAGATAAAATAAGCAATGATAATTGATGTTGAAAAGAGAGAGGAATATGTAGGTAAAGTAAGAGATTTGGTTTTTTTTAAAAGAAGAAAGTGAAATTACAGTGGTTGCCATGTATTCTTTATAGGTAGCTCAAACTTAGTATTATAATATATTTTAAACTATTAATATAAACTCTAATTAGTAACACTAAAGAATTATTATTTTTCAAAAATGTTTCTAAGCATATACATATATTTATACTTTCATTTTGACATTAATTTAAAGGACATTAAATAGTATTTTTTTTACATTTTTCAAAAGCCCATATTGAAGATTTGCGTCAAAGACATGTTGCTCAACAATTTCAGCGAGAAAATCTGTTTAAAGAACTTATTTCAAGAACTAATAACTTAAAGAAATACTTTGGAAGGTCTAAAATTGTCTGTCAGGGTGTTGATGTCAGCTCTTCAACTCTTATTTTACTGAAGGATTCATTTGAGCCTGCTATGTTTGTTGCAGATACTTTGGTGGGATATTTTCTGCCAAGAAATAAATAGAAGGGATATAATCCCATTACTTTTCCTTCACATTCAGAACTTTAAATACTATTAAATACTATTCTTCTAACCCTAGCTATCTTAGTTAAAAATTGGAAGATTGATATTAGGGCTATGCAGTTCCTCCTCATAAGTATTTTTCTTTGTGATGCTTTACAGCTCTGTGTTCTCTCTCAGATTTAATATCCATATTGAATTCCTCCTAATTTGTTATTTTTGTAATACCTTGAACCTTACTGCTAAGATTTGATTATTCTTCCTTGGTTTTAAATTAAAGTGTAACTTGCTTTTTAATTTTTTTATTGATGGTTTCTAAATCTCTAAAACATTTAAACTAAACCAATAAACTAATTATCAAACATTGATAATGGAGTCCATAAAAATTGAATCAAGTACTAGTATTGAGAGGTTTTCCAGAACAACTGAAATTGTATGCTTGTATGTTTGCATGTTGTCTTTTATCACTGGTATCCATCCATGAAGGATTAACCAAAATGATAAAAGAGACAAAACTAAGCCATATGAGAAGTGGCTGAAAATGCTGAATATGTTTAGCTTTGAGAAAAAGATGAAAATACCAGTTTTCAAATATCTGAATCACTGTTACACAGATAAGGAAGAAAGTTTGTTCTCAGTTCTCCAGAGGCAGCAGTAGGACAAATGAGTAGAAATTTCATTTTGATGTTAAGAAGAAATCTAATGTTTCGAACTGCTCGGCAGTGAAACAGACTGCTTCAAATGATGGTGGGTTCTTCTTTCATAAAAGTAAACAGATGGCATATATGCATTTTGTTTACAGCAATTTGTCAGAGTAGATAATATCCAATATTTCTTCCATATTTATGACTCTCAGGAACCAGATAAATATTTTCCCTCCCCAACTGCTCTCAAAGAAAGCTTGTAGATGCTAACCCAATTACAAATTGAGTTGTGGGATACAATTCTGGATCAAATCATATTTTAAATATAAAACATTAGTTACAATTTTCTTTTTAAATGGAGAATAAGTGCTCACTAGGTTTGATAATATTTAGAAGATCTGATTTCCCTTTGTCTTTTTCTTCATCAATTTGTCTAAATCCTAGAGGTTTTAAATAATTGCTAACTTAAGTTAGACTTGGTTCTATTTTGGGTGATTTGAAAAATAATCATTTTTGAGAAGTGAAATGGAATATTCATACTACAATAGTATGTTTTACATTGGGAACTCAGGAAAATATTACTACTCCTAGTATGCTAGCTGATGGTACAAAACAAGTTTCAAATAACATTCAGTTTTAAATATGAAGGACCTATATTGCTTTTTCCACATTCATTGCAGATCCTGTTGTTCTTTTATTGTTTTCTACATTAACAAAATTTTATTATAGTAATAATTTTCATGGATTACAATCTTTTTAACCGATTCTATAAAACAGTGTGTGGGCATAAACCCACAGAGTACAAGGAGTTAGAAACTTATTTCTATTCAAATTGACTGAATTGAAACAGCAAACCATTTACCATGGGGAATACAAATTGATATTAACTAAATTAATTAGTTTTGAATTAATAAATATTTCTAAAACTTCTC
The DNA here is from genome assembly GCF_051295495.1 of Thamnophis sirtalis. NCBI lineage: Eukaryota > Metazoa > Chordata > Lepidosauria > Squamata > Natricidae > Thamnophis > Thamnophis sirtalis. The sequence goes on from NW_028261391.1 coordinate 52,546,957, forward strand.
AAATTCCTCTGCTGTTTCCTATAATTAAAAAAAATAAATATGTGGGACAGTCACTGATTTTAATTATAAAATGAATCTAAAGTTTACCATGATACAATGCTGAAAAAGACCATTGGCTTACCTGAATGGTCGTTCTCTCGGTGCTGCAGAGTGTCCAAGCACGGGTTAACTTCAGCTTGCTGCCCAAGGAACTGAGTTTAAATTTTGATTGTAGCTCCGCCTCTTGGTTGCCTCAGAGGCTCAGCTTCAAAAAATGAAGGAGATCAATAGTCCATGACCGAACTAGTCAGAGTCCAAGTCCAAGACATGAAGGTGCTAACAACATACTTCGCGGCCCCACCTTAATGGTGGGTTTGGACACTCCGCAGCACCGAGAGAATGACCATTCAGGTAAGCCAATGGTCTTTCTCCTAGGCGCTGCTTGGAGCCTCCAAGCACGGGACATGCCAAAGCTATGTCGAAGTCGGGAGGGAAGAAGAAATGTCCAGGGCCGCGGTGCTTGCCACGACCCTCTGTAGAACTCTCCTCCCAAAGGATGCCTCAGCGGAGGAGAAAGTGTCAAGTCTGTAGTTACGGATAAACGGAGATGTGCCAGACCACGTCGCAGCACGGCAGATTTCTTCAAACGGTGCTTGAGTAGTCCAGGCGTCCGAGGTCGTTGTGCTCCTCGTAGAGTGTGCTGTGATATGCGAAGGAACCGGTCTGGCCTGAGTCTCATAAGACATCTTGATGCTCGCTCTGAACCAGCATCCAATGGTAGAGGACGTGACTTTCTTCCCCATGGAAACCGGCTGGAAAGACACAAATAAGGCTTCCGACTTATGGAAGGGAGCAGTCCGTTTGATGTAGATGCGCACCACCCTCTGCACGTCTAGCTTGTGCCATGTCACTTCTCTCTGGTGCCTGGGTTGAGGACAAAAGTCCGGGAATATCACCTCCTGCGCCCTGTGGAAGACGGTGTTAATCTTCGGGACAAAGGCCGGATCCAATCTTAAGACGACCCTATTGGGGTGGAAAATGCAAAGGTCACCTTTAACGGATAAGGCGGCCAACTCCGATATCCTGCGGGCTGAGGTGATGGCGACCAGAAAGGCAGTCTTTAGAGTCAGGTGGTGTAGGCCCACCATCCGCAAAGGTTCGAATGGTGGTGCGGCAAGCGCCTGCAGAATGACAGTCAAGTCCCAGGTAGGGTACCTGTTCTGTCCCCCCTTCACGGCTCTTAACAAACGGCGAGACAAATAAACTTAAAAGGACTTTTCTTTATTAGTTCTCAGTTCAAACTGGCTTCGAGCCCAAAAATAACATAAATACAAGTCTCTGACAAGAATGCAAAACAAAACTCTTTCAAGGAGATAACAGAATACAAAACACTCTTATAAGCAGTGCACTTCTTCCACAGTCTCCACAGATCAGGTTTACATGAAACACCAAAGCACTTATCCAAGTGTATCTTCCATAAACCATGATTAATAATCAAGCAATGTTGTACCAAACCAGGAACACACGAAGGAACGTTGACTCCAGCGACTAGGGCGTGGCAGCATCCATCCTTTTATCTCCAAACTTCCTCCCACAAGCCCCAGCTGCATACTGAATCTTGTATCCCGAAAAAACTCACAGCAGAACTGCTGAGTCACAACAGGTACTTATGGATGGGAAGCGGACACAAGTTGGATGCAGCCTTCAGGAACCCTTTTACTTGAGGATGCCGGGAAATAGGTAACTGAGTGTCAGAAGACAGAATGGTGCTCAGAGAGCCGCCCCCTGTCTGCGGAGAGTCCCTTGTCCAAACCGTCCTGTAGGAATTGAAGGACTTGTGGAATGGTCGTGGAGGAGGCCTCAAGGTGATGGTTGAGGCACCAACGGGAGAAGGCCAACCAGGTTGCCTCGTAGATTCTGACGGTGGAAGGTCGTCTAGAGGCCTGAATCGTCTGGATGACTCTGTCAGAATAGCAATGAAGCCTCAGGAGGTCCCCTTCAAGTGCCAGATGGTCAGCTGTAGCCACTGGGGCTCCAGATGTTGGACGGCCCCCTGGCTGAGGGAAATTTGCTCCTGAGGTATGTGCCACAGCCGGAACACCGATAGACTGACCAGGTCGGCGAACCAAGTCCTCCTTGGCCAGTGAGGAGCTACTAGAAGCACCTCCACCCCCTCCTCCAGAATCTTCTGGATGACGTGCAGAATTAGAGGAAGAAGGGGGAAGGCGTACAGTCGACCCGGAGGCCAGCGGGATCTTAGAGCATCCATGCCCTCCGCCCCGGGGCAGTGGAACCGGGTGAACTATCTGGGAAGGTGGGCGTTGGCTGGTGAGGCGAACAGATCGACCACCGGGTGGCCGAACCTCTGGGACAGCTGGTAGAACAGTCTCGGGTGCAGCTGCTATTCCAAGTCCTGGATGGTGGTCCTGCTGAGCCAGTCCGCCATCACATTGTCCACGCCAGAGATGTGGTCTGCTCGAATTGACGCCAAATGTCTCTCTGCCCAGCGACCCAGAGCCTCTGCTTCCGACATCAGGGCCAGGGACCACGTGCCGCCTTGGTGGTTGATGTAGGCCTTGGCGGCGATGTTGTCCGTCAGGATCAGTACATCGTGGGCCCCGACCTGGTCGAGGAAGTGGCGCAGGGCGAGTTTCGCGGCCCTGAGCTCTAGCCAGTTGATGTTGTGGGCGAGCTCCACCTGTGACCACCTGCCCTGGACCACCGAGGTCCCTAGGTGAGCGCCCCAGCTGAAGAGGCTGGCGTCTGTGGTGAAGTGACAGCCTTTGAGGATGGCATCCGACAGCCACCAACGGAGGGACCTTCGGGGGGACCCGTATCACCTGCCTGGAGTTTCTGGCCTTCTTCCTCTGGAGAGAGAGCAGGAACCATTGCAGTTCTCGCATGTGTAACTGCGCCCACGGGACCACCGAGATGCAAGACACCAGCTTCCCCATCAGTTGCGAGAGAGAGGACCAATGCAGACCCAGTCGAGCGGATGCTCCTCACCAGGGTCCAGATGCTGTCGACTCGCTCCTGGGTGAGGAAGACTTGACAGGCCTCGGAGTCGATGATGGTCCCGAGGTGCTGGATCCTGCAGGTCAGGATCAGGTGGCTCTTGGCCAGGTTGACGAAGAACCCGTGAAGCTGCAGGACCTTGATGGTGGTGGTCAGGTCTGCCTGGGCTTGTCCCCTGGACAACGAGTGGATGAGGATGTCATCCAGGTAGCATTCCAATCTCACGGGAAGACCCCGGATCCGTGCAGCCACTGCAGCCAGCAGCTTGGTGAAAGTCTGCGGGGCCGACGAAAGACCGAAGGGAAGGGCCTTGTACTGGTAATGGTGATCAGCGAACTGTAACCTCAAGAACCTGCGATGTGCCGGGTGGATCCGAACATGCAGGTATGCTTCTTTCAGGTTGATCGAAGTCAGCAGATCGCTTGGTCTGACCCAGGATGGTCTGGAGGGACTGCATTTTGAAGCGCTTGTACGCCAGATGTTTGTTCAGCTGCTTGAGGTCCAGAATCGCCCTCACCCCCCCCCCCGATGACTTGGGGACCAGGAAGAGGATGGAATAGAAACCCCTGCCTTCTTGACCCCTGGGGGACCTCCTCTATGGCCGCTATCTCCAGGAGATGGCCTATCTCCGCCCTCATTAGTTGGAGCTTGTGGGCGGACCTGGGGATGGGGCAACGGAGGAAGGTTCTCAGGGGAAAGGACAGGAACTCCAGGGTCAGCCCGTGGCGAACCATGTTCCTGACCCAACTGTCCATCATGGTGTCCTCCCACTGGGCGGCATAGAGCTGGAGGCGGCTGCCTATGGGGGGAGCCCTGTGACGGTCACTTGGATTTCCTGAAGGGCTTGTTGGAATAGCCCCCTCGGAAAGGCTTGCGGAACCCCTGCTGCTTCCCTCTGTCCCTAAACGAGGACCTGTCCTGGGAGCGATCCTGGGGGGCGCTGTAGGCGTGACTGCGTCCGCCTGAGGAAGTGGAGGGCTCGTTATTCTGAAAGGAAGTCTTGCAGAAGGGCTGGCCCTTCCGCTCCTGTTTCTTAGTGACCGGGGGGAGCACCTTGCGTTTGTCCTTGGTCTCAGTTAGGAATGGATCCAAGGCCTCCCCAAAAAGCTTACTCCCATTGAAGGGAGCGGAAGCCACCTTCCATTTCCCCTTCACGTCGGCTTGCCAGTGGCGGAGCCACGGCAGGCGCCTCAAGGTGACATTCGAGGCCAAGGCTCTGGAGGAAAATTTTGTGGCCGCAAGAGACGCATCGGCTGAATACTCCACGGCAGCAATAATTTTAGTGATGTCCTGCCCAGTTCTGGAGTTCCCTGCCGGGAGCCCGGCCCACAGTTTGCAAAGCCAGAAGAGGGCTGCCCTGCCAAAATAAGAGGAGCTGGCGGAAGTGCGCATGGCCCAGGTGGTAGCCTGGTGAGTCTTAAGAGCTGCGGACTCTGCCCTCTTGTCCTCTGTCTTAAGCCCTTCCAGCAATTCCGCAGGAAGGGAAGAGGGGAGGTAACGGACATGATGGGATCGTCCACTTGGGGGAGCTTTAAGAGCTCCTCCAGAGGAGCCTCCATAGTGAACAGTTTCCTGTCCGTCCCACTTGGATTAGCCATTGTCCCTGGCTGAGCCCATTGCCATTGGATAATGTCTATAAATAATTGAGGGGCTAGAACAAGGTCCAAGGGTGGAGGCACCTCCTTAAAAAGGCCTGCACCGGGATCCTGGGGACCTATGGTGGCGCCCATGACTGGGTCAGATGTAGGTTTGGCCTCGGAGGCCGGAAAACCCACTTGGGGCCCCGCTGCCCAGGTCTTGGTAAGAAGGGCCCTAAACATGGCAGGATTAAATAGCCCTGAGCCAGTGGCCTGCTCAGGTGTGGGGTTCTCATCGTCAGAACCGGAACCTCTATTTCAGCCTCCTCCAGGTCTGACATCTCACTAAGCCCCGTTGGGGTGGGGGATGGTGCCCTAGCTTCTGAAGCCTTAGGGGCCTTGGCCTGGCTGGCAGCTGGTTGGAGCGCCACAGAGGGCAACTTGGTCGCTAACTGAATCATGCCATCGGAAATGCCTTTCGATATGGCACGAGCCACAACCTCCTCCATGGCCCTGGACAAAATAGAATCCTGACCCTGAGGGGGAGGGGGCTCCAATTCTGAGGGAGGTAAGGATTCCTCCTCAGCCCCCGAATCTAAATCTGCCAGGGAATCTAGAGCCATGGACTGGGTAGGGGATCCCAAGGATGTCCTATGAGGGTTGGGGGAAAACCCAAAGTCCTCACTGCCTGGGCCTAAGGGGGATTTCCCTCGCTGGGATTCACCTCTGGGAGACCCACCCTCGATCTCAGCTGGGGAGGGCTCCACAGGATCCTTGCAGCCTGGGCCTTCTGGAACTGCTTTTCCAGGGCCTTCTGGCATCTCACAGCCATTTTCTCCTCAGCCTTGAAGGGCACCCCCGGTTTGGGCTGTCTGCCTTTAGAGGGGGCACCCACCCTAACACTCTTGGCTGCAGGGGTAGGCCTACTGCACTTTTTGGGAGTAGGCCCTGTCATGGTCTCCTCCTGTCTCTCCCCAGTGCCACCCTGATGGCCTGCCTGCTGTTCCATTGAGGCTGGTTAGAATACAGGCCTGAAGAGGTGATGTAGGCCAGGCTCAGGGCCTCTGATGGCTTCGGGCCTACTGCTCTGGAGAGGAGAGACCAGTTAGGGCGGGCTAGAGGGTCTAGCCGAGAGCCTGCAGATCTGCGCTGGCAGGTAGGTCAGCATGGGGTGCCAAGGTTCCCTGCAGTGAGGAGGGATGGTCCCTGCCTGGCCACTCAGAACGAGGCCCCACGCTTAGAGCTGCCCTCCGCAGCGATCTGCTGGATGGGCAAGGCTGCACGGTTAAATTAGAGGCTTCTGAGGAGATTCGCGCCAAAATAAACCGTCCAAAATGGCGGCCGGCCACACGCGCGTGCCAGGAGCGAGTTCAGGGCCTTCGGAGCCTAGCGCTCCTTGCGAGGGGAATATCACCTGTTAAAACTCATCCTCTCAGCGCGGGCGATGGCCTCGCGCTCCCTGATCCACAGCACGACTCACGGAGGAGGACTCCAGGCAGCCTGTCCGCATTGCTAGCAATTACCCCCCCAATGCAAAGGAATATAAGGGGGAAAGGCTAACCTAAACTACACTATCTAAGCTAAGAAACCTAGGGAATAACCCAAGGAATAAATGAAAATAAAAATAAAGGGAGCTACAATCTCTCACAAGAAGGGTCTGAGTCCAGGTTGATGCCCAAGAACTGGAGCTCAGCAAAAGACGTCCTATAGGGCGACTGAGTTTTTTGAAACGGAGCCTCTGAGGCAACCAAGAGGCGGAGCTATCAAAATTTAAACTCAGTTCCTTGGGCAGCAAGCTGAAGTTAACCCGTGCTTGGACACTCCAAGCAGCGCTTAGGAGAATATGATATGCACACTGTAATCAATGCATGAAAGATTTGGGTCCTTCATGATATCTTTGTGCTTTTTCTAAATTCAAATATTTTACTTTTGAAAAAGTTAGATGAAGTTCCAGGACCTAAAAAGTACTTTGCTCAGAATGTCATGTATCATAATGTGAACATAAACAGCCTACATGCCAGTGATGGCGAACCTTTTTGGTTTTGGGTGCCAAAAATATGAGGGGGTGTGCACAATAGCGCATGTGCATGCCGGCACTCATAATGGAAAGCATGCCCCCATATGCACACACACACTCACACTCTTCTCACATGGGCTGCACTGCTTGCCCACTAGCTGAGCTTGGTATTTCCTTCAGTGGGCTGGGGGAGGCCGTTTTCACCTCCGGAGCCATGGCTAGGTAAAAAACAGGGCCAATGGGAAGTTTGGAAATGATACATTTCCGGCTTCCATATGGCCTCCGGGGGGGGGTAGGTTGGGCCATTTTTCCACCCTTACCAGGCTTCAGGAAAGCCTCAGGAGCCTGGGGGGACAAAAAAATGGACCCAATGGGCCAATCGGAAGTTCAGAAAAGTTTTCCACCCTCCCCATAGCCCTCTGGAAAGCCAAAAATCAGCTGTATGCAGCAAACATGCTTGCGCTGGAGCTGATGGCTCGCATGCCAGCAGATATGGGTCCGTGTGCCACCTGTTGCACGCATGCCATAGTTTTGCCATCACGGCTATATGCAAAGCAAAATTCAGTTTTATTAACTGAAAGTGCACCAGCGTGCCTACCATCCCTGTCCTACTGTTCCCATTTATTTGTACTCAGTTTCTTTGTTCATGTCCATGTTTATACTTATACCTGTTATCTTGTACATGATTGACAAACCAAATAAATAAATAAACTCCAATACAAGGCAAATGTGCCTATACAAGTGTACAAGTGTATAGGAAAACAAATGCATATAAAAACAGGAATTTTCATTCTGACTTTTCTATTAAAAAGCAAATGGATACTGAAATAATAGAAAATAAAATAACCTGAAAAATGAAAAGTCCAGAGCACAAAATAATTCAGGTGTCATGAACAAAGAGCAGGCAGGGAAAGATTTTACATATCAAGTTGAAAAACCTTTCTTTACCTTCTATAATAAAAGATAAGGATCCCCTCTAATGTGTTGCTTTTCACTTACTTTAATTTTAAATATAATTGCCATAAGTATGGATGACTATCATGATTGCTGTCTTCTTATATTGTTCTTATTTTCTCAGAAGAGATAGTGTACATTGCTGACAATATGGGATTGGAAATTTAAAATTCAGACTATATGTGTCAAAGGCAAAAAATAACTGCATACATTTAAAAGAGGAAACTGAAGTAACAGTGGTTCCTGTCTATTTAATATATTGGGAAGCAAGGAAAATTTAAAATTTTAGAATATGGTTTTAAGATAAAAATTAATTGAAGAATTGAAAAATGTATAAAATGTATAAAAATCAATATTGTACCTGAGTTTGACTGGAATGAATGGGAAGTTAGAAACTATATTTATATGTTTCAATTATGTTTTAGTATTTCCTTCCTTCCTTCCTTCCTTCCTTCCTTCCTTCCTTCCTTCCTTCCTTCCTTCCTTCCTTCCTTCCTTCTTCCCCTCTCACTCTTATTTAAGTGATTTCTTTTTAAATAATAAAACTAATTCTGTGGACCAATTTTTAATTAGTCCATTTTGTATTGATGCTTTTCTTTTGTTATGATACAAATGTTGTGGGAAGAATGCAAACTTTTCTCCTCTCAATTGCACTTTCATATTGTTTTTTCTCCTGTATTTTCCTGATATCTAAATGAGTTCCTTATCTCAAGTTATTCCATTAGCTAGTACACTTACCATATGAATGCTGTGCATTTTCATATAGCATTATTTGATTTATTCACTGTTATTGGTTTTTAAACTTCATATCCCAAAGCCCAGCCTATTATAAAACTTGAATATATTTCTAAAAATATATAACTTATTGTTATTGCTTTCCCTTAAAGCAATGTAAAAATCCATGCATACCTTCCTCATTTTATTTGCTGTTTATTCATTTATTTGTATATAACTACTACTCATATCCTATATCTCTCCCTTATCACTTAACACCGTATCCTCAGAATGATATATGACCTTGGACACAGAAACAATGTATGGTTGCTCATACAAATCTTTACAATTCAGGTTTGCCCCATAAAATCTACTGTCATTTTGACCTCTTACTGCTTTCCATTTTTTGATACATTATATTTTTCATATTGCCCTCCTGAGTTTAGCACTCTGACTAAATTGGGACTGAAATATCTTTCCTCAGCTGAATTAATTCACTCAAGCTCAAGGGAGAAAACCAACAGCTAACTCTCCTTATGACCTTTATGCTAATTAATGAGCAAACAATGGCCTGCTGCACTTTTCTATGCATAGAATTAAATCATATGGAGGTCACTCTGAAGCCAATCCCCCAGGCATCTGCTTTTTTTTTTAATCCAAGCTACCTGGTAAAAATGATGATAAAAGAAATTCAGTGCTGCAGTTTTAAAGATGGCTCCAGTTCAAAAGTTCATAAGCAAACGGAGTGATAACATTCCTTAAAGAATGTGATTCAGTTTCACTGTCTACCAAAATGATGGCATGGGCAGATATGTTATAGTAAATAAGGTGAAGTCTCAAATGGATTGATTCTATTAATATCCCAATATCAATTTTCTTTTTTATTTGTTAAATTTATATCCCATTTTTTCCAGGAGCACACTTCTAATTTTATCATAGCAACCACCTTATGGGATAGACCAGAGGTGGGTTCCTACCAGTTCGCACCTATTTGGTAGAACTGGTTCATCAAATCTACTGAACCGGTTAGAAGAGGTTCCACCAGTGGACCCGGAAAGCAGGCCACACCTACAGAAGAGGTTCCAAAAAATTTTGAAACCCACCACTGGGATAGACATAATATCTGCCATTCTGGTATATATTAGATACCTTATCGGAAGCAGAGACTCATAGTTCAGATTGTATGCTTGAACTCATATTTGCTTCCAATATTATTGTTTAGAAAAGAAATGATTTAAAGAGTAAAGTGTTGCTTGGTATGACAGGATGCAAGAAACAAATCACTCTTTCCAAGCATTGGAAGCTTTGTAGCCAATCAAAGTGATTTAAATATTTCAAAAGAAACATAATGGAGTATTATAAAATTGATTGCCATGAAATCCCTTAATGGCTATTAACCTAGATAGATTTTTAAAGTATCACATAAATTAATACAGACTACATCTATATTGGTTGTTAATCATGATAGCTTAAACTAAAACAATCTTATTCATAGATACCATATATCTTAATATCAGAGGCTGGAAACAGAGATTCAATACCTTTATTATGGCCTATTCGTGATCTTTTAGGAACATTTTGTTGCACTCTTCTCCCAGGCATAATAGTAATTAGTTCAATCTTTACTGGGAATTATCACAACATTCATAAAATTTTAGGAACATGCAGAGTCAAGATTCTTCATACAGTACATTTTATTTTTGAATCTAAAAAATCTGAATAATTGTCCGATTGTTATTGTACTTACAGAAAAGTTCCTAGGAATTCAGTTAAAATTAGTCAGGTATCTGCTTCTATATGTATTTTCATTATTTAACTTATTTCCCCCTGCTATTCTATACACTTTGTTTATGCACTATGGCATCATGCCTTTATATCAGAGGTGGGCTGCTCCTGGTTCAGCCTGGATTGGGTAGTAGTGACAGTGGGAAACTCCGCCCACCCACCTGGATGTGCGAGCATGCATGCCCACAGAATCAAACCGGTAGTAAAAAAAATGGAAACTCACCACTGCTGCTTATGTGTACACACACACACACACACACACACACACACACCAGACACACACATACACACACACGCACACAGCATAGACATACTAATTAATTAGAATCTTGGTCAAAATAATAGGCTATTAGAAATTATGTGAAGATCTCCATACTGGATAAACCCTCAAAATGTGCCAGTTATTCAAAAGCAAATCCAACTTTAATCTTTTCAGACTTCTCTATTATTGCATACAATGTGAAAGCTATAAGGAATTCAATTTTCAGGATTAAGATAGGATCAATGCATCCCCACCTTTCTCTACCCAAATCATCAATTGCCATACTCTACAACAACAACAATAAAATAAACATATGTTATTATTACAATCCAGGTCATCCCTGTGAGGGCAGACAAAGATCTAAAGTTTGTATTGTATTTAAGAAGGCCTTTAATTCAGCTTCTGGTGGGCGGGGCCTGACAGGAAGTTGTTATTTTTAACAGCTCTCGAATCTTGGCGTTGTTAAACTGTTTAAACAGCAATCCATCAAGCTGTTTAGCAGTTTGTTTACCCTCTCTTCGGGCCTAGAAGAGAGAGGTGAGACGCTATGCATTGGAAGCCCTCTAACTATCCCTCTCAGCCTAAACTCTGGGAGGAAGTGGGGGGGGGGGCACCGGCAGCATAGCAGCTCCACGCCAAGAATCATTCTGCCTTTTGTTGCAGAACGAAGGTCTTCGCTCATCCTCAGCACAAATTATTTACTGAGGACTTCAAGCCAAGCTGAATCAATATTAGTGAACTTCTAATTGTATGTATAAACACTTAGCTCCATTTGTAAAGAATTCCTTCTGATAATTACTTGCTGAAAGTTCCACAAAAATGGCGCCGAGCTGTGTAGGAGCTGTGTAGGAGGGGCGAGACTCTAATAGCACTCTTGCGAAGCCTAGAAATGATTTATTACCAAGAAGTGATTTATTATCAAGCTAAACAGCAATTGCTGTATAATTGGACTGCCTGGACTTTTTAATGGACTAAAGAAGATTAAAATTGAGATGGCTTCTAAGCAAAAATTTCCCCCTCCTCCTTCCCCCGCGTCAAAAAGTGTCGGGAGCTCCCCAGCACCCTCTACTAAATTACAGTCATTATTTCCTCCTACTTCTGCAGGGGACCCCTTGACAAGGGAAATTCTGCAGAAAAAATTAATTGATGCGTTAAAAAATCATGCTGATACAATGGAAGCAAAAATTAAGGAAAAGATAGCTGCTTCTAACAAACAGATGTCTGAAGAACTTATGACATGTAATCAAGCGATTGGAGGGGACTTTCTGATGGCTCTGAATTCTCTACCAGGCTATACACTCGGACTTGAAGAAAAGTTAGAAGACCTTAACGACTCTAATATGAACCTGGTAATGAAGATGGATGTGGTCCAGCAAAAGGTTAGCGATGCAGAAAATGAAATCATAATGTTACAGTATAGACAAATGGAGTTTGCTTTAAGGATAAGGGGCCTCCCCCCAAAAACACAAGAGAACCTGAAACAGATTCTCTCTGAAGCCTTCGACCTGATGGTGGGAAGGTCAGGAGGGAATTTTGACTGGCAAATCAAAAAGGTTTACCACGTTAACTCCTGGCTGGCAAGACAAAAGCAATTACCAAGAGATATAGTGGTGTATTTTGCCACTAGAGATATGAGGAACATGATATTACAGGAGTCCTACAAAACAAAGCTTCAAATTGGGGGTCAGGAGGTGACTGTCTTGAAGGAGATACCACCTAAAATGCTGAGATCTAGGAAAGACTATGCCTTTTTAGTTGAAGAGCTTAAAAATCGCCAGATACAGTTTAGATGGGACGCACCAGCCGGCATTGCATTTAGCTACCTTGGAAAAAGACATCGCCTCAATACAGTATGGAAGGCCCAAGATTTCTACAGCAACATATTGAAGGCTGGACACCCCCCTCCCTCTAGATCTAGAGAAAGAGAACAAGAAGGACATGATGGAAAGCAAACCACTCAAGCATTAATAAGGGGGGATCAACTTGTTCTCTCAGAGGTACAAGAAGCTAAGGAACAAAGACAAGCCCGCGTGGTTACTAGACGAATGGAACAGGAATTAAAAAAGCAACAAGCACAAGGCACCATTCAGGAGTCTACAGGCAGTACTTCAGAAGCAGTGGGAGGAGCCAGGCCAAAGGTTAAATTCCAAGATGTTCAGATGGCTCTTAAAAAGCTTCAGGGGGCTAAAGATGGCAACTAAGTTTCTAACTTGGAATGTCAATGGTTTAAATTCCCCATAGAAAAGGAAGAAAATAAACCACTATCTTAAACAATTTAAGAATGGTATAATTTGTTTGCAAGAAACTCATATTAGATCAACTGATCAAAAATACCTGATTAATACAAGACTTGGACAACACTTTATAGCTTCTGCCACTGAGAAGAAAAATGGTATAGTTATATACTTAAGGAAGGATTTGAAAGCTGAATTAATTGAAGCAGACCCCCATGGAAGATATATTGCAATAGATCTGGTTTTAGAAGGGAAAAAGACACTACTATTGGGAATATATGCTCCCAATCAACAACAAGATAAATTTTACAAAATGCTTCACGCTAAGTTAGTACATTGGGACTATAGATCCTGTATATTACTGGGTGACTGGAATGGCGTCATGGATACCAAGAAAAACAAGAAGGCTCTCCGCCAAAATACCCAAAAGCGAGCGAAATTACCTAAGTCCTTTTTTGATATGATAGATGATTTTGAATTGAGAGGTATCTGGCGAGAAAGGAATGCAGAAGAATATGACTTTACCTTTTTCTCTGATAGACATCAATCCTTTTCTAGGATCGACTTTATATTAATAACCAATGATTTGTTTTCTAGGGTAAAGAAGACGAAGATATGCTCCAGAGCCTTATCAGACCATAATCCAGTGTGGATGGAGTTGGGGGTGGGGATGCGAGCAAGAAGGTCTTGGAGACTGAATGAAAACTTATTTAGATATGAGAAAAACATTAATGAATGTAAAAAGTTGTTAAAAGAATATTTTTTTAATATGAACAAGGGTACATCTATGGAAATGGTATGGGATGCAAGTAAAGCGTACATGAGAGGAGTTCTGATAAATATGAATAGACTACATAGACGCAAACAGGGGGAAAAGAGAATTGAACTTGAGAATGAAATTAGGAAGAGAGAGCAGGAGCTAATCTTAAACCCAGGAGACAAAAAGATTAAACAAACATTCACATTATCAAAAGAGCAATTTAACATGTTAATGTCAGATCAGGTGGCTACCAATTTGCTATACGCAAAACACAACACTTTCTGTAATGCAAACAAATCTGGTAGATGGTTAGCATATCTGATTAGGGAAAAACAGAAGTCTCGTAACATATCAAAATTACATTTTAAAGGAAAGGAAGTGTATCAACAGGAGGAGATTCAAAAGGTTTTTCATGAGTTTTTTATAGGATTGTATACGAACGATAAAATTCAAAGCTTAGATATAGATAGATACTTGGATAAAGAAAAAATATTCATAGTTAAAGACAAGCAGAGGGAAAGATTGAATCAACCAATAACCTCGGGGGAAATCCTACAGGTAATTAAACAGCTAAAAGCAGGAAAAGCACTGGGTACAGATGGCTTGACAGCGGCTTACTACAAAAAATTGCAGTTAGAAATGGTAGAACCACTCAAGGAATTATTTAATAAGATCCAAGTGGAAGGGAAGGTACCCCCATCTTGGAAGACAGCCTTTATATCTTTGATACCCAAAGAAGATCAAGATCCTACTCATCCAAAAAATTATAGACCCATATCATTACTTAATATAGATTATAAAATGTTTACTAAAATACTAGCGAACAGGTTAATGTTGGTTATCCAACAATTGATTTATAATGATCAAACAGGTTTTATTCAAGGAAGACATATAAGAACTAACGTAAGATTAATCCTTAATACATTAGAATACCTGGGGAAGAACGACCAAATCCCTGCGGCGCTTATATTTTTAGATGCTGAAAAAGCCTTTGATCGAGTGAATTGGCAATTCCTGCTGAAAACACTGCAAAAAATGCAAATAGGGGAGCACTTTTTACAATCAATCAAAGCAATATAACAGGAACACACAGCCCAAATCATAGTTAATGGAAGTTTAACAGATTCATTTAAAATCAAGAGAGGCACAAGGCAGGGGTGTCCCTTATCCCCACTATTGTTTATTATAACTTTGGAACCACTGTTGAATAAAATACAGGGTTCAGGGGACCTACAGGGAATCAGCATTAGGCAGCAAGAATACAGAGTACGGGCCTTTGAGGATGATTTGGTTATAACATTAACCCAACCACAGGAATCTGGTAAGGTCTTAATGAATATGATTTAAAATAAACCTAGGGAAAACAAAGATGTTAGCTATAAATATGAATACTAAACAAAGGGAAGAACTAGAAGGAATGACAGGATGTGAAATAGTTAGAAAGGCCAAGTACTTAGGAGTTTATATTTCAACCTCAAACGGGAAGTTACATAAGCACAATTATGAACCACTGTGGTATAGTATACAGACAGAGATGAAAAAATGGGAGAAATTACAGTTATCTCTGCTGGGAAGAATAGCAGCAGTGAAAATGAATATTCTACCTAAATTTTTATTTCTTTTTCAAACGTTACCAATACTTAAAAATGATGCAAATTTGTTAGAATGGCAGAAGGGTATTAATAAATTTGTATGGGTAAGTAAGAAGCCGAGAGTAAAACTTAAAATAATGCAGGATGTGCGTGAAAGAGGAGGCTTGAAATTACCCAATTTAAAACTATATTATGATGCAGTAGTTCTATCTATAATTAGTGATTGGATCAACTTAACAGAAGCTGAAATACACCAAGTGAATTAGAGGAAGAGTGGGAAGCAGAGGAGAGAAGAAAGATAGGAAGAGAGGGACAGGAGAGAGGGTGAGGGGGGGGTAGATGAGGTGTATAAGGAGGAGTGGAAAGGGAAGAGAGGAGAAGGAGAAAGGAAGGGGAAGTAGAGTAGAAAAGGATGATGGAGGGAAGAAAGGAGGTAGAGAGGGGGAGGAGAGAGGGGGAAGAAAGTGTCGGATAAGGTATAAATATGGTGTATGGAGAGCAGAAGAGCCAATAACTGGGGGTTTTTTGGGGGGGGTAGTTGATGGCAAGATGAATTGATGTAATTACTTAATAATACAACATGATATTGACTATGTAATAGTATACATGTGATTATATACTATGAAAATGGAAAATAAAAAATTTGTATACCAAAAAAAAAGACCTTTAATTCTAAAACCGCATCTTGCTTTACAGTAAAAAATCTTATTTGAAAAATTGTTAAAAGGAACTGTTCATTTTTTTAAATCTAAAATCATAGAACCACTAGAAGAACAGAATCTTAAAATTACCCATCAGCAAGTACAGTCTTTTATTTGATGGAAAATAAATTATAATGGATAGTTCTCAGAAAAGCAACCATCATAAAAATATAATTATACCAAATATATATTTAATATATAATTCTTCTGTTACATTAATACGTTCAGTTGTAACAACCCTCATTATGATTCAGAAACATCTGGTGATAGGGAGGCCTGTATTTAGATTCAGTCATGAAACTTTTCTCCTTTTTTAAAACTTTTTTTCCTAGAGAAGCAGTGGTGGGTTTCCAAATTTTTTACTACCGGTTTGTTCACACACTCTTGCCGCTCGCGCATGCGCAGAAGCATCAAGGTGAGTGGGCAGAGCCTCATACCGCTGCTACTACCAGTTTGCCAGATCCGGGCCAAACCGGGAGCAACCCACCTCTGTAGAGCAGGGTAAAAATCAAAATTATTCTTACTTTTTTTAATTAATCCTGATAAATGGATCCCTCTAACTAAGAGAAGCATTCTACTCATCTGCAGGGAAACCTACACATAGACCTTCTATTCAGATCTTCATATTCAATGCAGTGAAAGCTTGGAAAAATCTAACTTTGTTGTAAGACACCATTTGTGGTAGAATCAGCATGTACGGCACTCACATTAATTTTCTAGTTTTAGCCTTCCCACGCCAGCTATTTCTGTAATAAAATAGGACTTAAGAAACATGAGTGCAGTTCAGCTTTAAAACATCTAAATAAATATGTAAAAACAGCAGTGGTTATGGAAGTTGTCTATTGAGATTGATTCTTGCATCAATTTACTTTATTTCTTTATTTATTAGGGAGATAGGTATCTTATCTAAGCTTATATTAGATATGTTACTTTATTAGGCCAAACAGTTGAACTGGTTACTTCAAGGGCTAGGCATATTTTATCTTAAGCACTAGCATTTATGCCTACTAGCATAATAGATCTGCATATACAAAATAACATCATCTATGAAAGGAAGGACCTTTTTTAATAATAAAATCAGCACTGTATAGGGAAAAGCAGTATTTCAAACAAAGAACTAAAAGGGAATTCTAATGATTTCAATAGATGCTGCTATAAAATTCATAGAAGCATAAAGATTTATTTGTGCTAAGCAGAGTTTATTTTATTTTCCCCAAAGAGGCAGCAATTTGAATCAACAGACCCTGAGTTATACATCTGGTGAGGAAATGCATCCCAAGTAGTAGTTGCCAATTGTGTATTGGCATTTCAGAAAGTGTTGCATAGACTATATATAATTAGAACATACATTCACACATGCTTCACTAACTTTCTGTAAAGCCATTTGTGAAAGATGGAGGGGGACCATCAAGACAACACTTATTTATACTGGTTTTTTTCCCCCAGAATATTAATTCAGCAGGAATTTGTGAAAGCATCTATGAGAATTAAAGTAGCTTTTTAGTTCTTAACAAATGTAATTTTAAAAACAGTTTGTAGATAAAATTTTGTGCAATAAAACACCAATGAATAATACTTCGTAATAGGGCCTATGCTGAATAATATTGATAATATTGATATATTTATGGTAAACATTATTGCTTCTTTTTCTCACATTGTTTACATAGTAATATTTTTGGATGCATTTCTTCAAAGACACACAGAGTGACATTGAGAACAGAAACAGAAAAGAATTTTACAAATAATGTATTTCCAAATACATGCTCATTCTCCCTAAGATGTAGGAATGGAATGCTACCCTGATGTCTCTAAGTCCTGATCTTCTAGTTAGTTTGAAGGTTGAACAACTATCTTTGTGGTGTGACCGGAACAATCTGGAACTGAACATACTCTAAGCCATAGAAATGGTGGTAGACTTTAGGAGAAACGCTACTATATTACCACCTCTTACAATACTAGACAATACAATATCAAGTAGAGACCTTCAAATTTCTAGGTTCTTAACATCAACGTCATCAAAAAAGCAGAACAAAGGGGGAGGGAGGAACCACGTCGCGACGACACATCGCACAGACCCGACAGTCTGGGTCTGTCAATGAAACTTCTGTCTTTGGACGGTCCGGTAGGACCTAAACCATCCCGAAGAGACAGCGACAGGGAAGCCAAAGCCTTGCTGGTCACAGGGACATCGCAAAGTCCCTGTTTGACCCAAGGGTAGCGCTTCCAACTGAAGACAAACAGGCAGCCCCCAGGCTGGCATAGTCGGAGACCGCTCCTGAAGGAAGAGACGAAGCGAAAGCGTTCCATCTGGTGAGGTTTTTTTTTTTTAACTTTCAGAAGATCCGTGTTAAGAAACTTTTTTAAAAAAAAAATAACATCCAGTCCCCAAAGTAAGAACAAAGCGGCGATTTTAACACTTATTGGACTGTTATTAGAAGATTTCCTGCTCTTGTTAGTAACGATGTTTTGTGGATTGAAGTAATTGCAACGTTTCTTGTTTCCCTGCTTGTAGTCTATGGACTGATTTCTTTCTTTCTACTTTTTTCCTTTTTACTACCCTAATTTTTTTGTTGGCTAAATTAAACTTATTTTCTTACTTCAACAATTTTTTTTCTTCTATTGGTTAAAACCACTGATTATTGAATCTGCTACCTGGAAGCCAAAGTCTGAACTTTGTTTCTGTTTTGGTTACAATGTATCTTTTGTTCTGCTTCACTTGGTTTCACTAACCTTGCAATGGAAGAGTTTGGAAAAACTTGGAAACTTGGAAAGCATGAAACTTCTGGTAAATATTTTGGCAAGAGGAGGAAAAAGATAAGCAAGAATAAAAACCCTCCTATTTTAAAAAAACCTCTGAAAGAACTGGTGTTCAAGATTCAAAATAAATACAGACACGTTTCCTAAAATTTTGACAGGCTAGAGTGGCAGATTCCTCTCCCTATTTTTTTTCCTTTATATTTCTTTGCATTTTGAAAAATGAATCAATATTCAGAAGCAGAAAATTTAATAATCCAAAACAACTTGGCTGGACTTCAAAATATTGCAGAAGGACTTAAGAGATTTGACAAGAAATGGGACTGTCTATGGGGTGCTACAGTTAAAGAGGAGGGGGTTAGAGCCCCAGAGATTAAAGAAGAGAATGGAAATATAGAAAATAAAGACAAGATATCAGATGAATCTATTAATGGACTAAATACGAGCGAAAGTGAAAAGAAGGGAAGCTGGAAAAGTGTTTTTGACAACTTGGAGCCTTTCTTTCAACCTCAAGATGCAGGAGGGGAAAAAAGAGTGGAAAAAATGGAACTAAGAAGACAAATATATCCAGAAACAAGTTTGATAACCAAAGTTAAGCCTACGTTAATAACAATTAAAGAGCAACGAAATTACATGAGAGATCCTTCAAGCTACAGAGTGCGGCGAGAAATGATAAATTCTGAAAAGATTTTAATAAGAGAGATGACACAGCTGCTGGCGAGAGAGAAAGATTTATTTTGCTACTGGAAGGACACTGGTTGATAATGCCAATGATAATAATGATGATAAAAATTAGTTAATTTTTGATGGTTAATAAGTAGGGATGTTAGTATTTTGTAGACTCTTATAGATTATTATTGAATGTTTAGTAATGTTTAAAATTAGAAATTTTAATTTGGAGTAGAAATGGCAAACAACTGTTTTTTTTTCTCCCTGTCTTTCAACTATAAAAACAAAAGGGAAGGTTAACATATACTTTGGTGATTATTAATTAGAAATATCAATATTTTTTCCTTTCTCTTTATATTGTCTTAGATTTTAAATGGTCATTTTGTTAACACATACTAATAGATTGTTGTTTAGAGATTGTTGCTTTTTGCATTTGTGGAGAGGAGAGAAAAATGTTAATAATCCCTTAGTTAACTATAATAATAACAAAAATATGTTAGAGAGAGGAAACATAAGATGCCCTACTAATTGACTTTATTTCTTCTTTATTTCTTTTTTATGTTTTTATTTTTAGAACATGTTATAAGGATATAGAGATATGGCATATTGACTGGATCTGGGGAAGGGAAAAAAATGCCAACAGGTGGCTGTGTTTTTGAAATCTTAACTAAATGAAAACTGTGATATGGTGATAGTAAAATATATAATTTTTTAACAAGTACAATTTAGACTGAATGGAATATATGTGATTATGGACAGAACGCACGAAATGTACTTGTGACCAATGGATACGCTCCCTGCAAGACGTAATGACAGATGATTTTTTTTTGTGTGTGTGTGTTTTTGCATGTAATAAAACTAATAAAAATTTTATTTAAAACAAAAGCAGAACAAAGAATGTTCTTTCTGCGCCAACTCAGGAAGCTCAACTGCCCAGGGAGCAGCTGATACAGTTCTATAGAGGAATTATTGAGTTTGTCATCTGAACCTCTATAACTGTCTGGTTTGGTTCTGCAACTCAACCAAACACAGACTTCAGGGGACAATCAGAATTTCAGAAAAAAAATTTACTTCCAACCTGCCTTCCATTGAGGGCATGTTCGCAGCATGAGTCAGAAAGAGGGCCGTGAAAATATTTACAGACCCCTCACATCCTACACATAAATTGTTTCAACTCCTACCCTCAAAATGACGCTATACAGCACTGCACACCAAGACAACTAGACACAAGAACAGTTTTTCCCCGAACGCCATCACTCTGCTAAACAAATAATTCCCTCAGCAATGTCAGACCATTCACTAAGACTGCATTACTATTACTATTATTCTTCTCATCATTCCTATCACCCATCTCCTCCCACTTATAATTGCAGGACTGTAACTTTGTTGCTTGTATCCTTACAATTTATATTGATAGATTGTTTCCTGGTTGCTTATTTGTACTCTATGACTATCATTAAGTGTTGCACCTTATGATTCTTGACGAATGTATATTTTCATGTCCTTTTATGTACACTGAGAGCATAAGCACCAAAGACAAATTCCTTGTGTGTCCAATCACACTTGGCCAATAAATAATTCTATTCTATTCTATTAAGTTTCCTTATCCTCAGAGAAGATAGAAATCCTTCTTAAGAAGCAAAACTTTTTGTCCAGTTAGGTATTAGTTTCTGCTTGAAGACTATTTTATTTCATTTGCATTTTCATTTTATACAATCACTTATATACTGTGCAATTAAGAAAACAGTCTTATATTCCACCATAGAAAACCAACATAACACTTCAACCCTCCATACACCCTTTCTTCCCCCTCCAACTTTCATTTCTCCCCTCCAACATTCCCCTCTTCTACTTCCCCTCCCCCTCAAACATTCCTTTCTCCCCTTCCCTCCATCTCACCCTCCTTACATTCCCCTCTCACTCCCTCTCTACTCCTCCCTCTTCTTTCCCTCTACTCCTCATTTCAGTGTATTTCTACTATTCATTAATCTATTCAATTTATATTTTATACTAAAATTAAAAGAAAGGAAAAAAAAAGAAAAGGAAAGGAAAAGGAAAAGAAAAGAAAAGGGAGCAACAGTATACAAGTGCGTTCTTATTGTTTTGGAAATTGAAACTATGTTTCCCCCCTCCCCCCTCCCCCCTGTAAACCCCCCTCTCTACCCCCCTTCCGACTTCCCAGATCCCATACCCGGCATAGTTTTTTTTAATCAAACACAGTCTAGAGTATATTAGAACCAAATAGGTTAAAAATTAAAAGATAAAAGAGAAAGGAAAAAAGTAAGGAATTTAAAAAAAAGGGAAAAATCAATAAACTCTCTACCTTGAGCTCAGCTTCCCATCATTATTAGAACTTAAACAATGTACATCATTCCTGATCTCAATTAATTAATTGCTTGCAGGATTTCAAACTATATTGAGACCAAATAAGTTAATCAAATAAAATTCTACTCTAGCTAGGGGCCTTATCTCTTTATCTAAATATCTGTCTATTTCCAAACCTTTAATTTGTCCCTTTTATACCTCCCTCTCTATGAAGCAATTTAAACACATCTCAAATTCTTCTCTCAGTTTCCTTTTCCAACTCTTCTCGTCCTGCCTCTACCCATGTCCATATATATATTTTATTTTCATCCGTTCTCCTCTCATATTTGCTCCGCCTTCCTGCAAACTCCCTGGGTATATCCTTCCAAACATTATATTCAAGTAACAGTTTGTACAAAAATCAACTTACTTTCTGGCTCAAAATAAGCTCTAATTCAACCTTCACTACCCTCCCATCTACACCACACTTCCCAACTCCATTCAACCTGAACCACGATCCAGGAACACCACGATCTCCGCCCTCCTCACCCTAGAAAATAAATCATGAGCAATTTATATAAAAGTTCAGAGTTATCCATCAAGTCTTTTTTAAGTCCCATACAATATATCTTCCGAGGAAGTCAGCATTAGTTCTTTCAGCCTTAATGTCTCTTCATCGATATACAACTATACCATTTTATGCAAGACAGAAGTCACAGATTATTGTTCAAGTTAAAAATTAAGCAAATGTTTTGGAAGCATGACTAAGTCCTTGTTCTCTGCTCTTCTGCCCTTCCGAAGGGGAAAAGCGATACCTCCTGCCTTGTAGTTGTGTGTTTTGTTGTTTCTCTTCTACTTCTCCTTGTCTTTCTCCAAGTCCAGGTGATTCAGGATGTCCCGCCTTTAGGATCTTATAATAAAAGTCTCGGGCTTCCCAAACAGAGTTGAGACGATATTTTTGGTCATCAAATGTAACTATAATACCAAATGGCACATCCCATCTGTACTGTATCTGACAATTTCTGAATTCTTTAGTTAGAAAAGCATAGTCTCTCCTGTCTCTTAACATTTGAGGTGGTATTTCTTTGAAAACGATCAAGTCCTGTCCATCAATTCGCAGCCTGTTATTATAAAACTCTTGTAATATCGCATTTCTGGATTCTCTTGTAGCAAAATATATAATTATGTCTCTCGGAAGCTGTCTCTGTTTTGCTGCCCACGAATTATGGCGGTAAATTTTTTGGATCTGCCAATCAAAGTTGAGTCCCGGACTTCCCACCACACGACTGAAAGCCTCAGAAAAAGTCTGTTTCAAATTCTCCTGTTCATTTTCACGCAACCCCCTAACTCTTATTGCAAGCGCCGTCTTTTTATAATTTGTCATAAAAGGTTGTTTTTCTGCATTTTCAACTTCCTGTTGCAACACTTCAATTTTAGATGTCAGGTTAGAATTAGCTTCCTCCAAGAGTTCCAGCTTATCTTCCATTCCAGCAATATAATCTGTCATTACAGTTATGACTCCAATCATATCCTCCTTTGTTTGAGCAATCTTGGCATCAAGCTTGTCACATAAGTCCGAAATAAGTTGCTTCATTTCCTCTCTAAATTCCTTAAGAGTTTCAAAAAGAAATTCTTTCATTAACAAATCTCCAGTAGAGAGTGTAGAAGGCAAGAGCTGCGGCTTTGTAGCAATTACTTGGGATGTGTTGTTAAAAAAACATCTGGGCTGCTTTGATTTCAGAGCCATTATAAAAAGGAAACAAACAGAGTCTCTGCTCACGTTGGTTTAAGATAAGGTATGTTCAATAAACTTTTGGCAATTGATAAAAAGAAGACTTCAAGGAAACAGGGCTAATTAATTTGTGAGATTCCCTTGATTCTGTGCCAGGAAGGTGGAAATATATCGTATAACAAATGCGGAAGCTATAAAATTGCCATTTTAAAAAACAATTAAACAAAGGAGTTTTTTATAAAATTGAAGCTGGTATTTTGAATAATAAAAAAAAGGGTTCTCAGGAATGGTCACTGCTCGGATTGATTTTAAATAACTTAGTTTCAAAAATTTGTCCTGAGGGGGGGGTAACTTGCCTTGAGCTGAAAAAAGACAGCTGAGAAGATCTGGCCGGAGTGAATGACTCAGCTTTTGTTGAACCTTCTTCTCCGTTCACAGCCAAAAAAAAAAGAACTGTGAACTACAAAGAGGATTCTAACGACTGAGTCGCTCCCTGCTTCTTTCTTGCCTGAAAAAAGAGATATCTATAGATCTTGAATAGTTATACGAACCAGAACTCTGAGGGCAGCTCCATTGAGCTATTGGCGACGGCAGGCCCCTCCCCCCGGAAGCCCAGTTAGGTATTAGTTTCTATATGCCTGCTACATTCAGCCTTCAAAACTGGTTACTGTACTGTGTGTGTGTGCATGTGTGCATGTGCACGCACACTATCTAATATAGAAAGTTATTTAGGAAAAGTCAAATCCTGATTAAAACCAGTTTTGCAGAATTTCTTCTTTTTTATGTCTGCTGGAGTCAATAAGAAGGAAAAGCAAAAGAATGTTATTCAAAATAAGTTTGCTCCCAACTTCAGGAATTACTTTCTTGCAGTGCATCAATCTGTGATCCCAAAGATCAATGAACTACCAGTAGATAAGTGTTATATGCTTCCAGAAGGATCACCCATAAAGGCAGATCATAGAATAAGAGTCACACTAAATATGATCTGCTGGAAAAAGTTTATATAGCATAAGGTAAATGATAGATTTAATGATTGTTAAAAAGTGAATAAACAGAATGCCGGAAGAATTCTGGGTTGAATTCTTGTGAATCTAGAAACTGATTCTTAGAAAATATTATGAAAAACAAAATTTTTGACGTTGTTGAACTATCATAAAAAAATGCTTAAAATCTTACAAGATGATCCATTTAAAGTAAGACATGATTTGTAAGCAGGATTGGAAAACATGGTATTGATCAAGAAACTGGAAAAAATCAAGTTATAATACAGTAGCAGAAATGGAAAGGGAAATCAAATTGGTAGTACTACATATATACTGTATAACCAAATATATTTATATCATGTCCTAGAAAGATATTGATCACAATTTTGCAATTCAGACTTGTAAGATGTATGAATGAGAACTGTTATCCTTACAACTTGGATTTAGAAGAAAATGAGGATCCTAAGATCACATGACAGAGATGACAAAACCTCAAGATGGAATGAATACTTAAAAAGACATCTATTGGTTTATTGATTTACTAAAGCTTTTAACTATATAAATAACAATTTATTGTAGTTTGTCTTTAAAAATAGTAAAATAATTTTTAATATTTATTGAATAAAAAAGAAAATTAGGATATCTTGTCTGCTTATTGATTATATTTTAAATGATCAGGAAGCAACAGTTTATGGAACAGAATAAAATTCTAAATTAGGAAAGGAGCATTGTATATTTCACCTTCTTTATTTAACGTATACTCCGAGTTGTATATCATAAGAAATGTTGAACGAATAGAAATAAAAACTATTGGGAGAAACACCAACAAGAATCTCTTGCTGAAATCAGAGACTGCAAAGCTCAAGAATTTACAGGGATGGTAAAACATTGTTTAATTAAAATTATTACATTTTAAAATTTATTTCAAAATACTTTAAAATAAATAGATATTTGAAGCTTGGGTAAAGTGCTATGACAAATCTAGATAGCATATTAAAAGAGAGAATGATTCTACTGATCACAATGGCAGATTGCTATGTTTTTCAATTGTAACATGTGAAAGCTAGACTTCAAGGAAACCACAATATGCAAGGTAGCCAGAATTTGCCTAATGGAGGCAACAAACAAAAAGAATAGTTTTGTTACGACATTTCCTATTATATTCCAGTGTGAACTAGTACTTGCAATAGCCAGAAGAGATATCTGCACTTGTATTACATGTAGAATGAGTTTTCAATAGCTAACTTGAAAATTTTGCCCATGCATCACACATGCAAAACACTTATCATCCAACTGCTATAATTGCCAGCCAAGGATGTGGAGGCAGTTGTAAGTAAAGGAAAAAGATTGTATGCTTTGCAAGCAAATTCAAAGCTTATTTTTCAGAAGTCTAATTCTTAGTGTAACGTGTTGTATGCAAATAGCCTATTGAAATTTCACATCAGATTTATGGATAAAAAATGGGTGGAGAATGTATTTAAATTTCTCCAGGGGAAAGATAAATCCTCCAACCATTTTTCAGGGACACTTCTCTCCTTTAAAGAACACAATAATACTGCTACAGTAAAAGCCAATGGGAGAAAGTCCATCATTATGCCTTCCTTTGATATTTCAAAGAAACTAAACATGCCAGGAAGGATAAAAAGTACATAATATTAATAATTTAAAAAATCACTCTCCTTCCCTTGACAATTGGTTACTAAATTGGTTACTAAATTGGTTACTAAACAAGAATAATGAACCTCTGAGAATTTCTTCAATTTCTTTTTCCTGTTCTAAGTTTCTAAAGAAAATTCTCTTTCCTCAAAATGATTTTTTTGGTTCATCAGAAAGATTTAAAAAGTCATTGGAATCTTATTTATGATGTACTAGTTATCTCAATTTCTACTGCCTTTTACAAGTTATTCAGGAGATCATATGATTAATTTAAAAGGGTTGTGATTTATCTCATGCCCACAAATTATTAGAAGGGAAAATGCGTTGGAAGGCTAATGACTATAGCAACTGTCTTCCAAGCTTGGAGATGGTTTTAAAACATTTTCATCAATCATACTAATACGCATTTAAGCAAGTAAATCAAAGGCTATTAAAATGGTTCTAATGTCTAATTTACATCCCAAATTAATATACAGCACCTAAAATTTATAGTCTATTCATGAAGACTAAGGAGCAAATTGGGAGAAATACATTGAAGTATCACACAAAATATACCCGTTCTGGTTTTCTTTTATAAGCTTAGACATGAAATGTGGTATACTAAGTCCCTTTGCTGTATCTATCTTCTTCAAAAGAATTAAAATATTTACTGTAAGACTGCAAAGCAAAACATTGGAAAAGGTCTTTAAAGATATAAATTCATTGTTATATAAATGAAGAGTAAAACTCTTTTGTCGCCTTGTAGAATTAACAGCCAGTTTGTTTTTGCAGCAGATCTACTTCACTAGGAGGGATAATGCAGAACTGGAGGATAATAATTCAATACCTGTTTATTCATCCAGAAAAGTATATTTGTATGGGTGCGTGCATGTGCAAGAACTTATTATATCGTCTACTATTGAAATTAATTTGAAGCTAAATCATGCAGTGAAAACCTTGTGCCACTATTAACTCCTACATATTAAAAGACACAGTATTTCTTGACAGAGGGAAAAAAGGAAGATTATATAAAAAGGCAATTTATAAAATATTTTATTTACTATCTAATGTTTTAGGATGCTGCTATATCAGGCAATAGTTTGTAATATCTCACAATATCAGTGTAAGATCTCAGGCACCACTTAATGTAATGATCTGATCTATACGATTATTATTATAAATACTGCAAGCATAAAATATGTATCTGAATAAATCATAATTTCCTGCAAATATTCACAGAAAATATTTTTAAATGTACAGCATAATTTAATCTTTTGCATTTCAGGAAGAGAAAAGCATCTCTAATCTGTTTCCTTCTGGGCTTCTAATAAAAACATCACATATTCAAAAATAATCCTGAACAAGTAGCTATCAAAAACACAATATTGTTACAAAAACAAGAATCATATCTATAATTCACATTAATAATTAATGTATAGGAGTGATGTTGAAAATAAGTTTTTCCCTTAACAAATCACATAATTGATATAAAACCTAGGTCTTCTCTTTTTTGATAATTTTAGATACTTAATATTTTCCCCTGAATCATATTACTTTCTAATGCAAAATGTTCTTTTTGATAGAGAGAGAGAATCCAAATGAAAAATCTATAGTTTACTATAAATACAGTTCACCCACCAGGAAACTAATCTAAGACCAAATTTTCCAAACATGGAAAAGAAAATTGGGTCCTTCCTTTAAATAAGGGGTACCCAAGAGCAGGTCGCTGTCCATTAATGGGTCATGGCCCATTGGAAACCAGACACCAAAGTGGGAAGCGAGCGTGCAAAGCTTTATTTACCATGCATGGGATTTAGGTTGTATGCACAAAACCATTTCCTTACCACCAAAACCACCAAAGTCACTGCCATCAGTCTGCAGAATAAAAAAGGTTGGGAACCCCTGCTTTAAATGGATAGAAAAGACTGTTCTTTTCTGATAGTTTTGCCTAATTTAAAAGAAAATTGACCATATTAGGAGCAGCCACAGCTGAGTGCTTCATTATAAAGAATCCTAACTTCTAAGCATATGTTGTAAAAAAAATTAGTATTCTGCTTGTACATTGGATTACAAATTTTGGGACTATTTGGGATAATAAATTGTTGACAAAGTTGTGTGCACCTTTCTCATCAATTTGAGAAAGTATGGCTAAAAACACATGTAACAAATAAATAATAGATGGTAAAATTCAGAACTGAAGATTTTAGAATACTGCACATAATTTCCAAATTCTACATTCACTAGAATGATAAATATAGCTAAATTTTGCATTTAGTATTCTAATTATCATCTAATACATATTTTTTAAAAAAATCTGGGCTACCATGTGAAATCTCAAACCCAGTATTAGCTCTTTGAACCACTGCAGCTGTCCCATTTCAATTTTTGCTTAAGTTAATCTTTCTTAACGAGCAGAAGCATTACATTATATGGACCAGGATATTATTATCCAATATAATAATAACCAATATTATTATCCAAGAAATAACATTTTCTGCCATTTGGCAGACTAGAAAATCTACAAAGCTCAGAAATTCTGGCATTCAGAATAAATTATATGAGTTCCAGAAATACAAATGAAAACTATAACTATATTACCTAGCTCAGTATTTCCCAAAGTGTGGTCCGCGTACCCCTAGGGGTACGGGAAGAGTTTGGTGGGGGTACGCGTTGCACCGGAGTTTGGTGGGGATCATGTGGGAATATCCACTGCACCGTGCTTAGCTGCGCCCACAGAACAAGGAAAGAAATAGGTGCGTATCGCAGTTTTTACATGGGAACTGGGGCCATCGTACATCGTATCGCAACTCGCGGGGCCATCGTATCGCGGGAACTTCTGCACTTCCTTCGCACAGCTCAGGTTCGACCATTTTTAAACTGCGGGAACATTAACAGTTGACGTTGAGCCGCGGAGCTGTTTAAACGCCGGAGAATTGCAGTGTTATCTAACGGTTAGACAGTCTTGTGAGGCATGACACGGCGTGAATATACTGCACTTCGTTACAGAGACAACTTACTTCTTTAATAGTTAGTTCCGGGTGCCTGTTATCGTGCTTTAGTAAGTTCCACTGATTTTGATTATTTTTATAAAATACAATTTTTATCCCTAACAGAGATTATGGATCACTGGTTGAAATCTGGAACTACTAAACTGAAAGAAAGTAATGATTGTAATAGCAATCAACGAACAGGAAATAATGAAATTAACGATGAATCAATTTCAATTCTGAAAGAACCTGTTAAGAAAAAAGCAAGGAAAACTCGCAAGTACGACAAAGAATATCTTAAATTTGGATTCTCATGGACTGGAGATGAAAATGAGCCTATTCCACTTTGCGTCATTTGTTTTGAAAATCTAACAAATGAAAGCATGAAACCATCCAACTTAAAGCGCCATTTTGAGACAAACCATAATCAGTACAAAGATAAACCCATAGATTTTTTTGAAAATAAACTTAAGGATTTAAATCAGTCTCGAAAAGTAATGTGGGGTTTGACAGGAGGTGACAATCAAAAAATACTAGAAGCTTCGTATCACGTGTCGCTTTTAATTGCCAAATGTAGTGCAGCGGAAACCATTGGCGAAATTTTAATCAAGCCTGCAGCCAAGATAATGGCAGAAGTAATGATAGGAGATAGAGCAAAACAAACTTTTGACCGTGTTCCTCTCTCAAATAATACAGTTCATCGACGAATCATTGATATGTCTAATAATGTAAAACAGATGTTATTATCTGATATTTCTCAAAGTCGTTATTATGCATTGCAATTCGATGAGTCCACCGACATTGCGAATTTTGCAAATCTTATGGCGTTTGTTAGATACGAAAAAAAACCAAGAAATTCATGACAACTTTTTATTTTGCCAGCCTTTATTAGGTCACACAACAGGAGAAGATATCTTTAATGTTATGAATACATTTATGCAAGAGAACAAAATTGATTGGAATAGATGTGTTGGAATAAGCACAGATGGAGCAAAAAGTATGGTCGGAATTAATAAAGGACTCGTTGCAAGAATTCAAAATGTTGCTCCAAATGTCATATCCACACATTGTTGCATACACAGAGAGGCTTTGGCAACACGTAAGATGCCCGCTGATCTACAGAAAGTTCTGGATGAAAGCGTGAAAATCATTAACTACATTAAAAGCCGTCCTTTGAATGCACGACTTTTTTCGCAAATATGTGAAGAAATGGGAAGTAGTCATACCCAGCTGCTTTTTCATACCAATGTTCGTTGGCTATCTCGGGGGAAAATTCTAAACCGATTGTTCGAACTTAGACATGAACTTCTAATGCTTTCTTGATGATAGATTTGAGTTGAGAAATTGTTTACATGACTGGAAATGGCTTTGTAAACTAGCATACTTAACAGATATATTCTCTGTTTTAAATTGCCTCAACTTATCGTTACAAGGCAAAGAAATTTCATTGTTTCACATTCAAGATAAAGTGAACGCTACCATCGCAAAACTAAATTTATGGCAAAATAGAGTTGGGAATGGAGAAGTAGACTCGTTTCCCTCTCTTCATGAGTTTATAACAAGTTCGGCTACTAAAATTGAGGCTGATACTCTGAAATGCATAATACAGCATTTGGAGAGTTTGCAAGTTGGCTTGAAAAACTATTTCCCTGATTTAAACAAAAATATTGAATGGATAACATATCCGTTCAACATTAACACAACATCCATGCCAGAAGGTTTGTCGCATGCGGAAGAAGAGCAATTGTTGGAGTTAGCTTCGGACGGATTCTTGAGAAATAAACATAAGGAGTGTACTTTAACATCATTCTGGTTACAAATGCAACATGTGTATCCAGTTTTAAGAGAAAAAGTCCTGAAATACATCTTGCCTTTTCCAACTTCATATTTATGCGAAGTTGCTTTTTCTGCATTTGTAGACATTAAGTCGAAAAAAAGGAACAGACTATTGGACGTGGAACCGCATCTCAGATTATAATTAACAACCAGGGAAACAAATTATGATGATCTGTCATCTCAACATAAACAATTTCATCCTTCTCATTGAATCAAATAAATGTTCTTTATAATATAACTTTCATTTATTTTGCGTATGTACCAAAAAAATAAAAAATAAATATAT
This sequence comes from Thamnophis sirtalis, assembly GCF_051295495.1. Taxonomy (NCBI): domain Eukaryota; kingdom Metazoa; phylum Chordata; class Lepidosauria; order Squamata; family Natricidae; genus Thamnophis; species Thamnophis sirtalis. The sequence continues at coordinate 52,577,733 of NW_028261391.1, forward strand.
TTTGATTTTTATTAAAGCATATGTTTTTTATGAGGGGTACTCAGCATTACGAAAATTATAGAAGGGGTACACATATGTCAAAAGTTTGGGAAACACTGACCTAGCTGATTATGGACAACAAATATATTTGAATTCTATCTAAATAGAGATCATCACATTTTAAATGAAGTCATTTTTAAATAAACCAAGAGAAAAGTCATATTTTATCTAGTCAATACTAATGATTGAAAGTGCAGCACTTAATTTTACTTGCAAGTCACACTGTAACTTTAATTCTAGTTTCTATATCTACATGCATGAGAGTTAGCTGTATGGGACAACTGGTTAAAAATTACATAGCAATTGAAATCCTATTTATATATAGATTTTTCTTTGCCAAGGATTCTCTTGGAATTGAAAAGATAGTTGAAGTCTGTCCCTAATGCATTGAACTTGAACTTGGTCAAACTTTGGCAATTGCAGAGTTTACATCCATATATGACACCTGCTGATATTAATAGCAATGAATGCCATTATTTAAATCTTTCTGGAAAATGGAAGGCAACTGAAAATAAATCTTTATCTGTGCACTTGGATTTTCTAGCAGTCTCTTGGACAATATGTAGTATATTCCGTGCATCTTAAGGAGATTGTTTTCCTTTTCACTAGCACAATATGTAACAACTATTAAACTCAACTTCACTTAATTATACTGGCTTTCTTTTGAAGCACAAAATTAATCTTAAATTTTTCAAAAAAAAACTTATCCCATTCCATTGCTAAATTTGAGCTCTAGTCTTTGGGAGGATATTGTATAATCTGGTTTTGTAGTGATGAGTTTTAATAACTCAAAGATTTCCTGCTAAGAAGACAATCGTCAATCTGTAGATAGCTGGAAGAGCTACTATACATGCATCATATATCTCCATTAACAATGAGAGTTTAGTAGAATTTATCGTATTTTCATTACTGTCATTATCCCTATTTCAAGCTGTACTTCTACAGTGGATTTCTTCTCTTGTGCTAGAGCAAATTAGAGAGGCAAATAATCAAGATTGTCATTTTCCTGCAAAGTTGAATTATAGGAAGGGAATTTTTGTGTAAGATTAAATAAATGAGCAGTGTAATACTTAGCATGTCCTCTAATGGGAAAAGGCAGTTCTGTAAGATTTGGTATGGCAATTTATCACTGTCACACTCAGGAAAAAAATGTATAGGGGAACACAAACAAATGAAGGAATGCTTTATTCAAGAGAAACACTAGCCAAGAATTATGTTGCTAATTTTGTCTTCAGCAAGCCATTAATTGACATATGGCTAGCAAATCATAGTCTACCATGTCCCTTTTCATTCAATAGAAAGTTGTGAAAAGCAAGTATCAGATTTTAGAAGAGGCTTCTGATAAATTATTTTCACATATCAAAACCAAAAAATTTGGAGTATGTTTGTGTGTAAAGTACTGTGATTTACATAAAGTAAATTTGTATTTCTATAACTAAACAACAAACTCATGCATTTCTCACAATAAAATATCATATGTTCAATACTAAAAACCAATATCTCCATACGTTTCAACAAAATGGTGGCCATCACAATGAAGAATTGCCTTTTGACCATATTTCGTCCCTCCTTTTTGGGGCGCCTTTGAGATAAGTGTTGACTCCTGTCAAACTGCCTGGACATGTTCCTTCAATTTTCTTGACAAGTTTTTTCAGAAGTTGTTTGCCATTACCTCCTTCCTAAAGTTGAGGCAGAAGGCCTGGACTAATATCAACCAGTGATTCTGTGCCTAAGACAGCAATCGTATTTTCCCAATTTCCAGCCTGATGCCTCAATCACTGCACCAAAGCAATTCTCACTCACGTACCATAATTTTTGGTATATAGCAGCAATGGCAAACCTTTTTTGGCTTGCATCCCATAAGGGGGGAGCGCAGGCGTGCCGTACCCATAATTCAATGTGCAACACCCCCCCCCAGTGCGCATGCATGCATGAGAGGCACTCTCCCCCCCCCATTTTTTGCATGCTTTTTTCACCAGCCCCAGGCTCCAGAGACTTTATAGGAGCCTGGGGAGAGCGAAAAAAGCCTCCCCCCCCCCGGAAGCCCTCCGGAGCTTTCAGGGACCTTCAGAAGGCTTCCCTGAAGCCTCCGAAGGGCAAAAAGTGACCCTACGAGCAAACTGGAAGTCACTTCCGGTTTGCTTGTAGGGCCAGTTTAAGCCCTCAGGAGGCTTCAGGGAAGCCTTCTGAAGGTCCCTGAAGCCTCCGGAGGGCTTAAACCGACCCTACGAGCAGACCAGAAGTCCATTCCTGAACTTCCAGTTTGCCCATAGGGCCGGTTTTTTTCAGGAAGGTCCTGAAGCCTCCAGAGGACCTCCAGGGGGCAGAGGAGGCTCTTTTTGCCCTCCCCAGGCTCCTATAAAGCCTCTGGAGCCTGGGGAGAGCGAAAAATGCCTTTAAAAAAGACTGAACCTTGCGTGCCCTGACAAATGGCTCTGTGTGCCACCTGTGGCACGCTTGCCATAGGTTCTCCATCCTGGGTATATAAGCATGTGTTGGGCAGCTTCTGCTTGCAGAAGAAAGTTTCCTGGAACCAAAATCATTATCGCCCATTTCCCCAAGCAACCTGTCACAAAAGATTTTGAATGTGACTTTAAAATTTATTAGTAACCAGTGCAGCATCCAGAGAATCAATGTTATATTACAATAGCAGCTCTCACCTACAAACATCTTGGACACTGTCTTTTGAACTAGCTGCAGTTTCTGGATAATTTTCAAAGGCAGTCCCAGGTAGATCACATTACTGCTATCTAAATGAGTGATGATGAGGGAGTGAATCATTATTGCCAGGTCAGGAGGAGAAAAACCTCATCCAAAGCTATCACCAGAGCTGACACTGAGCCAAGATATTTAACTTGCTAGAATTTAATTTCAGCTTATCTCTCTGAGAACTGTTTCTGCTCCTGATAAGAAGTCTAGCTCCATTTCTAAAATAATGAACAAGTGCAGTCTTGCCCTGCTTTTGCAAGACCCATTTACATTTAAAAAGGGGAGAGGGAGAAGGGAGGGAGGGAGAGAAGGAAGGAAGGATTTGCAAATTCCACACACCAGGTCAAAGTTCTACAGCATTTTTAGGGTGCAGTAGTGACAATACCTCACCAAATGGTCCTAGATTATTCTTCTATTATAGATAAGCTCTGGGGCCTCAATCATTTAAATTATGATTACAGGTAGTTCTATAATGTCTTATAAAAGGTACAGTCGCAGTTGAGCCTAAATTTCTGTTGCTAAGCAAGATAGTTGTTAAGTGAGTTTTGCCCCATTTTACAATCCTTTCTTGTCACAGTTGTTAAAAGTGAATCATTGCAGATGTTAAGTTAGTAATATGGATGTTCAGTGAATCTAGATTTCCCACTGACTTTGCTTATTTGTTATTTACGTATATAAATTCCTAAACGATTATGAAACAATATAATCAAAGTCAAAGAGCAATATAAGTAACATTTGCCTTTCAAATATCAAATGTTAGATATGAATTATCATAAAAGCCAATCCTTAGTAACAGAAGTATTTCCTAGATATCTAAGTATTTTTATTTTCATTAAGCCCTCTCAGCATTTTTATATTTTATATAAATAATTGATTAAATTCCCCAATTTTATCATTTCTAAGGATTTTTGCATATCCAGACATGTTGTTTTCCTTCAGTATCTAGGACCTCTTGATTAGAAATATCTGATCGGCTTTCTAATATTCCATAAGTACCCAGCAGATGAGCGTTATCACTTGTGCAAACCTTCCTCATCAGAATATTGAGGGATTTTATTCTGCATTTATTCATGCTGCTTATGTCTCATTTTGTTCTGCCAGAATTTATTTGGTGCAAGGGGATGGAAAAAGAGATGAAATTTATTCATTGTATGAATGGGAGATATATTATTTCCATTATACTATTGCATATATCAGATTATTTATATCACAGTCTATTTAAACTCACTTCTGAGAGTTGATTTGTTTTAATACAGAAACAACACACAATATTTCAGAAGAGAATAACTATGTCAGTGAGCCACATAATCAGGTCTACCAATATGATGAAGCAAGTGGTCAGAATGTTCAAGCTTTGGTATCTGACTTTTTAAACATTGATAACGTTACCTAGTTTGGGTAGTGAAATATCTGCAAGAAAACAACCAAGCTCAGACAGCATCAAGGGCCCCTATTTGTTGAATATATTTTTAAAAGTTAAAGTAAGAGCCATATTTGTACAGTTTTAGCAAAAATGTAGCGTGTCTACTATTATTTTGAATACATTATGTGTGAATGCATATACCTACAGATGTATTTAATTAATTAAATTTCTAAATTGTCTGACTCTGGGTGGTTCAAAATAAAACATTGAAAAACTATTAAGAAGTACACCACAAAACAAGAGCAAAAGAATAAAAGGGGGTTAAAAAACAGTCAGCAAAAAAAGCCAACCCACAATATTCAAATGGGAGCTGCAATCACTTTTGCCAGGTTTTCAAGGCTCTGGTAAGGACCTTATAGGAGGGAATGTCTTTCCAGAGCTTAATTTAATATCTAAAGAAACCAACCATCTAACTTCTTCTGATGTGGCCTCCATGACATCATCCCAGGTGCCTTTAAATTTCCTGAAGAGATATTCTTGAACTATATGTGCTACAGTTTGTTCTGGTACAGAACAGTCACATTGCAGACTCTCAGCCATTCCCCAATTAAAAGAGTTTTACCTTAGTTCTGGCATGGCCTATCCTGATTCTATTCAGGAAGCTCCATATTTTTCAGGGCAACTGCATTCCTGGAAGTGGTTTTGTTGGATCTATGGGATCTGTTTAATTAAAAGTTGCTGCTACAGAGAAGGTGTACTTCCATAGTTCACATTTCTAGGATGGGCCAGGTTCTTATTTTGAAAGGCAAAATAATGATCACATTACCCTCTTCATCAGTCAATAAGTTTATGTATTTATTTTTATAAATAACTCATGGAGGAAACATATCCAATATACCTATCTCTTCCTATTTTCCCCACAACAACAATCCTGTGAGATGAGCTGGGCTGAGAAGGAATGACTGTCCCAAGACCTCTTACTTTGCTTTCATGGCGAAGGTGGGACTAGAACTCATGGTCTCCTACTTTCTAACTGGATGCCTTAACAACTAGAAAAAAATGGCTCAATAATTGTTTCAGCAATAATTCAGAATCTCTTGCTTCTAGACACATAAACTGTACTATTGGACAAAAGACCTTTTCAGAACGGGTATGCTGTTAAGGAATGACTATAATATTTACTCTGTGCCACAAGTTTATGGCTATATACAATTCCTGCTGGCCAGCCTGGTTCATTGTTAAAATAATTGGAAAGTCTTAAGAGTTGAAGCAATTGGAGTTAAATTAAAAAAAATATCAGTCTGGTTAATTTAAAGAAGAAAAATACACAGAATTCATAGCTAATCAGCACATATAATGATGTTGTACCACCTGCCAAGCATTAATTATACCATTTTTTTCTTTAGGCATCATAGACAAAATGAGTTTTTAAAAGGGAAATGAAATATGATAGCTTTCCCAGTCATGAATAGGAGTTTTTTTTAATAACAGTGATAAATTGGCCTAAAATGTCCTATTTTGGGCCCTGAAGCATAACAATTTTCACCATGACTAATATCTAGCAGTTTGCTTTCTTCTCATCTTATACAATATTGTAGCCCAAACTTTTCAATGTGTTTACAATATAGTTAGCAAGTATTTCAGCATACTGAGACACAAATGCCAACAATGCCAGGAGGTACAGTTCAAGTGCACCTGTTTGCGGCTCTAAAATCAGGGAGGGCATGTGAAGGCGCAACATGGACATGTTACTTCATTATTACGCACAGTGCAAAATTATTGTTACAGTAACAGAACTACTAATTTGCATAAAGTACAGCAGCCCACAACAAACCATTTTAGACCCAAGAGATGTGCAATGATCACACTCCAAAATATTAAGTAATGAATTTATAGAAAGATGATCTTAAAATGACCATAAACTCATGGGCTGAAGTGAGACAATGATTAGCTGAACAAACATTATCGAACTTTTCCAGTGAAGTTGATTTCTATCTCTTATGCATAATGATAGGAAGGGGGAAATTTCTATTCCAGTTATGACTAATACTTTACTAGTATCAATCTTTCCTCCAGAGAAGGAAGAATTTATGCCAACATACTGTCAGACACAAATAACCAGGAGCATTCATTAAATTCAAAGCACAGAAGAGTTTTTTTATTGCTACCTCTAATACAAGAATCTAGTTAACCGTGAGTGTTAATTTGACTAACAGTGAAAGCTAAATTGGTAAGGATAGATAAGGATTAAGGAAATTAAGGGGAGTAGACTTAGATCTTTTGTGACAACTGAATGACTTTAAACTGATGACACATTTAACCACATCTTCCAGATCCGCCTCTTTTTCTCCTGCACATATTGTACTTGCCTGACAACTCAAGGGTTAAATGATAGGATATTAGCATAACTAGGCAGAACATCCATATATGTTCTCTATAATTCTCTATAAAGAATTTTTCTTAAGACATTTTTTCTTGAAACTAAATATAGAAAATGACAATCTTTATAATGGCATTCTGCAACAAAAGTCAATACATTCTGACACATCATTTAGGCACATCTAGTATAAGAAATGAAAATATCTAAAATCCCAAGCAATCATAATTTTTGCACATGTCAGTTTTAGACATACCATGTATAGGTAGTCCCCAACTTATGACCACAATTGAGCACAAAATTTCTGTTGTTAAGTGAGACATGTATTAAGTTTTGCACCATTTTACAACCTTTCTTGCCATAGTTGTTAAGTGAATCACCACTGTTGACAAGTTAGTAACACGGTTGTTAAGTGAATCTGTTTTCCCCATTGACTTTGTTTGTGAAAAGGTCACAAAAGGTTATCACATGACGTTGGGACACAGCAACGGTCATAAATATGAATGAGTTAGCAAGTATCTGAATTTTGATCACATGTTGTAACCATGTAACCATGAAAAACGGTTATAAGTCACATTTTTTTAAATTATTATTTTTTATTTTGTTACTTAAACAACACATGCCCACACCAGTGGGAAAAGAAAAAATCAAAACACAGAGAAGACAAAAAGAACAAAAAACAAGGCGGGGGGGGGGGGAACAAAAGAAGAAAAAAGAAGAAAAAACACAGGTATATATTATAAAAAAGTATATCAGCTGGTTACAACATGTTTTGGTGCATCTCTTCCATTAATTCATATTAATTCAAATATCTTAACTCAAATGTTTACCATATTGACATCATTATACCTCCACTTTTAGTTGACTACAGTTATTTAAACATCCTTCATCCTTAACTATGCCAAAGATTTAATCCATAACCACATGCTAGCATTTCATTTACTTGTTTGTAAAATCCTCTATTAACATCAAATCCTCATATCCTGTTTTAGCTGAACATCCATAATATTTAATACCAAAAATTCCATCTTCCATGCATATAGTTTATTATAATTCTCCCTTCTTTATGTAATTATATCGTATATCGTAACATTTTCCCCATATTAGTTAACATCTAACTGTATATAGTTTTATTTTATTTTTTAATAGTGATAATTATTGTGATTAATAACCTTTGTATATGGTCCAAAAATATTTCCAACCTTCCCTTCTCATATCCAATTATTATTTATCATATCAACTCCACATTATATACATTACTATCAATATCAATTATTATTCAGCTATGTCTATTACAAATAAGAATAATTAGGTTTAGCTAATTTTGAATTGTATTCTTCCATCTATCAGCCTGTGTCTCTCCAATAACAAAACCTCCTTAATCCAATTACCATTCGTGGATCAAATTCTACAAACATCTTTATAAGCAAGTCCAAACAGGAATATCTTCGCACCTTTTTGCTTAGGATGCCTCTCATATAATGTCCTAGGCGTTGTCCTACGCTTGTTGCACTTTTCAGCTTGTCTTTAATTCTCAGTGGTGGTATCGGAAATTTTGCAAATTTTGTTTCATAAAGTATAAATTCTTTAATGCTTCTCATTCCTCCTGCGCTCTGTCTTTTGAAATAAATCTTCTGTATGGCTGCCCCCCCTTCAAACGTTGCATTTCTTTCTCCCTCCGAAGTAAACCAGAGTATCAGCAAGTTGAGAATCTTTAAACCAGATGCCCGGAATGTCAGCAAATTGAGAAACTTCATTTCTGACATTCTTCATTTGTATTTCAGGAACATTCAAACATTCAACATTCTCACTTTTTTCTTCATATTTTGATGTTAAAACCAACAAATAGTCCAGCTTTTTTTCAAATCTATCATACGTATCAGACAACTTTTGTAACGCGGAGAAAATCATTTGAAATGAATCATTTGAAACTTGCATAGACGCCATGTTTGTGACGCAGCTATTTCCCTTTAGAAGCTTTAAGGTATTTGCAAGTAAGAACACGCTGGGAGGTGTGCAATCTTATCTGATCTTAGACCAACACAGCCAAGTAATAAGAGTGTCAAATTGTAAGGAGCCAAATTATAGTAAATTGGTTTACAGCCCACTTAAGGAGAATCAGAGGAGATGTTGAAGTAATCTTTCCTTTATCCATGTAAGTAGCATTTAAAACATTTAAGAAATAGGGTAACCACCGGCCATAAACCCATTAAAAAAAAACCAATTCGCCGCTAGATTCTTCTGTTCTTTGGTTTCAATTAGCTTAAATTTTTATGCGGACCGTGTCTCTTTGAGTAATAAAATCAGCTTACCAGTTGAAAACACTCACACCATTCTTAGGGGCAACCTGCAGTTTCGGTTAGCTTACAGCTAATCCAGAAGGAACTGGCAAAGGAGGTTAAATTCCAAGCCCCCCAGAGACTTTGCGAACGTCTCTGAGGTCACTGGATCTCCTCCAACCTTTCACTGTCTCTCCGGGACAGCTTGGGTCCGAAATGAACCATCCAATTTCCTTCGGAATAGGGGAATTTCAGGAATAGCCTGAAACTCCGTCTTTTCACTGCTAAGCCCCGCCTTCTTCCTATAAGTCACATTTTTCAGGGCTGCTGTAACTCATTAAATGAACTGTTGTAAGCTGAGGACTACTCTACCTTACTATATCAGTAAAAATTAGCTCAGCTATATGCATGGGTAAAGCTCGAGTTTTTATTTTATTACTGTAGATCCAATCTATTAGAAGTTGAGGCAATAACAAGCTATGGATAAAATGCACATATGCCTGGTTTATTTTTTTTAAAAAAACCAGAAAAATATAAAAGTAAATCAGAAATTTTTACTTAATTTAAAAGAAATGTGTGCACCATTTATGTGTGGGTGGAGTGGCTGCAGGTGTGCATACTGCATATAGCTAATTGGAAAATGACTGGAAAAGGATTGCTTTGTCTCAGCAGTTATACCTTAACAAGAAAAATCATTGTTAAAACAGAAAGTAAGTGACACTGCTTCAGACATGAATAGCTGAATGTTAATTATTTGCAAAGCTTGTCATTTACCCTCTCTTGTCAACTTATCTTTGAAAAAACACTGACAGTGCAGATGTTAAAAGTATTAAACTTTAATAAGAACTGTGCTGTTGTTTCATTATAGCAAAAAGAAAGTTATGAACAGAACAGTTGTAAAGACACACAGGGACCAATTTAGCTTTATCTTTCCCATGCATTCTTATAGAAATGGAGGAACACCTTGGTAGTAAATATGCAAACACTCTGCAAAATAAAGCATTGACAGGAAAGGGACTCTGGATAGAAAGCAGCAAAATAAATGTACATAATTAGATAATGAAGAAGGATTTAAAAAATTTGGTATGTGGATACTGTAGATCGGTGGTCCTCAACCTTTCTGACACCAGGGACCAGTTTCAGAAGAAAATTTGCCTTCCATGAACCGGAGTGAATATCATGAATCCAAAGGTAAAAAAAAGGGGATGGGGAAAAATGACTGGAAAGATAATTAATAATGCAATGTAAACTTGTGTGTGTGTGTGTGTGTGTGTGTGTTTAGATTTTATTATTTATTTATCTATTTCTATTTTGTATTTCTAGACTGCACATGTTCCTCAAAGAGAGTCTTATGATGGCAATCTATTAGTTACATAACATCTGCTTGCCAGAAGCAAATCTTTAAAAATGCATGTAAATTTATACAAGAACATATACATATTGATAACTGAGAGGAAAAAGGAGTTTAAATTCTAGATTAGAGCATGTCAGAATGAAGTGCTGGGAAGACATGCAAAATAATATATGTAATTTATGGAAAATTCAATTTAAATGGAATGCAGTTTAATAGGAATATTTTGGTTATACCCAAGATGCCACACATTGACTAATGTGTCAGGTGTTTTCTCTTTTTCTCACACAAAGGTACACTTTGTGTATAGGAAAGCAAAGTATGAGTAAACCTGGTTCATCAGAGGAGATTTAAAACCGAACTCAGTCTGTACCAAAGTGCTACAATCAGGTTGAAAAACCCTAGTTTGATTCCCAGATTATTAAAGAGAATTGAATTATTAATGGGACTGCTTATGAACAAAAGGTTTTTAGATTATATGCAAATTCATAATTTCATGCAAAATATTTAAGTAATTACAAGGGGGTCACACATACTAAACCATTATCATTCTTTCAAATTTTATTAAGTGAACTAGCTGTTGTGGTTTGTAAAATGGTTCAAGTTAACATTCTGTGTGGACACAATGACTTCAACAAAGTATGATCTAAGCTGAGAGTTTTAAAGGAATGAGATAACTTTATGTCTGGTGACAACATTTTATGAGGGTGAAAGTAGAGCTAAGGGTTAGGCCAAAATGAGTAGGACAGTAAGTAGGACAGCAATGAACAGGATTTTAGTTGGTTTTCCTTTGACAGAGTTATTTTTAAAATAAAATAACTATATTAGGTTTATTGCTTTGTGTTTGTGTTGAGAATAATTTCTCAAATTAATGTGATCAGTAAAGAAAAAACTAAATAATAGGGTCAAGTCATACTTAGTTAACACAATATTGTTGATCCTTTAAATATGCTCAAGGTGATTCAGAAAGATCTTCAAGTACTGTATATTCCATCCAATCTACCTATCCAAAATATGAATATTATATATCCTCAGGAGTACAAGATGTTATACTGTCCCCAGGGGCAAGATTTTGTGTTATAGCTTCCATATTTTCCTAAAAGTAGGATGGCACACAGAATAATATTGTGCAAGGCAGTGAGACCAAAGCTTTTTGTAGGCCTTATGACCTTTTGCCATTTTATCTTCTCCAGCAAGTTTAATAGCCTGATCTTATAATCTATTATTTGCCAAGTCTATGTTACTGAAATTTTTCTAAGACTGTTGTACCTAAGACTAGAATATTGATTTTATTATCCCAGTGGATAATCATCTCAAAATTGTGAAACAGAAGTTTAGCCACAGAGATGGCAGTGTATTATTTAGAAGTATCCAAATTATGATTTTATAGCTTTCTTGATATTTTTCATTCTTTGCAATAGTGGAATATATTGGGCACACAGCAAAAGGAACACTTACGTTAAAGTGTAGTTTGGAATACTGAAAATGTTTTATGATTCATTTTTTTTAAATGTTTTTATTGCTTAAACAGATAATACCAAAAGTTACTGTAAAGTAGGTGAGCCCAGGGGTATGAAAAAGTTATTTTTCAATAGAGTGATTTGCTGCAAAACAAATAATACAATCAGCTCAGGAAAAAAATCTTAGAGTTATAGGAAACAGGTATTTCTGCCTTGAAGCCATATACTAAATATTATCAGTACATCTTTAGAGACAATTGTCCAATGCTCATGCACAATCTCTGATCTTCAAACTCATGGCTGATAAATAGATATCACTATCTAAATTTCTACTTCAATTCATTCTGAATGACAGAAACAACTGCCGAATATTCACTTTTGAATATCTGGAACTCAAATCCATTTACACCAGTCTGAAGGAGAACTTCAAAGAAATCAACTGATTTTCATGCTTGTTTCATGGACTTTGTCCTATAAATTGATTAATCACTGGCTGTGATCTCATTAAATTCAATTTTATAGAAGCAGAAGAAGAATGTGGAAAAATGTTGATTTTATAGCAGCATATATCTGTTGATTTTAAAGAAAGTAGAAGTGATACAGTAGATGACACATTATAATCTGTTGGTCTTTTGAAAAATGGAAACCTAATACTTAAAAAAAAAGAAATATATAATCCCATTGCTAAGGATAATGCACCCAACTTCCATGTTCAATCAGCTAATGCTCCTACAAAAATTTTTTTTTTAAAACTCAGAGTATCATTTAGATCTTAGATTCTAAAAACCCAGAATGGTGCAAACCATTTAGATCTTAGATTCTTGTTTTTTTTTTCAGGTATGAAAGTTTCTTTGAAAGAAAGAAATCCTTGTGTGCAATGAATGGGAGATTAATTGGGTAATTTGTTCCATTGTCAAATTGCTTATACTTGGGATTTCCTATTACTTGATCATTCTTTCTACCCTACCCTGAATCTGTGCAGAATATAACAAAACTACTACTTTCCATGACCTAGAACTCTATTTGTGTTGATAAACAATATGGGTGTTAAATATGATTTAATATATGTAACAAAGACTTGGTGAGATTAGTCCCATTATTGGAATATAGCGATTGAGTTATGCAAAATGAACATGAGCAAGAGAAATGGGATATACTCTGTATGTTTTTTTAAAAAAAACTGTTCAGAAATGTAAATGAATGAACTTGACAATACCCTAGAGAGCATCTGAATTAACATAAATAGAAGAACAAATAAAAGCAATAGCTTTGTTGTAGCCTATTGTCAAGGATACGGCCTACCCTCCAGTTCAAAAAGAAATTGTGCATGATGCCTTCCAAAGTAAATGCAAAAATCAGCAAATGGGTAGGACAGTTTACAAAGGAAGGATGCTGACTAAGGAGGGGCATGATTTATATTTATATTCCTGAATGTATGTCCAATAAGAAGTCAATATGGTATAGGGTTAAGGCATCAGTCTAGAAATCTGGAAACAAGTTCCACTTTCATTTCAGGCATGAAGCCAGCTGGTTCTTAGCCCAATCAATAGCAATAGCAGTTAGACTTATATACCGCTTCATAGGGCTTTCAGCCCTCTCTAAGCAGTTTACAGAGTCAGCATATATTGTCCCCGCAGTCTGGGTCCTCATTTTACCCACCTCGGAAGGATGGAAGGCTGAGTCAACCTTGAGTCGGTGAGATTAGAACCGCCGAACTGCAGATAGCAGTCAGCTGAAATGGTTGCAGTACTGCACTCTAACCACTGCACCACCTCGGCTCTCACTCCATCTCAGCCAAGGAAGCAGACAATGGCAAAGTACTTCTGAAAACCCTTATCAAGAAATCTACAGGGCAGGGCAGGGTTAAAAAAATAAAATATAAATGGATGTCTAATACGTGGTCAAGATCTGTTCTTTCCATTATTCCAAATAGTAGAAGACACATTAATGGATTAAAATTATAGGAAGGCAGATTCTGACAGAGAACAAAATCTCTCAACATCAAGAGAAATGTGACTATAATTCAGGGAGGTTGTAAATTCTTTTTCAATGAATGTTTCAAGGGCAGTTTACACAACCATCTGGATTCTTCCGTTTGTATTATTTGACTGAACAGGATGTTGGACCTGGTGCCTTTCCAACTGGTCATCCACTCTAAATCATATACCTTTCAATGTCATGTAAAGAATGTCAGAAAATAATCCTATTCCAATCAATCATGTTAAAAGTTTCTTCATCCAACCTGGGAACTTTCAAAATATTATGAATGGTACCAAACTCAATGTAAAATATATAAAAATATGATATGATACAAGATTTAAGATTTAAAATAGTTTGTTTGCAAATTTTCCATTAAATTTAAACAAGAGTTAAGAGTGTTAAGATATTGCTTTATTTTTAATTTATGTTATCATAAGGGTTCTAAATCACTATCTGGGAAAGGCCAAAGTTGCTATTCCCTACCCTCTTCAGTCTTCAGAAGTTGAACACAATTTTTTCAACAACAAAATCAAAACTTTTAGGATTAATATTTCTTTTGATTAACAGTAGACATGAAAGGGTTCAAACCATCAAAGAACTAAGATATTATTCTTTTCATTTCATTTGATATTGTTAGTGTAGAAATACCAAGACCTAAATAAAGTAACATGACTAAGGGAACAGCATCCAGTGGCATCTTATCAAACATCTTTAAAAACCTGTCTTAACATCTCACTGAAATAACACAGCATTTTATCTACTAGAAATCTTTAATGGATGTGGGAACAAAAGGGCAGAGAGTATCAGTCAGGAAAATAACTTATTATACTTCATTTCACCTGGTTTGATAGATTGTGTAAATTGTGTAATCACCAAACCGGTTGTTAAACCCGGAGGATCCCACCACTGCTCAGTATGCCTGACAGGTACTTTCTGAAGTACTGCATTTATCAAATTATACTTTTGCCTCTAAAATACAGAGGGATTAGCACTCAAAAAATGGGATTAGGGTATTTTTGAAAGAACAATAGACATAGGCTTAAAACAAACAAAAAACCCTCCAAAAAAACAGGGGAAATGCTGTCACAACCAGTTTGTTGAGGAAGAAACTAGGGTTAGAATTTGTATAATTGTTTAAAATATTCTGACACTGAAATCTTGTGAATTTTTTTAAAAAAATCAGAACTAAATTCCTTTCATCTGGTCTTCAACAAAGATAAAGTGCACTCTAGATTACACTTTTAGAAAAGTAACTAGGTGGAAAGAATGTATTTTTGTTGACATTCCTGCTTCTAAAGGATTAGAACAGCCCCAAATGACCATGTAGAGTGTTATACAAATATTTCAGCATATAAAAAATTCATTTAAGTTTAATGAAAGTCTATTTTAAAAGAAAATAGTAATTATTAGTTCAGCTTATCTACATACCTCCACAGTGAGCTCTCTGTGATACTCCCCAGGTTGTAGTCATACAACTTTGTCAGAATTAAAATAACCTACAGACATAAGAAGAAAATCTTGGTTAGTCTCTAACAATCAGAATCTCATAACACTGATACAGCCCAGGAGAAAGTTTAGGCTGCTGTTAATGGGTGCTTAACATAATTAAATGAATTGCTTAAGCATTTGCTTAACTGGCATGAGTATTGCCTGAACAAGTATCCATAACAATCAGCATTTCCTTTGCAAGTGTTAGTGATAGAAGGAAGGAAGGAAGGAAGGAAGGAAGGAAGGAAGGAAGGAAGGAAGGAAGGAAGGAAGGAAGGAAGGAAGGATGGACGGACTGACAGACTTTACCCATTGAACAAATTGAAATGTTATTATTGTAAACCAGTATGGAGATTCTATTAGGGTTAATGGATCCAGTCTGAAAATAATACAGATGATGACAAGATGCTAACAAAGACAGTTTTCAATGTTTCTTTCTTCTACCTAATTGGTCTGAATTTTTGTAGCCCAGATTCAGTAGCTTTAAGAGCTGTGCATAGATGAGTCTGTATAGATGAGTCTTGTTTAAAAATTAATGGGCAAAAATCATTAATTCTGGCAATCCTAGAATCAAATATTTTATAATACAATAGTATTGAACAAATTATAAATGAATTATTACTATGCAATCATAGACATGGAGATATTGTAGTCTACAGACTGGCCTCAAAGCATGAACCCATAACATTCCTAGACATAGTTTATGAAGAAAGAAAGAAAGAAAGAAAGAAAGAAAGAAAGAAAGAAAGAAAGAAAGAAAGAAAGAAAGAAAGAGAATGAATGAATGAATCTCATTAAGTTTTAGCATATCATACTGACAGTCTCATGAGATTTCAGCATCCTCCCCCAAGAACCAGAGAAAGATTATCAATTCTTTCTGGATTTGACAGTAATCTTAAATTTCAGTGTTGTTAATTTAAAAAAAAAATGTGATTGGAGTGCCTGGAATAATAAATTCATATGCTAGTGCCCGGCAGCTGAAAAGAATGTAATTCTTATAATTTAATTTCTATCTAAATGCAAGAGATTTATAGCTAGAACATTCCCAACTAATGGCTAACTACTTGGTCAGGAGGAGAATAAAATACATCATTTTCCTAAGGTACTTCGTCATTCCAACTAGGGCTCTGATTGAATCAACCATCAAGAAACCAGAGAAATCCTAAAGAGCTTTCACCAAAACTTTGGATCCAAAAGCATCTTAAAATGTATTATTCATACTACCACTTTTATATTTTTTTTAAATGTAAAAACCACCTGCTAATAATCTGCAGGCAATAGGTTCCTGCTCCATGTAAAGTCATGAATTAAGCAGAATTCGTGTACTTCAATACCTCTGAATATTTTTTGCTATTTTATTACAAAACATCTAGAATTGGGCTGTACTATAGTTAGAGTTACACATTGATTAATGTAATTGTTGAGGGACTTTCCTGTATTGCCTTGAAGGTTAATAAGTTCCGTTGCTGACCATTTCCTTAACTTCTATAACAGATGGATATGTGACCTGTCATACTACTAGCCTGGCTCCGGCTCCATTATTTAGTTTAGTGCCATCCTGTATCAAGAAATGTTTTATGTTCCAATACCCCTCTTTTCACCATTTTCATAGTGAGGAATTTATAAGCCTATTCAGGGAGCAGAACAGCAATATCATTTGGTATCTTCTGCAAGCAGCCATCCTGCTGGCACTGATAAGCTTTCCTAGGAGGGCAGTGATGAAATTTAGCACTCTACAACCCTTAATTGGCACATGTCTCTGTCAGACATATACAACCACCCGGGGAATGCCATCTGACAGTCTGGTAGGCAGGTTGACACTTTACATAAGTTCAGGTTGTTTTTAAAATAGGGAAATTAAAATGAAAGCATATCATCAGATTTTAGTAGTTCAGAGCTTAGATAATAGAAAACAGAATACAGAAATAGGAAATAGAATATTTAAGATTCTTCATTTTTTATCAGCAGTTTAAGTTCACAGTGTTGAATCTACTGCTTGGCATTGTATTGGTTCAATGTACCAATACCTCCACAGAAGCCTACCATTTGTTATTACTTAGTTACCCCATACAACCCAGACACTGAATTACAGAAAACTACTTCCAAAACTGAATTCGTGATATAAAAAGTAACTAAAATGAATACTAGTACTACTTGATTTAGCTAAATTAAAACCAACATCATAGGATCATTTCTTAAATCAGGTCAATCATTACTGATGAGATGGGATTGCAGAGAATTTTAGAAGGTAGGCAGAAAATGGAATATGATTTCAACCTTGACAACAGGGAAAATAGATATACCACAATTAGCAGCAGCTATTTTAGGACTTGAAGAGAAGAAAATTCTCCTACTACAGACCTAGAAACATATAATTCCAAACCAGAAGCAGATAATGGACTAACTTCAGTGGACGAGTTGCCAAAGGGATTTGGGTCTTTGACTTGCCACTTTAAGAAACAATAAACCATTTGGAAAATTTTCCTTTTTTTTTTGTTTTTGTATGAGCACCTGAATGGTTAAGATGAGATAAAAGCTGAAAAGTTGGCAGTTGTCTCTATCATCCATATACTGGGATAGAGAAGTTGGATGAGAGTCTTGTCAGAAGACTGAGAAAATATTGTGTGTGTGTGTGTGAGAGAGAGAGACAGACAGACAGACAGAAATAATAGTTGTTTACTTATAGCAGTATAACCATTCTTCTTGGTTAGGGTTTTACTAACTATATTAATATTTGCTGTTTGTTTTTCTAGTTTGTGCTATATTTTCTAACTTTAGAGGAAGTTCTAATAAGTAGTCTTTACTTTCACCCAATAGAACAGTGGCATGGGAGAAAGGGAGCCGAGGTAGATGTTGTTCTGTTAAAATCATTCAGTTATAATGGTTCATCCTATGCATCTTCTACTATCAGGATAGTCGGATACAGCAAATAAAGTTATTGATGCCTTGATACTCTTGGATATCAACTTGGTCTTGATTTTAAAAAGATAAATTTTATCATCTTATGATGAATCAAGAAGTTTACTAGTGTGTGATATGGAGACTATACTATACTATACTATACTATACTATACTATACTATACTATACTATACTATACTATACTATACTATACTATACTATACTATACTATACTATACTAGTCAGATATGTTGATCAAGGAGATGTATTGCAATACTCTATACGAATACCACATTCTTTTCTCATCTACTTGAGACCAGCTTTAAGGGCATTTACTTCATTCTGAATGATCATATAGAAGCATGAATTCTGCCACTTTATAGAATCACTATGTAGATTCAACTGATCTTCACAGGGTCCTCTTTTGTTTTTGTTTTGAGTAATTTAAATGTCATGCATATCTAAGAATATACCATGGGATTGTCATCATGTTTTCCATGAAACACATCATGCCTTTCATCTGATTTTTGTCTTGGAGGAGAAATAGCCATATATAGAGATGAAGCTCTTGCCATGTATAGACAACAAAAGGCTGTCAGAATATTCTGCTTTTCAAGGATAAGGCCAGATTTAATTAATCTTCCATCTATGTTTAATAAATCATTCCAGGATGTTTTCTCAAACTTAGTTGATTGGTCTAGCTGCAAGCTGACTGAGATGTGTAACCCAAAAACATCACAAAACTTAATGCAATAGCTCATAAACATCTGTTATCCTATACACCACTAGAATATATGGAATGTGAACAATAAAGAATTATGACAGTGGATAGTTGGAACAGCCTTGGAACAAATCCAGGAACAAATTTGGTAAGCAACAATGTAATCATCATCATAAAATCGATACCACCACAATATGAGAAATTTCGGACAAGGTAGGCACAAACTGAATATTTACATGGCAAGGCTCTCATTTTATGTGTGGACTGAAAATCTAGATGTCATCTAATGTTTCTTTTTGCTTTCATATTTTGTTGTTTGAATGGTAAAAGGTTAGTTTATATTTAATATTATTTTTTTCTTTTCAACTGTTGCTAAAAAAAAACGTGAAGATGCTAATGAACAAAGACATGCATATTATGTTTTTCTAAATGTCAGAATACGGGATGGAAAGAAATGTTGTAATGAAATAATGCATTGCCCTTTTCCCCTTGATTTCCAACTCCCCCACTCCCACTCATCCTATTTCCAACTTTTATTATTATCCTAATCAACATAAAACGGTAATAGGAGGAAGAAAATAACAAAATGAAAAAGAAAAGATCACTGGAGAAAGTAGGTCGCCTGATAAAGTCTCACATAGTGAACCCTTCAGAAATATAAAAATGTAAAAACCTATTCTCAGCTTTGATAGGACTACTTATTTTTCAGTTATATATTGTTTTTGGGAACCTCACATAGACATTTTGCAGAAGATATTTGCAACAAAACTAAAAAGTGCTAAGTGCCTTAAATGAGAGGTAGGAATACCTCCTACAGAACTTAGGGAATATCTTTATACATGCTTGAGTTGTTCTTCTTCTGCGGCCTGTTTTGGAATCACCTGTTTAGACTAAGAGTCTTTGGCAACAGGCTACACTGTTCCAGAACAACAAATTCCCCTGCATTTGTCTCCTCCCAGCTATTCCTATTCCAGGAAAGCAATTTCCAATTTTTTTTCTTCTTCTGGGTGGGTCTTACAAGAACATATTGGGTGCATATGAGTACCAGTTAAAGCATGAAAATGCACATAATGCAGATACAACTAGTATCTGCGGGACATAGAATAGCAGTCTTCTGGTACTTTTTGACAGATAGGAAGCAATGGGTGAAGCTAGGGAAAATTACATATAGTAGCTGGGCAGGCCCATGGGCTTTCTCCACTGGTCTTCTGTCTGATGCTGAAGTTGCAGATTATACAACAGTCATTGGCTTCATCTGAGATGGTGATGAGTCTGCATGTAGATGGGAAGTTGAACAAGTGGCCATGTGGTGCAGCTAGATCAATCTGGAGCTGAACATGCTTAAAACTGTAAATATGAGAATGGATTTTAGGAGCAGCCCTTCTATTCTACCATGTCTTACTATATTTAATAACACAGTATTAGTATCAAAACCCTTCAACTTTTGGGTGTTCTATAATCTCCAAGGATTTGAAATGAGCACCTAATATTAGAACCAACATTAAAAAGAAACAACAAAGAATCTTCTTCTTGTGTCAACTCAGAAAGTTCAGACTGCCTCAGGAGCTGTTGACACAGTTTTACAGAGGAATTATTGAACCTGTCATTTGTACTGCTATAACTGTCTGGTTTGGTACAGCAACCAAACAGGGCAGGTACATATTACAACGGAGAGTCAGGACTATAGAAAGAACAATTGCCATCAACATGCCTTCCACAGATGACTAGTATATTGCATGGGTCAGATGGAGAGCTTTAGAAAATATCTACAGACCCTTCACATACTGGACATAAACTGCTTCAACTCCTCCCCTCAGGACGCCACTATAGGGCACTGAATACCAAAAGAACTAGCTACAGGGACAGTTTTTCCCCCTCATGCCATCACTCTTCTGAATACGTAATTTTCACGATACTGTCTAATGTCTCTGTTTATTTATCCATGTATTATGGCTGTAATATTATTGTCCTTCTTGTTACCTTTTATTAAATGTTCTATTATCTATATTAAGAGATTATGATTATCCTGTTGCTTTATATATACATTGAGAGCTTCTGCACTGGAGACAAATTCCTTGTGTGTCTAATCATACTTGACCAAATAAAATATTGTATTTATTGTATTGTATTGTATTGTATTGCATTGATTGTATCCTAGTATCTTAATTTGACATTAATTCTAATAAATTATATAACTATGTGATTTTTTAAGGGATGAAAAGAAATGTCACATAGAAATAAACTTTAAGAACAAATCAAGCATGTGTTTTTTTAGGAAATGAACTTTTCATGGAAAAACATAGTATTAGTATATTATACTAGTATATAGTATATTGTATCATGTTTTCCTTGTGGATAATGTATTTATATATTGCAGCCCCATATACTCCAACTATAATACTTCATTATTCATACTGACATTGCCTTCATTCTCCTAAAATTCTATAACTTTTAAAAACAGCACATGTCAAACAACCTGTTTAAAAGTGTAAATGAGGAAGTATTCTAAAATCCTGAAATTACATGACAAATAAGCTTTGTATATCGACGTCTGCCACGTATTCGTACACACTAACACTTATTTACTAGAGTTTTTTCAGCAGGTCTTATTTATGGTTATGGCTCACAATACCTTCTCAATAATTTTAATGCTTTCTATAAACCTCTGCCATGTAGATAGATTTGGAGCAACATTATGTTACCGGGCGTTTTTTAACCACTTTCTAAAGCAAGATGAGAAAATATTGTAATAAGAGAAAGAAAGGTTAGAGAAAAAGTCCTTCCTTAGAAACTAAATCATTTTGGCAGGGGGAAGAAATAATTAAATATAAAATGTAAGTTTTTAGAATCACAAGCTAGGATTATATATATATTATACCTGGCAGTCTTATTCTAAAGCACATAAACTTCTAAAATTAGCATAAAATGAATAATTAATTTTGGGGTTTGCTGATGTTCAAACAAATGGATTTCTTGAAAAGAATGTTCGTTCAAGCAATAAATCACTGCTTGGCTCCTTGTCAAGAAGAAAAAGATACCACTTGACAGAATTATTGAATTGAGCAGTATGGTTACAAGGCAAATTGTAGCAGAGATAAAGGTAGTGAATTAAACTTCGGTAACAGACTGACACCAGAATGAAGCCATAAATACAGAAGCAAACTTATCAACTAACGTTTTTAGGAATACATTTTTGAAATTTGTCAATTATAATAGTTGCTGTTTCACATTTTATGTATAACAGAGCCTTCCAGAAAATAAATATCTTGTAGAACTGTTATAGACCACTTGTGTTTTTGTTTTGTTTGGCTCTATCTTGAAGCAGATACAAAATTGGGGAGACCAAGTTGATATTGGGTTAATATCAGTATTAATCTGACCATACTTAGCAAGAAATGTATGGTATAAAAATACCTGTTAGTAACCACTATTCTTCAAAACTGCAATATGCAATAAAAATACAATGCCCTTGTATTTTTCATTAAAATGTTGGTCTAGTGACTTTAACTAGTCACTTTCCATTCTATTCCTTTTATTTATTTTTACAGAATGTACCTCTTGCAATTATTGTAGGAAAAGGACACTGACCTGAATTCCTACAGGTAGGATATAAATCTAACAAACAAATGCAGTAGTTAAACATAGCATTCATAGTGTAGCAAACCTCTCCATAATTGTCTGTGGATAAATTTAACCCATCATCCTTAAACTATCTAAATAAAACATGAAAAGTCAAACAGAAAGGCTGATCTTTCTGTGTCATTCATCTTCATGGAAATGTTTCTGCTTTGCCTATCCTTCCCTAAAAAAGAAATTCACACACAGAGAGATAAACAAACATGCATAATCAGTTTATGAATGCACTTTTGTCCTAACCTCTTCTAAAAGTGCTAAGACAACAGACTTGTGCTAATTAATTCTGTTTGTTCCATGACTGTTAATCAATTGGTGGGGGAAATTACCTTTCACTTCTCTTTTTCTAAATATTTTTGTTATTGGGATTGTTTAAAAAAGTCATATTAGCCATAACCAATCAAGTTTTCAGGTTTCTTTAGTTTGAAAATATTCTGTATCTGCTAACTTGTATTCTCACACCTATTCAGCCTCCATGAAAATAAGTCCATGACAGTTGCTTGAAAATAAGCTTAGAATCATCTGGAGACCAATTGTAATGCAAAGGTCATATTTTCCAAGCTGTTTATAGACCATAATTTGTAGAGGACTAATGTCACAGGTTGTCAATAATTCAAGGTGGAAAATTATAAGTCTTAACAGGCTATCAATTGTTCCTTCTTCCCCATTTAAATCTTTATCCCCAAAGAGTGCTTCAATTGCCTTTCATTTCAGTTTATTTCTTAAAGTTGAATTCCTGATCTTCATTTGTTTATGGTAAAGACATTTTATGTGATAAAATGTAACTAATACCTTAACAAGCCCTTTGGGAATGTAAGCAATAAAAGTTCATGTTTCAGATTACAGATATGAATCCTAGCTAAAGGTCTAGTCCCACTAGGCTATTATATTCAACATAGCTTTTGGTTTCACCATTGTTGTTGTTGCTGTTGGCGGTGATGGTGGTGTGTGTGTGTGTGTCCCAACTCTGAAATGATAAGTTAAAAGATCTACAGCAAGATACCATACACTATTTCAAAGCACTAGTCACTAAAGATTTATCTCATTGCATGTAATCCAATTTTACTTACTCATGTAGAAGTAAAGTTAATGGAAGCTATTTGCATATAACTGGTGGGATAGGGCAACACTATTTGAGGAATTAAATGGGAAAACATTGATTGTTGTATTTAAAAATAGGACTACAATCACAATGATCTGGCAAGTCTAATTGGTACCTGGTTCAAATGTGTTATTGCATCCCAACTTTCTTTCTTTTTTTAATTGGAACATATAGAAGGTTTTTTTTTTGCCTTTTCTTTTCCCACATATTAACCACAAGCTAGATATTACAAATAATTCACATTATTACATCCAACTCTATTCTCTTGGCTACAGTTGTAAGGAACTTGCAAAGGAGAGTTACTGCACAGCTTGATGATCTGAACATCTGTGCCACATAAATAAATATTTGGATGGGAATCATTCCAGGAATCACGCGGAGATCAGCATGTTCATACTGTGGCTGGATTTCCCTTTGATGTCATACAGGCAAAGCAGTGCAGGTTGATAGTATTCTAGTATCCAGCATGTTTGAGCACATTGCAAGATGTACAAAAGAAAGCTTTGTGGTGGAATTGTATGGCATTTAATTGATAACTATGCAGTACATACTTCTTGATCTGTAAGTCATAAAATTCCAAAACAATCACTTTGGTTCAGGCCAGACAAAAATATATTATATTGACATCACTTCTTTTCTAGGGGAGAAAGTTATTAGCATTTAGGCTTACAGCATTTTGGCTTATACAACACCCTATAGTGCTTATAAAACTCTCTGGTAGTTTACAATGTACAAGCATTATTTGTATACTGCCCCAATAATCTGGGTCCTCATTTAAGCAATCTCGGAAGGATGGAAGGCTGAGTCAGTTTTGAGTTCTGTCAGGATCAAACACCAGGTTGTGGGCAGAGTTTTGCCTGAAATGCTACCTTTTAACTGCTGTAAACCAAGACTCGTGGTTTTATTACCCTAAACCTGACCTTCACTGGTTCTTCTAGATACCTAGGTGTAAACAAGAGAATGGAACACTAGTGATTTTAAAAGATACGTTCATGTTACAGGTATATCATCTGATCTTTAAAAAATATGGATAAATGTAATAATTAAATGTACTGTATGTAGATCAGTGGCTTTAGCATGCCAAAAGGAAGTTTGAGCAGGCAAAGCAATGAGGCTGGAATATTCCTGCTTCACTACAATGTAGCATTCCTGAATAGTTCATTTCAGGATCAATATTCTGGAAAAGACTGAGTAAATAAGAGTAATAGTAAATAAAAAAATGTTCAAGAATAGTTGCTACTCCCAAGTTTGGAGTAATAATTTTCTGCTTGATCCTCATATTTAGAGCTCATACTACAATTGAGGGGGAGAAACGCATGTTAAATGCTTGGCCCTCAAACTACTTATCATTCAGAGAGGAAGACATGAACATAAATTAGCATTGTCAGAGGGTGTGTAAGAATAGATCTAAGGTGAACTGTAAGGCTAGAAAAAAGTCACTGAGGCTGCTGCCGGCAGTTGTAATTAACTATAGAATCAGTGTTTCCACAGACACCCTTTGGTGACAAGATGTGGAGGTAATATATATCTGTTTTGTACACTAAGAAATGTTTTGGATTGAGCAATAGAGATTGAAGAGAAATAAGGAAAAAATTGCTTCTATTACACAATGTCCAAGTGAGCTATTTTCATGTCTAATCAGACTTTCAACTTTTAAGGCAAAATATTGGGTATAGCATTCAAGATGCTAGTAGTATAATTATAAAAATATATCTCAAAGCAAAATATTTTGAACAATTTTCTAGTGAGAAGCAAAATACCCATGTTTAAAATATCAGAGCAATATTTTTGGAGGCTGGTAGACAGTACCAGCTCAAAGTTCTATCACCTCTAATCCCACATTAATTCAAGATGCCACCTCCTGCTGATCATTTTTAGAATGATTCATAAGGGTGGCATTGATGCCCCCTAAACTTTGGTGATCTAAGCCAGTGCCTATTCAGTCTTTGCCTAAAGTCAGCCTGGTTGGTGTATCATCTGACACAATTCAAAACAATAACAATCTCCTTTCTGCAGATACAGAAGATATAAAGGATTAAATTCATTGGCTTACTAATTGTCAAAAGGGATTAAGAAAGGAATACTACAACAGAAATTGAGAAAAATCAAAATCAAGAAAGAGAATCCTGCACTTGTATGAAAAACATACTGATTTAAGTTGCTCATATAAATGCAGTTTGAGCTCTTCCTTTCCTTTCCTTTCCTTTCCTTTCCTTTCCTTTCTTATCCTATCCTTTCCTTTCCTTTCAAAGAATTACCATGCGCTCAGTTCAGTGTCCTCTTTGACATTCAAACATAAATTTTGGAAAACTTCTACTAAGCAATTAAAATGTTAAAACTCCTGAGAATTTTTGGATTATATATCTTGCTTGCCTAAGACTCATCAACTCTGGAGGTTGATGTGTTCAAGGAGAAGCTAAACAACCATTTGGGGGGGGCAATGCTTTAATTTAATTAATTCTGCATTGTGAAGTGGGCGTTGAGCTTTGACATCTTTGATCCTATAATTCTGTGTCAAACATGGATATAAGTGTCTATAATAATGGGATATTTTTTACCATACCTCACTTATTCTGAAGGTTTGTCACATTTGTCTTATTATCATGGATCATAGAAAACAGTTCTGTTTCTGACAGAGAACTTAGTAAATTTTAGGTGGCAAGCATAAAAGATGAGCATATTAAGATAGAGAGACCAGTGTGAAATATAGCCCATGCAATTTTATACTTTAAATAGTAACAAAAGTCCCTCTTCAATATCATCTATTTTCCCCAACTCACTTTTCAGCCATAAATTGTCTAATTCAAACAGAGGGGCAAGTCAAAGCATATTATAAAGCCATGCACAGCATTTCAGGTCATATTAGTCTAGATGATAGTGCCAACCAGATCTTTTTACCTGAAGGGAAAATAATCTACATTTGCTTTTGCCTGTATTATGGAAGTTTCTTCTAAATTAAAGAGAAGAAAATAGGTCTGACCTGTGACCTTTATTTAAACATTAATGAAATTGTCATCAAAAAGTGCCCAGGAACAACAACAGGTTACAAAATGTCCTTCCCAATAAGACATGCAAATATTCAGCCATATTTATCAGAGCTCATCCCTTATAAATTCTATAAAATTATAAAAATAGAAGAGTGTTTACGGTGGTTTCAACAGCTCACAGAGCTATAATGCAACTAAAAATTAATTTCATTTTTTACTTTTCCAAAAATTCACAATTACAATCTTTCATCCGGATTTCAAACCATCTTTCTTGTTCCATTGCAAGGGTTAATGTTGTGCCACATCCATGTTCACATATAATGAAAGAGAGGCCTTTTGAATTATTTCTCGGGGAAACCTGCCGCCTTGTCACCAGTTCATTGAGCCATGTACTAGATTAATTTGACTTACACTTACGGTCAGCTATTTGTCAAAAAGCAAATATGGAAGGGAGCTTTATATTCCATTCTCTTTGACTTATGGCTAACTTTTTGACATGTGCACCAGAGAAATACATACCCATTTTCCATCACTTCATTGATGCTTGTTCATCATTTGTTACTACAGCAAAGGGAGTTCCGAATCACTTCTGTATGTTTATGTTTTGTTATGTTGGGCACTAGAAAATAAATAGTGTTCAAATGATCTAACTGAA